>NC_137977.1:39561672-40279172 GCF_963924665.1 Micromys minutus
GGGTGGTAATAGAAATATTGGGGGAGCAGCAGACAGAACATCAAGAAGAGCAGGATGTGTATTCAGATACTTTATGATGACAGCCAAAAGAAAAAAAAAGTCACCAAAGTCCAGGAACTCCAGAAGGGAAACACTGACCGGAATGAATATGAATAGCCATACAGTGAAGTTTTCTGTGGAAGACTTCTTCTGGGTGATTATTTGGGAGAGGAAAAGTGGGCGGGCTCAGAAAAAGAGGTGTGGTTTCCCAGGATGCTTTGGGGGAGCCTCTTAGCAGTTCCCAGGAGGCTGTACTAACTCTGCTCAAAAAATACTTAGTTCTGCTATTGTCCATCTAAAGTCTGCACTCCTAAGGTGTGTGTGTGTGTGTGTGTGTGTGTGTACATATGTGTGTGGAAGCCAGAGGTTTAATTCGGTCCTCAGGAGCCGCCTGCCCCGTTTGGTGATACAGGGTCTCTTACTGGAACCTGGACCTTCTGGATTTTACCTTATGGCAGACTGATAGGTCATCAGTCCCCAGGGATCCACCTCACCTGTCTCTGCCTCCCCAGTGGTAGGATTACTGAACGCGCAACCAGGCCCAGCTTTTTATATGGGTGCTGGGGAATTGAAATTTCCCCGGTTTCTGCAGGAAATATGTTACCAACTCCCAAGACTCCCAAGAAACTATTGGACTGCCTTGTGCTTTCTGATTGCCTCAACATCTGAGGAAACCTCAGAGAATTACCGTTGGATATGTAACTGCCTCTTCTCCTATTCCTGGACACCATGTCACACAAAATCATTTCTGAAAGGGCACAAGTATGGCCATCTTTAGCATTTACTGAGTGTCCAGCAAGTTACTTGCATGAAGGGCTTTTTTGTTTTTTGTTTTGTATTTGTTTGTTTGTTTGTTTGTTTGTTTTGGGGTGTTTTTGTTTTTGCTTCTTGCTTGTTTTAAAGCAAATTTTCTTTTCTTTTTTCTATCTTGAGGAATCTTAGGGTTTACCAAAGGTAATAATAATGATGAAAGTGAGCTTGGTTGAGAAATAGAAGCTCCATACGAGACAGCTGTTTCCCTTTCTCTTTCTGGGGATGCTTTGGGATGACTCCTCCCTTAAAGGCTTCAGAGACTGGCGTCTCCTGTGAGGGGACTGTCCCTTCATTTCCTCCCCAGATCTCTATTTTACCAGTCCTCTATAGTTCTACAACTTGCCGGCTGCCTTCTGCTGGGGGTCGCCCAGCTCGGTGGATGGACAGTGACTATCTTCTCCTGATGCTTTTGAACGGTTGCATGCTGGCGACTGGGGCCCTTTATGTGCCTGTTCCTGTCATGTCAGTGCGGCTTCTCCTTTCAGCTTGCTTTGTTTATCCGGCAGCTCATTATTTAAGACTAGCCTGTCAAAATAGGTTAAATATTCTTTGGGAAATATGGTCACATCCTTGAGATAGCACAACTATGTTTAATCCAGGGAAGATTGGCTTGATAAGGAAAACGTGATCGACTTGCCTCACTAAAAAATATTTCCCTGTTACCCTGGCTGAGTTTCCATGACCGTCAATAGGCACTAGCAAACCAAAGGACCACAAATCTCTGCAGACATGGAAAGACAGCGAGGGAAACAGGGGAAATGATTGCTGATGACTCGTTCTAACTACTTGACCTTCTGACCTCTTCTCTAGATATATGATCAAGATGGGACACTTCAACACTTTATTGATGGTGGGGAGCCTAGTAAGTCGAGCTGGATGAGGTATATCCGATGTGCAAGGCACTGTGGAGAACAGAATCTAACAGTAGTTCAGTACAGGTAAAGTATGTCTTGATTTACTGCCAGAGCCCTTTTGGCTTGCACATGCAAACACAGGCTTGCTGCGAGTGGTTGAAAACTCCCTGCAGAATGCTGTGTTATAGATCGGTTGTTCTTTGCTGGATTTCTGAAAAGGCCTTGGTACTGATGGTGTGTTTCATGGACATTCAGAAGTAAAGGTACTAGCACATGCCCTCTTTGAGTACACGAGCCACAGTTATTCTACGTCATCACTCGAATGTCCATACCAACCCAGATGAGGTTAACAGCCCCACTGACTTGGGGTTACTCCCCCAGCAGATGTGAACCCACATACATATCAACGGGAGCTTGGAGACTCAGTTCCATATCTGTTCCTTCTGGTCTCCATCAGTCTGTCTGTCTCTCAGAGAGGATAAGTTTCATTTCTACAAGAGTCTGGAAAACCCAAGAACCCAGTTTTTCCAAACTGGTCATGCTCAGTAGTAGGGCAGAGGCACTATGACCTCTCCTGCCCTCTAAAGGTTCCACAGCCTTTCAGGCTGGCCCTTTGATGAGTTCAGCTGGGTTCCAGGTGAGGTGGTTGTTTCAAATTAGAGAAAAGAGGTCCCCATCCCCCACTACTGTCTCCTAAAATGAATGGGCAGAGACCAAAGACTGGCAGATCCAGGCAGAGGCATTCACACAGGGATGGAGTCTTGGAGCACCATCTCCACTTCCCAGTGCACCTGCTACCCGCCCCACACCCGTTCCTCAGGAAGGCTGGAATCAAGATGAAAAGGCAGAAACAAATCAAACAGAAAAAAAAAAAAATCCCCAGCCCTAAGCCTTCTTCTCTCAGAATCCCTCGAAAACATGTGCCTTGTAAATATATGAACTCAGTTATAAACAGCCGTGTTCCCTTCAGAGTCAGAAGCAATGTTTAGCTTTATTGGGTACCATAGACAGATCAAAGCCAAGAGCCTTGTGCTCCGCAACTTGGAGTCCTGCCTGGGGCTATTTATTTTCCCTTTTAAAATAATTTTTTTCCCTATCTTTTTTCTTTATAGTTTAAAGGGTGCACAAATCTGGCTTACTCTCCGAAGCTCTCCAGTTCTAAAAGGAACATACTTGGGCGGTGTCTGACTCATTGTCTGGGTTTCCTGTGCAGTTTCATTAAGTGATGGTTTACAGGAAAATGGCGCAAAGGCTGTTTGGTGATCCTGGGGCAGACAATACACCTTTGCTGTCAGGGAGTTTCCAGGCAACCCTGAGCTGCAAAGACTGTGTTTGTCCGCTCAGCAAGAGATAGTTTGGCCACTAATGTAATAAATACCAAGGGAGCTCTTGAGGCAAATTCTAAATTCACAAGAAACCCCTTTGGACAGGGGCATAACTGAGTCATTACCTATCTGTCCGTAGTACCTATCTGGACTTTATGACTCTCCTTTCCTGAGGGCGCTGAAGCTATGAGCTCTCTCGGCCTATCTGTTTTGGATTACTGCAGATCTTTATACAATGAGCTACAAAAACACAATTTAAAAAAAAAAAAAAAAAAGCAAAACTGGCATCCATGACTAGTGACCACGTCCAAAAGTAAGAAAATAGAAAAGTTGGACCCTGAAGAGCCAGCCTAATTTTTATTGTACATGAATGTCCTCTTCACAAAAAGTCAGCTGGTTTAAATTCATTCTGTTATGATTTGTAATATCTAAATGGAATTTTCTTCAAAGCGCCCTTGATTGATTGACCCTTCGCTGAACGTTTTGTTTTTATTTTGAGGCTGACAATAATGTTTGTTGGCATGTGTTCTGCTTCAACTGCGTTGGGACGCCATGAAGCTATCTTTATGAGTCATCCAACCACAATACTAAATACATGTCAGCAAAGGAAATATTATCTGAAAAGGGAAAAATCCCTTTGATGTGTTTCAGCATGCAGGGATTTCTGCAAGCTTTGGAAGCTCTGGGTGCTTGTAAGGAACGGTGTACGCTTACACACTCCCCCCCTTCCTTTGGCCTACACTGTGCCTCAGAAGACCACCCATTGCTCCAAAACAGTTCTGGTCTTTCAGCGGCAGAGTGGTCATTTGGTTTAACACATTCATTTGCCGGGCGCTGTGTTTATATTGAGGGAAGGCAAATCCAGAGACGAAATGCTACAAGGATGAAGTACAAAGTAGACTCAATTTTTCTCAACTTAGGAGATGTCGGTGATTTATAACTTGGTTCCAATTTTGATTTTTTTTTTAATGCAGCAGTGGAAAGAATTAATAAAATGCACAGCTCTGAGAGATGCCAAGGCGGGAAGGGCAGTGGGGGCTGGACAAGTGGCTGGAGTTTTTGTCAGATATTCATAGAATGTTGGGGAAAAACCTTTCTGCTTAGCTAGCAGTGCCCTCGTGAGACAGAGTGGCAGTAAGGAAGGAAAATAGCAAGATAAATGAAATTTTTGCAGCTGCAAGTAAAATATTGAGAATCTGCACTTTTTTATTGATCTTTATGATCCTATTGCCAAGAGCCACTTTGTGGTGACAAAATATGTTGACAAACCTGTATCTCACTGCCATGAAAAATGTGGGGAAGGATTCTCCTTATGTCTGCAGTGTTCTACGAGGAACAAATTACACTGTTGCAGCCAATTCCTCACAGAAAGGCAAAATTTAAGGTCCACCAACCCTAAACACTTTTATCTGGAACTTGAGGCTAATATTTGTAACAATCCTTCATTGAGGAAACCAGTCTGGGCACCTCATTCTTTTAACAGTCTGTGGATTTTTCTTAATAGCACCAAAGCTGCTGTTGTAAAAGATGTTTATTTCGTGGCACCCTCTCTCCATCATCCAGGGTGTAATCTTTCAGCCTGAGTAAAGTGCCCCTCTTGTATTTATTGAATTTCCATCCATTTCATACAAGAGGGCTTTTCTCTTCTCTTATATCAAACTTTGGGTGGGAGTGGGGGAGGAGTCAGACAGGAGAGATTTTTGCTCCCTCAGTTCTTCTAACGCCAAAGCTGCTCCATTTTATTATGAATTTGGGGACCCCCAATGTCAAGGTACTGGAATACACGCAGTGCTATTTGTTCAGATAAGAAGTCAATAAATAGTATTATTAATTGATGTTTGAGGTTGGGGTAGCACTCACTGGCTCTGCTGTTTAAGAGGCAGTATGCCACCAGCAAGAATTTTCTCATTAGTGTGAGATGGAATTTCTTTTTAATGAACTTTTTCTTTCCTGTTGTCTCCTGGGTCAGATTTCTGTCTCTTCAAGACCCTCTAAGGAGGGCACTGTGGAAATAAAGTGTATGTTGTTTATCATGCTGAGTTACAGCCTTTTCTCCATTCCACACTGCAGTGGGTATAGATTCATTATAAACGGTTTAGATGGAGCTGGGCAGAATGTTTTGGGGGCAATGAAAATGTGTTGGGTCATATGAGCATTTCACCTTACTAAGTTGGGTTTTCTTTTGTTTTAAATAGGTCGAATATATTCTACCGAGCCTGTATAGATATTCCCAGGGGCACCGAGCTTCTGGTCTGGTACAATGACAGCTATACGTCTTTCTTTGGGATCCCTTTACAATGCATTGCCCAGGATGAAAACTGTAAGAATCTACTTTAGTTCTGAATCAACACGCACACACAAGATACCTTTTAAAGAATGCTTTTTGAAACTTACCGAAATATGGTTTGCTATGATGCATAAATGCAAACATGCATGGGTCATGCTACCATGGTCTCCCTTCCTGGACAACCCTTTGCCTGGTTACAGTTTCAAAGCCTTTGCCAAAGTTTAAAAGAGTTGCTGAGAAAAAACGAAACAAAACAAACAAACACAAACCAAAACAAGTTAAGTCAGCTGGTCTCTGAGCACCCATTGTGTGTCCGCCTCCATGCCTGCCACTTTAAGAGGGAAAATGGCAGAGTTTCTGCTCTCAAGGGAGACAGTCTTGTTGGAGCTATGCTCCAGCAGTGCAGTGTGAGTTAGAATAATTATTAGAATAATGGGACTAAACTATAGGCTTTTATATGACTGTGGAATTTGTGTGAAATTTCTTAATTTTCTTATCTGAAACTATATCTAGAACCATAAAGTTTTTCTTCGACCATTGGTGTCTTACCAACTACTACCTTTAAAACAATGATGGAATATTTAGGCTCATGTGAACTTGCAGGAACTTCTATTTGAATTTATTTCAAGTCGTTATTGATGCTTGGGAAACGGTTAAGATGATAGACGTATTTGGGATGGGTTTAGACAGTCCCAGTCTGCAGCAGGGAGAACACTTGCTTCAGTGATGCTGTGTTTTCCTGTCACCAAACTGACTCATCCATGAAGTGATAATTTTATATGCCACAAGAAAGAAACAGAGACAAAAGATGGGTTTGTCAATGGGTGAAGAGCTTCAAAGCTGGCGTTTTCTCTCTCTCTCTCTCTCTCTCTCTCTCTCTCTCTCTCTCTCTCTCTCTCTCTCTCTCTCTCTCTCTCTCATGCACTCATCTCACAAATGCCCTCAATACTGCTCACCACAATGCTGATCTGTTCCTTATTGTCTTTAATTCCCTTGTAAATAAGAAAATCCTTAAAGAGCACATCACCATCGACCTTTTTATCCCATTCTCCATTTTCATACCATTATCGATTTTATCTCAATTCAAACCAAGTTCAAAAGAAGACATGGATCTGGGCATTCTCTTTACCTGTTGTTTCTCCTGGAAGGAGTCCTTTCTGCTCTGATACCCTTGTTAGAGAGAGTTTCTGTTTTCAGTGAGGGAAATCTCTGTACTGGAGATGAATGTTCAGTTAGCATTACAGCAGAGAGAAATGTGGAGGCCACTGTGTTGTCTCTTCCCCAGAATGGCACCATGTCTACCTCCCTCCACACCTAGAAGAACATCTTGCTACTGGCATGAGCTTTCTGTGTCCCAGAACCCTGATGTGTGGAGTTTGAGCCAAAAGGATTTTGGAAATCCTGTGAGCTTCCTTATCCTCCTTGAAAGCAACCTGCTCCGGACTCCGTAGATGCTATGCCGTGTGTTGTGGAATATGTAGGTGCCAGCACATGGAGGCATAGGGTTCTGAATTACAGCTCAGAGTTCAAATAGACATCTAATTCTTATGTATTGATCACCTACTATGGCCAGTATTTTTGCTAGATACCACAAAGGCACAAGAAAGGAAACAGTCAAGAAATCCTGCACTCATGGGGCTTTTGTCTGGGGACAGGGAAAATATGTACTTAAATGCTGGCCAAGCAGTAATGTGTTGTGATGCTACCAGAGCAGAAAAGGGATAGGTGTGTTCTTGGAGCTTGGAACTACAGATTCAACAAATGACTTGAGTAGTCCTCGCTGCAAGCTGACCTTTGACCAGAGATTTAAGGAGGTGAAGGCAAATGATGTATGCTACTCTAGACAAGAGCATTGCAGGCAGTTGAACCAAACCCCTAAATGCCTCACAGTGGAAATGTCCCTTACACCCTGGAGAGCATCCCAGAAATTGTCCTGGGTATGGTAGAGTAAGTGACGGGGCAGAATGTGAGTCAGGTATGGGTGGATAGGGGACATATATCTGGTCCCTGTGAGGACCCTGGTTGTATTCAGTGAGTTTGGTGACAGGTCTGGCATGAAGTTTGGAGCAGTAGTGAGATGCCCTGACTAGAGTTGTAGCAGGATTACTCTATCTTTTGAGTGTGGATTATGACAAAAATAGTGAGGGTGAGCTCATAGGCTCCTACAGAAACCAAGGCAGTTTGGACCAATATGGAAGTGGTGGAGATGGTGAGAAGTAATTGGACACTAGGCATATTTTGAGAGTAATACGAACAGCATCTTCTGGCATTCTTGGTACCAAGTCAAACATGTCGAGGATGACTGAGTCGTTGAGACTAAGGCTATTTCTCGAGTTTAGAAGTAGAAATGGAAAGTGTGGAGTGGCCACATAGGATCTGCCATGCCTTCTTGGATCTCTTGAGTAGAAGTCATTTGTTCATGCCTGGCTTTCACCTCACAAGGCTACTGACATGTGTGGGGGTGACTGGGGTCGCAGGCATTTTGCTGTCCACTTTCCATTCACAGCCATTTGGCAGGGTTTCAGAGCACACCAAGTGGTGCTCAGATTCAGGGCCTTAGTGCCTTTAGAATATGCTCGCTGGAAAAGCATGCCCTTTGCTTTCAGCCCTCTCTCCTGCAGTTCCATCTGTACAAAGTGTTCTAGAGGATGAGGACTAGCAGGTTAAATAAATTCTGCCAGGATTCCTTACACCGTCATACCCCTCAAGCAGTCGGTGCACAGTCTGTGGCTTCAGTTTTCAGTGAGGATTGAGGGCAATTCAAAGGGATTTAAACCATCACCCAGAAGTCTCACACCAGGGACAATTCCTCTTTCCACTGAGGGTGTTACGGGAATTTTATTTTACTTCCCGGCTCAAAGTCATATATCTATCATGTGACTGGCCACCCAAGAAACCAGTGCAAGGCTTCATCAGATAATGAGGGGAAAAATACAAGTTCAACTGCAATTCTGAGACAGAGTCTCACCCCACTTGATCCCAGGGTGGCCTGGGAATGCTTCGAAATGAATATTGCTTCTTCTGTGCTAAGAAAATATTCGTGTGACTCAGGCATGCAGATGTGCTGAGGGGCATTTCAGGAACTTAACAGATAGCCTTACTCATCCCAAGTAATGTAAATCATCTCCACGGGTCAGCAATGCTAAAATGTTTTTGTTTTGTTTTTTTTTTTTACCCCCATCTTGCTAGCCACAAAATAAATTGGGTTTCTAAAAGAAGCTTCCTGAGATCAAAGACTCAGTAATTAAAGGCTCTTCCTTATGGTGCTCTTACACATGGTTACCTGCGTTGAGCCAGGGAGATACCTCTGCAGGTAAAGGTACCAGGAAGCCTGATAGATCTCTACATTCTATCTTAAGATGTACATGATGCAAGGAGAGATGCCAAATCCTGAAAGTTGTCCTCTGCTACCTCTGACACACACACACACACACACACACACACACACACACACACACACACCTGCATACACATTGATACATGGATAAAAATAAGACCTTCTATCACAATTATGAGAAAAGATCAGCTATTATTTCAGACATTTTCCTTTGTCAATGAACTTGATACCGGACTAAGGTATTCAAGGGAAATGTGATTTTAGTTAGTGAATAGTACTTATTAAGCATTTTCAGTTTTGAAAGTATCACTTTCTTCCCATGGTTCTTTCAGCATTCAGGGTACATACTTCCCGTTGATCGTGTGTGGTGGGACCTGGGGCTAAGCTCAGTCCTCTGTCAGCAGCATATAGCCGTGGCTCCCTGCACTGCCCAGACATGCCAACAAAAGCTGCCTGGTCTCAAAGAGAAGACAGCGCTCCACACAGGCATGTGGGCTCTGGAAGCAATTCCTGCGTTGTTTTCTTTTTTAAAGCTATAGTTTTAAAAAATGTAATAGTGCTCCGAGAGGGAGAGAGAGGGAGCCCTCCACGCACCGCGGGCCTTTCAAAGACCCTGAAGTAACCCTTGTGTCGACAGATCCCATCCGCAAGAAGGAGTGAGGTTGCTTTGAGCTTCCAATGGGGATTGGCTCCTGCAGAGTGTAAAGACCAGAGTGTGTTCACATTCTTTTCAGAGGAAATTAAAAGGAGGGGAAAAAAGCCGAGGAATAAATGTTAAACACGTCTTCCCACTGCTTGCTGTGTCTCAGTGGATGGAGCTGGGGCAGAGTGTAAGACTTGACGGCCTTGTGGGATGGATGGCCAGTTGCTCCGGATTAGCCCTGGCCTCGAGGAGGCTGCTCCTTTGTATTTTCAAAGAACAGCAGATAAAAAGTGCTACCTCTGTACAGGGCCTCATCCCTGTCATTCTACCAACAAGAGCAAAATGGATCGAGCCTAAGGAGCACCCTGCTCAGTCCTTTACCCATGGGACCTTTAGGGATACAATGATAGCATTTAATCCAGCAGGAGTACCCTGTGTGGGCAGATCCTCAAAGGAACTGTTGTACCAGTGTGTATGACCTCAGGCCCCAGCTTCAGAGGACAGAGGTTCATTAGTACGTGACTCAAGCATAAACCTTAATGAAGGCACCTCTTGGTGTAACTACAGCAGAGACCCTGAGCTGAGCGGTGTTAGGTTGAATATGGTCAAGAGCAGCCAGAGAACCTCGCCCTATGCATAGAGAGACACTGGGATTGGGTGCCTTACATAAGTCTGAGTATAGGAAGGAACTATTTTGTTTTTGAGTGTCGAGTAGAAGAATGTTGACTCCAAGCCAAGGGTCAAGGAACTATCTCCGGACACTGTGAAAACAGTATACACCTTACTATAGCTCAGAATGGAGTAGGCCTTGATTTTTATCCTACCTGTCAGACAAAAATGCTGAGTCAAAAACCTAATACAAAATTTGGGCTAGGGCTGGGGAGATGGCTCAGTGCCTTTCAGACATGAGGACCCAAGCTAGGTCTCTGGACCTCAAGTTAAAAACTGGGAATGGGGGTACATACTTATCATCTCAGAGGTGGAGACAGGGAGAAAGTAGACCCATGGAATCTGCTGGCCAGCCAGTATAGCTGAATCAGCAAGCTCCAGGGCAATGACCTATCTGTGGAAAAACAAAATCAAACAACAACCTAGGAGTAACAGTTATCTTCTGGCTTTAAGTTGCATATGCATGCCTCTCTCTCTCTCTCTCTCTCTCTCTCTCTCTCTCTCTCTCTCTCTCTCTCTCTCTCTCTCTCTTTCTCTCTCTCTGTCTCTCTGTCTCTGTCTCTCTGTCTCTGTCTCTCTCTCTCTCTCTCTCTCTCTCTCTCACACACACACACACACACACACACACACACACACACACCAGAAGTTGAGAAACCTATAGAATTCTAGAACAAGCAAAAAAGAAATGCCCACAGGGATACCTTATCTCTAACAAGGATAGCAGCCCACTGGAAGTGTATTCTCTGACAAGATTGACAAAGGAGGAGGGAAAGATCGGAGACAGGCTGTTTTCTTGGCTCTTGGGTGTATTGTGTGGCAGCCTAGCACATCTTGTGTTCATTAAACACATATAAATTCCCCACTCGCTATCCTGATTCTTGGACCCATGGGAGGTAGACATCTTGCAGATGGGTTTTTCTCTGGCACCTACATCACCGTAGGAGGACCACTGCACCCTTGACCATAGCTTACTTTAACTGGACTGCAGTCTACATGCATCTAGCATACAGGTCTGGCTGCTTCTTCACACCAGGACCACTCAGAAGACATTCCATCTCCAGAAATAACAGTTTTCAGTTACCCCTGTTCTGCTTGACTCTCTCTCTGACAGTGGTGATCCTCAGAAGATTCCCCAGTAAGCCTCTCCCCCACAGAACTCCACGCTGGCCTTAGCCTAAAGGCTCTAAGAAGGGGTCTCCAATCTCCCTTGCAGAGCCCTTTTCCCAGGTACTCTTGGGTCTGTATTTCCTTTGGGGGAGTGCCTGTATTTGCAATCTAGATTTCTGTGGCTCAGAGCCTCAATTGTCCAATTGTCTTCTCAGCATCCGCTTGCAGACCTCAGAGGAATCTCACCCATATTGTGACTGAAGCCACTATAGCCATTCCTACACTGTGTCCCCATCCCCTAGTTTCAGAGAGTTCATGTCCAGCTTTCTAGAGACCTTGACATGTCACCCAAGCCATGAAGTATGGATTCCTCAGGTGTTCTCATCTCTCCTGCCTCCCTCCTGATCAGTGTTACAGAGTCCACTCAGGACTGCACCACGGGGCAGCCTTTATGGTGTCACCACAGCTGGAATGACATGTTTGCTTATTTTCCTGTTTCAGTTGATCCACTTGTTTTATCAACAGATAGCTTGGGCTCCTAGATCAAAGTCCAGAAAGTGCTATGGGCATACAAGTCTCCAGCCAACAGATAATGAGGGCTGGTGACTGATTCTTAGCTATTCTTCCAGAAACCTGTTTTTGTCTCTTCCAACATTGAATTTGTTCTCCCTTCTTTCTTTGGTTTTCAGATGCCCTCCACTCAACCTTCTCCCATCTGCTCCCCACAACCCCAGTTCAAGAAAGCCTTTGGTGGCCTTAAATGACTGGTCTTCTTGCCTCAGCATTCTGAGTGACTAGGGCTCTAAGTATCCAGCACCATGTATGACTTACACTTTCTGCACAGGTACCAGCAGCCCGCAGTATACACTGGTCGCCATGGAGAGGTGACAAGATTGAAAGCAAACATCTACTCTCCTTCACTGGGTCAAACTCTTTTTGTCTTACAGTGAGCCATTTGTTAAACAACCAGCTCTTTGGACTGGAGAGATGGCTCAGCGGTTAAGAGCACTTGGCTGCTCTTCCAGGGGTCCCGAGTTCAATTCCCAGCAACCACGTGGTGGTGGCTCACAAGCGTCTGAGATGGGATCCGATGCCCTCTCCTGGTGTGTCTGAAGACAGCGACAGTGTATAGTGTGCTCATACATACACAAAACAGATAAATCTGTTTTAAATAAATAAAAAAAACCAGCTCTTTGATATGGAATGCTACAACTAGGAGCCACACATAATCTCTAGCTCATATAGTGATTAATTGGTTTCCAGATAGGGTCTCGAGTAGCCCCTGCTGCCCACACTTGCTGTGTAGCTGAGGATGACCTTGAGCTTATCCTTCCACACTCGCCTGGCAGCACTGGGACTGTAGACATGAGCCACCACACTTAGTCTTAGGGGTTGATGGGGATTGAACATGGGGATTTATTTATGCTAGGCAAGCACTCTAACCACTGGGCTACATTCCCAGACTCTGAGTCTTAATTAGAACCCAACTGAGTGTGGATTCTGTGTCTGTAGAACATCATGTGTAGCTTATTGTATAGTATCTCTCGCATGTCTGTAATTCTAGCACTTGGGGGGGGGGGGCAGAGACAGAATGACGACAGTTCTAGGCCAGCCAGGACTGTCTAATGAGATCTAACCTTAAGCCCAAAATGAAACCTAAACAAAGGAATAAGACTCCCCAGACCCAAAGGTCGATAGTCTTGCTGAGCTGTACTTTAGTGAACTACAGGCCCCCGGTCTTGGATGTGTTTTCAGGCCTGCCAGTTCCCCTGCACGCCTCTAGCCCCTGTCTGGCTCCCGCAGGTGCATGGCTGCCCTTCTCTGCAGCCTCAGCTGAAGCCTGGCATCTGCCCCCTGCTGCCATCTTGGCATACTTTCGGTTCCTTTGTGCTCAGTTCTGTCCTTGTCATGGGACAAGAGCTTGTGCTTGTTCCCTTTGGCTGCCTCCTTCTCTCTTCTGCACGCTCTCATGTGTCCCTCCAGGGCTCAGATCCCGGGTTCTTTCTTTCTTACAGTCCTGTGCTTTGTCACATCTAAAGGGAGCATATGTTAAAATTCCAACTCTCTGAAACTGGCAGAAATCTTGAATGGATATTCACGCCTTGCAATAATAATGATTCAATTAATAGAAGCTAAGAATGGAAGCTGAGCCAATGCCTGTTTTTTGTTTTTTGTTTGTTTATATATATATATATATATATATATATATATATATATATATATATATATATATATATATATTAGCTTCATATCTGTCAGAATGTCACAGTGGGAGGGATGGTGAGATTTCCTGTCCTCCTGCATGCCACCTCCCATCCCCAGGCAGTATGTAATAGATGCTCAGCAAATATTGTACAGGTGGGGTAAAGTAAGACTTGGTTTTGTGGATCCTGAATCCCTGGCCCCAGGTGTGATGAGTTAATGTTTTTCCTTGACTCCATTCTTTTAGTCTTTAGACCTTGTTCTCTCTCTTTTAACCTTTGTCTTCACAGACTGAGGAGACCAGCTAACCCAGTGTCCCCAAATGCAGAAGCCACTGTTCCTTCTGGCTGTGTTACTTCGCTGTCCTCAGGCCTCCTCTGAATTGCCTCTTGGCTTTCCATGAGATAGTGTTTCTGATGTTCCTGCCGACTAGTTCTCCTGTCTAGTTCATGGTTTTCACCGGTGCAGCCAGAGAGGCAGGCACTGGCAGCATGTTTTCTTTCAAGGCAAACATCTACACATAGAGGATTCTGTGAGAGTGTGCGGGACTCCACAGAACAGCTAGACTTCAGATACGATTGTGTTTTGAAGTTTTCACTCCTGCTCCCTCCGTGTAAATCATTTGCTCAGTTTCTGCTGATAAGACTGAATTCTTTTATAAACACGAAGGAGGACCATACTTAGACCATAGAGAGTGTGTTGTTGCCTACAGTCGGGAAGCCATTTATGTTTGTTTTACGGTGTCCAAAGAAGGAAAGTAATAAGTGGAGAGTAATCTTGTTTCAATATTCATCTGCACCACCTAGATGTTGCTTATTACTCTATAATCACACAGACCCATACAGCTCTGCACAGACTTATACATAAATAAATTGGATTTTTTTTCTTTTTTTTTTTTTTACTTAGCATTGATCACTAAACTTACAGAAATTCATTGGCTCATGAATCCGTCTCTTTCTTTATGTGGCCTTAAAGATTTAGAACATTAGAAAGCTTGGTCAGGTTCGCTGCTCTCGACAGCCTTGTCATTTTACATCTTCCCCCTCTGCCTTTCTTCGGGACGGCAAGTGCTCTCAGTTGCCTGGAGACCTGCGGTGTGCTTTGCAGTTCCTGGATTTGGGCTGAAAATGCTAAACATTTAGGCTCCACCCCAACCTCTGATAATGCTCCTGTTTTCACTTTTAACTCTAAATGGCAAAGCATTTCCCATTATTTTTTAGAGTTTACATGAAAAGTAACGTGAAAATTTTTTTTAATTCTAAAAAAAGTCAACAAACTTTATATTGATTACACAACTTTTACCCCAGAAAGCCAAATGATACATGACTTTTATATATGACATACAGACCATAATTTGAACACAGTCATGTACATATATATATATAACTTGTATAGTTTGATGTACATGATATACTCACAAAGCTCTATACCATTCATAAAAGTGGCCTTTCTCTTTTTGAAACATGCTAGTGGAAAAAGAGGTATAGATATGAATTAAAAATAAAAATTCGCTGGAACTCAGAAAGCTAGAGCTTTAAGCCTAAGTCTGTCCTCAACTAATGTATCCTTCACTAATGATGAGCAAGTTGCTGGGTCTTGTTGGGCTACTGTTTTGCTACTTGAAAGGAAGGTTGGCTTAGGCCAGTGAGTTGGCTTAGCTCAGCCCTGACTTCAGTTCAGAAACACTTGGGGGGGGGGGACTTTAAACAATATAGTCAGGCCCTTCTGAGAGACTCATTTGATTTTTAAAAATTCTCCTCTGTAAAGCTACTGCCGAGTGGCCAGCTAATGATGCTCTGGAGTCTTTGCTCCCAGGATGAGATGAGCTATGTTCTAGTTACAGTAGGCAGGTCTGTTTCCTGGGTTAGATATCTTGATCACGTGATCTGGCGGAAGAACCTTGGGTAACACAATAGTACCCCTGTACCCATATGTGTGATCCATCTGTCTCCTTACATAGCTTCCTGGTTCCCTCACCTGTACTGTTGTCTTTTAGAGTAGAGAATGGTCACTAGTGAATGGAGCTTAGCTGTGGTTGTAGTGAGGCATGAGAGAGCTTCCAGTTTGCTTCCTACCACTCTGAGCTGGTGGTCAAGCCACTCACATAAGTAGCTATAGCATGCATGGCTTTGTTTCTTGTGGTAATCAATATTTTTGTGAATCACAATCTTAAATTCTGCATATTTTTTGATAAGGTCTTTCACCATGCTTCTCTGGCCGACCTTGAACTTTTTTTGTAGATCAGACTAGCCCAGAACTCACAGAGATCTTTTGTCTCTACTCTTTTCTCTGCCCCCAAAGTCCTGGGGGCATATATAGCATTACTCAGCTTAATCTCCTTGACTCTTGAGATGGCCCCATATGTATGTATATATGGGACAAAGTAGTTACTTATAAAAAACTTTAAGCTTTTTGCATATGTTCTAATCACTTTTAGACCCACAGAATGACCAGTTAAATAAATATTGTTAACACAGTAGGGTATTTTCAAATGAAACCGAGAGTGGTGGGTGACTCACACTGGAAACCCTTGTACTCAAGAGGCCAAGGCAGAGTCTGAGGCCAGCCTAGGCTACCGAGTGATTCCCTGTCAAAACTAAGCTAAACTAAAAATAAATGCAATAAACTTCAAGTATTTAAGTTTCTCCCATAAGAAAGTCCTTATCATTTAGGTCTTTCTTCTCTCTACCACCAGCAAGGATCATCTGCCTCATTCCAGTCTTGTCCCTTCCTACAACAAAAAGAATGGTGGCTGCTTCTGGCCATCAGGCCCTGTGATGGACTCTGATATCACACCTTCGCTCCTACCAGGATGCTGAAGGATGAGGAGACGAGGCCCCCATAGCTCCACTGCCACTGGGCATTCACCTCTTTCCTAAGAGCCGTTGATGTACCACATCACTCCGTTTACGTCATTCTGTCCTTAGAGTGACCGCTTCGTGGTTTTCCGAGGACTATGTCACGGGTTTGGCCATTGCCGCTCTCCCTACAGACACAATGCTAGGAAACAGTAGAACCCAGGTTCTCCCCGTCACCTCGACAGGTGTCTAGCACTTTAGAAGCATCGCTGCCACTTGTCCATATTTTACCTGAGAAGAAACAAGGCACAAAGGGTTGAATAGGTCATCTACGATCACTGTCATTAATGAAAACCAGAGTCAAGAGAGCCTTCCTAATTTCAAAGCCTCTGGTTTAAGCACCCTAGCTGTTACCGCCCCCTTCCTCTACCCATCTGTCAGTCAAGCCCCCTCCCCACCAAAATCTCAGTAGTTTTATCCTTCTCTACTCAAAATCAGCCTGTGCCTGTTCTCTGGGCCTTAAATAATGCTAAACCTGCATTTAAGGCACTCTGAGGCTTGTCTTTTCCCTCCCTCCCCAACACTATTCCCCACATGGCCAGCGTCCCACACCTGCTGTGGCAGCCTAGCTCCCTTGCTCTTCATTAAACTACCAGGCTTCTCCTGTCTTCAGGTATCTATCCTCCTCTTAGCTCTTCATTCACTCCATGGTGAATACCTGTCCTGTTCTGGGAGGCCTTGGCATTCCGACCTAAAGCAGTAGGATTCACCACTTCCCCATACACACACACACACACACACACACACACACACACACACACACACCTATCTCTCTCACATCTGCAGGTCTCTAAGCAGCACGCAGTGCACTGCCCTGTCTTGGGCCATCATTGGCAAAGGCCATACAACAACAGTCCTGAGCATATACTAATTGCTTAGTAAACTGCCGTTAGATGAGTTATTAATTTGTGATAAGCCTGATTTTTTCCCCTCAAATTATCTTGTTATGCTAATGTGGGGACCAGCAAAACACAATTTAACATTTGTTTGTTTATAGAGATGTCTTGAAGTATGTGTTATTGTGTTGACTTAAGGGCTGGTGAAACTGACCTTCTTGAACTCTGACTGTTCTAGTGAACGTCCCTTCCACGGTAATGGAAGCCATGTGCCGACAAGATGCCCTGCAGCCCTTCAACAAAAGCAGCAAGCTTTCTCCCTCCGGCCAGCAGCGCTCCGTGGTTTTCCCACAGACTCCCTGCAGCAGGAATTTCTCCCTCTTGGATAAATCTGGGCCCATCGAGGCAGGCTTTAACCAAATCAACGTGAAGAATCAGAGGGTCCTTGCGAGTCCAACCTCTACCAGTCAGCTGCACTCGGAGTTCAGCGACTGGCACCTCTGGAAATGTGGCCAGTGCTTTAAGACTTTCACGCAGCGCATTCTCCTGCAGATGCATGTGTGCACACAGAACCCGGACAGGTGAGACCCAGGGCTTGCCTTCCTGGAGCAGCTTGGGGGAAAGCCGAGGTGCTCGCCTGCAGGGTGGAAGGTACCCAAGTTTCCTGTCAGCTGTGCCTCCATTGTTTGTGAAGGCTGCACAGACAGGTGCTGAGAGGCATCTGCTCTTGGGATCCAAACAGTTCCGGCCAACTTACAAGGGAGCAAAAGAGAAGGAACATTTATGAATATCGGGGGTGGAAAATGAGGTCAGGATAATCAGAATCCCCTCTGTCTTCCAAAGATAATAGAGCAGGCTGCCGGGCGGCTGTCATGGCTGTTTCAGGGTTCACCTCCAGTGTGCCGTGAGTATGAACTTAATTAAGTACTAAGAGGTAATGAATTGGAATTTTTTGCTTAGTACTATTTTTCTTTGGAGCATGCAAACCCATAAATCCTGCAAACCTGTCAAAAGGAAATACCCACTCGGCTAGTGATGTGGAGGAAAACAGATGCTGTTTATTCAATAAACTAATATCCACACAGAAGAAAAATGTTGACTAGATACCTCAGAGTCAAAGTTGGTTTGAAAGTTTGTCAATAAGGAATTTTATGGCCATGATCTGAGGATGAAATTTAGCTGAACAAGTGAATTAAAATTTCAGGTACTCTGACGAGTGGCCCAGTAGATATAATGGAACTATTATTTATGAATCAAAACTGGTTTATTTGACAGTCTTGAGAGCTGGGAGCACAAAAGACAAAGATCAAATTAATTCAATAGGAAGGCTCCTTGTGTTTTATCTCTCCTTCATGTCCTATGAGAACTTGATTAAAACCAAAACATCCAAGAAAAGCCTAGAAAAAAAAAGACCACTTTGAATATAAAAGTCAAAAATAATTTTTCTTTTGGAGCTAGGATTAGAAATTTGGAAGCAAGATTCTTGAATTGTTTTCTTAATTTTGCAACTGATCAACCTTAATGAAGTAAGTCCCAGGCCCTTTGTCTCATAATACAGCCCCTGAGCTCTCTCCTCTCAGCTCTGTTGCACACAGCAGCATGCTTAGGAAGTCCACATGAAGGGCACGGGAAAGCGGTGTAGGAGGGGTGGATGCATTTTAATCTCAGTTCCAGGATATTTCTACATATCTGCATCTGCACACATTTTATCTGTGCCATTCTAGAAACTGCTTGCTTAGCCTAGAGCATTACTGTAACGAATCAATAAGGAAACACTTTATCTTAGCGCTAAGGGAGCTGTGTCTAGGTGTGCAGCCACGGACTTGTGTTATGGAGGTGAAATATAAAAGTTGGAACATGATTTTTTTTCCCTGAAAGGCTTTTCTTAAAACTTTTCAGTCATGTATATGTAGACCCATGATGCACATAGCTTACACATCATTTTAAGACACATTTCAAAATCTTCTTGTAAAAACTGAGCTCAGATGTATGGGCGTAGTATTTGCAAATTGTAGTCATAGTCACCAAGCATGCACAGTAAAATTAAAAATAGGTTACAGTTTCTGGATCTTTGCATGGCATATGATTTCATTTTCAATGGGACTCAAAAACAATGAAGATATTTTATGGTAAAGGAACACTAAAAACAGCCTGTTTTGTCTGACCCAAGTTATGCCCAGAAAAATCACATGCCAATGTTTAAGTCTCTTTAAAGTTTGTCCTGTAAAATACACGCAGCACCACAATTTAATACATCTAATCTAAACAATTAGCTTACATGAACAAAATACCTCCAGGGGAGATTGTTAAGGTTAATGTTGATTGTAGGCAAATTTACTGTGTTTGGTAAACCCTCAGTGGTGTGAGCTCCTTCTCTACTAGATTCTGATAGGTTCATGAGTTGAAGTAATAGGTGTTTATGATCAAGGATAATGATCAGGGTGAGATCATATTACTTAGGGAGTGGGTTTCTGATTCTTCCCTAAGCTTTGTTGGTGAAGACACAGGAGGTATTTGGCATCACTCATTCATAAATTAAAGAATCAGGACTTGAAGAAAACCAGACTCTTTAAAGGCACGTAATACAATACAGTGTTTCTTAGTAACAATGGCGAGACAGTTGAATTACATCATTAATCTCAGATTTTTGAAGAGGAAATAGAGATGCCTAGTCACTTTGCTCTTTTAATCTTATTCTAGATGAGTAATTTAGTTTTGCCCTATATGACTTAACCAACTCTTTTCTGTCTGAGAACGTGAGACGGGCTCTTTATGACAGAAAGTTTGGAGGTAGGGATATTTCTCCAGTATTCCTAACCACACAAGGAAAGGCTAACTAGGAGAGTGCTACAAAGGTGATCCAGACATGACAGTTGTTGGTGATGGCTGCTAACGTTGGAAGCTTGCCCGTCCTGTTTGTGAAAGCACACCTCTACTAAACATGATATGTTCTTCGGTGACTTGCTTCATAGTTAGTTGGGTATTTGCGTTTCACAGTCTGTGCCTATCCATCCGTAGCCAGACATTCCTCATACCTGTACATCCTAAAAATGTAAGAGTCTACACTCAAATTTCTTACAAAAATGGGGGGAATTTGTCTACTCCCATATGCCTTAGGTTATCTTTAAATGACTTATAAAATACCCCCAAAGAGTTGTGAATACCATGTGAGTAATTTTTATTCTCTATTGTTTAGAACTACTGACAAGAAAAAGGCCACAAATATTCTGCGCAGGCCCATTAATAGTTTGCTGTTGTTGTTTAGTAGTTTTCTATCTCTAATTGGTTAGATCTGTTAATTAGAGACCTTCATATAAGGAGGGGGGACTGAACAGTACAATAGTTTAACAGAAACTATTTCTTCGTTCATGGAAAAAATCTCATTAGAAAGAGAGACCAGAGGATAAAGTCAGAAGGTAATCAGGTCTATATTTGGAACAGACCCCTAAATCAAAAATTTTCAGTCTCCATAGTATTTGGCTGTAAAACGTCAGACATTTGAATTTTCATCAAGAAGAGTGCTATTCCCTGTGAGGTGCCATTCAGAAGTATATGGGAGAGATCCAGGGATACCCAGTGGTGTGACATCATTCTTATCTCTGACTTACACACAAGGAATGCAGGAGAAAAACGAGTTTGATTTGGTGAAATAAGAATCAGAACAGAAGATAAACAGACTCAGTTCAAGAGCCATGGAATCCTTTTTCTTTCTCTGTCTCTGTCTGTCTCTCTGTCCCTTTCTGTGTGTCTCTTCTGTCTCTGTGTCTCTGTCTCTCTCAATTTCGGTCCGTTGATAATAAGCCAAGAGATCCTTAGACCATCTTTTTCTCAGGCTACCAACTCTTCTCTGGGTGACCCAAAAAGAAGTTGTTGGAATGTTGACCAATCGAGATTCTGTCTACAGAGTTTGTAAGCATTTGTGTTTCTATATAGACTTAATCCCTGAGCCAAGGCAACCTGACTTATTTGGCTGGGACAAGGAGGCAGATAATCTCCTTTCTGGGTTTTTGCTGCAGAAACTTTCAATAAGGTCCAGAGAGAGGGTACTCCAGGAATTGATGAGCGAAGCTTTTGATCACAGTTGATTATTATATGTTTTTGTCTTCACAGAAAATGTACATATAGTATTTGTCTTTATTTTATACCACTTCCCTGCCCCCCCCCTTCTTGGATCATTTGTGCCACAAGGAAGAAAGTCCACCTTCGGCCCCCAGGCATACCATCAGCTGTTCACTATTGTGTTTAAGTGTCATTGACTATAATTGGAAAGAACAGTGCTAATGGGAAAATGGGTTTCAAAGGCTATCTGGTAGGAGGAGCCTAGAGGTCACTATCTAGTATCTTAAAAGGTGTCTTGTTCTTGCCTTCTCTGCCCCTTGTCATGAAAGTGCAAAGGTTATCTTCTTTCTCCTTTACAGTGTTCTGTGGACTCTTGGGTTGAGCACTTCTAATACTTTCGAGACTCTTCTTACACTGAGGTAACCTCCTCCTCCACACAGCCAGGGGTGACTTAAGGAGGGCCCCTCTGAAGTCTTGCAAGATTTGTGTTCGGGCTGCCTGTCAGGGAGCAAGGAGAGGGTGGGTGTAGCCCCAAGTGAACAACTTTTATCCTGGAGGTTTTCATGCTATAAAAGGAAAATCAAAGGAGGATTAATAATTTCAAACCAAGCCACACTTAATTTTATTAAACATTTCAGCCTTTTCCTATGTACACCAAACCAATTACAGACTCAGAGCAAATGAATTGCACATTTCACTGGCGTAATCTTTGGCAGAGGAGCTACCAGTGACAGAATGTCAGGAGACGAACGGAATGGCCTCACTGCTTTCTTTCTGCTTAAGCATCTACCAGTGACGATCCGTAAATCCACCCACACTGTCTGCTTCTGAGTTATCTTGTAAATGTGGACGTAGTGCTTTATAGTTTTTCAAAAAGCTTGGGTTTCCCTGCGTTGCAACTAGCCACGGGAAGCTACTTCAATCTTGGTTACTGTAAACGAAGCAAAGGAAAAACTCAGTTCCTTGGTTACACTAGTCTGTTTTCAGATGCTCAGCTGCTCTTTGTAGCTAGTGGCCCCAAACCAGGCTGTGCAGCTTTAGATGGTCCGCATTGTTGACTTTCCTGTTTTAGATCCCAAGCAGCCACCCAGCCCCACAGAGCTGTGCACTGTGAGACGCTACTCCTTTGGGTTCGCTTTGAAAACGATGGGGGGGTGTGTGGCTGTATGCATACAATGTGCTAAGAGAACCGAGCGCTTTTGAAATATGCTTTCCAATTACAATGATGTAAGATCCTGGCCCCGGTAGAGCACAGCACCCCATGGGTATCTATCTATATATGCTTTTCTGGTGAGATGCAATTTTTGGGTTCAGATAGGTCCTATTCAAAAGTTTGATCACTTTAACCTTATCTTCCTGCCAGACATTGGAAAATTAAAGGTGGTGCTGGGGTTTGTGTAAGAAAAGGCTTGCAAACACAAGGACCTGAGTTATGTCACCACTACCCATGTGAAAAGCTGGGCATGGTGGCACACATTAATATCTTAGTGCTGGGGAGGCAAAGACTCAAAGATCCTCGGAACCCACAGACCAGCCTCATCTAGTCAGCGAGTCTTGGGAACAGTGTCAGGATGTCTATGTCTCAAAGAAGATGGGTGGCTCTTGAGGAACAACACCATATGTATACACATGCACCCCCTCCACACACACACACACACACACACACACACACACACACACACACACACAAGACAAAGTGTAAGTGAAATGTTGGTAATAGCCCCTCACTTGGTGTTCTGAAATTCCTGCTGTTATTTGAGACGTAGGATGTGCTCTAGAAATATGTACCTATACTCTAAACTCCTGTGGCCAGCAGTCCCAAAAGAAACTAATTTCCCAAGATACTTTCTAATCATCCTTCGCACTCATTTCTGCTTTTAATGTATTCCTAACTGTGTATTCGAATCCTTAACTATAATCTTATCGGTTGCTCTCCCTCTTCCAGAAAGGATCAGGGATCGAACAAGACCTTGCTCATGCTAAAGGTGCACCTACCACTGATTGGTATACTCAGCCACAGTGGCTGAGGAAGTGGTTGAGAATTCTTGTTCTTTGAGAGGACTCCAAATACCCACATTGGATAGTTCACAACTGACTGTAACTCCAGTTACAGTTAAAAAGCAAACAAACTTGTAACTGTTTTTTTTTTGTTTGTTTGTTTTTAAAGACAGGTGTCTCACTAAGCAGACCAGCCTGCTCTGTAGCACAGGCAGATCTTGAATTTAAAATCTATATCAGTCTCTCAAAATCAGTGGGCCTGTAATGCCAGATGTTGACCCCCGCCCTTTTTTGGATATCCTAGAACTCGTTGTGTAGAACAGATGGGCTCAGAATTGGTACCTGAAAATGAAAGGCCATAACTTTGTGAAATTCACTAAAGCAGGCTTTGTACCTGTATTCTGATACAAGATTTTCTTGTTATTCAGCATTCTCAAGTTTTGACCAAAGCACTAACATTGTCCATCTACAGTATATGGGGGTTGGCGATCAGGGACAGGGAGAGAGAGTGAAAGTGCCTCATGGGTGGGGAGCTAGGTGTGGTCATCATGCAAGGTGGTATCACACTGGAAATACTGTGACTGACAAGCCTCTTGGAGAGCATTGGCTATTTTTCCCAAAGCAGGAGAAAGATGGGATATGTGAAGACAAGAGTTTAGGGAAGCTGAGTAACTTACCCTCATCCCATAGCTGACTAGAACCTGAGGCTGAGGCAGCCTTACCTCTTCTATTCCAGGCATGTCTGTTTTGTCAAGCTGTGTTCTACAGAGTTTTAAAAATTGTCCCATAGTAACTGGTAAAATGGTTCAGTGGTTGAAAGTCCTTGATCTTCAACAGGTCCCCAAGTTTGGTTCCTAGAACCCATATTTGATAGCTCACAACTGACTGTAACTCCAGTTCCAGGGTATTGATAGTATAGCCTCTGGCTATAGGTGTGTGTGTGTGTGTGTGTGTGTGTGTGTGTGTGTGTGTGTGTGTTCGAGCGCGCGAGATAACTTTTAAAGCCTGCTCTATAGAATCCCTAGCCAGTGTTCTCTGGCTGGTCCTAGGCAGAAACTAGGCAGAAACGATGCTCTGAGGTTTTGCCCCTTTTCCCTTGATGACAGAATTCGGCATCAGCCTTTCACATCTCTGTGAGTCTGTGCTACTGTCACCATTAGCATAAAAAGGATGGATTGACTTTTGACTGCAGGAAATAAATCACCCCAACTTTTGACAGAAGAGTTAGAAAAAAAAAGGGAAAAGATTAATTGGTTTTATTTAGTGGCTTATTGTTTATAGTGATAGCTATTAAAAATAGATAACCAGAGGCTAATAAATGTTAATGGTCCCTTCACTATTAGAAAAATCAATTGTCAGTGAATATAGCATATATTAATACATTATTTTGTTTATGATCCTCAATATCATGTAAAAAATTTCATCCCCAGAGAACTGTTTTCTGAGAACTCTTTTTAAGGTCAACATTTACTGCCAAGAATAGATTCGCCAGGAGGATGTTTTCCTCAGTCGGCAATTTTAATGGCTTTCAAAGCATTATTTTATAATTATAATAAAATGCATGTGTAATTTGTCAAGATTGATAAACTCCTTTCCAAGGACTCTTATGTATTTCTTTGAAACCTGTTTGAGAGCAGTTAGATAGATTTCTAAATGTAAGTAATTAAAATTGTATAGTATTGAGTTATTGACCAACGCTGGACTATTAATCAAGCTAAAAAATTCTACAATCAGTGCTCAGTGTGCTGAAGCCTAGTAAAATAATAGTATTTGTGTTCAGTGAAGCAAGTAGCCACAATTAAGCACTTCAGTTGACAAATGAGAGGGTACACTTTATTTTGCACTTAATTGAATTGTTGTACATGCTCGGTCACCATTGTCTCCCAAGCCCTTCAATGTGGCGTCTGGTCATTGGCGCTTTTGTATTTGTTAAAGACAGAGCAGTTAAGTCTACTTTACTTTCCAAATGTAGCCAACGTCCGGGCTGAAAACCGGGACTTGGCAAGTATAGTGAAGATCCTTCAAGGCAGAGTATTAATTTCTTGAACAAAAATAATTTGATAAACAAATTAGAGGCCTATCAAGGGATGGTTTGAAATAGCGTTGGATAGGGACAAGTCCTCAGGTTTCCTATCACTCACTGGATTCTGCTTGAGTAAGCAGAATAACTTCTGGGGAGAAGACAGAATTTTAATCTATTTTATGAAAACTCGAAATTGATTTACTTCTCGAAAGCTGGGAAGAGTGTGCTCTGATAATCTTGCTAATTATCAGGTATTTGTCACAGCTTCCTCCCACTGGAATTTGCATCACGGTCACCTCCCTGCAAACACAGTGACACTTGTCATTTCTTGCTGTCATAAATCATTCCTTGAAAACAGACTCAGCAGGGGGAGGTGAGATTCAAGAAAAAGACTCAGGGAGCTGGAGGGGTGGCTCGGTGGTTAAGAGCACTTGCTGCTTTTGCAGACGACCTATGTTTGGCTCCCAGGACCCACACTGCATCTTCCAACCACCTGTGCCAGTGCCAGGAGATCACCCTCTTCCGGCAGCAGGTGCACACACGTGGGCAGGTGCATACATGCAGACACTCAACTTACACATTCAAACAGAAGGAGGAGGAAAACAGGACTCAGGAGATAAAAACTCAGGGTGGGTGAGAAGTCAGGATTTCTTTTTTAAAGAGAGACACACATCTGGTACATGTTTGGGTTCATCTTGGGCAGACCCTAAGGCAGCTTAATATTTATTAAAGTGTGCATACAGCTTGGCCGCTTGCCCACTTATTTCCCTGACACTTGGAATAAGGTTCAAACATCCTATGATGACCTTGGCATCGATGGCTTATATCCTTTGAGGACATTTTGTCCTCAGTTGTCTGTGCCAAAACTATGATATAGCAACTGCTTCCCCTGCCTCACTCAGAGGATTACTGTAAAGATTAAAGTAGATAATTGATCGTTTACTTTGAAATGTAAAGGATACTGGGGAACCATAAAAGACAATTATGTATTTTCTTTTGTACTTTTTTGGCATAATTAATCCCGTGCTTACGTCTGC
Organism: Micromys minutus; assembly: GCF_963924665.1. Lineage (NCBI taxonomy): Eukaryota > Metazoa > Chordata > Mammalia > Rodentia > Muridae > Micromys > Micromys minutus. The sequence continues at coordinate 39,587,760 of NC_137977.1, forward strand.
AAAGCTTACAGAAATACACCCGTTTTTGCCAGTGGGGAGATCAAGACCATATAATAGCTGTTCTTGAGAGAGTATGATTAATACAGGAAGGGCATGCTTGTCGGTGAGGTGATGTGCCTCAGCAGCTCTATGAATTTTGTTCCTGTGACAACAGGTAGCAGAGCTCATCAGCTGGCGCTCCAAGCCTGTCTTTAAAGAGTACTGCATGTCACCAGCGTCACAGCCTCTTTCCCCACGGTGCTGCCTGAGTTAGGAAGCCATGACCAGTCGCTCTCTATTTGTTTCAGACCGTACCAGTGTGGTCACTGTTCGCAGTCCTTTTCCCAGCCTTCAGAACTGAGGAACCACGTAGTCACTCACTCCAGTGACCGGCCTTTCAAGTGTGGCTACTGTGGCCGTGCCTTTGCTGGGGCCACCACCCTCAACAACCACATCCGGACCCACACCGGAGAAAAGCCCTTCAAGTAAGTAGTGGCCAGCTGTCCACCTTCTTTTTCTTACCCTTCTTGGAAGCTGGCAAACGCTTGCCCAGCTCAGCCTGGCTGGTAGGGAAGGCTACTTGCCATGTTGGTTTATGGGCTCGCTATAAGAGGTTCTCCTGGGTTTCTCAGCTGACATTTGGAAATGAACTAAGGAAAGCTACACTGGTCCTGGCTCACGGTTTGTAATTTCAGACATGAGGTATCCTCTGGAGCCTCTTTTTTCATCATAAAGTAAGAAGGCATGAGCAAACTAGCTTTAGTAGTCTTTCCAGAGCCTGTGGGTCTATACATCTGACTTCTAGAACTCATGGCCATCAGCAGGCTCCCGTAACCATGAGGAGAGTGGTCATCCTTTAGGATGCTTAAAGAATCCTCTTGGAGAATGTGAACCCTTCAGGAAACTAATGGCCGTTTCTCGTCATTTATTAGAGTGCGAACCTATTATAGCAGATAGTTTGTAGCTCTTTAGCATAAACTATAGAGCTTAAAATCATCAGATTGGTGAAAATTACAACATAAACAAAGGGCATATTGATGTTTTTGGTATTCAGCGAATGTGGGTAAAGGCATTTGAGCAAGATTGTGTTTCAACATAGAATCCTTTCAACAAAGCAGCAGACATTTGAACTATGTAAAATGGCCCATCTATCATCCATCCATCCATCCATCCATCCATGCATCCATCCATCTATCCATCACCCATCCATCTATCTATCTATCATCCATCCATCCATCCATCCATCCATCCATCCATCCATCCATGTGTTTATATAATCAAAATAATTGCCGACTTTTCCATTGGTCATTCTGCTAGGCACAAGAGATACAAAGGTGAATGGGACTCTGCCCCTTTCCATCTATACTTTGAAGACCTCACACTCTAAGGGGAAGCCCAACCAATCAATCAATCAATATTATAACATGGGATGAAAAGTATAACAAGATGTGTATATACAATGTTGAGGAGTATCAGGGAAATGGAATCATCAGATCTGTATGGGATACAGTGTTTAACATGTGTACTAAAGGATCATAAGAAGTGTGCTAGGCATTTAAGGGAGAAGAGGTTATTTCCTGGAGTTCAAACCACATAGTAGGCTGGTGGTCTCAGAATAGTTGGACCAATGAACTCTTTTCTCTTAGCGCTGTTACATTTCTACTCGTTTTCTGTACTTGCTTTTTCTACTTGAGAAAGGAAATTTAAAAATGCAGATGGCCAGCCATATTTACCTTCTGTACAATAAGTTCAACCAGGACAGGAAGTGATTTGGGCAGTAGGAGACAAAACTTGCTTGGCCTCAGTCAAGAAGTTTCTCATTCTGCACTCAGTTGAGGCCCGGTAGAGCTCATTGGTAAGAGCACACTGTTGGTCCTATCACGGGTGTCTGCCTGCCTCACTGGTCTGTCAACCAAGTGAGGGGTTCATAAAAGCCTGTTGTCTTTTACCTGCATCTATCATCCTTTTAAAAAAGTATTAATTAATTGATTAATTATTTTTGTGTGCGTTTGCATGTATGTGGGCATATCTGTGTCATGGTGTGTGTGCTGGTTCACTCATTTTACCATGTGGGTCCTGAGGATTAAGCTCAGGTTGTCAAGCTTGGTGGCAAGTGCCTTTACCTGCTGAACCATCTTTTCCAGCTACTCCATCACTGTCAACTGTGTTCCTTAACAGTTTAATTTGCTAATAGTAAAAATCAGGGATGGTTTTTGTCTGTGTACTTGCTTACTACATAAAGTCTCTGGCTAAGTGGGACAGGATGGTGCCTAAAAAATAAACAAATCAAACATACCAACCAAACTCTGTCCCTGGAAGATGCAATAGTCCAAAGACGTCACATTTCCCTAATCCAGAGAGGGGCAGTTGGCTTGTCCCTATCTTACTGCCTTGGGTGTTTGTGGCCTTCCCAGTGGATGTAGCATCAGGCCTGATTGTCAAGGGGTCACAGATTCTGGCTTTTCAGCTGTTCTAGAGGTAGGAGGTAACTGGGTCACTTCGAGAGAATTTGGGAGGACTGAGGACTGACTGCTCTCTTATATTAGAAAGGGTAGCTGAATGGATTCAGTGCCAGGAATCAGATTGATTTTGATCTTGTTGCAGTGTAAATAGATTTTAGTAATTAATTGAAGCGGTTTGAGGGTCAGGATGGGAAATAGATTTCTGTTAATGTTAAGGTGTTACTTATGTGTAACCTCGTTGACTCCACTCAATTTTTTTCTTTAACATCCTGTTTTTGTCATGTTTCCAATAGAGTTGCCATCTTAACTTAATTTTAATTCGTCAGAGTAATATTTGAAGTGCCTTAGTAATTGCCTTTCTCCTCCGTTCCAACAGTATTGTCCTTTTGTTCCTGCCTGCTTTCGATCTGGGAATAACAACTGAACAAAAGATCACGATGCAGCCAGGTTGTGGGATAGCATACTGTCTGGCTGCTTTAGTCTGGGCTCTTCTTGCTTTTGGCAAAATGACCATATGTTATCGTATTTTGGGCATTTAAAATGATCAAATATATGTGCCCAGAGGAGATCTGAGTGCATGCTTTACTTTGAAAGCCCAAGATTTAAACATCGTCTAGGAAATGGAAAGCTAAATCCTTCAGTGTATACAAGATCTTTCAGGCTTGGAGTACTGCAGAGGGGTCTGAGAATCTTCTAACCCAGCCCATGGATATCCAACCCATGGACCTTTGTAAATATTATGAAGATATCTTTTACGAGCTTATAAAACAAACATTTAAAAAAAAAACTTTTTGTTGCAGATTAGTCAATAAAAATGGTTTCACCACCACAGTTAATTTTACTACTTCAACTAATGGGCATTGGCTTAAACAACATTGCAGAGGCTGGAAAGAATCTTGTAAAGACACACAAACCTAAACTGTAAGCCCAAGACAACTTCCACATAGATGACCCAGTGGCTTCATCCCCAATTTGTCCCCTTGATCCGAGAGGTCTTCTCAGCATCTCCAGGATAAGCAGAGACCAAGTCTGCTGGTTAAGAAAAGTCATTTCATTGTCCTTAGCTCTGCTGTTCAGAACTTAACTGGAAGGACGTGGAAACTGCTGGCCTCCCTAGGGTAGCCAGACAAGTGGTAGTGGAAAGGATTCTTGCAGGCTGTGCCTCACATCTGATTACCTGGAACCTCCCCAGAATAACCTACGTCCTACATTCTAGGTAGATCTTGAACCTATCTAGAGCTAACCTAGGCTGATGACTTGAGATTTCCAAGTTAAAGAAAACAAACAAACTAAGGACTGGGTTCAAGGCTTTGGCTTTTAGTTTTCTATGTGAGACTAAAGTCTTGGACACAAGGAACAAAAGATCATTTCACATAATGGCTAGAACTGTACCGCAGGAAGAGGTGGAGGTGTTGGAGGGCTGTCACTGAGGACTCATTTCTCCCACTCTTGTGCTAAATGAGCTCTCCTAAGGTTTGGAGTAGAGGATATATTAGAAGCTGCACAAGCAGGCCAAGACTTGCCCTAGGAGACTCCACTGTTTTTAGAAGCAAGAAAAAAATACTCACCATGGTGCTTTTGCCTTCAGTAAAGGGAGTATTTCTCAGAAAAAAAGAAAGAAGAAACAAAATAGAATTCTAAAGTACATCCACTATTTAGGCAAGACAGAGACAAAAATCAAAACAACTCTAAAAATACACATTAAGCATTTATTTACCATGTACAAAGTCCTGGGTAGTTCGGTCCAGTTCAAATATTTCTATGGCACACAGCAGATGTGCAGAGAGATGCTTGCAGGTTTTCTGTGTACTAGAACTTTACATCATCTTGTGATGTTTCGATTCAGATGGTCCAATCAACCCGTCACAGTAACAAAAGAAGGATGTCAAACTGAAAAGGGAAATCAAGGCTAATTCAGACTCTCATACCTGTAGGAAGTTGGGGACTTTCTGTTTGCTGAAGCGTTTGGAAGACTTCCCACATGTATGTGTCCGTGATGTTCCCTTCAAGGCTGTGACATCAGTGCCCGTGCCAAGGGAAGGCACAAGATTGCAATTCAGGGTTAAGTGGCAGCTCAGCTGAAGCCCTCCTCTGACCTCCCAGAACCAAGGTACTTGATGGAGTAGGTCTTTCTCGTGAGTTACAGGAAGCTGTGAGAATAATTTATAGAGATTTCTCATCTAAAGTTTAGGACAGTGGATATAGAACTGAAACTCCAGTCTTATTTTTTTAAAGATATTATTATAGTTATGTCTTTAATTCCCCAAATATTTAAATCCTTATTCCCAAACATATTATGTCTAATATTCCATATTTCCCAAGGAGAGGGCATTCCCCAGAGTAGGGTCTAAATTCAAATAATTCCTTCTCATCCACATGTTTCTTCTGTTTGGTGACTAGACAGGATCTTTGCCTGCGAAGGAGTGGTCTTCTTTTGAACCCCATAGATTGGGAGAATTTGTTGATGTTTATAACAGATGGCTCTGTGCACAGAAATCTCACGGAGCTGTTTAAGCAAACCCTGGAGAAGAATGTGACTCTTCTCTGGCTGTCTTCATCCTGCATGGACATTTGAGCACCGAGTAGAGACAGAGAGTTCAGCCTTATGTAAAGGCTGGCTGCCTGTGCGTGAATTCTTGACATTCTCACACACACATAGCACGAGAAGGGCGAAGGCACGGCCAGGTGATTGTCATTCTTCTTCACAGTTGTTCAAACTGCTTTTGCTCTCCTTCAGATTGATTCTACAGCTTCAAAATTAAAAAAAGAAATATAATAATTTGAAAGTTTGCCAAGTAGTGAAAGGTAGTATATTTTAACACACTAATCCAGTAACTAATCAGTTTTCTAATAAACAATCAGCAGTTCGCTAGCGTGTCATCAGCACCGAAGGAGCTCTGGAGAGGGGATGAGCTGCCCGTGGACGTTAATGAATACACCAAAAATCATTAGGTGATCAATACTTCTGAGTTATTTTCATTGAGCTGATAGGTCTGATACATTAAAGCTGACATTATACATTTGTCAAGATCACTGTGCAGTTTTTAACAGTGGAGCAGGCTGCTAAAAATATTCCCTGAAAGACAATCAAAGAAACACAACTTGTTCATCCTGAGACACTCAGCTGGCACGGGTGCCTGGAAACTTTAAAGTGAGGTTCTCAACCTGTGGGCTGCGACCCTTTGGCAAATCTCTATCTCCAAAAACCATTTACATCATGGTTCTTAACAGTAGCAGAATTACGGATATGAATATAGAATTATACTATATTATAGATATAGTAGCACTGATAATTGTACGGTTGGCGGTCACTATACAATAGGAGGACCTGTATTAAAGGGTCACAGCATTAGGAAGGTTGAGAACCACTGCCGTAATTCATGTAGCCAAACTCCAGCCTCCTGGCAATCAGATGAGAATCTCTACACTGGATGGATGTGGTCTATTTCTCTAGCTAATTCTGTACAGGATTTGCTAAGGAGGAGAGAAACAGGAATGCTCCCCAGAGGATGGGATGCGTGGCTTCCTTATCTGTGGCAGGCCAGTAAGCTTTCTCCAGGTTGCCTGTGCCCATGTTCCCACAGTGTAGGTTTCTGAGAGCCAGTAGGTTTTGGAAGAAAGTTGTTGTAGCTCCTCTTGAGTGCCTTTTCTCTCAAAGGCTTGAGGAAGTAATAGAAAAGGGATAGCCAGTGTGGCTGTCCAGTCTGATCTTGCTTCAGGTAGCCCAGACAAGTAAGATGGTGAAGGGGAGTCACTGTATAATCTATGTTGCTGCCATGGTGTGTGTGTCTGTGTGTGTGTGTGTGTGTGTGTGTGTGTGTGTGTATGTGTGTGTGTGTGTGTGTGTGTTTGTTCATGCACGAGTGTGGATGCACATAGTTAGGCATGGTAACCACAGAAACATTGGATTGTGTGTGCATGTTATAATTTTAGTAGATTAAGTAGCTTGGACGCTAGAGGGTGGGCTTTGTGGAAGACAAGAGTTGACCCAGGTTCCCTGGATTACAGTCTTTGTGCAAAGGAGAGACACTTAGAGTACAATACCTGCTTTCTCCTTTCAGATACCTGGGCCCACATGTACACCGTATACTGTACTTCCTATAGGGTTGAGCCCCTTCAACCACCTCAGCACCATGATTGCCAGTTTCAATGAGGCATCCTATTCTCACCAAAACAAACTCTAGTCTTAGAAATTATTTTAACCCTAAATTTGCTTGGGCTGTGACATTATAATCAGTGTTAGTAATAATAATAATAATAATAATAATAATAATAATAATCAGCCACCAATACCTAATTCTCCCACCTCACTCCTTTCCCCCCACTCCCACCCCCAGCTTCATCTTCTACTCTCCACCCCCATAGTCCTTGAAACCAAGGGCATTGCTTCCACGAGTTTCCAAATTTTGCGATGATTAGCTTTCTGGCTGTTGTCGCTGAGGGGGAGTAGAATTGTGGGTTTTAAATTAGCAGCAGGTGAAATTCTATCTGTCATCAATTTCTCTGTGGGGTTACGGAGCAGAAAACTGCAGACAGGCTGCTGCTTTGATGGCTTCACTCCTAAAACTCTCTTTTTGTTCTTTATCTATTTGAACTGACAGTGATCAGAGGTGCAGCAGGACAGGGCTCTCTGGAGAAATCACCTTCCCCCGGCCTATTGACAGGTCCCTCTGTTCCACATCAGACAGGCTTTGTCCCGTCCCAGGCATCCGGGCCTTGGAAGGAGCCACCAATTAAACCTCTTGAGCCAGTAAAATCTGAAGCCGCTTTGGAGTGTCTGTTCTGATTAGTCAGGATGAGAGGAAGCCTCTCACCCCGACGCCCCGCACCCTGGTCTCAATTTTCTCTCTTGCCTCCACCAGGTGCGAGAGGTGCGAGAGAAGCTTCACCCAGGCTACGCAGCTGAGTCGACACCAGCGCATGCCCAATGAGTGCAAGCCGATAACCGAGAGCCCGGAATCAATCGAAGTGGATTAACTGATTGACTGGCCGGAATTAAACAGCAAGGAAAGTCATGATTAAATGTCACGGACACTTAAGCAAAACCAAAGATTTCCTCTGAACAACTTTCAATCAGTCCCAGAAAACCAAAAGCAGTAATAAAATAAGTAAGATGTTAAGAGATATTGATCCTGGCGTGGAAGTCAGACGAGGCAAGAGATTATTTATTTATGACTAGGGATGAGACAGATTTCCGTGGACAGCTCACCTGGGATGGCTAGTGTTTTCCAGTCCCAACCATGTGTTTGCTTTATTTCTAAAAAGCTTTTTAAAGACTGTTATTTAATACCAAAGGGAGGATTCCTCTGCCCACAGTTGTGAGTAAGAACGCACAGGGCCTTGCACCTTTTTTTTTCTAGTAGCATGTTTCAAGGGGACCCGCACTATGGCCTCCTTCCTGTCTAGGCCTGGCTCGTTCGATGCTGGTTACTCCAGCAAGGAAGGCTGAGGCCCAAGCAAGGACCTGGCTAAAGCGGAGGCGCCTGCAGCCTCAGAGGCAGCCCAGTTCCCTAGTTTCACTCCTGATGCACTTTCCTGTGGCTCCTCCCACCCCACAGCCTGGAACTGACGCTCAAAAAGGAAGACAGTGGTTTCAGATGCAAACTGAAAGGATGAACCTGGAGGACTTGCTTTGTCCTGTCCGGATTTCAGACACATTTAAAGTGTAAGGAGCTTCAGAATACAATATATTGTTCCGAAGCAGCTAGTTGATAAAATGTTGGTTTCAATGCCATTTTAGCTTAAGAAAAATGAAAACAGAAATAAAGTTCTTTGGTCTGAGGCTGAATCTAAGGTGTTAGGCTTCGAGTGATTCTGTGGTCGTCGTTTCTGGGCAAGGGTTGGATGTGTGAGTAATCGTGTCCAGGCTCACTGGCAAATTTAGTCTGGGCAATGGCATCTTCCTCACACAGGGAAGCCATGGAGGCTCCTTCACTCCCTGCTAAGTGTGGCAGAATTATTGCCAAAGAAATGAGGAGAATCAGCCAGACAGGAAAACACTGTGACAAGGTAGCCTAGCAAAGGGTGGGCTGGCCCAGACTGCCAGGAGAAACTTCTGTGATCAATAGAGATCACCCTTTCCTCTCTCAAGATGGATTAACCAAAACAAACAAACAAAACCCAAAAACATCCCGTATACACTTAGGTTGTGTTCGTTGAGTACTGGGCATAGAGTTTAACTTTCATTGGCCTTGTAGCTCAGTGATAGCTCTCAGCATAATTCGATCGAGGTCTAGGAACTGACCTGGCATTGGGAACCCACAAGAGTGAATATGGCTTTTGGTCTATTAGCTCCCAGGAGAAACTTGGATCCTGAGTCTGTCTCCATGGCCAGTTTTCATAAACAGCCCAAGTGAGTGTTTAATAGTAATTCTGTGACATTTCTTGGTTTCTTGGTCATCTGGTGGCTAAGCATGGCTTTTGAAGTAATGCTTTGTTTTTGAGCTTGCTCTTTGTCTTCCTGAACACACACACACACACACACACACACACACACAGAGAGAGAGAGAGAGAGAGAGAGAGAGAGAGAGAGAGACAGAGACAGAGAGAGACAGAGAGAAGACAGACAGATAGACAGAGAGAAATTAATATCAGGAAGGAATAATGTGGTTCAGTTTAACATATTACAATATATTTGGTTCTCCAGAAAGCTCTCTTTTTCTCTCCTTTTAAGAACATTTATTTATTTTATGCGTATTTTTAAAAAAGATTTATTTACTTTAGTTATATGAGTATACTGTTGCTATCTTCAGACACACCAGAAGAGGGCATCAGATCCAATTACAGATGGTTGTGAGCCACCCATGGTTGCTGGGAATTGAACTCAGGACCTCTGGGAGAACAGTCAGTGCTCTTAACCACTGAGCTATCTCTCCAGCCCCTTATGTGCACTTTTCTGCCCATATATCTGTGTGACATGTACATGCAGTGCCCGCAGAAGCCAGAAGAGGGCATCCTATTCCCTGGAACTGGAGTTACAGGTTGTGAGCCACCGTATGGGAGCTGGGAATGGAGCTTGGGTTCTCTACAAGTACAGCAAGTGCTGTTAGCTTCTGAGCCGTCTGTTTCTTTTTCTCTTTTTAACTTCACTTCTCCGTACCTTTCCGCTCAACCGCTTCATTTAGAATAGCATAAGGTATGCTCTCATCTTCTGGTATGTCTCTAGAACAATGGCTGGGCTTGTGACCACTAAGATAAACTTGGTTACTGTTGGCCTCCATTTGCTAGCTCACGTCATTTACTGGGAATCTTCTCCCAGTTTTTGTCCTCTCTGGCCTGGCAGTTAAATGTCCTCTCTGGTGTGGGGGAGTGCCTTCTGGTTTCCACAGTCCCCTCCTAAGAGAAGGGGGCCCTTGCCAATGTGCGTGCTACTAGGAAAGGTACAAAGAGCGTGCAGGATACAGACCCAGCTCACCAAAGGGAGCAAATGCTCAGGCACCCAAGGTGAGACGTTTGGCTGAGCTTCCTGAATGAGATGGCGCTCATCTGTGCGCTTCTCGTTTATTTTCCAGTGAGAAAACCCAGCTCAGCCACTTGCCTCATTTCCCCGTTCCACATCAGGTGACACAGCAGGTTGTGCTGGGAGCTCCTCCCTGGAGGTCTGGCACTGGGGAGCCTTCCAGAACAATGCTCTCTACTGCTCTGATGGCTTTGCCAGCTGGTCCCCAGCTCCCACAGCGTGTGGCAGTGAGCTGGACCAAAACACCCCTCTAGGATTCTCCACTGAGCTCATTATCACTTTTGTTATTATGGATTTCCCCCCCCCCATGCATCTTCAACTGAATTTGGTCAGAAAATAATTTCTGTTGAAAAAAATAATCGGACACTCTAAATTTCCAGGCATTTTGGCACTTACAAATTTTCACATCATGAAACCAGCTTCTCCCAGGGCAGCCTGGGCTACTGGTCTACGGACAGGCCTACTCCTGCAGACGGCCTTGGCACCTAGAGCAAGCACAGCAGTCATGAGGGTCTTAAAGCTCTAGTCAATATACATGCAGAGCAGGGGCTTCTTGTAACCTCTCAATTGAAAGGCTTTGGGAATTTCTAAGATTTCAAGTACGCACATAATCCTTTGAGACCCAGTAAGTGGTTAGTGGAAACTATAACCTTAACTAGTAACGGTTTGAGGAAAGCTACTAAGATGAGAAGGTGGGTGGTCAGAATGGAATCGGGTTGTCAGTGTTGTCTGTTAAGGGTGCTCTTTTGACACTAGGTCTTCCAGGCGTGCACTGTGGGTACAGACACTTGCTGAGTCCATATGGTGGAAGGAGAAAAGTGGCTCCGAGTTCTCCTCTGACCTCCACACGTACACCATGGGCTCATAATAATAACAAAAAAGCACCTTTAAAAGGGACGTACTATCCTACCGTCTGCTCATTCATTTACCTCGTTGAGCCAAAGGGCGAAGCCCATGAAGGCCATAGAGCAGAGAGGGGAGGGATGGAATACAGGCTCTCGCATTTTTCTAAGAAAGTCTCAGTTACCTGAAGGAATGCTAAGTAATTTCCTCAGCAAATTTGTATTAGCCTTTTTTTTTTTCCTTCTGACTTCAGTTTGTTTTGCCCTTATCTTTAAAAAAGTATTAGCTTTTTTTTTTCCTCAGGAGAGTTACATTTCACAATATGATTGTATAGGTAGTTAAAATTGTACAATTGTAAAAGCTAACCATGTGTAATTTATATACCTTAGTTCATTAGTGACTTTTTGTTAAATATCCATGAAATACAGTCTTGTTGGAAAGGTTCATAGAACAGAAAAAGATTATGATTCCTCCCCGGTGTACAGAGGGGTCACAACCTGTTAGCCTGGGCCTCAGGAGCCATAATTCATTTACCACTTCATTGGCTTCTCCCTGGGTTGACTGGTTCATCACTTCATTCATTCAGCAAGTGCTGAACCCCATGTCAAGACTTTATTATAGGTGCTCACTACAAGCAAAGGTGTTTAACTATTGGAGAGAAAATGGCATTTTCCTTCTAAGTGGCTGGTTAGAGTAGATACTCATCCACAGTTTGCAAATAACAGTGGTTTGGGTGTCTTAATCTTGCTGTCAAGCTTCTAATGCATTAAAATTGGAAGGTGTTTTTCTGTGGTTCTATACTTTGACCCCCCCCCCCAACTCTCTGGTGAAACTATGTACTGTTGATTGGTTCTTATGGCTCATGCCATAAGCCAATATTCAGTTGTTTTTCATAAAGTACCTGTATCGCTTACTTTAAATTGTCCCTTAAATGTAAAGTTAACAAGGATACGTAGCTGTTGATGGTATAATTGGGAACATGGAGCACCTCACAGTACAGGGAGGTTCCATAGCTGTGGGTTCAAGGGTCACACTGCCTATCCAGCATCCTTCCATTTAATAATAGATTCTTTGCTGTCCTATTAGGGTTACACCTATAGAAACAGGCCAGGAATAACAAACCCTTTGATATCAATTTAATTTGGTTCCCCAGTCATCTCTAACCCCTGATATCCAATCCTGAACGATTCTAAGAGAGCTGAATCGTTGAAGGATAACAGTAGGTTCTAGAAACATCACTACTTTGTTGGGATCCTTTCGGTTGTTTGTGTTGGCGAGTGGGTGGTACCAGGGCTTGAACTCAGGGCCTCACACAGGCTAGGCAAGTGCTCTACCACTGAGCCATAACCCTGGCCCACAAAGAGCTTTCTTCTTTTAATTAATGAGTCAGATGGATCATTGGATTAATTTACAAAATGGCAAACCCTCCAAATAAATTTGAAAGAAAAGCACAGAGGTAAAACTATTGTACCAATTTTTTCTCAAGTGCTAGAGCTGCTATCACTGTTCTTAGGAAAGAGTCTCTTGAGTGTAGACTAATGAATGGCAAAATACAGAGACTCTGAGCAGCTTCCCTCACACACTGAGGCAGGGGATAACGATGACCATAGCTCACACTGTATAACCACTGCCACGCACCATTCTGAAGACTTAGCAAGGACTGTACCACCTAACCCTCACTATATGATGGAACTGTTCATTACCCTTTTCTTGTATTTGCCTAGCAGTATCAGCTCAGCAGCTTCATAATCCCCCACTCCAAAACCACGTGATTTTAAAAGAGGAAGCACGCTTCCCATAGGCTAAGCTGTTAGAGAGCAAGAGCTGTTTTAAATGAACACATACAAACGTGTCTATTGAGAAAACATGTTTTTGAAAGCAATGCTAAATTATTCTTCAAACATGAATCTTTTCCATGGGTGAGGCGGCAATTCCATAGCTGGCCGACACCGACATCTAAACACGCAACTGAAATTTCACAGTAAAAGAAAAAAAGAAGGGTTCAATCCTTTTAGGGCCTTTAATCCTAACACTTGGGAAGCAGAGGCAAGCAGATCTCTGTGAGTTCTAAAGCTAGCCTGGTCTACCTAGGGAGTACAAGGCCAACCAAGGCTATGGAGTGAGTCTCTATCACAACAAGAGGACTACAATAACAAAATTGGGGTTAGGGGTTGCAATCCTCTCAAGAGTGTGGATCGTGTAAGACAAATGGTGACAGACAAGGTAGGAGGTGTGGCTTGTCAGAGGGTAGCCAATAGAGGACAAGGCTAAGCAGTATTGACAAGTGAGAAACTTCCTCAATTAAGAGGGAAGCAGAACTTACTTTGTTCTGTCTGGACGTTAACAAAATTACGTTTCAAACATCAATGAAACAATTGTTCATAGTGGAATCTGCGGTTCACCTGTTGGCTTAAAGCAACACGTTCTTGCAGGTTAGGTTTGTCAAAAGCACAAATACTGTAGTTATGTGCACAAGGTACTCCAGGGCCCGCTTCAGATTCTTGCTTGTAATCTAGATGAAGCTGTTTGGGAAGTTTGTTCCAAAAGCAAGTTTACAGGATTCTTCATGGGCTGGCTTTCTTTCTTTTTTTTTTTTTTAAATATTTATTTGATTTATATGTGAGTACACCATAGTTGTCTTTAGACACTTCAAAAGAGATCATCCTATTACAGATGGTTATGAACCACCATGTGGTTGCTGGGATTTGAACTCAAGTCCTCTGGAAGAACAGCCAGTGCTCTTAACCACTGAGCCATCTCTCCAGCCCATGGGCTGGCTTTCTTACCGGGCAATTCTTCCCTGAAAGCAGTGTGTGCCATGTTATTCCACATTCTGCTTCTAACGGCGACGTTTGCTGAAAAGCAATGGACGGACGTGTCTCAAAGCCAGTTGAACATGGCAGGCTCCCTGTTGGTATTTCCTGTTTTCTGCCTTGCAAAACATCTCTGTTACTGCCTTCCTTTCCCAAAGCTTGGCACGTCACTCCCAACCGAAAACAATCTTGGTATAAACTTAACAAGCTGGAGATACATTTCCACAGCAGAACTCTTTGCTTTTAAGAGGAAAAGAAATCCCACTGCAGCAGGTGATTGCCACATGTTGGCGAGAGCAGCCATTCCAGGGCAAATATCCAAATCGAAGTCCTGGCTGGTCCCCATGTGAGCACAACCCAATACTAGCAACATCAGTACCTGCAACCTTACTTTCCCCTTACGAGTCTGGTGGTACACATTCTCTGATTTGTCCCAACTCAGAGAGAATGGAATAGGAAAAACCTGAGGCAAATCCTTCTTGGAAGTTTCAGTTCTGGTATGAGGGGAGAATTTCCTGGTTCAAGTGTGTGGGTAAGAAGACAAATACCCACCATACCAGCAGAAAAATCCTGGGAGCCTAAAGTCCCCTAGTTTATTAAGTTTGTCACATCAAGGAAAGGCACTCGGTTTTGCAGTGTGCTGGTAAAAGTGGCTGTTGACCCTACCAAGACACTGCTGCTATTTTAAACTTACTGTTAGTGTTTAAATAGAAGTATGACTGTCTTCAACTTCCCACCGAATACAACAGCTTGGGAAAGACCATCGAGGGGAAAAGACTAGCAATGCCAAGTAGATGACCGGTCACAGCAGCTGCCCATGGTAGAGGGAATGCCTGTCTTGAAGGTAGGGCAGTAAACAGACTGCTTACCTTAAACGTCCACAAAAAAGTCAGATGGAAAATTGCAAAGACCAATGAGTTCAATGCCTGTTGCAATCTATACTCCTGTGGTAGAGTCTTCCCTCAAGAAAAAACAGGCACAAATTTAGTGATTACCAACCAAGAGGTGTAAATGCATTTAATTAATAAAAACGTTTCTATGATAAATCGATTGCCCTTGGAGTCTGTCTTTCCAATCCTATGAATATACATACATACATATATATATTCACACAAATGTGTGTGTGTGTGTGTGTGTGTGTGTGTGTGTTGTGTTGTGTTAGGGAGTGAACCCATGGCTCTGCACAAGCTGGGTGAGTGCTTTACAACTGAGCTAGCTATATCCCAATCCCAGGTTGGTCATAATCAGAGTAAACTGATTCTAGTGTGGATAGTAGGCAGTCAACAGATAGATATTGGAGGAGCTTTAGCAGAGAATGGAGCTAACTTGCAGGAATGTTATAAGAGAGTCCTGAGGCTTCTGATTTTGGCTCAATTCTCAGGCAGCATCATCTCGTTTGCTTGACCAAGTCAAGTCTACTCCCTCAAAATCCAGGCACAGAGGACCAGCCAGTCATTAGCTCTGACCCTGGCAATCCTTGGAGGAAAGCAAAATCCTTTGCTCTAAGAGTGGGACAGGGTCTATGACCCTTCCCAGTGTGTAAAGACTGGGACCTCCAGTCAGAAGGGCTGAGTTAGTTATGTGACTTACATCTCACTGCTTTGGAGAGGAAAGTTCTCCTTGACTGAGAAGGATGTGAGCTTCCAAGAGGAGCCAGTAGGGCCCTGAGCATGCAGTAGATGGTAGACAGTAAGGCAGGATGGTCATGGAGAGCCTTTGCAAGGCATTGTGGGAACATGGTGTTTCCACTGAGCAAGGTGGGAAGGCTGGTTTAGAGCGGAGTCAGGAGTTGTTCTTATTGAAAGCAACCATCTGGCTGTTTTGCCAAAAACACACATGCAAGAAACATTATATGAACTCAATGGGTTATGGTTAGGAATATATATGTATATACAAATACATATAATGCATGCAATAACAACTGGTGAAAAAGGGGTCGTGAATTTGAAGTAAGGTGGAAAGGAGTATTTGGGAAGGTTTGGATGAAGGAAAGAAAAGGGGAAATGTAGTAATTAAGTTAGACTCTCAAAAATAAACAACAAAAAAAAGGAGAGAGAGAGGGAGAGAGAGAGAGAGAGAGAGAGAGAGAGAGAGAGAGAGAGAGAGAGAGAGAGAGAGAGAATGAACAGAAGATGACCAGGGGGAGATCTCTGAGCAGCCATCAATATAGTGATAGTAACAAAGGTAGCAGTAGCAGGAAGCAGGTAGATTCTGTCTGGATTTTGATAGGCAGTAGAGAATGTACTGAGAGACTGTATGTTGGATTAAGAGAGGATTGGCTGATATTTCTTGGGTTTCTCAGTCTACCCAATGGGAAGAAATGTTGTCATTGGGTTTTCATGCTCATATTTTCTTTTGAGATTATTTATCCATAGTCCCAGGACAATCTCGGTGTCGCAAACATGTAACCGATCACACATAGGTGGCAGCTCCTGTCAAGCCTGCAGCTCCTCCCAGAGTGATGAAGCTCAGGGACTAGGCCACCTCCTCTCAGCTTGACTCATAGCCTGCTTCTTCCTGGACAGTGTGTAGATAGGCCATTGCCAAGGAACAACATCCATGTGTTTCTTCAGAAAAAGATTACATTGGAAATTACGATTTATATTTGAATATTCTCTGAAGCAGTGGGGTACCTTAGTCTCATTCTGGATACCCTTTAGGAAAGGGGGATTCTTGGGCTAGTCATGGTCTTCTTACGTGGCATATTTCTTGTTTCCTGAGGCTATAGATTCGGTCAGTGCCTCCTCAAATGTCCAAGGCAGGAGGTGATGGATGGCTTTCAGCCTCTGGCAGGGATACTTCTGAGGACTTTCGATGGGGCTTTATGTCCATGAGCCAGTAGTGCTTGTCCTTCATCTGTTTAGCCACAAATGCTTATAAAGAAATGAATGGGACTCGGTAGGAATAAGAGATGGAAAGGAATGAACAACATGTATTCAATTAAAGTATAGAAGCCATACAAACCCACAATGACACAGTGGGGTCAGATTCAGGGGAGTCCTTAGTCCATCAGCGGGAGAAGCCCAGGTGAGTCAGGGAGCCGCTTTCTGAGCTGTGAGTTAATGAATATGCATGATTGGATGCCATGCTAACCCAAAAGGTTCCCACAGACACTGGCCCCTGACACCCAGAGGGCCCTACCCTGGGACATTTGTCACATACTTGAATTCATGTATTTCTGTTATTAATTTTTTATTACTGTTATCTCCTGTGTCATTAGCAGTATTGCACATAAAATTTAAAAATTTCCTCAGAGGGAAAATATTGCTTTTGGGGACTATGCTAGAAAAAAAAATGGGCTGTTCTATAGGAAAATTTTCTAACACAACAAAATTCACATTGAATTTTAGTAAAAGGGACCTGGACTCCACATTAAGATGCCTGACTCTTAGATCCTGCGATTGGAATACCACCTTTCAATAGCCATTGTATCTTCAGAACATTGAGTGGAGACAAAAGTAACGAAGTCCCAGCGGATAACAAGATCAGATATTTATATCTTAGAAGACAATTCTAAGGAATGAGGGAAACCAAAAAGGGTTAATGGAGTCACAGGGACATAACAAGAAGGACAAGGGGTGGAGGTGGGGGACCAGGAACTTGATTTTTCTTCACGGCTTTTAGGAACCTTATAGAGACCTAGAAAGAAAACCAGGACAGGTCATTATGTCAGAGCATCTTGTCATTGCTTACACGGGGCGTCTTGCAGCCAAGCAGCTGATAGCAAGCAGAGACCCTCCCTCCTGATGTCACCCTGCTTCCCCACCCCCTCATTTTGTTGTTGTTTGCTTGTTTAGATCTGTGTATGGAAATTATGCATGCCTCTACCCAACTGTAAGAGAATACTGATTATCGGGAATCCCAGGTACAACCACAATAGACTATTTGATTTCTACCAGATAGAATAGATCTCATCGTGTAACAAAGTATAAAGAGTTCTTTGGGGACTTTTCTGTCAGTTTTTCCTGCTCTCAGGAAGCCAGTTCCTGTAAAGGTCGAGACAGACATACTCATGAGTGATTGCACACGTGCACTTTAGAAAAGGTAATGGCATTTTTACATTTCACATCCTTAACACAAAGGTTTGATGCTTCCATTATTTGTTTATAGTCTCTTCCAAGTTCTTACCTTTTCCTTTGTTTGTTTTTCCATTTCACTGGGTTGAATGGTTTTTGTCCCATCAAAAATACAAATGATGTTTACTCCAAATCTGTAAGTGTAACTGTCTTTTAAAGGGTCTTTATAGATGTAAGTAAGTGATCTTGCGAGCTTTCTGGGTTATACAGCAGAGTCCTAAGTCCAGTTCATAGGGCCCTTAGAGGAGACAGGAGAAAAGGCATACAAAGGTGTGGGGTTGGGGGAATGGAGTCCATGTGGAGACAGACAGAGGCTGGAGTTTTACATTGCCATGTCATGGGGTGGCATGCTCCCCCAGAGCCTTTGGGGAGCCATGGCTTGTGGACACCTGGGTTTCAGACCCACAGAGCCTCCACAAATGTGAGACTAATTTCTGTTGTAAAACCAATCTGTGACCATTGGTTCCAGCAGTCCTAGAAAACCAACACATCATTGTACTTCATAATTCAACAACTTGCAATCATCAGGAGGGCAATGGTTCATTGAAATAACCTTTAGGAGAGTCCTCCTCGTGAAGGTAGTTTCACCTCTATCTACTCTCATTGCAAGAGTGGTCATCCTGCTTTCTAATATAGAACACCATTCCCTGGTGAGAAATCTGCTCTTAAATATGACCAACAAGGGCCTTATCCATGAGATGAACTTGTCCCTCTGAGGCTTGGGACAAAGCTGTTTGCACAGGATCTTTTTCATACACTTGAGACTCCTTTGGTTTTAGGAAGCTGTCCTACCAAAGTGTCAGCTTATTGGCATAAAAATGTGCCTCAGTTTCTCATACTTCTGGAGCCAGCAACTCCAAGATCAAGGCAATCACAGAAGTAATTCCAACTTCATGGTCTCGTTTAAACCTAATTACTCCCTGATGCCCCTGCCTCAACACTGATGATTAAGATGGCAACAGATGACTTTGGAGACAACATCCCATCCAGTCAAAAATGCTGACCTTTGTGTTTTTTGAAAATTGTCATTATCTATAGAACAAATGACAGCAAAAAATACTCATGGAGCCCACTGGTTGTAGGTATGGAAGAGTCATCTCATGTTTATGAATAAGAAATAGTATAATTTAACCCTAATGATATTTTTCATAGGAGCCACCTGATGTAGGTTCTGGAAACTGAACTTGGGCCCTCTGGAAGAGCAGCCAGTGTTCCATCTCTCTAACCCCTTGGATGATTTTTTAAAATGCGTATCTATAAAAATAAATCTTGACCAAGTGTTTTGGATTATTAGCACTGTGTTTTATTCTGCCTCTCTAGTCTTTTCCTTTGCCTTGAAGGCCTGGGTCACTAAACTAGGAGAATCCATTTCTCCTCATCTTCAATACCAGCTGGGTTTTGACTTGTTTGGTTAATTGTGCAGGAAGTGACAATCTGATACTCCTTAGCCTTGCCCATGAGAAGTCCTGTGCACCCTGCCTTCCTTCTTGCCACTTTCCCCACACCCTTGAGAAGTCACCTAACCCTGTAGCGATTCCTGTCGCATGAGCCACACATGAATGGAGGCATGCCACAAAGAGTTTGTGACTCTTTGTTACAAGGCATCACTATGACTGTAGATCATCAATACCATACCCAACAGAGCACAGAAAGCCATATATGCAGAAAGCCATAGATTAACTCTTAAGAACAACTATTTTACTCTTTTATTCTTGCTTCACACACAGCTAACACATCTATAAAGCTCCAGGATGCTGACTTTCCAGTCACATCATAGCTCTCAAAATAACTTAAAAAGACTTCATCTGTAGTATTAGCTCTGAACATCAGCACAAAAATCTTTCCACATTCCCCCTTGTGTACGCATTCCTCACAGTCTGCATAATGGGGACTATACATCAGTGGTTGTGTCTGTTGGCAACACATTTATTTCATTTACTTATTTGACAAACATTTATGCAGCAGGTGCCCTGTGCCAGGCTCTGCCCTAAGTGCTTTGTTGCACAGATTGACCAAGTTCTTCTCGCAGCTCCATGGTGAAGTCTGTTAGCAGCTTTACTTTACCCATGATTCTCTATCTACTTTACTTTACTCACCAAAGTCTAAGAAGGCGAAGCGCCTTGTTGAAGGTCACCTTGCTAGCAAGTGGCAGAGCAGCAAAACTGGGACATGGATTTTGGCATTCTGGCTCTAGGGTCCATGTTCTTAATCATGATATAGGGTAGTAATTACTCATCCACACTTCATGTCATTGTTGTTAGGTGACACCCACAGGGCCATTTGGAAAAGGAGATTCTCAAATGGCTTCAAGGGCGTTCTTGCCAATAAGCAAACATATAACTGGCTTCAAAATCCAACTGGCAGTGGTGTGTCTGGTTTGCAGTAGAGAACCATACTTTAACTCACATCTCTATTTTCTTGGTCTTACCTATGCTTTAGCCAAACGACTTGTCAATGCTTTTATTGGAAACTATTTGGTATTTGGTCTAGAGAAAGCTGTTGATGTATTAAGAGGGTGGTTATGCTGTTTAAAAATACTAAGACTTAAGTTGCACTATGACACTTTCATAACATAATATATGAGATGGGGTGATGGATAAATAATCTTATTGCATCCAATTGTCAGGCATTAGATACTGAGTCACTTATCCTAGCCCATATAGGCACATTATTTTATATTTATATGTGATTTCTGGTGAATACTTATTATATAATAATGATAATTATTTTTATTAATAAAATTAATGTTATAAGTTTAATATATAAAATAAATGTTTATATAAATTTTATAGTTTATAAATTTATACAATTTTACATAAATAAAAATTTTTTAATTTTATATGAATAAAAATATATAAAATAAATATTATTATCATTATTTAAGTCTTTTATGTTACAGTATAACATTTGTGTAAGTGAAAGAGAAAGAGAGACCGCATATAAAATGTTGCAAAGCCGAAGGTAGCAGACGTCAGAATTGATGAATTCTCACCAGATTGTCTGTCATCAATCCATAGTTATGATGACCTATGTACAGACATATATGTATTATATTCACTCATAACATATGTTCGTCGACATTTCAATTTGTACTTAAATTTCTCATTTAGTTTTCTTACCTATAAAATAGGATTGGCAGCAACCATAACAACCCAGTATAATCAGTGTGAAAATTAAATATGTTTACTTAAAACAATAGCATATTATAATTTTAATAGTAGTAATAATCGGTGCTTAGTCAATATTTATTTTCCACCTAAAGTTCTAAAACTATATGTAGGGAAAGGAAATGTAACTATTGTAATGAACAATAACCTTCAGGGTAACAAAGAACTGCGTTGTCTGAAGGTTAATCATGACCACTGACTGCCTGGAATCCTAATGACTCATGAGTAACTTTTAAGAACATGATGGAGGGGCTGGAGAGATAGCAGCTAAGAGCACTAGCTGTTCTTGCAGAGGATCTGGGTTCAGATCCTAGTATCTATATGGTGGCTTACAACCGTCAATTTCCTTGGGTTGAGACCACCCTGGCAGTCACAGACACAACATGTATAAACATACATTTAAAAAATTAAAGTTAACCATTCAAAAACTATTTTTAAAGAATATCTATCAAGGACAGAATGAGAATTTTGAAAAAAACTATAACCAACCCTGCTTTGAAAATTTGTAACTACATACAAAGTTGTCTTCTGACCTTTGAAACCACAGACTACATCAGACCACGTACAGGTTGCTATTACTGTACAACTCTCCAAATTAATAACTTAAAGCAATCTTTGTGTTTTGTTCAAAATTTGAGGTGGAGGAATTTGGAAAAGGGCTCTGCTGGATGGTTCTTGTTGGAAATCTCTCAAGCAAATGCAGAAGCAGTTATGTGAGGCCAGACCATCTGAAACTCAGTGGGGCACAGTCCTCCACAGGGACCTTCCCGTTGTGATATTCCTGCAGAAAGAAAGAACAGCATAAAACATAAAGTGGTCATCAGAGCTTAAGATCAACATTCTAGGAAGGGAAAATAGACTAGAGATTGTTCAATAGTTGCTGGAAGGCATAATTGGAAACCAATATAAAACCTTCAGTATATATTATGCATGCAATGTAATAAAGATTCCCCTTGCCCCCTCCCTCTTTCCTCTTCATTAACAACAGCAACTACAATAAATAGCCCTCGGTGTGACTGGCATTTGATTCACTTTCAGCTGAGAGCTAAGCTGGAGCTGTTGACCAGTGTGCGTAGCCACGGCTGCTCTCGCATGGTAGTTTGGGGGAATAGATCACACCACTTCCATATCTTTTTTGTTAAAGCCATGACAGACTTGTCCAGTGAACAAGAATAGCCAAGAATTCTGGACTACATATCTACCCATAGATCGCTCCGTAGAATTGCAAGAACCACGACAGATCTGCAAACACATCCCTCCGGAATGTGTACACTGAAATTATTCTAGCAGAGTTTCTTTAATGTTTTCTTAAAGATCTAGTGCAAGTATCCTTTGAGCCATTCATGATGCTGGTCTTGAGCTTTTGGTAAGAGAAACAACCAGAGCGTCAGAAAGAGAACTTACACATCTGCCTAAGGAAAGGGGAGAACTGCTTAAGGTATGTTGAAAGCAGAAGGCGGTACTTTTTTCTCTTAAGACTCTCCTGGTCTGCATAGCATCTGAACAGCTCTCCTTCACACGACTGCCTCTGATCCATTCAGCCTCTCTTTAGCCTTAAAAAATTAATCGTTAGTTTTTTTAAAAGCCCCGATACTTGTTCAAGAAAACCTTGTACACGAACAGAGGTGAGGGTGGAGGGAATGGGACACTTCCCACTTTTCTCTACCTTTGTTCCAGTTCATCTTCAAGCACCTCTCAGATGAAGACTTGCCCTAGCCCTGCACATGAAGTACCCTGTGCCTGGACCTTTCTTTGGTATCAGCTGGGAAGGAGCTGGTGCAGGAAGTCCAATGTGAAGGCCCCACCCACAGAAAACAGACCACAAGCAACTAGTCTAAGAGAAAATGTTCTTAAATGAATCCACGTGGAAACTGGCCAGAATCCACAGCTGGGGGAGATCGGTTTCCAGGTTTGCAAACCATTTGCTTTCACAACGATGACACTGTCCACGAGGCAAGTACATTTGGTATCTCCCATTGCTACTGATCAGGGTCACCTTTGATGACTCTGCTTTGGGCCAAATAAAAAACGAAGGGCACCAAAGCTTTCAGATGAGGCCAGAAGAAGACTGGGGATGGTGTGGAAGTATTTTGAACATCTCAGAATACGATGAGAAGAAGCAGGAACAGACTTGGCTTGGGCTTCTGTTCAAGCCCTGTCTCCCATAGCTAAGAGCATCTTGCATCCTGGTCTCCCTCCAATGTGTAGCTACTTTTTCCATCTGAGTCAGCTTTCCTGGAAGGCGTGTTCACACACACCTGGGGGCCTGAGCTTGGTGAGACGCGTCACTCTTCTACAAGCTATGTCTCTGTAAACATGCGCCACATAGCCATAAGGCCTGGGCTCCAGCCCCGCTGCAACCCCCCCCCCCCCCGCTTTTTTTCTGGAAGAATCCATAAGGAGTCGGCGTTCAGCACAGCCCCCTTTGCTCACCCGGCAGTGTGCAGGGTTTATTCTCAAACACTTCCCTGTCGTCCCCCTTCTTCTGAGCCATGTTTTGGAAGTACTTCAGCTCGCCTTAGGCAAGAAGGCTAGTCTCACTAGATGCGCGAGCATTTTGGCCAGACTTGACGCCTTTTCGACTGAAAACAAAGGGATGGAGAACGGTTCTTCAAAGCTACATTTTAAACATCCTGATGACCCAGTCCTGACTTTCCTCGAAGAGACAGTGGCCAAAGAAGAGGAAGTTCTGCTTGAAAGACCTTTAAGTTAAATACATGTAATCAAGAAGACCAGAGTGGTTTCCCAAGCTCAGGCACCCTGTCTTCCGCCGGCTCCCTCTTCTGGTAATGTTGCTGTCCTTCAGCCTTGCGGATCTGGGAGAAAACAGCGCAGCCTTCAGGCCTGTAGTAAGATACTTAGCCACCGCTTGTCACCAGCTGCTTCCTGAGTAGAATGATTCTCTTCATTTTGTAGCTGTGTAAAACATAGGAAGAATGTAGCATTACCACCTTAGGCATCTTTAATCTTCCCTACCTGGAAAGTTGTGCACTTCTGTTGGCTCTGGCAAATGCCAGTCTACTTTCTGTCTTCCTTGGTTTTACTTCTCAGGGGACCCTCGTATATGCTGTCATATCATAATTTTTCTTTTGTCGTTCAGTGTAACGTTTTTAAGTTAAATACATGCTGAAGTTCTTGAAAACTACCGAAATCTTGATAAATGAGTCTGCTATGTTTTTATTATCCACTTATGTCCTTGTGGACAAAGGTAGCTATTGGATATTATAAATAAGTCTGGCGTGAACACAGGTGCATAGCTATCTCTTCCAGATTCTGCTTCCGAGTCTTTAGGTAGGTTCTCATGTGTGATCTCCCTGCCCTGTAAGATAAAGCTAATTTTAATTCTTATGAAATATTCATACTGTTTTCTATAGTATTCACTTTTAGGTCATAAGAATCCTGATTTTTCTATAGCCTCATTTCTTGTCATCTGCTTTTTTGATGATTGACACTGTCTTAATTAGGGTTTCTATTGCTGTAATGAAATGCCATGACCAGAAGCAAGTTGGGGAGAAAAGGGTTTATTTGGCTCACACTTCTATACCATTGTTCATTATGAAAGAAGCCAGGGCAGGCACCTGGAGGCAGGAGTTGGTGCAGAGGCCGTGGAGGAGTGCTGCTTACTGACTTGTTTTCTGTGGTTTGCTCCCTACGGTTTGCACAGCCTGCTTTCTTACAGAACCCAGGAATGACACCACCCACAATGGGCTGGGCCTTTTCCCATCAATCACTAATTAAGAAAAAAGCCCTACTCCACAACTGAAACTCCCTCCTTTTAGATGACTCTAGTTTTATCAAGTCGACATAAAATTAGCCATCCCAGACATCTTAACTGTCTGAAGTGTTACCTTTTTTAAGATTTATTTAATTTATGTATGTGAATACCCTGTCACTGTGTTCAGACACACCAGAAGAGGGCATCAGATCCCATAACAGATGGTTGTGAGCCACCATGTGGCTGCTGGGAATTGAACTCAGGACCTCTGGAAGAGCAGTCAGTACTCTTAACCCCGAGCCATCCCTCCATCCCCTTGAAATGTTATCTTGTGGCTTCCCTTCTTGTTTATTTCCTGAATCTTCTCATGTATTCTCAGACATTCCTTAGGACTGTTGTGAAGGACCATCTCATCAAGTTCTTGGCTAATTTTAAAATTGGATTTTACTAGCTTGGTTGTTGTTGAATTGCATTTCCTTATGTATTGTGAGTATTAAGCTTATATCAGCTCTATGATTTTCAGGTCTTTTCCTATCCCATGGCTTGCCTTTTCACTCTGTTAACGGTGTTCTTTGATGCGCAAAAGTTTTTAATTTTGATGCTATTTGATTTATCTGTTTTCTTTTGTTGCCGTTGCCTTTGGTGTCAGATCCAAGAAATTATTGCCAAATTTAATATCATGAGGGTTTTCCCATATGTGTTAGTAAGGGTTTTATAGATTTGGTTCATATGTGAGTCTTTGATCCATTTTTGAGGTAATTTTTGTATATGATGTAAGGTCAAGTCCAATATCGGGCTTGCCTATGTGGGTTTCCAGATTTCGCTACAACACTGGTTTGAAAACTACTTTCCCCCCACTTAAATGGAATTGGAATTCTTACTGCAATTATTGAAATATATATTCTCTTCCCTGTCTCTCTGTCTCTGTCTCTCACTGTCTCTCTCTGTCTCTCTCTTTCTCTCTCTCTCTCTCTCTCTCTCTCTCTGTGTGTGTGTGTGTGTGTGTGTGTGTGTGTGTGTGTGTGTGTTTGTCGGATTGAACTCATGGCTCTGTGTATGCTAAGCATGTACGTTATCAAATAATTATACCTCAGATGCATTTCCAGGCTCTAGGCTCTTTAACGCATTAAACTGTGCTAATG
The DNA here is from genome assembly GCF_963924665.1 of Micromys minutus. Lineage (NCBI taxonomy): Eukaryota > Metazoa > Chordata > Mammalia > Rodentia > Muridae > Micromys > Micromys minutus. Next base: position 39,613,416 of record NC_137977.1, read on the forward strand.
ACCATGCAGTGGCCTCCAGCTTCTAAACAGCCACGGTTTAGACACAGAGATCCCCAGAGCATCCTACAATACTTAACCTACCTCTTGGGATTAGATCATTAGTCTACAGTAAGCTGTGGGGACACATCTGTTCTTCCTATGTTAAACACGTAAACTGCATATTCTAAGAGAATGAGGTAATGCAACTCTGAAAACACTAGCAGGCTGAGTTAGGAAGCAATGCAATGAACAAGTCCATATGGAGATTATATATGTAATCTCCCTGAGATCAGGTTGTCATGGGCACCACACAGGGAGAAAATAAAGTTGCTTTTTTTTTTTTTTTTTTTTTTTTTTGTCTCCCTCCCTAGACTCCTCAAGTCTTCTCATGTCTGTACTTTCAAGACCTAGGCCTGAATAGGGAGAGTATAGCAAATGCTTTGGTTCTCAGCCCCTTCAAACACCGAGCTAGCATCCTTGGCTCGTTGCCAGCGTCTAACCTGCACAGAACTACCAAATGAGGCATATATCTATGCAGGTTTCTGGTGTTGTCCTCATACCTGCTACGTGAGATAGGCCTCACCAGAGAGGAGTAAACAGAGGCTTAGGGGAACTAGTTGGCTGAAGTCACATAGCCAATGATAAGCAAGCATTCAAACCCAAATTTAGTGACATAAAAAAGTCGTGTTCTTTTGGTCATTTTATTACTGCTTCTTTTTGGACATGCTATCTAATTCACAACTGCAAAAAGAGAAACCAGCCTCCATGGTGTGTCATGATATGTTAGAGGTCGCCAGTCGTTACAACTTGAGCATGTTCCTCATCGCATACTCTTGTATAGGATCACTTTCATCATTAAATCCCATAACAGCACTGTGAAGTAGAAACTACTACAATTACTGTCATTTTATAAGCAAGAGAAATGGAAGTTGAAAGGGCTAGGATCTCACCGAAGAAGACTCACAAGATATCCACTATGCTGGGCCTGGGTCCTCTGTCCCCTGGCTCCTTTCCTATCCACGAAGTGGTTATCTCTACTGTAAAGAAGGGGAATGGCTGTGAGGATAGTCACTGTCTTTGATCTTGGTTTTAGATCAGTTGTGTTAATTGCAGTGGTCTCTGCCGGCTCCTGTCAGTCTCTCACTTGCCTCCAGATAATTGGGAAAATCACTCCCAGTGAGGCGGACGCTAAAAGACATTTCTAGTCTGCAGACTGGACTCATTTGTACTGTCCTTCCTTCTCCGGGGTCTTGACTATTTGATGTTCTTTCTGCCTTGGGAAGGTTGATTGAGAGCCCGGCAAAGAGAAAAGCTTCTCAACACTGAAAGGGTTCCTTGACCCCAGCCACCCCAGCAGCTGGGTCAGACAAGGCCACTATGATTTATAGATCAATAAACAGCCTTCCCAAGCCATGGATTCTCTTATTCTCGGGAGTGGGTTATCAGCTCAGCTCTCTGGGTGTTAAACATACTTTTCATTAAATATTTCTGCTTATTTTTTTAAAAAAGCCTTAACATTTAAGGGTCAAAGTGAGAGACAAGGAAATGGGCTGCAGAAATATGGGAGGGGGGTGAGCAAAACCCTCATGGGATCAACACTATATGTTCTGGCTTAAGAGGCTGTCCCCAGTCAAATGCTTTCTATTTGTGTCTGTTCCATTCTCCTATAAACCACATTAGCAGACAGTGCCTCTTGGCGCATGTGTTCCCTTAAGGAGAAAAATGACACATGTGGGAATAAGATACACACACACACACACACACACACACACACACACACACACACTATCTCCCCCACAAACATCCCAGCTTTTTTGAGCTACAGGATGCAATGTAATTTTTTTTTTTTCTGGACAGAGGAGGAGCAGTTCTTTCTTTCTTAACTAAGCTTTGTTCCAAGACCTCACAAGGAGTGAGGGGAATAACTTCCTGAGTAAAGGAAGCCTGTGAGTGTCTGCATCGAAAGATACACAAATCCTAGAACTTAATGGGGAGGAGGGTGGAGCCTAACAGGGACAAAAACAGTCCTACAGCAGGGAAAGAGGGAGCCAGAGCCTTTCCTGTCATTCCTATCCCTCCCCCCCCCACCCCCCACCCCCGTTCTCTTTTCCCTCCTTATTCCCAGTGTCTATAAAGAACCCTGTAGACTAAGTAAGTTTAACTCCTTCAGCTTGAGAACAATGTCAAGCACTGGTTCTATTAACTAGGTTCATAATTGCAAAAGTTAGGATACAGAAGCTCCTTAGGAGATGTTATTCCAAAAACAACTTCTAGTCTGACTTATTGGGTTGTTAAATTATAAATTGTATTAAGCCATGTTTTTCTCCAATTTCAATTCCAGCCATATTTCCCTATATAAAATACTCAGATTACACACACACACACACACACACACACACGCACACGCGCACACATGAACGCATGAACGCACGCACGGATGCTAAAGTAGAGATGGTGGGAAGGGGGTAGATAACCATAGGCATCACCTCTAGACAATTTCTACAGCCACTCAAACCCTAGGGCAGCTTCAGCAGCCTCCCAGAAGGTCATCCATCATGTCCAGGAGTGCACATTAAAATGACTTTGTACTTGAGTCATCTGTTAGTCCATTACCAGTGCATGGGTCAGATTGCATTTCATCATATATTAAATCAAAGTGATCTGGCAAGTAAAACTCGGCTCCCTCTTTTCCCTCAAAGCTCTCCTCAGGAGGAAAGGGTTCCACAACACTCTGTCTCCCCACCCCCACCCTCACCCCAGAACCTCCACAACATCATAGTGCTGTGCAAGAATATGGTGTCATCATCGATTAAATGCTACATTCTCCCACAGACATGAGATTTGGACATCTCCTGCCCCATGCTAAATGCTGATTTTTCTCTTCAGGGTCCAACTCATTCTTCTGCAGCTACGGTCCTAAAAGGACCAGAATTTCTATGACTCCTGCTGCAAATCCTGTGGTCCATAGAGACAGAGAAAGCACAAGAGAGGAGCCAGAAATAATTATGGAGGAGCAAAGGAAACCTGCGTGGAAACGTGTCCCTGTGTGACGTCTCGCTCCCTCTGAGCCACATGCTCCTTCGCATGGAAACGGAACCTCCATCTAACTCACTGTTTATTACACGAGGGCACCCTGCAGTTCTTGTGTCACTGGGGGCACAAGTGACTGCAACACCGAAGCGAAATTTTGCCCTCCACAGGCCAGGGCCACATGCGCCATATCAATTATGTCTTTAATGCTCTTCCCTGGTACCCTGTGTTTCCAAATGCTTAATGCTTCTAGGAGTAAATGATTTCTTTCCACTCTTGCTTAAAGTGCCAGGAGGCAAGAGAAGTTTAAACAGACCTAAGATCAACATTGGGAGTTTACTTGGCCTCCCCCTCCAGCAACACTGCCATAAATTTCTTCAGCTTCTTAGTTGGGAATTTAAAAGGCCTATAGTCTTGGCAAGGTTTATATAACAATGTTTCTTCTATGTGGATTATAAACTTTCAAAAATCCCAGGCTCTGTGGGTATCGTATTTGGTGAGTAGACCAACATGGGAAGACAACAGGAAAACTCAACACCCTGTCCAGCCAAACACCTTTTCTCAGTTTGGACTCATGGGTGGAAAGGACTTGAATGTCTCCATCTCTGATAAGGCCAGAATCCCGGGTCTTGGAGGATGCTGTAGCCTCATCATTTCCGCATGATTTTTTTGCCACATCTGAAGCTCATCTTCTGGGGTCCTTACTGAGAGCCCAGACCCTAAATAACATGGTAACTGGCGGAGCACTGAGGCGTATCCATTGGGATATGTTAACTTTCTGGCTTCATGGGGTCTCTCTAACCATCTCCTCCTAGTTAAATCAGACCTGGTTTGTGCTGACTTTTGCCCCAAAAGACCTGGAGTTTATCAACAAGGCAAATGTGCCAGATTTCACCAAAGGGCCTTTTATGATACGTAGCCCTCTCTAGGGGCCCGACCACACATTTTATTTCAAAGTGACCTGCTGTGGACATTACATAGGTTTATCTTCCTAGGTGCAAGGTAGTTGGCACAAAACCTACATGAATAGGACTAAAGCATGGGTCTTCTAAGTTACTTAGTTCTAAGAGGAATGCGGATGCCACTCCCAAAAGCTAGAAAGCATTTCCTGTATAAGACTTTGGCTCCTTGAGTGATGCTCTGCCCTCAGGGCAAGTTTCCTGCCTTCCTTTGGGTCACTCAGCTGAATAATGGGAGTCAACAACGAACAGGACTCATCACAGGCAAAATGAGTGTGTTAGGGGCTGAAGGTGAACTGTGGGACAAAACTCGACTCACAGCTGAATGGCAGCAGTGTCAGTACCAGAATGACACTGCACAAAGCCTCACATTTCTCTTCTTGCTCTACTCCATCCAGAATGGATAAAAAGCAGGAACCAGACAGCAAGGCCAACCAGGCAGAAGAGGAGAGGCTTGTAAGAAGGAGCCTGCCTGTTCATTTTATGAAGCGGGAAACTCAGTGATATGTATATAAAAGGAACACAGAAGATGGGTGAGAAGACATTGGTGAATAAGATTTAACCAAAAAAGACACCTAAGAAGAGTGATAGAAACTGAGAGGCACACACACAGTCATGCAAGCGTTTCTGACTTGTCTAGATGGTGATCAATGAAATCATTGATAATATTTATTACTAATATTATTTAGCTCCAAGTGTAAAAGGAAGAAACGTTTGACTGTAATTTTGTGTTTTTAATTAGCTAGTTGAGTAAGATCTCACTGTGTTGGCCAAGCTGGCCTGGAACTTTCAGAGAACCTCCTACTTCACAGCCTTCTGTGATCTGGGCTTAAAAGTGTATACCACCCCACCTAACTTGGACTGTAGTTTATTTAAGTCATAAAAAATTCAAACTCTCTTCCAATGGTGGAAATAAAAATAAACACAATCACAACAAGATTCCAATAGACAGATCAGTTTCAAGTACAAGTGTCTTGGTCGCAGGGCTCTTCACCCCACTCACCCCATAAAGTAAGTAACCATGGCTACAGACATCTAGGAAATTATTCTTAAAAGTAATCACAGTGGGGCTGGAGAGATGGCTTAGTGGTTAAGAGAACTGACTGCTCTTCCAGAGGTCCTGAGTTCAATTCCCAGCAACCACATGGTGACTCACAACCATCTGTAATGGGATCTGGTGCCCTCTTCTGGTGTGTCTGAAAAGAGGTACAATGTACTCATATACATAAAATAAGTAAATAATCCTTTTTAAAAAGGTAATCACAGTGGAAACGCTGGGCCAGGCATCCTTAGCAAAGGTTCCCAAGAAGCTGATGGAATTCCAAGCACTTCCAGAGATAAAGACTCAAGGCCTGGCTTTGGAGTGACTGCTGTTTTCAATAGGAGTAACATCACAGCTGCTATCATTTCCCACTAACTTTCCTTTGAGTTTAGTGGTTACTTTAAGAACCACCATCAAAAGGGTCAGATAACAATGGGATTCCCACTCACCCAGATCTCTCCTGTGTTGGAATACCTACTACTCATCCCTCTAACTTCTGGATTGACTGATGCTTTGAAGTACCATTCTGAAAGGAATAGGAAAAAAAGGGATTTGATCACAATTTTCAGCATTGAAGATGTAGTTCTGATAACACTGCTTTCATGGAATTATTCCGAATAAGAATTCATCTGTGTCTCTAGACGCTATTAACAAAAGCAGAAGAGAATACACTGATAAATTGTTTTCTCATTTCTTGCATGCCTGTTCTTGGGGATTGCATATCTAGATTCATAATTTTGGATGTGATTAAAATAGATTTGCTTTCAAATAAGATACCTCTGTCCCTTGTCAGGTATTAGTTAAGCGTGTGATGGATTAATTACTTTAACTTCTGTTCCACCTGTGAAATACCTCTTAAAGCCAAGTTCCTATGGAATTTAGTGGTAGTTACACTTGGAACTGGTTAGCTGTAGGTAAAATAAACAAATTAGCCAAAGGGGTTCAAATTGTAGCTTAAGGTTTATACATCTAAATCAAGTTGGAATGAGATTTATTTGTTGGTCTCTATCTCCAAAGGTAGCTAGCCACGGATGGGATGACTTGGCCTTAGAGCTGTGCATGATTTTTTTCCTAGCAAAAAATCTGTTCAATGTAGTGAGAGATTGTTATTAATATGTGTAATAAAGATCCTCATATGTAGATCTGACTTCTGCATCAGTGTTTATAGCGAATGCATAACCTAACCATATCTGGTAAATCCTCACAGCACACAGTACAGAAATATGTATGTATAAAATTCTCAATTATATAGAAAAGATAATGCATAATAAATATTGCATACCCAGCAAACCATTTATAGAATTCTAATTGCATGAAATGATTGGGGTGCTCCATTTGAATATGTATGGCCAAGCTGCTTAAGTATATACTTGTATGACCTCCTCTTGCAGTCGAGTGTCTGCAGACACACAGACATGGGCTAGTGATGAATAATTCCTTTGTGTTCACATACCTTCACCCCCAGAGTTTGTTTATCCAACACTAGGCCTGCTCTTAATGTTCCCACTGCTTTGCAGTATCTTGTAGCTTCTTGACCTTAGACTTACTTTCCTTGGGATGAAACCTAAGAAAATTGACAGTTTTGATTCAGGGTCGTCATCATGTATCTAGTAATTCTTCTGAAGTGAAGGGTTTGCGTTATAGACTCAGAAACAAGTCTCATAAAAGCAAAGTGAATATAAAGTTTAGATCAAAAGCAAGTAGGTTTGTGTCAGTTTCCAGCGCTTCCTTCCCCCACCTGTGGGCGAAGGTGGAGGAGCCGGTGTTCCATACAGAGCACTTCCTGGGTTTGGAAGTGGTTAAACTCAGCTTTTACGTGTGTCTAGAACACACACTCCAACCATTCCCTGCTATTCCCAATTAAGAAGGATGCTTTTCAGATTTGAGTCTCGAGGGCAGTCAGCTATTTGACTGCTGGTAGTCATCCTTGTTGTTTCTTAGAGCTGACCTCTCTGCTTCAGTCAGATGCTTCCCGTACGTGCAGTGTTTGCTATGTTCACGCTCTTGGTTAGCTTGATTTTTTACCTTGACCTAGTGGTCAGTAGAGCGATGCTATCCCCACACACCTCAGAAAGAACAGTGACTCACCTAAATTTGCTTAGGAAGGTACTGAGCGGCCTGCCAGGGACTGGTCTTCCAGTGACTATGGCTTATGACCTTACTAAACCAGCGTTTATTTTGCCTCTTGGCTGTAAGGTATATTATTTATGTTTGGGCAGACAAATAAGGAAAGACTCTACCTTACATTAAGAATATCCATTTGTCAAGCTACAAACTGGAAAGAATTATAGTTTCATCTTTGGATTTAATTTCTCTTCCCACCAGTCATGATCTGATTAATTCTAACATTTTTAATCCTTTGGTTTGTTTCAGACAGGGTTTCTCTGTGTAGCCCTGGATGCTCTAGAAATCGCTTTGGAAATCACTCTATACACCAGGCTGGCTTTGAACCCGAACTCAGAGATGCGCCTGACTCTACCTCCCAAGAACATTTTATCCTTAATTTAAAATGTTAGAATGTATCAATACTCGGGTGTATTAATGTATTCTAAAATGTATTAATGTGTGTGTGTGCGCACACACACACACACACACACACACACACACGTGCATGCACGTGTGCTCTTACACAAGCATACATGAACAGCAACCTTGTAGGCTTTAGGGAACAACTTGTGACAGCCAGTTTTCTTTTTCTTTTACCAAGTGGGTTTTGAGGATTAAACTTAGATCACACAAGGCTTGATCATAAAATATCTCTACCCACTGAGCCACCTTACAAGCCTTTTATAAATAATTTGAAGCACTTCTTTTTTTTCCTTTCCTTAGTGAGTGGGCTTATGAATTTCAGTTGGACATTCTTCCTGACTGTCTAGGTGCTCTCTTTATCAACAAAGCTTCTAGGCTAAGTATAGAGGCTACATGACTCGTGAGTTGGGTAGTGCTTGACCCCTCTCTGCCTATATCTGCCAACTGTGAAATGTGCCATTGTATTTGAATCTTGGCCAGTCTCCAATCCCCAAAGTTGGCTTGTGCTATGTGGAAGACTGCCATGGTTAGACCCCTGGCTGGACACTCCTTTCTCCAGTGACTTAACTTTACAGCATTCCAGAACTTTCTTTTCCCTTCTGATTTTATTTGCCCTGATAGGTACACCCCATTTAGCTTGCTTTCCTGAGGAAATGCAGTTCTGTGGGGATTGGTCATCTCTCAGCTTTCCTGAGAGAAAACAGGCTCCATCCATCTCCCAACCTGGGCAAAATATTTGCCTTATTTTTCAGCTGTTAGTGAATGCTGAGAAACCTTTCCTTTGCCATCTCCGGGGACCACTAGGGGAGGCTAGGGATGGAACCCCAGGGAGACTGATGCTGTCTGATCCCTTGCTTTTCTGTCACACTCCTGGAAAATCAGCTTTTGAATTCACAACAACACAATGCGTTCTTTTGTTCATTTATCTTCTCAGAAATTGCCTTCCCATGGAAACCATATGCCTGACATTCCTAAGGGGAGAAACTTGGATTCACAAGGCAAGAGAAAAAAGAAACTTCACATAACTAATATACCAAATTATTGCCCCATATTGCTAATAACTGTGCAGGTATTTGACATGTGGCTATTAAATAAAAATTGTAAATGGTCCTATAACTTTGGTTCCCCCAACCCAAAGGCAATGGCCCATCGAAAGATCTGTAAAGTTATGACTGAAACAGTCTTGCAGATTATACGTGCCCAAGGAACCATTATGACACACAGCATGTTAAAGGACAAGGAAAGCTTGAACCCTGGAAGTTCACTGCTCATTTGCTGAAGCAGATTGGATCTTAGTGGTAATTATTCATAGTAACTCTGTTTAAAAATTGTTAGCTGCTTGTTGGCCATGAGAGCGCATTTTAAATGTTCTTCCACAACACTTGGAGGAGAAATTTATAAGGATTACTAAATTTAAAGAAATGCAGAATGTCATCTTTGAGGCATATTGATCGATGCGAAATTGACCCAAATAAATGCAGTCTGTGGCCATCTTCCAAGCAGGTGCTTTCACTGCTAAGCAGGTCTGTACAATAGGCCCTGCGTTTTCAAAATCACATTTATCTTACTGGAAAGAAGGTATAGGAACTTCCAATCAACTGCCTGGATACAGTTTGAGACTACATTTCCACGTGTTTATAGACGGTTGACCAACATACAGCAGGATCCTATGGATTTCATGTCTGATCTGGAGACTACTCTTTACAGTGATGCCAGGAATTGTACCATCAGGGGCTGAGGGATGAAGGAGAGAGAGAAAAAATACCCAGAATATTTCCTGGAGTTTGGAGTCACATCATTTGGAAAAGGGAGGTAGGTCTTGGGCCAGACTCCCTTCCATGACTACATACTTGGCACTAGATACATCTCTGTGGCAGATGAGTTGATTGATTACTTGATTTTTATTGAGCACCCACGGTGGGTTTAGTTCTCAATGTTCATGAATAGATCAATACTTTTCTCTACCCAACCAGAAACACGATGCCTCAAGATGCTCCTTAAAGTATTTATAAAATGCTTCTTATCTGAAGTCAATCCTATATCCTTTCAAGATGTGTGTACACACACAAAGTAAATGCATGTAATTTAGCAGAAGTTCCTTGTCCAGTGTCCCCAAGTACTCCCCAATACTGAAGCTACCCTCTGACTAAAATGAGAGCACCCCACATCATTAGTGAATCGGAGTCAGCTTAGCTCAGCCTGCCCTGGTCTCCCCAGCAGCCATTGGTAGATTTCAGAGCAAAAGCGCTGTGGCATTAGGCAGGATCCTAACATTTCTATCAGGAACACAGTTGGCAAACCTAATGGATGGACTATGCTTCCAAATGATTGCCCTAGAGGATTGCTCTCCTGTGGGTTAGATTACTTCATTAATTGGTGTCTAACTCACAAGTTGGAGTTATTTATTGTAAAACCAAATAGGGACCATATGACTTTGAAGATCTGATCAGACCAGGCTGTGTGGGCCAGACCCTGAGCAGATGAAGCCTCCCAGACCTCACCTGTCATAGTCCATTTTTCACTAGCTAAATCAGCTTTATGCAAATCTTCTCATGGTAGGGCTCACCTATTATAAAACCTCTCTCCCTTACCTCCAACATCTGTGGGTTTTTTTTTTAAGATATAGGTAAATAAACACAAGTCTTTAGAGATACACTTACAGTTTTAAAAGGGAATGAAATATTAAGTCATCTTGTTTAAGCCTCAATTTAACATATGGTGAAATAATGTTTCCAAGACCACTGAGCCAAGATGATACCCACAGGGAAAAAATACTATTATATAAGTTATGCATAAGCAGATCTAGAAAAAGTCTCTGGCCTTTGGCAACCATCTCTCCTTCTTACAAGCTTTCTGGATTTCTCTTTAACTTACTTGTGCAGAATATAAAAGCATAAGGTAAGCAAGCATATGAGCAAACCAAGGGTGATATAACCCTGGAAATTATCTGTTCAAGCAGAGAAAAATCATTGCTGGTATTTCATACACAAGCAAACACTTAATTCTTCCTTTAAACTTCGCATGTAACATAAACAACTCGGTACAAAACTGAAAACTAGTGGGGTTTTTTTGTTTTGTTTTGTTTTGCTTTGCTTTGTTTTGTTTTGTTTTTTTTTAAGTAGAGTTGGTCATGCGGTTTCTTCTTTCAACAAACACAAATTGAGATTTCATACTAACTACACATGGGACCATAGGACTGTTGAAGACGCAGCCCTTCCATTGCTGTATGTAAACCCGGAGTCCTCTCTGGGTCCTGATTTTCTCAGTGGGAACTCAGGTCCCGTGGATATCTGCCACCCTGCTGCAGCAACACCTGACCCCAGAGGGCACAATCTTTCACAGGACTGCCCTTCCTTCAGGCAGGAGCTACAAGCCTAGAGTTTCTAGACCTTTCACATTATGACTTTAAACCTGCAGGTTTCCAATATCTCCTCATATTTGATAATTTTCCAAGTTACTCAACAACTCAGGAAAAGTGCTATTCATATGATTCTAATTTTAAAGGTTTGGGGTTTTGGAGGGGGGAACTGGAAACTGAGCTTAGGGCCTTATATATGCTAGACTCTGTCACTGCCTAGTTGTATTCCGAGCTCCAATTAGAATTTTACATAACAAAAGGATGAAAAAAATAGAATCAGCCAAAATAATTCACGTACAAGACAAAATCTGGGAGAACCCTAAATGCTAAACTTTAGGATGTGCCACCTCAGGACGTTGGTGCATGACAGTATGCAGAGTAATGCCAATTAGACCCGTGTGCCACAACTTCAATGGCAGGAGATTTTTGCTGGACTTTGACCATGTAAGCATAGTTGATTGTCTGCATGGCTTCCATCAAAGTCCCAGCCCAGTAACCACATAGTTGGTCTTTCTGGTACGATCATTCCGTGCTGAGCCATCTCATTGGCATACATTCAGATGTGCTTCAGGGGCCCACTGAGAATAGCAAAGATGCTCCTCTGCCTCCATACATTTCAAGCATTTAGAGGCCACCTCCCAGGTATCTGAGGCAAAGGCCTGTCCATTGCTGTGGTACCACTGTGCCTGCCTTTCAACACACCCTAACTTCCAACATGTACTCATCTCGGGGGAAGAAATTCATTTAATTACCAGATCATGCATGCAGATACAGATCAACACTCTGTCTTTGAACAAGGGGAGTCTCAGATCTCAGATTTTAACTAATTAACAGCCTTATTCACTATGCTCTGGGTGGGGACTCTTTCTGTCCACTCACTATTCATGTTTAAGAGATCTGATACTCTTTGGGCTCTACAAGTGTCCCGATTTTCCCAAATCGCTTCAAGTATCTGATGCCCCTGTGACGGTCTCCTCTAAGTCTGCACTTGTCTCTTGACAGCACTGATGGTTTAATTGGCTGTTAGTCATGCAAGCCTGTGCACGTGGTTGGAGGAGAACTCACAGTTAGACTCCTGGCCTAATGCTGCATTCATACCCTTCTGGTTCAAATGAATCTTTGCTCTCCTTCCAAACCAAACATGGAAACAAAAAGTTTGTGATTTAGGATAAGGTGATGTAAGTAGATGGTGTGTGTATGTGGGGGTGGGGGGAAGTTCATACATGTATGTGTGTACGTGTGCATATTGTGTGTGTGTGTGTGTGTGTGTAGTATAGGGTAAGTTGGAAATAGCTCCAAGAAACATCTTCCTGTAGGGACACCCGAATTCCCTCAGGTCACCCGTGGAATCCACAGTGGACAGTGGCTTCAAAGAAGTGACATGACTGAGTGGTAGATCCATTTAGACACCATGGGACTTGAAGGATGGTTGCAAGGGGAAGAAGAACGTGAAAGCAGAAAGATCATGCTCGCCGCCCTCCAGAAACAAAGGCAAGCAAAAAAGAAGCCGGCAGCAGCCAAGCTCTGAGCTCACAAGGAGAGACAGAGAGGGTAAATCTGGAAAGGTTCTAAATTTCAGGGTCTAGGGAAGGTCAGTTCTGGAGGCCAGAGATCTGTGTTCTTTAAAAAAAAAAAAAAAAGTGCAATGGTAGAACTTGGCCTCGCCCCTCAGAAGCATCACATGCACATTGTCCTAGGCAGATCTTTCAGTTCTTTAGAAAGAAAATTCCATTTGGTCATGTGCTGCCTCTGAATCCACGCTTTGGGTGAGTTTCTGGAACCCCTTCATTGGTGTATGAGAAAAAGTTGTATAAACTAGAGCACTGGTAATATTTGGCCATGCCAAAAACTGACTTGAACATGAAAAAAAAAGTTTCACAGACTTAACTCAAAATGCCTCTCATGTCTCTACACAGAACAAGCAGCCAACTTAATTCTGTTTTGATTTTTCCCTGATGTGTGACCTGATTTGTGGGCTGGGTTTCCAGGGCCGCAGTTGTTCCAACCCTTATTCATGTTTAAAGCTTGCACATGCCCAAATATGGCTCTCTCATATTTTGTGCTGATCATGTGCCTGGTACAACTGTCCAATCCAAGCCAGAGTCCTAGCCAAAGCTCTAACAGACACAACATAGACTAGCATTATGTGATAGATAAACAGTCCTGCCTTAAATGACAGCATGTGAATGGTGTGGCTGGTAGGCTTATGAGCAGGAAGTGGGATGTAGCCTGTGAATGGCTTACAATCTCTGTTTCCTGCCAGCTCCCATGTCAGCTTCTAAAGCAAGGAGCAGGAAGTGCTTGGCTCCTCCCTAGGGTTCCCAAATTCCACTCTTTTCTAGAGAGACAATACTATAGAGACCACTGTGTAATAAAAAAGAGAATATAGACTAAACCAGAAGATTCCTGAGACCCACAGGATGGAAGAAAAAGCCGTGCTGTCTTTGGCTTCCACAGACATATGCTATGGCGAGTGTGCGTGCACACACGTAATTAATTAGCTTTAATTTTTAAAGAGAGAAGAAAGATAGAAGTATTGGAGGGGTCAGTAGAGGGAAAGATGATGGTTAAGGGTCTTCGTAGATCCAGGAAGAAGGAAACGGAGTGGTGGGAGAGGAGGGGGAGGAGAGTCTGGAAGAGGAAGAAGGAAGGACTTCGGTAGTGGTAAACTTGAAGGAAGCTCTGAAGAACAAATGCCAAGCACTTTGTGGAGTCTGTCAGCAACCACCAGCTGTTTTACACACACCCTTTATTGTCTGTTTCACTGGGAGCTCTGAAGAGCCCAAGTCTATGACCTTCACCTGCCAGTGTGCTCAAATTGGTCCACGCCAATCAATGCTTGTGTAAGAAGGCTGATACCCACCACTGTGCTAGACACAGGTTCAGGGAAATGCTTTTAAACCTGAAACGACCACATCTGGATGATGCTCTGTCCTTTGGATATGGGCAGTCAACAGGGATGTCTTTATGGTGTGTGCCTGTGTTGTCTCTTCTTTCTCTTCATGAAACTGTGGGTTCCCAAACCTGTCTAATGCACACGTGTGAACCAAGTGTCTGTCTCCTGAAGGGTTTTATATCTGTCAGAGATGGACTATCTCTCTCCAGACTGCCCTAGTTTCAAAGGAATGTATCTTTCTAACCAGACCCTCTGACCTCCTTCTGTCCACAGCTCCTTTCTACTTGTTCTGTAAATCTCCATGCTCCCTTAAGAACTTTGAAAATGACGGCCCAACCTTTCACAGTGCACATCTTACCACATGCCATCTTCCTCGATGCATCCTACTTTTGGAGTAATAAAAACTAGACTCACATATCTGTTTGCCAAGCAACCATCTTGGTGCTGCTGCTGCTATGATCGCTGCCCACTTTCTTACCCTACCCTTCCTCTGCTGACAGCACAGTGACAATGCTACTGCTCATCCCCAGCCATTTCACCGTTTGCTCGTCTTCTGCATACACCTCTGCTTCAGTTAACCTACATCCCCGGCTAGTTGGATACCCTGTCCTGTAATCCCATGCAGTGCCTTCACTTCCCCTCCCATCCCCCATGTCTGTATTCATAACTACTTATGTGCTGTGCAATGGTTGCAGTCATTGTAAGTACCACAGAGGGATGACAGTGGCTGGCTTTTATTGCTGGCTGCTGCAGGCAGATAGCATTTTACTCTTAGGTAATTAGGTGTGTGTGTGTGTGTGTGTGAGAGAGAGAGAGAGAGAGAGAGAGAGAGAGAGAGAGAGAGAGAGAGAGCAGAAATGAAGTTTGCACTTGAACTGAACACTCTGCACTCTACAGAAACTATTTGTACCCTCCTTGCTAGAAACTTGTTGCTCATTCAGAATGTTCTCATCCTTGTTCTTCCTTCTCTTCCTAAAAATGTCTCCACATCCTAAGTTCCCCAAGATATCCTGTATGAGTGTGTGTGTGTGTGTGTGTGTGTGTGTGAGGGGTGGGGGAAATTTCAGTAGACTCTATTATAACAGGGATCTAGAACCACCAGCATCGGCCTTACACTATTCTAAGGGACTGTACATTTGTTTTGAACATATTTGAAAACTTGTCTCCAAGACCTCAGTATTCTCTCTCTCTCTCTCTCTCTCTCTCTCTCACACACACACACACACACACACACACACACACACACACACACACACACTCACACACACACATACATGCAAAAGACACATACACAAAAGGAAAAGAAACAGGAAATGAAAAAATCAGAAGAAGTTTAGACACAGTTCCAAGGGCCTCCAGCGTCAATATATTTTTTTCCAACAGGGAAAAATGCCAACTACTTTTTTTTAAGTGAAAAGAAAACCTCATTTTATTAACTGCTGATAGTTTTATGATAGTTTGGTGATCTGGTCTATAATTTCTAAGCCATTCTTGAGCATGTCCCTCTGGAACATCTCTTATTGTTTCTGAAGCGATAAGTCTCTTCACCATGATTTCTGTGAGGGACAGCAACATCGAGAGCCCTGGTGTGGTCACATTCACATGGCCAGGCAGATGTGAAATATGAATGTGCTGACATTCCCACACTCTGGTGTCATACTCTTCCGGGAACTATATAACACAAAGATGCAAAAACAAAGTGAAATCACTCAGCTCCTGCCACATAAATAACACTATCTGCCCCCACCCTGGGAGTTCTCCTGCTCTCTCTCCATTCAGGTCTTTAATGAGCTCCTCTCTCTACACTAAACACCAGATCAAGCCACAGTATTCTCAAAGCGGAACATGGAAATCCTGAACTTGGGGGAAAACAGGGCCCTAATACGATGTGATTTACCTACAAGTAGTGACAGTTCAAAGAAGGAATCCTCCGAAAGGCTGGAATTATCCACTCTCTTCCTGGAAGCATTTCTTTTTTTTTTTTTTTTCCAACAGCTGAGTGAGTGCTCCCCAGGGCAAGGGTAAAGAGTCTACTTAAAAACAATTATGAACTTTAAATAGTCTTATAAGTAATAGGAACAACATGCCAGCATATTACTCTCATTCAGACATGTATTTGGTGAAGTTTAATCCTGAAGATGGGCAAACTTTCATTCAAAGCTTCTCGTGCAATTTTGCCTAAAAGAGCAAGAACAATCTAATGCCCTTAAGTATGTCATTTGCTTAATGTAATTTTATGTAACCACTTAAGTAAGGCCTCCAAGGAACTAATGAAAGCACAGGAAGTTGTCATTAATATTAAATATAGTATGCCCACAAACATTCACAAACCAGTAACATGAGCTCAAAAAAGAGCAGGCACAATCTCCCCAGCATAAAACTATTGCTCTGGGTGTTTGGATTGTGGATGGCTTCCTCTCTGCCTTGCTTTAGAGTATGGGAGGCTTTCTGTGATGGAAAAAGTCTTTACATATCAACTAAGTATTACCTAAGCCTACTCCTTTCTTCCATTATGAATAGTTGACAATTAAGGCAAAATAGATAAACCAGTTGCATTCCTTGTGTGCTATAACTGTTACTTAGTTATAAAATTCAAGAACAAAACATTAACTATATAAAAATAATGAGAAACCTTCTACTACTGCCTTGGATGAATAATGCATGCCCATTTTTTTCAATAGGAGAAGAAATCTCATTAGTAGTTTAAGTCTGGAGTGGCAGATATGAATTGCACATTCACTGGTAGAAAAATCTATCTGGGTTATTTTGTTTAATGGATTGGAGATTGAAGAAACAAATTCAGTAGCTATAATTATGACAAAGCTCTTAAAGATGAGAAAATAGCAACAGAATTTCCAATGTTTCTTACTAATTAGAAAAATTCCAAATAATTTCTATACAACTAAATACTTAAAAAATACTTGGAATTGTTTCTATTTTGTCCACAGAAGGATACAATCAGGAGGCTTTAGGGAATTCCAGTTACAAAATACATCAGTCTTTGAGATAAGATGCAGAGATACAATATACACATTTGCTGCTACTATAGCACAGTGGCAGACTGTATCTGGCTTTTAGTAACCCAATTAAGGAAAAGAATTTTGACTCAGATGGACTAGGAGAATGTATTGCAAAGATTCTCTGAAATCGGAGAGAACGTTGAGCAACTCATCCATGTAAAGAGTGATTCCCAAGCTTGATCATCACATCAGAGGTCTGAAATGTTTGTCATCACATCAGAGGTCTGAAATGTTTTCCTTCAGACTTGGCTGACTTTGTTTATGACTGTGAAATTCTTTGGTCTAGGGGAATCTGTTTGCTTTTTGCTTCAGGAAAACAAACAAACAAACAAACCCAAAAAGCAGAAAAGGTACGGAATGGCTTCTTTGACAGAGTGTGATTGTGTGCCCTAATGTGAGATCGCCATGGGCAGAGGAAATGGTAAAGGCAGGGGTGTATCCTAGGAATCTGGTGAAGGTTGGTGCTTTCCCTTCCAGGGCTGAGGCCCTTGGTTAAGGCCATCATCCTTGGCTGTGTTTAGTAAGACAGGACCTCTTGAGTGTGCATCCTCAAGTCAACAGGAAGAAGAAAGGCATGGTTTGTGAAAAGGGAAGTTCAAGAGTGAGTAAAGATTTCAGCACCAGGTCACCACATCAGTTTTACATGTGTCACTAAGAAACTCCCTTAGGGAGAAAAGACCACCTCAGCTTTATGGCTAACACATGACCTGTGGAGGTCAGTCTGACCCTCTAAATTCAGTGAGGTTGATGTGGGCTTTTCTGTCAATAAATGTCCCTCTTTATCGACTCCCAGGATGAAATAAAGGGATTACAGCACTGGACAGTGTTTAGACCTTCTTGTTTCTGTATGCCTGTGATCTAGACTTTCAGGGAAGGCTAGATTGTTAATACATCATCAGATGCAGTGAAGCCAGGATCCTGCCTTTCTTTCAGGACAGGAGCATCCCCTGCAACAAAGAGGGGAGCAGATAAGAGATAGACCACAAGCAGAAGAATTATTTAAAAGCTTGGCAGATAAAGGCATCTCTTCTAACTTTTCTAATCCTCCTCCAGAAGGCTGGCAGGCCCATGACTATGTTTTTCTCCTACCAAATATTCAGTTGGCTTTTATTACTAAGTCGAGCACCCTTGGGGTCTTCCCACCCCCACGTAGCAGAATGAGCAGAGAGAACCTTCCATGTGCTCATTTGCAGGTCTTTTCCTGAGGGTCAGGATGTGTGTCCATGAGGCTCTTTTATATCTGCTGTGACTATACCTGCCCAGTGTGCCACTAAAGGCTTCTTGGACAGGAAAGATAAAGCGCCATTTGCTTTTGTAACCTGCATGGTCTCCGTGGACCCTGGGGAAGGAAGGTGACCGGACTCATGTAGGTTCTGGCATAAGTTGTTTTAGCACAGGGAATTTTTAGTGGGTTCTTCTAATAATGGACTCTTTTAACTGAGCTGAGCTCGGGCCTAGAGCCTGGGAGGCGAAACAGCAAGACACCAGCTGAGGAAAACCCGACTCTCCCGGGGTGAATGAAGTCTTTTAGTGCCCCGTCTCACTCGGGCAACTTCGGGCTCTGGGAAAAAAAAAAAAAAAGAAAGATCCTGTTTGGTATTATAAGCTCCCAAAAGACAGGGGCTGCGACTGCTCTTCTTACATAGCCCAGCACCACACGCCACACGCCACAGGGCTCTTTCATAAATATTCTTCAGCGATGCTCACACTCCGGGCGAGTATGTGTGGAGGGTTCAGGGACCCTCAGGGAGCCAGTGTGCTGGCTAAGTCAGCAGACACAGCTCAGAGACTGCCTGTGGAACTTAACACTTGCTCACTTTCCCTACTGAGTGGTGCCACTGTGCACCAGCATTGTCACAGGCAATCAGGAGGCAGAGCCTGGGTCTCCCTCACACTCTTAAAGTCTAGTGCAATTCTTAGTCCTAGAAAATGAGGCCACAGTTAGCAAGCTCATTTCAGCGGGAAGATTGGTAAATTAGTCTCTTGAGAGGTTGCAAGCCTCTTCTCCACAGGCTCTTTAAGGGTGGATAGAGAGCCCTAGTTAGGAAATTCTCACCCGTGAATTCAATTATTTCCCCAGGGAGGGAGGGAGGAAGAGAAAGAAGGAAGGAGTGAAGAAAAACGCCCTTACTAGAAGAGTTTAAATCTCTTCTATTTATAGACTTGCCCTGGACATCTAGAATAAGGCCTAACATCCAACAGAGGTTCGAAATATGTTTGCATGGCTGTAGAGTTGGCTCAGTGGTTAAGGGTGTTTTCTCTCGAGGAGGACCTGGATCCAATCCTCTTTACCCATGTAGAAGCTCACAACTGTAACTCCAGTCTCACCGGATCTGATGCCCTCTTCTGAAATCCCTGGCACCAGACATGCATGTGGTACACATCCTGTACACGCAGGCAAAACACTCATACAGATCAAATAATAAAATAAATATTTAGAAATACTTGGAAAATGAGTCGAATGAATAAATGATAAGTTTACATCACTCCAATTATTTTTGTTGGAGGAATTCACACAGTATCATGCTTTGATCATGTTTTTTCCTCCTCCCCTAATTCCTCCCAGATCCGCCCTGCTTCTCTACCTACCAACTTTATGTTCTTGTTCTCTCCTTCTCAAAAAGAAACAGACAAAGGCAAAAAAAAAAAAAGTCAAGAAACATAAGACACACACACACCGAGAGAGAATCAAAATAAACAAACAAGAAAACTATAAGACAAAAGATGCCTCAAACAAGCAAATGAAACAAGAAAAGTCCACAAAAATACTGTTGAGTTCATTTTTTGTTGGCCAAATTCCCTGGCACAGGCCCTGCTCTGATGTGTGGATAATATACCCAGTGAGATTCCACTGGAGAAAATGGATTTCACCATTACCAGCAGGCATCAATTGCAAATAGCTTCTTGATTGGGGGTAGGATGCTGTGTTCACCCCAGCATCTCAATGCTAAGAGCACATTTTGTCTTGAATCTATGCAGGTTTTCTGTGTGTTGCTACAGTCTTTGAGTTTGTATGGGCATTGGTTCCATTGTGTCTGGAAGACACTGTTTCCTTGGAGTCATCTGTCACTTCTGGGTCTTAAAATCTTTCTGCCTCTTCTTCCTCATGGATTCCTAAGCCTTGAGGGGGGTTATGTAAACTTCCCATTTAGAACTGAGTGGTCTAACATCTCTCACTCTCTTCACACTGCCAAATTATGAGTCTCTGTTAATCCCTGCCTACTACTGTAAGATGCTTCTCTAATGTGGGCTGAGACAGGCACTGATCTTATAATACTATGGGACTAGGAGTAATTTTATTGCTTTGTTCCTTTAGCAGAAAAAGTAGTATTAAGTTTCCCCCTAGGCCCATGACCGATGTAGCCTCAGACTGTTGTTCACTTTAGCAGTGCCAGAAACGGGTTCCATCTCATAGAGTGAGCCTTAAGCCCAAGGAAACAATGGTTGGTTACTCTCATAACATTTTTGCACCGATATATCTTGCAGGAAGGTCACCGTTGAAGGTCACAGGGTCTGGAGCTGAGTGACATTGATAATTACTGTTCACTTTGGGTAGTGTAATGAGAACCTTCCAGTTCATGAACACTAGTGAGTAGGGGTGAAGCTTCTAGTTAGGCATCAGATCAGCTTCTCTGTGCTCAGTGAAGTAGACAAATGTTCTCTCCAGTGAGGCTTATTAAGTTGAGGAGAGTAACGAATAATCTTGGCAGTAGCCTGTGATGTTTGGGGGTTCCTATGGGATCTTTTTGACCAGATACTCGACCTTTCTGGTACTGGAGATTTTATTTGCTGGCATAAGTTGTCCAGTTGGAGCATTGCCACCCTGTTATCTTGTGACTCGACTTAAATCCTTTTTATATCTGTACCTATCTTAGGAAAGTTCTACAGTGGTAATTTTGTACATGAGTGTTTAAATGGCCTTTCATGTTACTTGTCTCTCCCCATAGCACCCCTTTACCTTTCTCTCCCATTCCCCCATTTAATCTGTCTGTCTAGTCTAGTTTCCCCTCTGTCACCCCATAACACTATATTCTGTGCTCCCTTCCTTGGGAGACCTTTTTCTCCCTCTCAGTCCTTTATTAGATAACTAAACTCTATAGTTATTCAGATCACTACACAAATATCAAAAACTTAAAAGCTAAGTTTTTTAATTAGTTGATTAATTTGCTCTAATCTCCCTGGAGGTGGTATCGAAAGTTCCTCTCTACCACTCCAGTGTTCTGAATTCTTGAAGAAATACACACACACACACATACACACACACATACACACACACACACAGAGAGAGAGAGAGAGAGAGAGAGAGAGAGAGAGACAGAGACAGAGACAGAGACAGAGACAGAGAGAGCCTTATATTTAATATGTCTTAATCAGCTCAGTGGCTGGGCCACTCCCAAACTTCCACATTGTTAATGCCTCCCCTCCAATACTCTTGAATTATTATTTACTAAAATCTATCTTTAACTTTGCTATCCCCATCCCAATTGTGGGAGTGCCTAGGGCCATACTTTCCCCCAGCTCTTACATAATTGTATGCTTTCCCTTCAGTAGCTCTCAAGCCTGGCTTATTCCTTCCCTGGTATGGTAGTTCTCCTCCTTCTTAGGTCCCCTTGCCTGCGAATCCTCAAATCCTGCTTCTGTCTCTCTGCCCATGCATTGACCACTGGTGATTTTATTTACCAAT
Organism: Micromys minutus; assembly: GCF_963924665.1. Taxonomy (NCBI): domain Eukaryota; kingdom Metazoa; phylum Chordata; class Mammalia; order Rodentia; family Muridae; genus Micromys; species Micromys minutus. The sequence continues at coordinate 39,634,913 of NC_137977.1, forward strand.
CAAAGCTAACTAGGGGCAGGGACTCTCAGTGTCTTACATGTAGAGGTGTAAATTCCTATGTAATTTTGGTTACCAAATTAGCATAAATAAATAACAAACAATAAACCAAATCCACAACAAGTACCACATAATAAATGAGAGAAAACAGAGTATTTGTCTTTTGAACCTGGGTTATCTCAGTATGAGTCCTTCCCTAGTTCCATCAATTTCTCTGCAAATTTTATAATTTCATTTTTCTTAACAACTGAATGATATTCCATTGTGTAAGTGTACCATGTTTTCATTATCCATTCATCAGTTGATGGACATCTAAGCTCTTTCTAATTCCTAGCTATTATAGCGAGCAGCAGTGAACATGGCCAAGCAACTATCTCTGTAGAATGTAGACTTCTTCAGGAATATGTCTAAGAATAGCACAGTTGGATCTTGAGGTAGATCCAACCCAAGCTTCTAAGGTTGGTTTCCATGGTTTGCATTCCTGTCAGCAGTGGACAAGTGTCCCCTTTCCCCACATACCCGCCAGCACCTGCTATCATCTGTTTTATTGGTTTTTGCCTATTCTGACTGGAGAAAGATAAAATCTCTCAATTTTATTTTGTATTTCCCTGGGGGCTGAGGGTTGAGCGTTTCTTTAACTGATCCTCAACCATGATGTTTCCTCTTTTGAGAACTCTGTGCTTTTGTCTGTGTCTCATTTTCTAATTATTGTTTTCCTGCTGTTCAATTGTTTTAGTTCTTTATATATTTTGGATACTAACCCTCTCTATGAGATGACAAAGCAGTAAAGATCTTTCCCCACTACATAGGCTGCTGCTTTGCCCACATGGTGGTGGCGTTTGTTGTATAGAAGGTTTTCAGCTTCATGAGGTCCCATCTGTTAGTTATTGGTCATGGTATCTGCACTGCTGGTGTCCTGTTCAGAAAATTCTTTCTTGTGCTGATGAGTTTGACCCTGCTCCTTACGTTCTTTTCTATCAGATCCAGGGCATCTGGTCTCATGCTGAGATCCTTACATTCAGTCGAGTTTTGTACAGGGTGACAGACATGAATGCACTTTCATTCTTCGACGTTCAACCATTCAGTTTGACCAGCATCATTCGTTGAAGACAATGTCTTTCCTGGTGTGTACTTTTTGCCTCTTTGTCAAAACTCAGGCATCTGTAGGTAGGTAGACTTACATCTCGATCTTCCGTTCATTACCTTTGGTTATTGTGTCTGGTTTTATGCCAGTCCGTGCTGTTTTATTATAGTGCCAGAATTCTTTCATAATTCAGGATTGTTTCAACTTCTGTGTGCATGACTGTGTGTGTGTGACTGTGTGTGTATGTGTGCTTGTGACTCTGTGTATGTATGACTGTGTGTGTGTGACTATATGTGTGTGACTGTGTGTGTGTACATGACTCTGTGTATGTGTGCGTGACTCTGTGTGTGTGCATGACTCTGTGTGTGTGTGCATAACTCTGTGTACATGACTCTGTGTGTGTACATGACTCTGTGTGTGCATGACTCTGTGTGTGTGCATGACTCTGTGTGTGTGACTGTGTGTGTAAGAGAGACTGTGTGTGTGTATGTGCGTTCGAGCTTGTGCAAGCATGTGCATGTTTCCATGTAAGCTGAAATTTATCATTTCAAGATCAGTGACAAATTGCTGGAATTTTTATGAGAATTGTATGTAATTTGTAGATAGCTTTCGGTAGGATGGTCATTTTCATAATATTAATTTTAATAATGAATAATATACTCCATGAGATCTTTCCATCTTCTAGAGTATTCTTCAATTTTTTTCCTCAATGACTTAAAGTTTTAAAGAAGTCTTTCACTTGCATGGTTAGAGTTGTCCAAAGATATTTGTTTGGGGGGTGGGGTGGGTGGGTGCTATTGCAAAAGGTATGGTTTCCCTGATTTCTTTCTAAATGTGTCATTCTTATGTAGAAAGTACTATTTTCCCTTCTCAGGGTTTAAAATGTTTCTTTTTCTTATCTATCTATCTATCTATCTATCTATCTATTTATTTTTACTTATCCACTTTACATCACCCTCACTGCCCCATCCTGGTCACCCCCTATCGTATTTCTCCTTCTCTTCTGAGGTGATGGGAGACCCCTGGGAGATCCCCCCACTCTAGTACATGAAGTCTCTGTGAGGTTAGGCACTTCCTCTCCCACTGAGGCAGATAAGGCATCCTAGCCACAAGAGCTTATCTCAGTCAGGCAGCAGCTTTTGGGATGGCCCCCATTCCAGTTGTTCAGGATCCACATGTAGACCAAGCTGCACGTCTGCTACATAGGAGTGGAGAGGCCTAGGTCCAGCCTGTGTGTGTTCTTTGGTTGGTGGGAAACTACTTTTATGTGTTGATTTTGTATCCTGCTGCTTTGCTGAAAATGTTTATCAACTGGAGAAGTTTCCTGGTAGAGTTTGTTTTTGGGGGGAATCTTTTATACATAAAATCATATCATCTGCAACTAAAGATACCTTGACTTCTTTCCAATTTTATTTCTTATTTTAAAAAACCTTTTTATTGAATATTTTATGTATTTAAACTTCAAATGTTATTTCCTTTACCCCCTCTCCATCCTCCCTCCCCTTGCTTCCATGAAGATGCTTTCTCTCCCAACCACCCATTCCCACCCTGACATTCCCCTACACTGGAGAAATGAGCCTTCACAGGAGCCTTCACCTCCTATTGATGCCAGAAAATGCCATCCTCTGCTACATAAGCAGCTGGAGCCAAGGGTCTCTCCATGTACACTCATTGGTTGGTATTTTAGTCCATAGGAGCTCTAATGGATTTGGTTGGTTGATATTGTTGTTCTTCCCATGGGCTTGCAGACCTGTTCAGTACCTTCAGTTCTTTCTCTAGCTCTTCCATTGGGGTCCCTGTGTTCAGTCTGATGGTTAGCTGCAAGCATCCTCCTCTGTATCAGTGTGACTCTGGCAGAGGCTCTGAGGAGACATCCATATCTGGCTCCTGTCAGCAAGCACTTCTTGGCATCAGGAATAGTGACTGGGATTTGTATCTCCTTGGTCTCCTTCAGCTGTCTGATTGCTCTAGCTCAGATATCAATTACTGTACTGAACAGGTATCGAGAGAGATGTCCTGGTCATGTACCTGGTGCTGACATTCCATTTATCCCAAGCTAGGCACGCTAACTTCTCATTCTGGTTTGATGTTTGACTTCCTTTGGATTGTTTGTATTTTCTCCAACCCATGGCGTCTCAAGCATACACTTTATCTATCCCGTTGTGCTCATTTTATTCCTTTTACAGGGATTCATGTCTTTTCTCCAGTACAGAAAACTTTCCAACCCTTTACCATGTCATTTGTGGAAGAATGAACTATTCTTCTTGTAATTTGAAATAATTTTTACAATAATTGGATTATTTTGGGAAAACCGCATTTTTCTAACTTATGAATCCAACAGGGAATTTCAAGATTACTGGAGAGGTGGCATTAACGTCTTATGACATATTGTATAATTTAAAGTAGAGAGCATAATTGTCAAGTAACCTGATAAGTATAGTTCTACAACACAAACCATCACGAAAGTCCCTCAGCTGTCTTTGGGCATAGTGCATAGAAATTCTGAATATTGGGCTGGAGAAATGGCTCAGCAGCTAAGAGCACTGAATGCTCACCCAAAGGTCCTGAGTTCAATTCCCAGCAACCACATGGAGGTTCACAACTTTCTGTAATGTTGTAACTATCTCTGACCTCTTCTGGTGTGTCTTAAGAGAGCAACAGCGTACTCACATACATAAAATAAATAAATAAACCCTTTTAAAAAGTTCTGAATATCACAGAAAAGTCTTCACTCTTCTCAGGAAGTTGAGTTTAATGAAATTCAGTACATCCTTGTGTTGTTTACATGAAGGCTAATGGGTTAGTATTGCTACCAGGAAAATCGGGGTTCCTTTTGGTATTCTAAATCTTATTAATGAAAGGATCTCTTAAATGACTTGAAGGAAGGTACAGGCCCATTTCATTAAAGTCTGAGGGGGAAATGTGGCAGGCTATAAATGCTGGAAGATGCTGGGAAGGGAGAGACGGGAAAGAGATGAGAAAGCCGTACCTTTTGCAATGGAGGTCACAAGTAGAGGCGTGGCAGTAGATACAGAGCTTCAGTGGTCTTCTAAAAAGTAATGAGAAAGCTGAGTGCCAGGGAAAGTTTTGAATAAAAGAAAGAAGGAAAAACGTATGCTTTTCTGAGTAGCTGCCTGGGGGCAGGGTATCTGGGAAGAAAAAGTGTATCTCATTAAGAATATCAGTATTCTTTCCCAGTCTTTAACATGGCTTTAGGTAAGTCTGACACCGTGAGAGGTGGTCTCTTAGCCAGGTGACTGACAGACCCACTGGGATTAATTCTTAAGGGAAGAGACAATCATTATATAATGTTAGTCTTTGGAGCAGATTACAGTGTCAAGTTTCCACCCAGGGACAGAGGTATATTCCATCCTTCCGACTCAAAGGAAATGACATTCCCTTAATGATCCTCAACAGAGCCCTGATATCCTGTGTGCGCGTGGTCTTCCAGGGTCCTGTACTGTCCCCTCAAGAATTGGAATCCTGAAATAATTTCGGCCATTTAGGAGATGTGCTGAAATTAGGGAACAAATACCCATTCCTATTAAGAAAATCTAGAAAGCAAATTCTGCAGCTAATGCAGAGGGATTTGTGTCTGGACGAGGCTTCAACCTGCCCTCCTGCACAGCTTCAAGGTAGGGATGCTTGTTAGAGGGGAAGTAAGAAATCAGAGCTCTCTTCTGACATTTCTGGCCTCTGGACAGGACAGGACCAAGAATATTTCCAGCTTCTATCTGCTCCATTTCAGCTTCTATCCTTACCATCCCCGTCTCTGAAGAAGTAACCCTAACTACTCTGGTGGAATCCAGAAATGCTCAATCTAGCTTCTTCCTGCTGAGTGGAATCCCTGGCTTTGCCTTCATTTCTTGTCGAAGACGGGATTTATAAGACGAATTTGGTTTTTTTTGCCTCCTGTTGTTCATTCCTTCCTGTTTGTTCACCAAATGCTGCATGTCGCTGTCTGACTGTGGACTTGGACTTCTACATTGTCTGTCCTTAGAAAGTGCAGAGAATAACGCTCTCCTTAGCAGTAGCCATGATCTCTGCCGTGTGTTTCAAATAACTAGTTTAATACATGATAGTAGTACCAGAAATTGTCCATTAATTTTTTTTCCTGCTTACATCTGAATTACTAATAATAACGAGTTCATTCCTGAGGAATTGCTAACCTTCAGTGATATAACAACATACTTATTCCCAAGAGTGTCAAACAATTCTGTAAGACAAATATACATGTAATTCTCTCTCTCTTCCTCCCTGCACCCCCTTCTCTCTATCTCCAAAGCCTGGGAACAGGGGAACTATGAAATATAATTTTACCCTAAGGTCCAACAAATGACTACATGAAAATAATTTTCTGCCTGCCAAAAAGAAGGAGAAGAAAAAACATTGGTTTTTTTTTCTTTTTCTTTTTTTTAGTATGCATTCTAATGCTCATGTGGGGTGTTGTTTTGCTTAAGTAGTAAAAGTCCCTAAAGAAGGAAAAGCGTCTTCTTCCAGAAGAAAAAGTTCTAAAAATAATCTCAGTGTGTATTTTAGGGTCCTACGCTCTGTGTCAGTCAACAATTCAGAATCAGTGCTGAGTTAGGTTAGCAAGACAATCCTGGACCAGGCTTCTCATGGAGAGCAGCATTTGAGTAGCTGAGTCTCCCACAGCTTTCCCTAACACACACAGGAAGACACTGAAAGAGATGGGAATGTACATCATCATCAAAGGTGGAAGGCTGAGCCAGCCACAGACCAAACAGGAGGATGTGCCTTAGCTTAACCATTCACACACATTCCCCTCTTTTGATACCCTTCCACTCCTGCCAATTTCTTTTCTTTTCCTAAATAGTCTGCCTTCTGCTTTAATGTCTCTCCCCCTCCCTGTGTGTGTCTGTGTCTGTGTCTCTGTGTATCTCTGTGTGTGTGAGTGTGTGTATGAGTGTGTGTGTATGTGTGTCTCTGTGTGTCTCTCTGTGTGCTCGAGTGTGTGTGTGCATCTATGTGTGTGAGTGTATGTATGAGTATGTGTATGTGTGTTTGTGAGTGTGTGTGTATGTGTGTGAATGTGTGTGAGTGTGTGAGAGTGTGTGAGTATGTGTGTATGTGAGTGTGTGAATGTGTGAGTGTGTTTGAGTGTGTGTGAGAGTGTGTGTGTATGAGTGTGTTTGAGTGTGTGTGTGTGTGTGTGTGTGTGTGTGTGTGTGTATTCAGATGAATTTAATCAGGGTTTCAGACTCTTACTAATTTTCCCTTAATGGTCCTCAACAGAGACCTGACATCCTCAATAGTCTCCAAGGCTGCACCACTGTCCCCCTCAAGAGTTGAGACACTGAAATAATTTCAGCCATTTAGGAGATGTGCTGAAATTGGGAAATAGATACCCATTCCTACCAAGAAAACCCAGAAAGCCAAGTCTGCAGCTGTTGCAGAGGGATTCGTGTCTGGACTGGAATCCAGCCTGCTCTTCTGCACAGCTTCAAGGTAAGGGTGCTTACTAAGAAAAGGGAGTAAGAGGTTATTTTAAAAAGTAAGAGTTATTTATGGGAGCATGGACACTTAGCCAGTGGCTACACCACTAAAGAAAACATTTCTTTCTTCCCCAGCAAATATTTACTACTTATAGGTCCTCAAGGAAGAGTGCAGATCTGTGAGCTTGTTCTCACTCCATGGCAAAATGACGACGGGTTCAGTCACTACAGGCCTTAAGCAGGTAACCGCATCTGTTATGACTTTATAAGTCAAATTAGCATGGCGGGCCTGGAAGGTAGTATTTAACAACACCCAACCCTTTGCTCTAGCTCTTACATTCTTTGTCTCTCTTCTTCTACAATGTTCCTCGTGCCGTGCCGGAGCAAGTGCAATGTGTGTGTGTGTGTGGTGTGTCTGTGTGGTGTATGTGTGTCTGTGGTGTGTGTGTATGTGGTGTGTGTGTATGTGGTGTGTGTGTATGTGGTGTGTGTGTATGTGGTGTGTGTGTGTCTGTGTGTGTCTGTATGCCTCTGTGTGTGCCTCTGTGTGAGTCTGTGTGTGTCTGTGTGCCTCTGTGCCTTTGCGTGTGTCTGTGTGTGCCTCTGAGTGTGTGTCTATGGTGTGTGTATGTGTCTGTGTGTGGTGTGTACATAGCTGTGTTTGAGTGCATGCATGATACAGTTTTTTGCCTATTTACAAATCTCTGCAATGCTACTCACTGTGCAAAGAATCTTGTCTGACCAAGCTGACAGCAGTACTGATCTGTAAGCATAAATATTTGGAAGGTAATTTTACACCACATCCATTTAGCAAAGCACCAGTAGTAGCTCTCACTAGGACCTCTGGCCCTCCAGCCACTGGCTTTCAGCCAAGTTCACAGTACCAGGCACACATTTCCTCCCTCGTAGAGGGGACTCAACTCCAACTAGAAAGCAATTGACTAGCCACATAACAACCATGCCACTGTTACATAAAGATGGCCACACGTTCTCTGGCAGTTAGCTGAGTAACATACTAGGCCTACAGCTGAATAAGACTGTCAGTAACTTTCTTCCCCTAGTAATCTAAGTAGCACCTTCTAGAACTATGAAGGTTAGCAAACAGAAAGGAAACTTCTAGCTCAGTTTTAGCTTAATCTTCGTCCTATAATCATTCTATGTCCTGTAATGAAATCATATGGTATCTTCAGTGTTAGATTCTGCAGTAGTCTATTGTATCTGGGGGGCTTCAGGAACCCACCTTTACACTAGGATTGGGAAACATCCTCTTGTGTGAGCCAACAGAGCCCTAAAAATAACCCACATATTCATCTAGTTAGTCTTCCTCAGAGGCAAAACCAAAGCTGCCTTGACGAGAGACGTGATGTATTTGTACCCTGGCACGACTGGGAGTCACTTTCACCGTTCCCCCAACATATATTCTCTGTTTCAATGTGGAAAGTGCATTACATGCCTGGTACCCTGGTCAGATCCCCTGGGGGGATTTTCCTGAAAATCCCCTATGTCAGCCTTCCTTTTGAAATAACATTTCTCTGTGGGAATTGTAGGTTCAGTCTCATGTCAGCAAATGGTCCCCTAATAGCCCTCCATGGCAAAGTTATGACTTATCCCCTAAGCAAATGCTGCCTTGTGAGCGTGTTTTATGGAGGCTAAGAGTCAAGTCATAAAACATCAGCCCTTACATCTGAGTGCTCGTTTGCACAACTCATTCGCACAGCAGTGTTTGTCTTCTCTTTGGAGGGGCTTACATTCTTGTATATTCAAATCGGCCACATGTGTCTATTTTAAAATGTCCAACGCGTTATAATGGACATGTAGATTAGCAGCTGATTATTTTTGGCTGCTAGGCTCTCAAATATATTAAACAGCTCCTTGCTTTATCTGAAGAACACATATAAATACAGCTCTTTCAGCAAAGGGTGACAGTTGGGTGAGGCTGTAAGTATTAAATTAAAAGATGTCCTGCAAAGCTCTGTATTTGTTTCTGGCATTTCACACTGTACAGTGAATTTTTATTGCCTATGTATTAGGTGTATCACTCACTAAAGGAAAGTGAATTCAATAGTTTCTGTTCACTTGATCCTATAAAATCATTATAGTAAATTAAAACTATTATATGTATATATAGTCATAGCTCTAAAACAATACCTGATAAACTGATGAAGGGCCCAAGCAGACGTATGCCTGTTTATCTATCTGCCGTTTCTAATAACCTTTGAATTTGGCTTTTTGCTTGTTTGTTTGTTGGTTGATATGGTTTTAGGGTTTTTTTTCTTTGTTTGTTTGTTTGATTGGTTTTTTTTTGTTTGTTTGTTTTTGTTTTTTTGGGGGGGTCTGTTTTCCTAATGTAGTCAGTCTATTAATCTTTTTTTTTTCTTTAATAGTAATAAAGAAAGTGATCCTGACGTCCACGGACCAAGCCAACGTACCGCCTATGTCTTTCCCAAATACAATACAAATGCATCCCGTGGGCAGAGAGCCTGAAGGGGGCACGGGGGTGGGGTGCTCCCTCTCACATCTTTCACCGAGTTCCTTCCACTGTCTACAGACAGAGCGCCTGTGTCATAGATGCCCACTGTTGCTACAACACCAAGGTGGATTACAAAAACGACATGCTTAAAGAGTAGACAGAACGGACCCGTGACCGCCTTCGTAGCGAAGTACTCAGGCCGTCCGGTCAAGCAGGCGTTTGGGAAATCCATTCATTACGTCTTTTCTGTCAGATGTCAGGAACCGTCCTGTGAACCGAAACTTGGAATGTGGTATATGTGAAGAGGGTGTTGAAAGCATGTTTAAAACTTCTTTATGTCTGTGTTAGACGTAATTAAACGGAACAGAGGAAGAAAGGAAAGGCCGTCGCCTCTGCGTCAAACCGGCTTCCTGTGGGCCCTGACATAAAATGGAACCCAGAAGGGAAGCCCCGGTTCACCCTTAGGATGAAATCGGCTCCACGGTGGTTCCTTCCCACCCTTCGCAGGGATGCTGACAGAAATTGCTCCTGAGAGTCTAATGGCCCCAGTGAGCTGTAGTTAGCTCTGGCCCAAGCACCTGCAAACCACTTACAGAAAAGCATTAGCAAATTAGAGTCGGTTTCAGGCGATTTGGACTTAATGTTGTGGCCCCCTCAAGGTATGTTAGCCTTGAGTTCTTAACAGCACTTTAATGTATTATCACTTTGGAAAAAAACAAAAGCAAAACGGTAAAATATAAAAAAGTAAGAATCTGGCTCCATGGTAGAGCACTTGCTATATATATATATATATATATATATGTGTGTGTGTGTGTGTGTGTGTGTGTGTGTGTGTGTGTGTGTGTATGTATATGTATATGTATATATGTGTATATATATGTATATGTATATATGTATATGTATGTATGTGTATATATATGTATATATGTGTATATATATGTATATGCATATATGTGTATATATATGGCAAACACTAGAATAGTCACTACTGTGTGTTAGCAAGCATTAATATCATTGTTTCTGTATCAGTTTTCTCTCTGTGTGTATCTGCTGCACGGGTACATCCATTCATGTGCATCTGGTTGTATTAATTTTTATATGTAAATATAAATAGAATGCTTTGTCTCTTGACACATTCTAAGTGCACAAAATTTTAAAAATAAATAACAAAATAAAGGAGGCAGAGAAAGAGGTTGGGAATGTGTTCTTCAGCGATGGGAGGGAGTTACTGCAAATGCTCTCTGGGTGTGGATCCCACCCTGGGTAACCTTGGAAAGGGTGGGTCAGTACACATATGCTACCATTTAGAAGACACATTAACACATGGTAACTAGCTAGTTACAGAAAGCCCGTGCAATCCTGGGGATTTGCACATCCACGTTAATGACCAGGATAAATGGGTTCAGAAATCCTGACCATCCATTACCGGCTTTTCCCACTTCCTCAGCCACTTTCCCCGAGAACTCTTGTAATAGACTCAGTTCAGTTTAGAAGGGAAGTCTACACCTAACAGGGTTAATAACAGTTGAACCTCTAGAGGCCTTTTAACTGTAAAAGACCACAAGAGAAGACTTCAGTACCAATGCCCAAACTGCCCTGTTAACGTAAAAGAAAATAAGTGTAACCAGGCTGGCAAGTTACGGAAACTGTCCAGGCTGTGCACATTTCCACACGCCCTTTCTACTCCATCTCTGTCTCTGACAAGAAAATTGCCAGTCTTAATCTGAGATACAGCAATTATCAAACGGAGATGTGTTGTATTTATAGCCCGCTTTCTGTTATGGGGATAATGTGCCTGCAGCATTGTGAAAGTCACTCCAAATTGCTTTCTTAAACATTCCATGGAATTGTCAGAACGCCCGAGCAGCATATTAGTCTAGCACGTTTTCATGACTGTATTTGTGTAAGTGCCAAGTGACATGACTTTGTGGGGCTGATGTCATTTTTGCCATCCGTTGTATGAACTGGATTCCCCCAAGACCAGAAAGAACAAGAATTATTTCAAGTCCACATTCTGTAAAACATCTTTAAGCATCACTGTAATACCACTGCAAGTTTGCCTGATTTTCATTACTTTCAAAGGAAAGCCGTAGAGCAGAGGTTCTCAATCTGTGGGTCGCTGCCCCTTGGGAGAGGGCATCAAAAAAAAAAAAAAAAAAAAAAAAAAAAAACCTTTATGCAGGGATTGGATATCAGGTATCCTGCATAGCAAATATTTACATTACGATTCCTAACAGTGGCAAGATTCCAGTTATGAAGTGGCAATGATAATAATCTTATGGTTGGGGGTCACCAGGACAAGAGGAGCTGTGTTAAGGGACCCCAGCACATTAGGAAGGTTGAGAACCACTGCTGTAGGGTTAGTCAAACTCGTCTGCATGAGCCGCAGTCTGGCATTCCCCTCTTAGGTTTCCTCACTCCTCCATTTTCTCTTGATGACGTCGGTTTGTAGCTTTAAATGCTGTCTACATATCAGACACACCACAGGTTGGATTTAAATGCTTTCCTGAGTTCCAAGCATATCCCACAGACTCCATGTCTAATGCTTGCTACTCACAAAGGTGATCCTCAGATCAGCATTACTTGGGAACTGGTTAGAAATGCAGACTCTTAAGCTCTGTCTTAGGCCTACCAAATCAGAGAAGCTGCTGTTTAACAAGGTCCCCTGATCCAAAGGCACATTAAAGTTTGAGAAGCTCAGTCTATACCACGATTGAGCACATAGTGCATCCTACCCCGATGATGTTATTTATTTTAGGCAACTCTTCCATCTGATTATAAACCCTTCATGGTCAGGGGCTGTGGTTCATTTCACTCTATCCTAATATCTGGCAGAAGTGATGCTAACAGAACAGACATGCAAACTGTATTGACTATACTACGATGCAAATAAGGAATTTTACATGGAAGCCTGTTGCATTTGAGGCTGGAAGAGAGGGGGAGGGGTGGGGGAGGGGGGCTCTGACTCACATTGCTAGCCTTTTGCCATAAGAGAAATCATTGCGTATGACCGTGACTTTATAAGCTTGCATATGGCACTGTGTGACTTTTTCCACGAGGGGTTAGATTACATTCTAGGACCTCAAGTGATGTTTTACCGAGAAGCTTCCACTAAATGATACTGCAACAATTGCATCCCTTTTTTCTGGCCTATTCGAAGTTTGAATTGGTCCAAGTAGCCAATTAGAGTTGCCAGCCATTTGTCCTGCTCTAAGATGGACATCTATACAATAATTGGGGCATGTCTGAAGCTTTTCCTTAAAATATATGTTTACCAGCACCAGCCTAGGCTGATGCCCAGCCACACTGGGCTGCTGTTTTCAAAACAGATGAGCATTTATATCTTTCTATGAGCAATGGAATTTCCCATTCAATTTCCCAGTTTTGTTCCTATATCTGATACTCATTTAAGAAGATTTCACAGACCCACAGGATTGGTGTAAGTAACTGAGCAGTAAATTTGCCTCACAAACAGTCTTTGAATGCCCTTCATTTACATCAGGAATTGAGACAGAGCCATGGAGATGGAAGCAATTGAACTGTTCTAGTCCAACAACCTCAGAAGGTATAGGTTATGCCTCTGCCTCCTACAGCATAAAATAAATAAATAAATAGATAAATAAATAACAATAAAATTATTTAGTGAATGCATGCTCTTATAGAGAGGTGACCAGACCCAAATAAAATGTCTTTTGAGCAATCATAGCCTTAACTCAATTTTTAAAATGCATGTTAGGTGTCATGCTTCTTGTACCTGAGAAAAGTCTCCAGGTGAAATATTCTTGTTTTCCAGTTTATCTCCTATGGCTATTTATAGCAGAGTTTGCTTGATGATCACTTGGGAGCTTATTAAACACCTACCTTCCAGAAACTCACCCCACAGCTAATTAGGATTTCTAAAGGACCCCCGGAGAAGAACTCGTTCAAATCTACTCTCCGGGTGATCGCTAATTGAATTACCTTCTATTTAGTGTTTATTTCAGAAATATTTTTATGAGGCAAATTAGAAAGGCCACTTTGTTCTTGTTCACTTATCGCTTCATGGTTGTTTGGAGTACTTTCTGGATCTTGTGCTAATTCTGACAATGAAGCCAGGAAGTCTGGGTCTTCAGGGAGATAATACATAAATATAATGCACAGAGCATATCATGGTGGAGGCCATGTAGAAACTAGATACAAATCAAAGACATAGCTTATCTGTTTGAAAGAAATATTCATCCCACGCAGGTAGCTAAAACAAAGTCTTCAGGAATTAGCATGAATACTATTCCATGTGGAAGGAAGATTCTGTTTTGTTTTTAAGGTCTTGCCAGGGGGGCTGTAAAAATGGCCCAGCAGTTTACAGCACTTACTGATCTTGTAGAAGACATGAGTTTCGTTCCGAATACCCAAACCAGGCAGCTCATAACTACTGAAACTTAGCTCCAGGGGCTCTGGTGCCCTCTTCTGACCTCCACAGACACCCTACACGTGTAACATATACATGTATATGCACTTGCACACACACACACACACACACACAATAGAAATAATGGGGGCTGAAGATATGGCTCAGTGGTTTTGAGAACTGGCTGCTTTTTCAGAGGACTTAGGTTCAATTCTCAGCACACAGAATTTACAACCATTTGTAATCCAGTTTCAGGGAGTCCAATTCTCTTTTCTCAACCCTGAGGGCACTAGGCATGGACATGGTCTACAGACATAAAATTCACACACATAAAATAAAGTAAATCTAGACAAATAAATTTATAGTATTAATAATTGCCAGAAATAGTTGAGCTGACAAGATGACTCAGAACATAAAGGTTCTTGTTCTATCAGCTGGGTAGCCTGAGTTTAATCCTGGAACCTAAGGTGAAATGGAGCAATCCCGTTTGTTGGGACTGTCCCCTGACCTCCACATGACCAACATGACCTACAAGTACTCCTCCCAGCTACAAAAACAATAATAATAAAGAAAACAGGAAGTTTCAAAAAAAAGTTGGACTAGAATAAGCTGGAAACTTGCACAGCATCCTTTGCAAGTCTGGTGTTGAATTTACTGACAAAATGAAAGATTAGGAATGCCCATAGTTAACAAAAGCAAGCCATTGCGCTGTTTCTAGCAGAGTCCTAAGTGAAGACAGCGGCCAAGGCTTCAGAGTTGTGTGTCCAAAGGTTCGCTGGAGGGTTTCTGGCTCCTCCTTCCCGCTCTGCTCATCACTGTCTGACTCCTCCCTCCCTCTCTGGCTCCTCCTTCCCGCTCTGCTCATCACTGTCTGACTCCTCCTTGCCTCTCTGACTCCTCTCTCCCTCTCTGCTCCATCACTGTCTGACTCCTCCTTCCCTCTCTGACTCTTCCCTCCCTCTCTGCTCTTTCACTGTCTGACTCCTCCCCTCTCTCTGCTCCATCACTGTCTGACTCCTCCTTCCCTCTCTGCTCCATCACTGTCTGACTCCTCCCTCCCTCTCTGACTCCTCCCTCCCTCTCTGCTCCATCACTGCCTGACTCCTCCCTCCCTCTCTGCTCTTTCACTGTCTGACTCCTCCTTCCCTCTCTGACTCCTCCTTCCCTCTCTGACTCCTCTCTCCCTCTCTGCTCTTTCACTGTCTGACTCCTCCCTGCCTCTCTGCTCCATCACTGTCTGACTCCTCCCTCCCTCTCTGCTCATCACTGTCTGACTCCTCCCTCCCTCTCTGCTCATCACTGTCTGACTCCTCCCTCCCTCTCTGACTCCTCCCCCCCTCTGCTCTTTCACTGTCTGACTCCTCTCTCCCTCTCTGCTCCATCACTGTCTGACTCCTCCCTCCCTCCCTCTCTGCTCATCACGGTCTGACTCCTCCTTCCCTCTCTGACTCTTCCCTCCCTCTCTGCTCCATCACTGTCTGACTCCTCCCTGCCTCTCTGACTCCTCCCCCCTCTGCTCTTTTACTGTCTGACTCCTCCCTCCCTCTCTGACTCCTCCCCCTCTCTGCTCCATCACTGTCTGACTCCTCCCTCCCTCCCTCTCTGCTCATCACGGTCTGACTCCTCCCTCCTGCTCTGCACCTTCTCTGATGCCTTAGTGGGTCCTTGTGGAATGAAGTATTACACCTTTCCCATGAGGCCCTTTTGCCACTATCGTACAGTGCTAAGGGGTCTCTCTTACCAGGCTTCTGCTTTCCTTGTTTGCTTCTTGCTATCTTTGTTTCCTTCCAAAAAACAATTTGATGTGAATGTTATTTTTTCCAAGCAAAGGCTAAATACCTAACATTGGGTTTCTACCACGGGAATTTACCTTACTAAATACAGTTTAAAGCAATATTGTTTTTAGGCCCAAATTTAATTTTCCTGGAAAGACTCGAAGTCTGCACTGGAGGTTAGAGCCTTCTTGACAAAAATAAGTACATAAATAATAAAATAAATAAATCTAGTTAAAACTAGTTTCTCCACTATGTAAATTCCCAAATAAAGAAACCCAACTGTGGGGGCTGGAGAGATGGCTCAGTGGTTAAAAGCACTGACTGCTCTTCCAGAGGTCCTGAGTTCAATTCCTAGCAACCACATGGTAGCTCACAACTATCTGTAGTGGGATCTGATGGCCTCTCTGGTACGTATGAAGATACGGTACAATACACATATAATAAATAAATCTTTAAAAAAAAAAAAAAAAAAAAAACAAGTGGTAAGACGCTTGTAATCCCAGCACTTGGGAGGCAGAGACAAGGGATCCCTGGGGCAAGCTAAATAGATAGACTGAGAGACTGCTCTATGAGCGAGTGGTCCAAGAAGACACCCATTTTCCTGTGCGCATGCTCACACACATGTGAACGTACATATACACAAGCTCAACATATACATGTGCAAAAAAAAAAAAAATGGAGAGAATCCTCAACTGAGCCAAAACTGAACATGAAAGATGTTTGTGTGCCGTCACAGTCTGCCTGTTTCTCTAAACAACTGCATTCTAGGTGCTGTAAAACAAATGGTGAAAAGGAAAGGAAACGCAGCCCAGCTGTCTAATATGTTGAAACATAAGCAGGGCTGTGAGCTCAGCAATGCTACCCCACCTGGAAAGTGTGAAAGAATCTTGTTTTCAGTGGGTCCCCTGAAGTAATGGAGTAAGCAGGAATATTCATACAACAGTTGCCACCAGTTGCTGAGGAGCCTGTGATAAACTGCAATTCCGAAGTCTCCTGGTATCCATGCCACCGCCATTTTGAAATCAGGTTCTTCGCTTTCTTGCATCTGGTGCCTCCGGGACCTGTGAAACAGTTGAACTTTCTGATCATTTAATTAGTCATGAAGGCTTTTTCCCCCTCCAGTGTATATGGCTACAATACTTATTCCCATTTCGTTTTAACTATCAGAGAAAATAACCATCATCAAACATGTCTCTGGGTGATACAGCAATAGTATGAACTCTAGCAACTGGCATTATTTCCCTGTGGCTTAGCACTGAGCTAAGTGTCAGCTATATCGAGACCCTCATGGATCTGACATCATGAAAAGGAGCCAAGACAGTCCAAGTGTCAAACCATTTGTATGACATTCTAGAACAGTCACAACCAACCTGAAGTGATGAAAGTCAGATCCATCTTGTGTAGGAAGGTGTGAGGCAGGACTGTACTGAGCTTCAAGGGAACTCTCTGGGGAGAGGAAGGGAATAGGTTTGGTTGGGGTAAGTGGGTACCTGGATGAATATTCAGGACACCTACGCATCTGTGGCTAACTGGTGAGCCTTCTGGCCTAAGGAGCCAGACCCATCCAGAGTTCAGCTTCTACAAGTAGCTCTCAGACTCTGTGTTTGTACATGGGCCACCTTTGATGTTTACATAACGTGCATATTTCTAAGCTGTTTTCAGCATGACTTGAAAAGGCTCTGGGGAGGAGACACTCACGTGAGCTGGAGCAAAAGGAGTCTCCCACTGCTAAAGATGTAGATTTTTTGGAATGGATCCTCCCAACTCAGATGATATAATCAAAAAAAAAAAAAAATCTAGAGACTAACCATCGAATTAGAAAAACTACGCAGAGCACAGGGAATGCTAAGAGATGACATTTGTATGCTGGAAAGAAGGGTTTGATCTAGAGACCCAAAGGACATGGCCAGGCAAGGAAGTGACCAGTGGCCTCCAGCCTTCCCTCAGAGTACACCCCCCACTTCATTTCCTGCTTAGTCTTCTTCTCAGCTTGGTGATGCTTAAAAAGAAAAAAACTGGGGCAACTGGTTTTTAATTGATTTTTTAATAAAGGCATTTCTTGCTCTCTTTCACTCTGATTAAGAGCTATTGCATGACCTCATCAGGCTTGGACAAGTATCGATAGCCCCGCGTATCCTGGAGCAAATAAAGAGTGCTCTTCCGTGTTTCTCAGTGGCATATAAAAACTCCCTCATGTAAGATGCAGGAGACGGAGCATGATGCAAATGACGTTCTTGGAGCAGTGGTGTTAGGGTGTGGGTAGGTAGGCATTAGTGTTTTCATTAATGCACCACAACAGGTCTCTCTCATGAATAAGTAGCGACAAGTGTGCACTGGAGGGTCAGAGGCTAGAAGGAGTCCATTTTGAAACAAGAGCCCAGCTGGTCTCTAGCATTTTTTGATTCAAAACGTAATCAAATAGGATGCTTCACACGAGGACTGGAGATGTGCTCTGCTCACTTCTTCACCTGAAGTGTTTCCGAAGCCAAGGGGGATGGGAAGAAGCACTTCCTGGGTTACTTTCTGTTACTGTTTTAAAACTCAGCGTGGTCCATTTGGTTCTTGTAGATGGAGGACCCTTGAGACAACAGTTTTCGGGTCTGCCTGTGGGGTTTCCAGGTTGTTCCATTCTGGTATATATTTGGTACAGAGGAAACAAAACTGGGCAGGAGGAACCAAAAAGGCCAAATCCTTGCCATGAAATGAATATATGACTTTGGAGACTACAAGAAACCTCACGAGGACAAAGGAAAGGGGAGTTTGGGAGCATTTCATTTCCTTTAATCAGAAGTGTGATTGTTCCTGGAGCTCATGTGTTCAGTGCTGTCCGGGCCTTTGGGGATGGAAAATGTTTCAGTCGCTTCTGCAAAGATCCTGGCTAAGAGCACAAGCTAAACGCACCTACACCGTGCTTCGACTGTACGAACACAGACAAGCGATGCCTGTCTAAAACTCCACTTCAAGGGGCGTTAAAGAAGTGCAGCACGTTAGGAATTGCCTGAGGAAAAAAAAGTTTAAAAAAATAACAAAATATGGTTTCTTATTATGTGTATCTCTGCTTTCTCACGAACCATTGCTTCCTGGCTTTGGGGGAATTTTGTGTGAAGCAGGCAAGTGTCACTGGATTTGAATTATTGCCACTAATGTGACTCTGTTTTAGCTACAGGCTATCAAAGCTTGGGGAATGTGTGTGTGTGTGTGTGTGTGTGTGTGTGTGTACATGTGTTCATACACGGGTGTGCGGAGGTACATGTGCTCAGAAGTTGATGTCAGATGACTTTTTGACTTTATTTACTGAGGCAGGCTCTCTTGTTGAACCAGAGCTCACCAAGTCAGTGAGATTAGCGCCCAGATTACCCCCATCTTCCCTTTCTGAGGCTGGCACCACACCTGATAGCTTTTCCTATGTCTGCTGGAAATCCTAACTCCACCCCATCGTTTGTGCTGTAAGCAGCTTCTCCACTCAGCTCAGCTTTGGACCTCCCTTGCTATCCTGAGTGCAATCCTATGTGGCTCATTCGTAGAGAAGACCAAGGGGAAGAACCCACGAAACCTCTCAGAATCTTGAGATCATGAGCACCATCACCTTGGCAGCCCAGATGAGTTCACATCTGTCAGAGTTGCCAAATAACCACACAACTCAACCTTCTCCGGCTTTTGCTAGGCAGCTGGCCATCACCCGGTATGAGCCGCTCAGTTTTTAAAAGAACGGGAGGCAGGTCTCGGGATCCAGCCCTTGCTGCTCTTTCTCCTCTGCCACACTGCCTCCTGCCATCCTACTATGTTTTCCCTTTTCAAATCTGTGGGACTTGAGTGTTTGGGGACGTGAAAGATTAATAACCTTAGTCTGGACTAGGCTAACTGTGAGCAGGCCCTGTGAGAACTTTTCCCACACTTCAGTGCCAGCAGGTCTCAAGCCGGAACTGCACACCCTGTTATTCTTTCTAGCTATGGGCCTCCCTGGAGCCACAGACTCGCCGTGAAAAACTGAACCGAAGTTTTGAGAGAAAGACCCACGGGACTGCTACCCAACACGTCAAAAGAGCCAGCTCTGGATGTCTTTACCTTCACTCCAAAACTACTGTCAAACCAGAGACGTGCTGGACCCAGACCAAGCTGACACTTTAATCTCTGTAACTAAATCCATCGGTGAAACCCGAAAGCTGCCCTACGTTATTTTTTCTTCCCCAGCAAAGTGATTAGCAGCCAGAAAAAGGTTTGTCTCAAGGAATTTGTTTCCCCCAGGACCCTATTTCAAGTCCTAGAGTTCACTGAGAAAGAAGTATGGGTCCATCTCCAGGACCAGAACAGGTCCTAGGGGTGCAGCACAGTGGAGCTGACCACGTGATGTCTCCGTACAGCCATTGCTCACCCGTAAACCAAACGGCGTTGGTCAACGTGGATGCCCAGTCTCTTCCAGCTTCAAACTTCTGAGGCCTCTATCAACTTTGCTCAGAGAAACTGTGGGTTTTGCCTAATTTTAATTTTTACACGTATTCTTTTTCTTAAGAACCCTTAAAAAATATCTAGGTTCTGGGGGCTGGAGAAATGGTTCAGAGATTAGAAGCACTGCCTTCTCTTCCAGAGGTCCTGAGTTCAATTCCCAGCAACCACACAGTGGCTCATAAGTATCTATAATAAGATACGGTGGTGTCCTTTTCTGGTGTGCAGGCATGTATGTAGGCAGAACACTATATACATAGTAAATAAATAAATTTTAAAAATCCAGGTTCTAGTGAGTCCTGAAGGAGTGATAGCATGCATAAATGCTGTCAATTTGTCTCTCCCATTATGTGCCACCAAGAAAAAAGTAAGAGAAGATTTAAAAGTACTTCATAGGGCATGGCCCTGGCTATACTTAGGCATGTCCACTGTCATTTCAAGAGGCATTTCAACTGAGAAATGAAGAATGCATTGGTTCTGTCCAGAAGACAGTAGGGGAAAATGGGCTTTTTTTACAGAGCAAATGCCATGTGGGTTAGAAAGGTGTCAAGTCATTCGAAGACGCAAAAGAGCTCCTGCAGACCGGAAGAACAATCAGTGAAGGGAATATGTTCCACTGTGCTGGGAACAAAATTCTAGTTTCTTTCCTGGCTGTGGCTGTGGCCCTGGGACCCTAAAACCCCGACCCCCTCTCTACCAGGGCATGAATCTCAACCCCCAAGAATTTTCAGGTGCTCAAACGCCTCCCCCGACTTTTTCTCCACTCACAAGGGAGAGCTGGTGGTGAGCAAGAACAGTTCAGACAGCATGTCAAGACCTGGTGTGGTCCGTGGCAGATCAAGAGCTGGGTACCTCCGGGGCTCCTGTGTAACACCACCGTGGACAGCAGAGGTTTGAGGCACGGGGAAACTGAGTGGTTCCAGGACTGTCACAGAAAAGAGCTGGCTCTCTGGATGTCCTGTTAGGATGGTTCCAAGATGCCCAGGCCAGGATGTCTGCCTTTGAAAACTTTCCGTGACTTTGAGATCATCACAAATCCAGGGCTGAGGTTTTGGGTTAGCTCTGAAACTCATCTCAATCTGATTTGCTCATCCTTGACCCACTGCAAGATGAACAAGTGAAATTATTATTATTATTATTATTATTATTATTATTATTATTATTATTATTATTAGTGAAGTCAACCAAGAAGGTTTGTGTGATCATTTTGTTTTGATTTGGATTTGTGTTTTAGTGTAACAGGTTCTTGCTCAGTCTTTGCAAACGGAGAGGAGAGGGGTGGCATCTGACTGCAGCTGTGGGAAGTGCCTCTCTGGGGTCCCTCTGTCAGTCACCTGAGCTCTCACTTTTTCTTCCTTATCGATGTATCAGATTATTATAAGTGTTATTGTTGTTAATTTATAATCATTTGCTGTGTACTAAGCAAATAGACTCTGTATATTTATCCCAAAAGTCTTTGTCTGACTAGTTCTACATTGAGTCTATGTTTTCTCACTTTGGCCAGAATTTAAGATATTTATGTAAGAAACCATTTCAGATTTCCCTCATCTTCTTCTCTCTTAATAATCATAAAATTTTTAACAATTGGAGGTACTATCATTTATTATAAGCTATATTGTTGCTTCCAGTTTTTAAAGAATATAACCATTACTTTGAACAATTTTTATATGTATAATTGATTTATTTTTCCATATTTTAGGCAATAATATATTCTTTGAAATGGGAGTACTGAATCCTGGCTTTGTTTGGTTGGTTGGCAGCTTGCTTTGGTTTCAGCTGCTGTCTCACTGTACACTCTTTGGCTTTGTATCCAGAGAGCTCACCCTGCCTCTGCTTCCCAGGTGCTGGGATTAAAACCATGCATCCAACTTCACCCGGCTAGATCATGGCTCTTAATAAAATACTGTGAAAAATAATTCCCCCCAAACAACCCCAGGAAATTATGAGAATCCCAAGAAAAATGTCTTTCCGTACTCCTTAATCCCTGGCTCCTGTAAGGTTAGCATCATCTTTTATTCAGTATAAAATTCATATGAGTGGTTAGTGGTGGAAAATCATGGATCAGATGGGGTGCCTAAAGAAAACGGGAGCTAAACTGCCAGCCCCTGTCTGTTTTAATCATCAGACCCATCCCCCTGCAACCTCATTTCCTAGGGAACAGTTTAGGGCTCTCCTCTTCAGGAATGTAAACATTTCCCAAGGTTGGAGAGATCTTTTCACTCATAAAATGTATAATCCTTCTGAAGTGGGTCCTTAGAGTTTCGGGTTGTCAGGCTTATCAAATAACTGAAACAAATAAATCAGCCTTTTCCAGTTGAGGTGGGTAGCTTGCAGGATCTGTTGGGAGTAGAGGACTGGGCTGACATTGCAGAGGAGTTTCCCATAAGAAACTGTATCCTTCAAAAACTAACATCTTACTTGTGACCTTTGTTTGCATGGAAACATTCACAGGTAGAGTTGTAGCTGAACTGTGTGCCCCACAAAGTTCATGTTGAAATCTTAATCCTTAGGACCTAAGAGGTGAGTGCATTTAGAGTGTATTTAGGGGTTTAAGAAGGCAATTGAGGTTAATTGAAGTTGGTGGGGTGTCTTCTAATCCGTGTGATTGGTCTGTTTATAAAAGGAGATTAGGCCCCAGGCATTCTCCAAGCAAGACATGGAGACTTGGAGATCTAGGATTGGACATCCTCACACCAGAGCAGCTCAGCAAGAATCCAGCCAGAACATCACCACAATCCTGAACTTTCCGTACGGGGATTGTAAGGAGGTTAGTTTCTTCTGCTTAATATACACGACCTCTGCTACTTTGCAAGGACAGCCCTAGAGAATTAATGTTAAGACCCCAAAATGAAAAGTGTGTGGAACCCTATGTCCCCATCACCTAGGCTCAATAATTCACTAGGTATGCTGATCTGTTTTAGAATATTCTACATCCCAGACATCAATCAGACTATTCACTAACAAACACTGCATGTCTGTTTACGGCTTAAACATCCCAGGTCTGTATCTCACTTGACAAAACTAATTGGTCATTCTCAGGCATCACTTCAACTCTCGGTGCTTCAGAGAAGTAGCCTTTGCTTACAGACACTTTGTATCAAAATCAGAATTCAGTTTGTATTGGGTTGTTGCTTATACATTTCTTATATTGTAACAGAGACTGCAGTCTTTCCTCCTGTGCAAGAGTGTGATTTACTGGAAAATGCTGGGCAGCTTGTCTTGGAGAGCACCCATCTTCTGATTTGGCTGATTCTTCGTGGTGCAGCTTAATTTATTCCCCCCTGCCTTATATTTTCTGTATTTAGTAATCCAAGATTTAGAGGCTTGTCTAGATTCTGCTTTAGTCTTTTAAGCAAGAATATTTCATTGAGATTTAAAATTTTAAAATGCTAGAATAACCCATAATTTATTTATTTATTTATTTTTACTATTGGAAATATGCCTAACAGCACATAAAAATGGTCTTGAGTAACCAGGAGAGACATTATGATTTTTGCATGATGCTCAGAGAAAACAAAAATGAGAAAAATAAGGACTGTGCCAAGGTTAGTTACCCTTTCCAACAAAAACCTATCCAAGAATGGAAGCTCCGGACTGCAAGAACAGCTACTACCACATGCATCTTGGGTTTAAAGAAGGAAGGTGAATTGTTTTGTTGTTGTTTTAAAATCATGCTGGTATGGTATCCACCTGGTCTGCAAACAAAAGTGTGTCTGGATTACCGTACCCGGCCCTTGAGAGGTTTCCTTCTGCTGCATTAGAAACAGATGCTCAGTTAGCCCGCCTTAGTGGTTCTCAACCTGTGAGCGTGACCCCTTTGGGAGTCCAAAGACCCTTTTCATGGGAGTGACCTTAAGACTATGGGACAACAGAGATTTACATTATGGCTTATAATTGTAGCACAGTCACAGTTATGAAGTGGTAATGAAAACAATTTTATGGCTGGGGGTCATCACGACATGAGATGTACTCAAGGGTCAAAGCATTAGGAAGGTTGGGGACCGTTGCCCTAAGTCCTCCCTGGGATAGAGGTGTCACTGAAGTACTGCTTTCATAGCAGAAACAATCTGAAGTCAATTGGAGCTTTGTCAAGTCTATGATGGCATATTAAGCGCTCTTTTCTGTAGAACTGTCTATGTTAACATGTGCCATCTCTGAGATACAGTGTGTAGTGAAGAAAACACAGAGAGTAGGCTACCAACCATGTAATGCACGTGTTCATTACAGGCCTGGAATACTACTGCATGCGTATGACTAAAGGGGAATCAGAGGGGTGGTTGTCTGCTATAGAGGATACACTTGCTTTTATTTGTAGACTCTTCTGTGATAGGTGAAGTTTTAGCTATGGATAGACATTACTCCTTCAAAATAGCAACGGAGTGGAAATTGGGAAGTTCTGCATGGTCTGTCAATGATGTTCAGAGCTTAGCCAGGAACTGTGGGTCTCTGCCTGTGTTCAACAAGCCCAGGGATGACAGACAGCTGCGGGCTTTCCTTTGAAACACTTTTCAGCTGCATTTGACCACTTTGAAGAGGCAAAGCAAACAGACTTTTGGAGCCGTTTTTCGGGAATCGAATATGTTCCGTGTTTCAAAGGATTTTAAGTCACAAACAGACCTTTCTGTAGACTGACACCGCCTACTTTGAGTAACTGAAACAAGTAGCTAGTATTTAAAAAAAAAAGAAAGAAAAAATATATAAATTATGATTAGTTCTGATCAAATATGCAATGTCAAATCTGAAAGAGAAATTTCCCAAAGAGCCTGTTCATGTTCCCACAACACAGGCCTATACACTGCAGGGGCCAGGGGAGGGAGTCCATTAATAGACCTGGAGAAACAATAACAAGCCCACAAGGGCCTGGACATTTTTAAAGATATGAGAATGAGTTCTTGGTTCTGTAACTGCAGCCGTTAGCACACCTGCCAGCAGGGTCTTACGTGTGTAGGCCTCCGTACCCCATACTACGTGTGGAAAGACATTTTCAAACAAAGTAAAACTCATTTTAAGAAAACTCAAAGCCCCAGATATAGAGCCTGAGAAGCATGAGCCACAGAGATCAGAGGGAAATGCAGCAGTAAGTTGTCACAGATTTACCCAGTCAAAGTCCCAAGACCTATCCAGGTACTGTGAACAGATACCTACTGATAGAACCTTCCAGAGTCCAGGCGTTTGGGATCTATGCCCTTGTACATCATGGTTGCTGTTCCCAGTCTAGAACTTTGTTCTAACAAAACAAGTCCATTTAAATCCAACCTAAGCGTGTGATTACTGAGATGGTAAGACCAGAAACCTTCCTGGAATTCATTGCCATACTCACTGATCAAATTCCTTATTTATCATTTTGGGTTAAAGGGTGGATACTAGATGTGCTAAAATGTTATAATGTTGTGATCAAATGTGCAGTTGGTTCTGAAATATCCCCCAAAGTTCAGGTGTTAAGATGTAGACTCTAATGGGACAGTGATCAGAGGTATGCAGCCCTTGCAAGATGATTGGATTGTGTAAGTTCTGATTGGATCAAAGGGCATATTGGGAAGTGGTATAATCTTTAGTAGGTGGGAACTATTAGAGGAAGTGGGTCTGTGGTTGTGGGGTAGGTCCTGGAAGTATATATCTAATTTCTGGCTTCCCTCCCTCCCTCTATCCCTCTCCACACTCCTGGCTACTTATGAGGGCAACAGCTTACTCTACATGGTTCTGCAGGACAATCCAGCTTCACCAAAGTCCAGAAACAACAGAGGCAAGAGACCGTGTTGTAGGCACTTTGAAACAATAACAATAAGTTATTGGAGGGCGGGGCATTTGTCACACAGACCAAAGGCTGACAGGTGCTAAGAAAATTCATGTGGGCGCAGTATGAATCTCAGCTCTACCATCTGATCACCACAAGACCTGCCCCAGAGGCTAGGGCTCAATTTGAAAACTATGAAGTAATTCACTGACACCAGAGACTTTTCTTTCAGAAAAAAACCTTCTTCTAAGAGACCCCCCAGTTCAGCTGGAAGGACAGCTTATGGACTAGACTTTTCACCAAGTGTCAGAACCTAAGGGAACTGTGGTCTTAATTTTCTTGATCTTCCTGGTGGGAAGGTAAGTGGATTTTCAGCGAGGGTAGAGCTGCAAGAGGGGAAATGATGAAAAACAGACATGGTCGAAGAAACACTTAGCTTAGTGAAATGATGGGAGGTACCTAGACTCTGGCACACAGTTAGAGGGGCCTTCATCTGTGCTTGACTTTGGATATGCACTCGTTCACGAATCCCCATTTTATTTCAATCTAATAAAACAGGTGCAGTGATTATCCATGTTTCCCAAACAAGGTGGCTGCAAAAGGTTAAAAGGATTTTACAAGAAATACCATGGCTTACTCAATGGAAAAATTAAGGGATAAACTTTTCATTAAAAAAAGACAAACAAACAAAAAAAGAAAGAAACAAAAAAAATGCAACAGCATATCCCATATTTCTCCAATAGAAAAGGGAAGAAAAGGTAAATGAAAATCAGTTTGAAGGAATAGGGCCAGAATCTTTGCTGAGTCAACGCTTCCAGGGACAGTGCCCTGGTGGTGGGATGGCTGGAAAGGTCTTTTCTTCCCACAACAAGATGGCTTCTGGCAGTCACATTACTTGCTGCTGCATCATATAAACGGTCTTCTGGTCTTCTCAGATCTTTTATGTGATAATTCCAAGGATTCATGAAACATCCCCCAAAGGGGGGAAGGTAGACAACTCAGGAGGCCTTTCCCCAGTGAGAGTGAGGATCACCCAGGGGAAAGAAGAGGGAAGTTGAGTTGACAGTTGTCCTTATGAAACACAACTAATGTAGGAGCTCACATGGGTCTAGTGAAGAAAGCTGACATGTTTCTTCTACGTTTTTCTTTGTTGGGGAAAGAATTCTGCCTGGTTTCTCAGAAATCCCCCCAATAGCACCTCCTAAATAAAGATGGTGCCTCGCATAAGAGCTCAGTAAATGTCTTGGTGGAAGTGTGTGAGGGAGGGGCTCACTGCAGCTTTGGAAGTTCATTTTAATCTCCCCCCTGCCCCCTGCCTCCTTACCCTTCCAGCAAGTTCTGTCTTCCCTAAGCCACAGATTTTCTCTCCTGGAAGTGAGCTTTTCTCTTATGTTTTTCCAATATCATTTCCACAAGGATTTATATGGCCTTGATCATATCTAGATAAGGTGATTAAAAGTTTTTTATTGTCTTTTACAGCTATATGTTCGCTCCATTTATTTTCAATCCTGACTTACTCACTGGGTTACAGGTTTCAAAGGCAGAAACTTGGCAATGTGGCCGCTTCAGTCCTTTTTAAGTTTTTAAGATTACTCTGTGTGTGTGTGTGTGTGTGTGTGTGTGTGTGTGTGTGTGTGCACTCATTATATAGGGACTAAAATATTAACTTAGGTCCTCATGATGAAGCATCAAATCCTAAGTAGTACTGAAGGTACTCAGCTAAACCCAAGTGATCATTAATAGATCTGATCTCAACTGAAGATCACTGGTTTTTAAAGCATTACCTATAACCTTAACTTAAGATAAGACAAGCAACACATACACTCACACAAATGCCCGTGTGCGCACGCACGCACACCATGACATTCTCTGGCAGAAAAGGAAGGACAGATGCACCACTGTACGGGCTATCGGATAGCTTTAAAATGTCCCCACCTTCTCTGATTTAGACACTACTTCATAGCAGGCCAGCTCACTGAACACAGAGGCAGTGGGTTATATTGAACTGTTTATTAACCAAGTGTAAGATTTTATGTTGAGGATATAGATAGAGAGATTCATGTGGATTAACATGTCCGAGGTCCTGTATTGTTTTCTCATGTAGCTCGGGCTGGCTTTGAACTCACTGTGTAATCAGGGCTGCCTCCCAGCTCTCCAGGAGCTGAGATTATAACCACGTACCACCATTCCTTTCTTGCAGTCTGTAGACGCTGTCTGTACTCTGGACTACATTCATCTCTCTCTATGTGGCTGTTTCCTCTTTCTTTCTTTAGAAGGTGTGAGCACATAGAATAATATTGTAATAGTATCTCCACTGCAAAATTAACTTTTTGCCATCTTCTGAATTGGGTAAAAAGGGGATGGAAAGTTCATTAGGCTCTCCATACTTCCCTCCAATCAAACACATCAGTAAGGCAAAGTAAAATAAAATCCACCAGCATGTCAGTGGGTGGTGGGATGCTGTGAACAGATTAACATTGTTTGTAAATTCAGCTGGTGGGTCTAGCTGCTGCTAGCAATGCTGCTTTTTGCAGTAGTCAGGTTTAATGTGTGATCTGGTAGGCTGTGCTCCTGACAGCTCATGCATAAGAAGAAAGCCCAGTTCTGTGCCATTCTAAGAGAGAACAGCGAGCTGTTTCTCTCTTAGACAAAGACAGCGAGAGTTTCTAGAATAAGGGTTTTTCTGGCTTTGTGTACCTTCATTTTGAGGCAACATGGGAAGGGAAATTTGCATATCTTCCTCACCAAAACCTCCCAGGAGGATTAAAGTCAGGGTGACACCCTCATCCAACCCTACCCATCTGTGCCTTCTAGTGACACTACTCCACATCTCATAGGAGGTCTTACCCCAGTTACATAGAATACTCACCCAGTACTCTAATGCCAGACCCTGCCCAGCTCCTACTCCTTACTGGCCACCTATCCAGCAACCAAACCCCTCCCCAGCACGAGCTACTTCTCTCTTTCCTTCCACCCCGTATCCCCTGCCCTCTCTCCTTTCCTTCTTTATTTCTAGTCTCAAAAAGCCCAGACTGACCTCATAATGTAGCCAAGGATAACTTTAAACTCCTGATCCCCCTGCCTCTACTTCATAAATGGTAGAAACCCAGGCATATACTAGTATGTCTGATTTCTTTTTATGTGGTGCTGGGGATCTAACCCATGGTTTTATGGATACTAGACAAGCCCTTTATCAACGGAGCTGTATCCCTGGCACCTTTATTTCTTTTGATCAGAAGCAAACTAAAAATAACATGAGCTTACAACTCTATAAAGGGAACCAAAGAATCATACATTTACTCTTTGTAAGATCATTCTGGGCTGGGTGGATGGATTAGTGAATTGTTTATATTCAGATCCCCAGAATCCTCTTAGAGGGAGATTTGGTAGTGTGTGTGTAATCCTAGTTCTCTTACATCAAGATGGAGAGCAGGCAACAGAGGTTTCAAGAAGCTAGTAGATCACATAGCTTATTGAGTAGAACTGTAGACAAGAAATCCTGTCTCAAGATTGGAAGGTATGGACCAATACCCAAAGCTGTCCTTGGACCACATGCATGCCACCCCCATTCTCTCTCTCTCTCTCTCTCTCTCTCTCTCTCTCTCTCTCTCTCTCTCTCTCACACACACACACACACACACACACACACACACACACACACACAAACACTCATTCACTCACTTTGTAAAAGCAGTGGTGATGTTGTATCGATGGTTTGTGCTGCTGTTTCATCCTCTTGCACGATTTTGGACGTCTTGCAACCTCATACCTATGGGTATCTGGAGGAGGAGGAGGCATTGTGTCATGTCAGCCCACAGTGACGCTCACCTCCAAGCCTCATTACGGCAAGTCACTTTTTGAAGCTGGCCTGTAGCCCTTAGACAGATGATTGTATAAAGTTTTAAATAAACATACAATATTTACATTGCACTGTTTCTTGAAGTGATTTATCATCATCTTCTTCCAGTCCTGTTCTCTGGACATGAAAGACACGAGCTTTTTGCAGTTTATACAAACCAAATCCTCTGTTTGCTCTGATTAAGCATTCATGGATCTTTAATATTGCCCAGGCTTTAGAGTGGGGATTATTCCCTTAGGGGGCGGCAGAATTAAATACATTAGCCAGCAGAGATAAGGGAGGGCAGGGGAGTTTAATTGCCGTTAAAATAGATATGGTGGGTAACAAAAATAGAAGGCACAAAAACAGTCTGCATTCTCATTTTCTGCCTTGGTAGAGGGAGCCCCGTGATCATGTGACCTACAGCCTCTTGGAAAGTGTCCAAAGCTGATAGTCTGGAAGATGTAGGAAATGGACCAATAGCGTACCAGGTCAGCTCCCGGGTTCCTCAGCGTACCTGGGGGATGTTCCCCTGAAGAGTGGGAACACCAGCCATCCACCATGAAGAATCTTCAGCTCTATCTGAACTGACATGACCTTCCATGCAGTCCCACCATGCCACCCAAATGCCCACACCTCTCTGTAGGCAGTTCAGAAACGGTGAGAGCGGCTGCCTTACCCTGTGGCCCAGACCTAGTAACTGGACCAAAGGAAGTTGTCACAGGTGATTCCTGTTGGCAGGATTTTCCTTTTTTTTTTTTTTTTTTTTTTTTTTTTTGCTCTTTTATAATTGGCTGGTGTGTCAGAGTTTTCATTTCTCATTCTACTCGTGAGCGAGGTAAATGGCTCTTGTTACCCTATCCCCAGGAGCTGACACTTGCAGTTCACGAGTTAACTTGTCCAGTGAGTGTGTGTCTCTGATGTGGTGGAGGTGGCTTTTATAGAACACATAACATAACATCATGACAATTTGGCAGTCTTTTACTTTTTTCTGGTTTTAGTCCCAAACCAGACTGAGGGAAGGGGAACAAAACAAAATAAATTCTTGACCAATGTAATGAAGAGCCATATGGAAGTTAACCATACGGTAGAAGAAAAATCCTGATTTAAAAATCCAGGACCTGGAGAGATGCCTCAGAGGTTAAGCTCACATATTGGTCTTTGTGGGACCCCAGTTCAATGCCTAACATCCCCCAATACTATATGTGGGTGAGTCACATGGCTCTAGAAGATCCCATACCTGCTTCTGGCTCTGCAAGTATACTCACAAGTACAAACACACCTATACACACACATAAAAAAATAAACGATAGATACATGTATGTATATTAGTAAACTGTTTATCTGGAATTCTAATGAGAATAAAACCAACCAATAGACAGAAAACAGACTGAGACTGTCTAGGATGGGTGACAAGAAGGAACGGTGACAAGAAAGACGATCAGATCAGGGAACCAAAGATTCAAATCCAGCTCATACACTAAAAGTATATTTTGCTATACGCAAATTACATTTCAATAACATAGATATTTAGCTTTTATCAGTTTATAGTACCAAGGACCTTCAGGACTTTTCTAAATCTTTTAATATACAAGAAAATAATTAAGCCAACACTCCGTGAATCATTAACAGTGGAATGGGATTTTTCCCCCTCCAAACAAACACAGTATGTATCCATCAGCTTTAAGTGCTAGGGCTGACACGGGGCGCGGGCGGGGTGGGGAGGTTGCTGTTACTGCGGGGGTGGGGGGGGTGGTTGCCGTTACTGCCAACAACTATCTGAGAAATTTCCGGATTGGGCGGGTGGAGCTGCAGGCCTCCTGCCCCAGGCTGCACAGGCCTCCTGCATTGGAGGCTGTTCATTTTCATTGTGGATATCAAGGTTGCTTGATTGCAAGATGCCTCTTTTTCTGTCCTGTGAACACGGGGATGCACATCCATCAGCCTCGTTCCCTGCGCAGTTTACTGCCAGCTCTTGCATGTTGCACGGTTCTATTTCAAGAGACTGGGTGGAAAGCGAACTTCCACAGCCCCGGCACCTAAAGGGCAGAAAGTGCAGATGAAAGACCCCGGGCGCCTGAGGGACCAGGTCTCCAACTGCAACAGATCCCAGCCCCGGGTGGGAGCTGGATCCAACTCCAGAACACTCGGTCCCTACAACACATCCTTTTTCCTAGTGCCAGACATGCCCAGCATTTGCTCTTTACAAGATACCCAGAGTTCGGGTTTGTGATTCAACTGTTGATAGCGAACATCACCCAACCCCACCCCCAGAGGAAAGGCAGCCAGAGCCAAGCCATTTCTTTCTCTCTCTGTGGTCCCGCAGGCTCTTGGAGTGTTTACACTAAACTCCAGGCCTTGGAAGAGAATTTACAGCCTTATCACTGGAATTAAAGGCAGTGTCAGCCAGGGGGATGTACATCTCCTTTGCGCCTTTTTCCAAGCTAGGGAGAGTTGGCTTCGTTTAAGGCGGGTGGTTATTTTATTCTCTCTCTGCGGCCTGAAGTTCCTCTTTGAAGATTTTCTGTCATGTTATTTGGGATAATGAGGATTTATTGTTTGCTTCTATTTCGATATTAATGTCTGGAAACGATTTCTATAGGAAAATGTTCTCATAAAAATCAGATTAGATGTGATCAATGAAAAGATTGCTGCAGGTTGCGTTTCCTTAAAAGCAAACTCTCGCCCATTGAATTGATGCAAAAGAATATTGAAAACAGTCGTAATGTTTAAAGAGTAATAGCGGTGAGCATGTAGCATGAAGGACTAGCCCTTTCATTTTATGAACCTTGAATTCCAGGATTCGGTCTGAAGCTTGAGTCTTCTTTTAGAGTCCCTTTGCCTTGTTGGTAGGTAGCCCTAACATGTGATTGCATTTGTGAACTTATATTTAAATTTTAAAAAGATGCGAATATTCATGTCTTGCATGCCTGGAGTCATATATGTATTGTCCTTCTCCCGTACCATGTTTCTGAGAGTCCTCTCTTCAGCCAATGCAGCTATAACTCATCCATGGTCACTGCTGTACCCTCTCATGCTTTCCTGGGCCACAGTTGGATTCTTTCCCTTTTTATGTACTTGGCGGGCTGTGAGCAGCTTTGGCACTCCTCCTGGCACATGTTCTTGACGTTCTCTCAGCCCAGCAGGGACTTACTCCATCATGGATTTGCATCGTCGCGGCTTTTTTAAATACACGTCCAGATTAACTCTCTAGAGAGCCACATTCTAAACTGTCCACACCTTCGCCAGCATTTCCTATTGTCAGGCTTTTGTTTGTTTTGTCTTTTGATTTTTCAGTTTTGGTGTCAATAAAATAGACCCATCGAGGCTGGAGAGACAGCTCAGTGGTTGAGAGTAAAATGGCTGCTTATCCAAATGACTTGGGTTCAATTTCCAGCACCCACAGGGCAGCTCACAGCTATCTGTGACCCCAGTTCCAGGGGATCTAATGCCCTCACACACACATCTATGCAAGTAAAAGCCCAATGCACATAAAATAGAAATAACTTGTCAAATGTTTGAAAGATAGACCCTTCTGATGTTAACTTCAATGCTAGGTTACGGTACTGGAGGGATGGCTGGGTTACCATTTCCATTAGCACTGCAAATATACAGTCCTGTCCTTTTTCTAGGTTTAGAATGAATTTTGATGAACAGAGTAATTTAATTTTTCAATCTTTGTCTATATGGTTTGTGTTATGTCTTACTTATTATTTATTATATATCTTATTATTACATATCATTATAGAAATGTTTTCCTAGCTCCAGTTTATAAAGAGTCTAGAATATTGTCAAGAGTTTTCATCATTTTCCGTGCACATTTGTTTTTAATCCACTGGAGTTCGCTTTCGTGTGTAATAGAAGACGCAGACGCAATTTTGTGGGCCATGTGAATATTGAGTTCTCTCAAGATCATGTTTGAGAGTCCTTGAGATGTGGGATCTTCCATCATGGTCTAAGTCTCTATAGGCACATGCGGTTTCACTGCACTGTTAATTCTTCCCCAGGCCCTGTTTTGAAGCCGTAGCCTCCTGGAAAGTAATTAGAATTCTAGGAGATCATGAGGAAGAGGAAGGGAGACTCCTGTCTGTTACAAGAAGACTTGTGAGGAGGCAGACACCCCTAAACAAGAAAGTTAAACCAAATTAGTCTTCATCTTGAACTTCCATCCCTCCAGAAGTAGGAGAATGCGTGCTGACTAACCCTCACAGTCTGCAGCATTTCATTACAGAAGTTCAAGCAGGTAAGTATTGATGTTTTCTGGCCTCTATTCCATTGTAGATGTGTTTTCTGGACTCATTTTATTGTACAATTTGCCTACCCTTAAATTTATAAGATTATTACATTTTACACATAGCCATGTGTTAAATAGATTCATCACTGGTCCTGTGACTTGTTAGAATCACCCCCAGTACTTCACAAAAAATAAGACTTGGGCCTTTTTAAAAAAAATAAGAATGGTGTTATATCTAAATACTGACTTGGAGAACTCCCTTAGTGACATTGAACCCTCTAATTCAACAGCATAGTGTATGATTTAAGACTTCACTAATGTACTTAAATAAATATTCATCGTTTTAATACATGTTTTCTGAAATATATTCACAGAGCCTTTATGTTTAAGATGCATGAACGTATCAATGTATTGTTTATTCATTTGCATTGCTGGGGACCAAACCCAGCACTTTCTCTAAGCTAGACAAGTTTCAGGCAGCTCACACTCCCTGGCCTTGGTGAAGAAGTACAGTTGAGTTTTATACATTTATTTTGACATCCAACAACTCGTCATTTGTTATGTACTAGTTGTTTTCTTCTAGACTTGATTGCTTTCTAGGAATAAGGACAGTTTCCCTACTAGCCAAGCCTTAGACATTCTGAGTTCTTACTTTCTGCCTTAACTGCACTGGAGAAAGATGCTTGTCTGAGGCTGGGTGGAATTAATGTTTGGTTGCTGTTTTTACAAGAGAGCTCTTGATATTGGATTAAGTGTGAGGCTTACAGTAGATGCCTTTTGTCGGCTCCAGGAAATTCTATTCCTGTTTTAGTAAGAACTTTCCATGACTGTATTTGTCAGACAAGTTTACATTATTGAGATAACTCTGCTTTCTTTATTACTATGGTGTGTTTAGGCCATCTCTTTTCAAGTGTAAAAATTCACCTCATAATCTAGGCAAAACTCGATTTTGATGTATAACTTTATTTTGTATATTTTGTCTGTTTTTGGACCAGGGTATCACACTATACCCCAGGCTAGTCCGATTGCCTGCTATGTAATCCAGGCCGGCCTCGAACTCGTGACCCCTTCCTCAGCTTCCAAGTTCGTACCACGATGCTTGGCTCTCCACATTATCATTTCTGTGAAATAATCTCCCCAGACTTCACCCAGTGTTAAGGATTCAGAACCTTAGAAATATATTAAAACTACATTCCTCTTTGTGACCTTAAGATGCCTGTTCCATTAGTCCCCTGGAAGCACCGTATATTTAGCCCTCAGCTATACTCTGCAGCCTTTGAATGTTAAAACTTTGAACTCATTGTTGGAAAAACTCATGGAGTTGCATGATCAATACCTATGATTCCTGGGCAGCATGGGTGTCATTTTATCCTTAAGAGTTAGTTACAGTCAGCGTTCTTCTGTGCCCCAAGCCACCATTTGTCAGGTCACCGTGCTTGGCTGGCTTATCTGCACCTTTAAGTGCAGACACTGAAGCTCCAGTCTATCCCTGCGCACTGCATATGTCCTATCTCAAACCTTTTGGTTCTCCACAGTCCCTCAGTAAATGAGAGGTGGAATCTGAAGAGACAGCTCAGGGCTGAGGTGGCTTGTTGCTCTCGAAGAGAACCTGGCTTTACTTCTAGCACCTACATGCAACTCTAGTTCTAGGGAAGTCTGCACCCTCTTTTGACCTCCAGAGGTACCAGGCACACATGGGGCACATGTGTGGCCTAGGGGATAGAGCTCAGTTGGTAGAATATTCGCCTTCATGCACCAAGATGTGGGTTTGAATCCTTACACTGAATAAAACTGAATATAGGTCATGCCTATCCCATCCCCCAAGAGGCGGGGGGGGGGTGTCCAGAAGTCAGGGTTATCAGCTCCCTAAACTGAAAGCCTGCCAGAGCTACCTATGTCAGAAGGAGATGAAGGAAAATAGTGGGGGAAAGTTCTGTAAAGTTTGCCTGACTTTATAGTCAGGCTTCTTACAAGGGAGAAAATAACCTTAGGTTAAAGCTGATGCCTAGTAAGAAAGGTAAGTAGCAGGTCCCTCAGGAACTCCTAGACATTTGCAATCCACCACTTCCTCCACTGAGTATCTGCCTCTCAACGTCCCCATCCTGGGACGAAGGATTAAGCCATTTTTAGAGGGATGAAGTCTTTCATTCGCTTAGTGTTCTAGGGCCTAGAATCCCTTTTATGGCAATAGAGCTGAGACCTTCCATTTTGTAAGAAGTGTCACTAGACATGGTTGTTTAGAAGTGAACATGATTGAACAGGGTCATTATGGGAAGAATTTTTGAAAAGTGAGGCCATAGCAAAAACAAACACTATTTTAAAAACCTGCGTCTACTGACCTTGGGAACTACAAAAATCTTCATTTTCCAAGCCAAGCTTCATCGCTTCCGAGTCTTCTCCTGACTGGCGAGAGGATACTAGGCACCCGCACTGCTGCTGAAGGGTCTGTGCTCTCGTACTGGAACCCAGGACCAAACTGCTTACCCTGCCTTCTGATAAAGGAGGGGTCTGAAGGCATCTCTCCAGGCCTCCCGAGAAGCCATTGAAATAAGCTGAGGAGCAGGGAAAGCGGTGCATTGTTGATATTAAATATTCTAATTAGTGAGGACCTTCAAAGATAGGGAACTGGAGAGATGTCTCAATACGTTAAGAGCATCCAGCACCCAGGTTCAATTTCCAGCAGACACACGTTGGCCCACTGTAACTTTCTGGTCCTGAGAAAACTGAGGTTCTCCTCTGACCTCCATCTACTATTACCAGGCATGCACATAGTGTGCCTACGTGCTTGCAGGGAAAACATTCCCGCTTACAAAATAAATGCATAACTTAAGAAGATATATATAAAAATAAAAGAGTAGAGGCACAAGTGGCTATCCTAATAATCTCCGGCGGGTTGAACTTAATCAACCCTAAGTAATTCTTTTTGAATTTTGAGTTTGGGTATTCCAGCCAAGGGGAGGGGGAGGTGAGGTAAGAGGAACATGAGACATGAGCGTCTCAGGGTATGAGATTCCCACAAGAGTCTGCGGCATCAGCAGACGGAAGTTCACTATCTCTCCCCTTTAACAGAGATTTAAAATGTTAAGTACTGAAAAAGAATTAATTCTGTAATTAAGCTGTAAATATGGAGATCTGGAGACATAGCCAGTTATGGTGGGCTCTTGCCTAGCCTTGAAAAGCTGTGGGTTTGATTCCCAAGACAGAAGAAAAAAGAAAGGAAGGGGGAAGGGAGAGAAGGGCAGAGAAGGATGGTGGAGGAGAGGGAAAGAAAGAAAGAGGGGGGAGAGAAACAAAGGAGGGAGAGAAGGAGGAGCAAAAGGAAAGGAAGAAAAGAAAAGGCAAAGAAAGTTATAAGCCTGTGGGGGTGGGGGTACTACTCCGCGGCCCCCTCAGCAACGATCTTCCCTGGCGGGGGCAGGACTGGGAGTCTCCGTACGTGAAGCCCTTGACCTTCCACACCATCTGGAATTGCCTTAGCTCGTTAGAGAGAATGGAGAGCCACTCCACTCAAGCGTGCTCCTTTTACTGTGTCCCCGAGCCACTGGCTAATGCAAGCCCAGGCTGCTAGCTCTGACACTCTAGCCCTGCATCTTCTAGCAAATATTGCTTAGTCAGGAGATACCCAAACCTGACTCTCACTGGCCAGCCTGCCACCCTTAGCATTCTGCCGATCCCTGGGGGCTGTTCTGAAGACGGGGTGTTCAGCAGAGACGGCAAAAGGCACTGAGGCATCATGTCAAGTAAGGCTTATGTATCTCACGCCAGGATGGTGAGTACCACTTGGTATCACAAAAAGATCACTACCTTCTCTTCCTTGGGATAAACCATGTTTGATATGCTGGCTTGTCCTCAGAGTGCCAGGAAGGCTGCTGAAGCTCCAGGCATCACATTCTCTCATGGCAGTTTCCAGACAGGAAAAAAGAAAGTATGTTAATTCTAAAGGAGTCCATTTATTTGTTTAGTTGGATTGATTTGGTTTTGAGAACAGATCTTGCTATGTATCCCCCACTAGCCAGCAACTCTGGCTGTCTGTGCAAGACTGGTCTTGAACTCAGAGAGAGCTGCCTAAATCTGCCCCCCTTGAGTGTGGAGATTAAAGGTGTATGCCAGTCTGCTCTACTTTATTTATTTGTTCATTTATTAGGTAATTAGGGGGAAAGTTTTTTCCCAGAATCCCTTCCATTGACTTCCACCCAGTCCCTTGGAGCATACGCCCATAGTCTCTCTATAATCACAGACGGGAACCCATGTATTTGACTTGGAGTGATTTTCTCTAGGAGTTAAGTTCCTACTACCAAGGATTCGATAATTGTCACATCAGATCTACATTCTCTGAAGCCACTTGCTTAATGTTACTTCCCAGAATAGCATCTAATCAGCACTTGCAAAGCTGGTCCTCTGGGGTGGGGTACACACTTGTAACCTCATTGTCAGACTGAGGCAGGAGGATCATGAATAAGACATCTCTTCTCAAAAGAAACACAACCCACACAAAGGCCATTTCCTCACCTATGGCCAGACGATGCTGTTGGTACGCAAACTGCCAGCTTTGCTCACTTCACAGAAACATACCTTTTTAAAGTAAAAGTAGTTGATTTATTCCAGCTTTCGGTATTGCTGACAAGTAAAAAAACTGTGTGTTGAAGACGTGCAATACGATGTTTAGGTACATGCACACTA
The DNA here is from genome assembly GCF_963924665.1 of Micromys minutus. Lineage (NCBI taxonomy): Eukaryota > Metazoa > Chordata > Mammalia > Rodentia > Muridae > Micromys > Micromys minutus. The sequence continues at coordinate 39,673,011 of NC_137977.1, forward strand.
TATACACTATGAAGTGATATGCACACTATATATACTAACTATAAAGTGATTACCACTACCAATGTATTTGACCTGTCTGTTCCCATAACTACTGTGTGAGAGAAAAAACTTAGCCAATTTTATAATTTTGAGTATTATTGGTAAGTTAATTGATTAGGCAGCAAATGCTGCTTTTCCTCCTTCTCCTCTTCCATCTCCTCTTCTTCCCCCTCCTCCTCAGAGGTAGTTAGCCCATTCAGAACTCATACTTCCTGAACCTTTGTACCCAGACCAAATCACCACCCAAGTCAAGGAGAAAAGACAGGAACCATCTTGGCTCCATGTCCCTGCTGGCTGGGTTTGGTATTGGCACCCCCCCACCTCCACTACTCCCCCTCTCCCTACCTCCACTACTCCCCCTCCCCCCACCTCCACTACTCCCCCTCCCCCCACCTCCACTACTCCCCCTCCCCCACCTCCACTACTCCCCCTCCCCCACCTCCACTACTCCCCCTCCCCCACCTCCACTACTCCCCCTCCCCCACCTCCACTACTCCCCCCTTAAAAAAAAAAGATGCCTTGCTGAGCTACTTTCACTTTGTGTGTTCCTTTGTGTGATGCCAAGTTTCTTTGTTTCTAACAGCTACATACTATTAATTCCAGAACATTTTCATCCTATGTAATCACATGTTTACCCTTCAACACATTTCTCCCTTTCCCCCAACCCCTGGCAACTTCTCCTTTCTCTGTTTCCGTGAGATTGAAAAGGTTTTGGATTCCACATATAAGTGAAATCATGCAATGCTTCTTCTGAGTCCAGCTCATTGCACTCCATATAATACCTTCTGGGTTCAGCTAGGTTGTCATAAATGGCAGGGCTAGATCACATGTCCTAGTGCATCTACACACAGGAAAGGGTGTGAATGAAACTCTTTGCTGACATAATAGGTGTGCTTTTTAACATTTGCAATCAAGATATCTTGGTTTTTTTTTTAAGACTAAAAACTTGATACAATGAAAATTATTCAAGCAGTCTCTAAAAACAAAGCTTTAAAAATCACTAAGGGGGAAACCAGAAATACAGGACAGAAGCCTAAGGCAAGTAAATTCGGAGGGAATTTTTTCTCCTAACAAACTGATGGGCATGGCAAAGGGGGAAGCAAAGTTGAGTTTAGTTAGCATTTTTCCATTTGCCTGACCCCTAATGAAAGTTCTCCACCCTCTACCATCAGCAAATAGAACATGTCTCTTCTCCTGGGCTTCATACCCACACTGCATCGTAACTTTGTAACAAGCATCTTGAACCGACTCATTATATTATTCAAAATGCCTTGCAGAGTTATTTGTGCTTTGGTCAATGGCTGATAATTATTTCACAAGCAACAGACGTCCATTAAAGGAAGTTTGTGGTGTGTACAAATGGTTACCCATGTCTTAGCTGAGACTTGGGAGAGATTTTTCTAAGGGTTTAAAGCCTTCCCAGCCATGCTTCCAGGCTCTCACTCATATTATACAAGTACACTGGTGTTGAGCTATATCCCTGGTGCCTTCTCCTTTTACCTAATTCAGTATAGTGTGGTAACGGGGTAAAAATGAAACTTGCAGCTTAAGCTTTATGTCCACAAATACCTAATACATTAAAATCAACAAACCTGACCGAACACTTGTTCTAAGTTTTGTTTTTTTTTTTTTTTTTTTTTTTTTTGCACTTGAGAAACAAAGCCGGGTCCTTCTGGTCCTTCCAGACAGGTGGAGGCTGTAGATACATACTTCGCCCTTCACACAATACCAGGATGTCTTTATCAACGCTCTGACTCAGGTAAATGTCACAGCGGTCAGACAGATGGGAACTATGGTCACCTTTGCATCATATTTCAAAAGTACAGACACATCTCCTCCAGTGCTCAAAAAAGTCACGGCTGGTAAGCATCACCGAGGAGCAGACTCGGGCCACACTGACGTCCAGTTATCAGGGTATTTTTTTTTTTTTTTTTAGTTACTTATGACTTTATTTATTTATTTTTTGTTTCATTTGCTTGTTTTGTTTTTGAGATAGGATTTCATATAGCCCAATATCAACTTGACCCAAGTTAGGGAACCTTCACAGAGAAAACGCCTCCATCAGATTGGTCTGTAAGTCTGTGAGGCCATTTTGTTGATTAGTGATCAGAGTGGGAGGACCCAGCCTGCTGTGGCTGTGCCACCCGAGTAAGGTGGTCCCGGGAGATATAAGAAAGGTAGCTGACATGAGCCTGGGAGCCAGCCACTAAGCAGTGTTCCTCCCAGACCTCTGCTTCGGTGTCTGCCTCCAGCTTCCTGCCTTGGTGTTGGGAACACAGCACGGAGATCCTTGGACCCAGAGATCTCCAGGAAACCCAGAGACATTAGGCACACAGAATTGTACTCTCAAAGAATGGACAGAAACAAAGAAGCAAGACCCCCCCCCAAAACAAAACAAAACAAACCCCCTATTCTGCCATCTGTAAGGCTGTGAGCTAGAGGTACTCACCAGCCTGGTGGTCTGTGCTATCTGTCGGGCCAGGCCAAATAAAGCTTCTACAACCAGGACCAGGGTAGCTAGTAGCCCAAATGACCTCTAGCTTATATGTATGACTGAGACCAGGCTGGATCCTTCCTTAGGTCCTTAACTGTGAGTAGCCTAGCTCTAGAACCCATCTTCTTGGAAGCAATGGCATGTGCTCTGAGCAGAGTTTCGATATAATTACACTTTCTTATGTACCCGGGATTATATTACACTGGGAAACCTTGCCTAGGAATTATACTGTGGTTTTAAAATGCTGGTAATAAACCATCTGGCATCAGAGTTCCCAAAAGTTTGATCCAAGTTGACAAAGTCATTCTGAACCAACTCTCATTCTCACAGCTGCTGTGATCACCTGCAGAGTCCCCTCACCTTAGTCTTTGGACACTCTCAAGGATAGTCCATAACCTGTAAGTCAGACGAACCCTTTCTTCCCCAAGTTCATTTTGGTCAGTGTTTTATACGGCAGTAGAAAGCAAACTAGGAAACTCAGGCTAGCCTCAAACTCCCTATGTAGCCAAGGATGACCCTGAGCTCCTGATCTTCCTACCTGCACCCCTGAAATGCTGGAATTGGAGCACGCACTGAAAAATGTGGCTCTTCCAAGAACTGAGCTTGAATGGGACACCCCCTGGTTAAAAGGTCCAGGTGGAGGTGGGAGCCTCACTGGTTGGGAACTTTGACGGTGGCATCTGAAGGCAGGGGCAGTACCAAGGGATGAGGAGGCTGAGGAGCATGTCACAAAGCAATTCAGCAGACCTAGAAGAGAAAATATTTCTTAGTCATTATGAGGCCAGTTTGGAAAGGATTTGCACATCGACTCCTGAAGTTAATGCTCACAGCCACCAAGTACAGCCTGGGAGATTTAAAATAGATGTAACCAAAGCCTCCGAGGAAGGGCGAAGAGGGAACTAGATGCCAGGTGTCCTGACTCCAATTTCACTGGACTATAGCATCAAACCACAAGGACCCGGCAGCCGGAGGCTAGCAAGGGCAGGACACCAGTGACGAACGTGCAGACGAGTCAGCAGAAATTCCAGTTCCATGGGTGCCTAAGGGAGTATGCTTTATCTGGATGGAAAAATGGAAATACAGTTCAGAATCCGAGCCGAGGCCAAATTATCCTGAGACCTGACAACAGTTCATGAGCCGCAGCCGTGGTGTTAGACGGGGACGGGGGCGGAGGGGGGGGGGGGAACGGCTTTGGGATGGTGCGGAGAACCGGAAATCGTTCCTGCGAGAAATAATATGGTTAGAATATAAAGGTTCATGAGGAAAAGGAATTTGGGTTCTTTTGAAGAAAACCATCAAAGTTTGCTTATCAAAAACATTCTGTGAGAGAAATAACCAGTTTAGACTCTGATGTGTCCTGGAAGGAGAAAGCAGCCACTTCCTCCTTGTCTTGTTAGTTAGCCGGAAGGCCCACAACAGCCGAAAGCTCGGTTGTTTACACTTGGCTCTGGTTTCAGTGTGAATCGTTCTGTTCCAGATTTGTTTATGCGTCTCACCTAGGCCAGTTTTTCTTAAGATTTTTTAAAAATTACATTGTGTGTGTGTGTGTGTGTGTGTGTGTAGTCAGTTATTTCTTTCCACTCTGTGTGTACTGGGTATGAAACTCAGGACTCCAGGTTTGGTAGCAAGAGCTCTTACCTGCTGAATTATCCATCTTCCAGGCCCTAGGCCAGGCTGAAAGTTGTTCTACAACAGTGGTTCTCAAATTTCTTAATGCGGTGACTCTTTCGTACAGTTCCTCGCGTGGTGCTGATAACCCCCCACCCCACCCCCAACATACCATAAAATTCTGCTGCTACTTCATAACTGTAATTGTGCTACTGTTATAAGTAGAACTGTAAATATTTGATATGCAAGATATTTGATATGGGACACCCCCAGGGGTCAGGACCCACAGATTGAGAACTGCTGGTCCAGAACCTTCTAAGTGAGTTTTATGACTATGTTAGGGAAAAGCCAGCTACGAATTAAAAAGAAAGGAAAAGAGAGCTACCAATGTGTGGTGGGGGCAGGGCAGATAATGGAGGATAACAGTCTTTTTTTGTTTTTTTGAACAATGGATACAGTTTTATTACACAAGTTTGTCAACTTTCACCCCCAGCAGGGGGCCACCGAGGGAGCTACCGATGCCTGCAGAGTAAATGTTGGCTCAGGTTCCGAGAGAAGACGAAGAGTAAACACTGTACCCCGGGTTCCAGGCTCCAGGCTCTCGGTGGAATTAAAAACCCCTGAGGACAGGGGCTCTGTTACACACACTTAAACCCTCACTCACCTCAGGGGTTCAGAGTTGAGAGAAGGACCACACAACCCTGTCTACTGGGCCTTTTCCCTCCCCTCCTTTCTTTCCTTAGTCAGCACACCATGGTGAGAAACATCCTCCTTCCTCAGCCTTGAAAGAGACCCGCAGACACCATCTAACTTGCCAAGGGCAACAGTGTAAACAGAAAAGCAATTTTACTCACAGGGATACTAAACCCCAACACAGGTTGATGGGAAGGCATATAAAAGTACTTCCTCACCAGGTGCTTGAAAAAAGAGGTATCTAGAATGATCCTGAGGATAGAGTCCTGGCTAAATATCTTTTGAGAGAGAGAGAGAGAGAGAGAGAGAGAGAGAGAGAGAGAGAGAGAGAGAGGGTAAACTTACATTTTCCTTTGTGCAGAAAAACTGTACAATCTAAGTAAATCTAAACATTCACTACCCATAATTACACAATCTAAAATAGTCAAATTTTATGACTTTGTGTATTTTTTTCTAAAAAGTTTGTTCTATGTACCCATAGTCATCCATTCTCGTTAAATTCCTGGCAACATTCTATGGAAAACAGAAGAGCAGTCATCATAATAAAAATAAAATTATGTAATATAATGGACCATACTGGGGGCGTGGGAAGCCTGCAGGTTGAGCCTGATGATTGTTCTAGAACAGAAGTGGCCTATGATTTTAAACAGCCCCAGGACACCTTACTGAAAGGGGTCTACTTGCCCACACAGGTAAGTTGGATGGGTTTTTAGCACTGTTGACTTTGGTCAGAGCAGTCTTTTAAGCATACATACTTTTTAAGTATGTTGGATTGTTTCAGCCACTCACTGTATTTTTAATCTGCTTGTGGTGTATTTTAAGGCAAAATATTGGTGCTTTGATTAAAGTCTCTATGTTCATTGCCATATTTCTGAAAAACACAAAAAAAAAACAATAGAAAAATTAAGACATGTATATATTTATGCTAAAATGCTTTTAATAATCTGTACATGTATCTCTGTTTTTTAAAATAAAGTTGTAAGAAAAAAATATAAAATAATTTAAAAAAAGAAAAATTAAGACACTAATAATCACATTCCTGAGAGGTCATCATATTTGGGCCACTTCGTAAAAGAATACACTTACTTGAAATTGCATGATATCAAACATCCTGTGTCAGGACATAATTTTATGTAATTTGATGTAAACATTCTATAAGTATTTGGGTTTTTTTATAATTATGTTGTTTGTAAGTACACATACCTACCAAGGATTCTTTTCTCACCTCGTTTGTAACAAATGTCTACTGTTCCCTTTGGGTCCAGTCCCATAAGCTGCATCTCTTTGTCACTGAATCGCCTAACATTACTATTATGAAGCCTTTTGTATATATTCTTGCGCACACAGCTATTATCCTTATAAAATAAAACCCGAAGTCTGTCACATGTGCCGCAAAGTCTTCCTAGTTTGTTGTTCTTGCTTTGGTTTTACTTACCTTGGGTTTTGACTTAATGGAATTAAATGTATCATTTCTTTAAAGGAATATTTCTTTGTCTTCATATTATTCATTTATTTGTGTGTGTGTGTGTGTGTGTGTGTGTGTGTGTGTGTGTGTGATTGGAGTGGGCATGCGTGTTTCACAGCTTGTGTGTGGGACAGTTTGTGGAAGTGGTTTGAGTGATAGAATTTGGGTCACCAGGGTTATGCAGCCAACATTTTACCTGTCGAGACATCTTGTCCTGTTCTATAATATCCTTAGCATCCTAAAACTCTTTGAAAACTTTTCACCTTATAAAATTCTTTTCCTGTTGGGGTTTATTTTGGCCTATGAGATGACATTATTTTTTTTCAAATACTTATTTCTTGGTTAGTCTTCATAGGCCTTCCTTTTCCTGGTTATTGTCAGTCTTAAAATGATCTGAGCAGTAATAGTGATAGAGGGCTTTCTATGGCCAGCGTCTACATGGGCACAGGGAATTGTCTCTCATCTGGCAGGAAGTAGGTAAACTAAAAAGAAAATAACCTTTAAGGAGGAGAGATTAGTGTAACTTTAGAATTTCAATAATGTATAGTATCCTAAATGCATAATTCTTATAAGCTATTTTTTAAGAATTTATTTCATGTATATAAGTACATTGTAGCTGTCTTCAGACACACCAGAAGAGGGCACCAGATCTCATTACAGATGGTTGTGAGCCACCATGTGGTTGCTGGGAATTGAACTCAGGACCTCTGGAAGAGCAGTCAGTGCTCTTAACCTCTGAGCCATCTCTTCAGACCCCCTTATAAACTCCTGATTGAGTAATCTATAACCTGGCTTGAGCATAGCAGAGCACAGCTCTGACCCAAGACAAAGATTCTGCTCTCTCAAAAAGAGAACGCTCTTCTCCGTCATGCATTGCCTTTGCCTGTCCTTGTTTCATGTGAGTGGAAGCATTGTGTGTCTCGTATTCATATGTGCATCTCTTGGGCTGCCATTTCTATCCATGTAGCTTTGCATATCAGCCTTTCTTCCTTGAGTCATTATTTCTAACTTGTAGCCATTGTAAAGCAAGCTTTCATGAACTCTGGCACATCTTCCTGTGAACACTTGCTTGTATTGAGAAGGTGAAACTCAAGAATCATAGGGTAATATTATCTTTGCCTTTGCCATAAACTACTAACGGCTGTAGAAAAGTGTTCTCCAGTGTCCACTCTGACCCAGCAGCCTGTGAGGACCTCAGAGACACACTCACGCCAACACTGCTTGGCATCTGGCTCAATCATGTCCCACAGTATAGAGAGGTTTGTCTCATTTCAACCATTTTATCCTTTTAACAGAAAGGAGAAAAGAAAGCAAGTGGTTCATGCTCAGTGCCCCCCTTATAGTCTCAGAAGAGCTCTAGAAGGATGCTCTAGAATCAAAACATGCTTCATTTTCCTATGATGTTTGCAGAACCCCTATTTAGGTGGGACATGGGTATAAAAATGGGCTGTGTCCCCTGCCCTGGGGTTGTGTCTTTAGGGGGCTGTTGTAATTTCTTTGATATGGCTGGGTTTTGAAGTATAGTCTGTAGCAGGTTCCCAAGCAACTCTTTTGTGAGTTATGCAGGTGGATTTTGGTAAGGGACAGGGAGAGGAAAAACCCAAACCTGTGCCACAGCCTCTCTCTGTCCCAATCTCTGATGTGTGACTAACTTGACTTCAACCCTCTTCAACCCCTGTCATCTAAGAACTTGGTGGGTTCCAGGAAGCTGACTGCAGTTCATCCACCCTCCACGGCCTCCCTAGGCCCAGTGAGTCCCCCAGCAGCAGCTGCTGCTCTCTGTCCTGGCCCTGCCTTTCCTTACGTATCTCCTCAGCCTCTCAGTAAGCTGCAGTGTCTGCAAACCTTGCAGGATGTTCAGAGCACTAAGATAAGTCCTCTGCACAGGTATCTCAAAGTTTGGCATAATTCCATCAAATGCCTTTACATTAGATTTCCCAGTCGTGAAGAAAGGAAGGAAGAAAGAAAAGAAAGGAAGGAAGGAAAGAAAGAAAATAAAACTTTAAAAATTTCAAATCTCCAAATAATTATAAAAAGAAAGTGAACAGAAAAAGATACTTTATATGGTTTTAGTCTTTTAAATTTATTTAGAAAAAAATTAAAAGTCTAGAGAAAGTGCTCAGTGGTTAAGATACGTCTCTCTGGGGATTCATTCTCAGGACCCAGGCTGGGCAGCTCATAATGACCAGTGACACCAGCTCCAGGGGCTACAGCACCCTGTGGCCACTGAGGGCACTGCACTACCACTTGTGAATGCACACATCCACATGTCATCTAGTGTGCACTCTATGTGATGCTCTGCATGCTCTGGGGAAGAACTGTTGGAAGGGGTTAAAGAAAATAACTTATTTAGCGTGTGTGTGTGTGTGTGTGTGTGTGTGTGTGTGTGTATGTGTGATCAGTTTTCTCCTTCCACCATGTGGGTGCCATGACCAAACACAGTGGTCAAGACTTTAATCGGCATTTTTATTTGTTGAGCCATCTCCCCAGCCCTAAATGGGATGTTTTTGATTTATCCGTTAGGTCTAGTTGTCTGCAATACCTTTTAGATCAGTTGTTTTCTTATTGATCTCCTTTCTGGTCCATCCATTCATTATCAAAGGCGGGGTGCTCAAGTCCACTGCTGACTTTTACTTCTCTCTTTAATTCTGTCAAAGTTTCTTCATGTATTTATGTCCCCTAGTGTTTGGTGCTTATGTTTATAAATTTGTTCTTGGTTCTTCAGCCAATGTACATCTTTTTGGCTTTGTTTCAGTGTGTGTGTGTGTGTGTGTGTGTGTGTGTGTGTGTGTGTTACTGGAGATAAATCTCAGGACCTGATAGTACTACGCCATTTTGCTAATGAGCCACTCTCAGTATCTCCAGCCTATCTATGACTTTTGGTGGGGGAATTTAATCTATTTACATTTAAAACAATTACAAAGTCTTACTACAGCCATGTTGTTATTCTTTCTTATGTCTTAAAAGTTTGTTTTTTCCTTTGTGGATTTTTACGTGATGACATATTTTGGCTACTCTTTCATTTTGTTTTATGTAGATCTTGTAGACACTCTTTTCATTGTTACACTGGGGTTATGTATAACGTCTTAAAATTAAAATCATTCATTTTAAAACAATCCATTTTAATGTATGCATGTCTATGTTGTGTATGTGTGCATGCCGTGTCTGTGTGGGTGGCTATGAAACTCAGAAAAGGGCACTGGGTCCTCTAGCGCTGGATCCACAAGTAGTTGTTAGCCACCTGACATGGGTGCTGGGAACAAAATTCAGGTCCTCCGGACAAACAGCAAGTGCTTCTGATCACCAAGCCATCTTTTCTGCCCCAAATCATCCAATTTAAACTGATAATAACTTAACGTCAATTACATATAAAAACTGTACTCACAGAAAGCTTCCAACTCTGTTTTCTATCACAAATTATATTCTTATATGTACATATACACATACATATACATAGGCATCATATACATACACATATACATCATATACACATATATACACACATATATACATACACATACACATATACATCATATACATATACATACATATACATACACACATACATCATATACATATACATACACATATATACATACACATATACATCATACACATACACACACATGTATACATACACATATACATCATATACACATATACATACATATACATATACATGCATATCTATATATATGCATGTATACACACATATGTATATGTAGGCGAAAATTATATAGTGTATGTATATATATAATTTTTGCTTCTTAAAACAATATTACAATCAAAATTACATAATTTAAAATTTTACATTTCCTCATGTGTTCGCCTTCACCAAACAAATTTGTAATTCCATGGCTTTAAGTCATCGTTCAATGCATTGCCACTGTAGTTTGAAGATCTCTTCCTTAGCAATTTTTTCTTGGCTTAATGGCAAGCAACTCCCTCGGCTTCTGTTTGCCTGAGAATGTCTTACATTTGTCCTCATTTTTGAAGAAGTTCTGAGATAGACTGCTAGGCTATTCCTTTTAGAGCTGTCTGCATCACCCACAGTGCATGAAGTCACCCTCTCCTTTCAAAGCTTCCGTTTGACTCCTGAGCTCTGATTATAATGAGTTTACCTTCTGAGCATGTGTGTTAAGTTACTCTTCTTCTTGCTGTGACATAATACCCAACAACAGCAACTCAAGAGGGCAAGGGTTTCTCCCTGCCCACAGTTTGAGAAACCATGGTAGGAGAGGCACAGTGGCAGGAGCTAGAGATGGCTGGCCACACTGCATCACAATCAGGAAGCAGAGGGCGCTGAACGCTGGTGTTCAACTCGCTTTCTCCTTCGTATTCACTAGTCCCTGGCCTGTGGAGCGGTGCAGTCCATATTTTGGGTGTGTCTTCCCACCCCAATGAACCCAACCTGTAAGTCCCGCACAGATTAGCCCAGAAGCTCTCTCTGATGATGCTAAAGCTCATCGTGTTGACAATTAAAATTAACTCCCACAGAGGTCATTTAGCACCTTGAATTTGTATGTCCACATTTCCTCGTGTTTGGAAGTATTTAATCATCCTTCTGATAGACCCTCTGCTTCTGCCATTTTTTCCCCTTCTGGGATTTTCATAGTGCCACTGCACTGGTGGGCAAAGTGGTGTCCATGCAGGACAAATAGCTTCTCTTTCCTTAGGCTTGGCAACCACATTTGGCTTCTTTTCAAGTGCGTGGATTCTTTCTTTGGCCTGTTTGAATCTACTGACAAACTGTTAGTGAATACTTCAATATTATACTCTTTAAACACCAGAGGTGTTGAATCTGTTTCATCTTCTGGCTTCGCTGTGGATGGAACCCAGGGCCTTACAAATGCTAGGCCAATTGTCGGCTGTTGTACGACTTTGTAGTTTATGTGACATCCCAGCGACTTCAAGCTGGATTTCCATCACAGTCATAATATCAGTCAGAATGTTTTCCCTGCCTTTGAGTGTTTCCCCAAATTCAGTGTTTACAAGACATATTTTCTCATCTTGACTTCCTTCAGAATTTTAATTTCCTTCTGAATTAAATATAGTATCACAAACTGCTTTAATTACCTTGCCAAAGGAAGCAAAGTATAAATCTGTAAGAAATACCAAATTCAACCTAAAGAATGCATTTGCTGCACAGAAGCTTCTGCTTGGTTTGGTCCCTCATTCGCTGCTCATAGTTTCCAAGTGTGGTGGGATAGCTCTGTCGCCTGCACACAGATCTCCTGTTCCCCCAGCACCATTTAGTGCAGACACTGATTTAATGCACTGCATGCTTTGCAGCTTGTAGCAGTTCCTCGGCTCTGACAAAGCTCTGACAGAATATCTGACAGAAGCAAGTTGGGAAGAGCTTTCATGTTGGCTTCCAGTTTGAAGGTTGTGGAGGTTTGAATGCCAATGGCTCCCATTGGCTCTTGTTCGAATATTGGTGCCGAGTTGGTGGAACTATTTAGGAAGAATTAAGTGGTGTGGTCTTATAGGAGTTCTGTCACTGGGGCGGACTTTGAGATTTCACACTATTCCCAGTGAGTTCTTGCTCACTTTCTGCCTTAACACTAACTCCCGGACCAAACCTGCCTGTCTGCTGCCATGCTCCCCACCGTGATGACTGTGGACTACGACACTCTAGAACTGTGAGCCTCTCAGTCAAATTCTTCTTTTCACAAGTTGTTTGGGTCATATTATTTTGTCACAATAGTGGAAATGTTAACTATGACAAGGGTACAGTCTGTCACAGGGGAAGGTGTGCAGCAGGGGTGTATCTGAAGTAGGGATGTATCAGCAGCAGGGGAGTATCTGCAGCAGGGGTGTATGTGCAGCAGGAGTGTCTCTGCAGCTGGGGTGTATGTGCAGCAGGTGTGTATGTGCAGCTGGGGTGTATGTGCAGCAGGTGTGTATGTGCAGCTGGGGTGTATCTACAGCAGGGGTGCATTAGCAGCAGGGGTGTATCAGCAGCAGGGGTGTATCTACAGCAGGGGAGTATCTGCAGCCTGAGTGTATGTACAGCAGGGGTGTATGTGCAGCAGGGGTGTATGTGCAGCAGGGGTGTATGTGCAGCAGGGGTGTATGTGCAGCAGGGGTGTATGTGCAGCAGGGGTGTATTGTAGCAGGGGTGTATCTGCAGCAGGAAGCAGAGACAGAGAGGACTGCAGTCAGTTTGCCTTCTCCATTGACATTCAGTCTGGAATTCCACCCAATGAAATGGTCCTCCCATAATTTTGGTGGGCCTTCCCACCTCAGTTATTCCAGTCTGGAAACTCCCTGACACCCAGGGATCTGTTTCCATGGTGATCCTAAGTCTCATCAACTAGGCAATCAAGAAGAAGCATCATGGTACCTATTTACATATTTATCTGTGGATTTTTCTATTTCATTGGTCTATATGTTGCTTTTTATGTCAGTACCATGTTGTTTTGTTTACTATAGCTTTGTTGTATAGCTTGAAATCATGTATTTTGATGCCTTTATCATCTTACTCGATCACTTTGGTTATTGGTGGTAGTGGTGGGGTCTTTTATAGTTCCATATGGATTTTATGATTTTTTTTCTATCAGTGTAAAGAATCTCATTGAAACTAGGTGTGATGGGACAGGCCTCTAATCCCAGCAAAACACCTGACAGACATGTGGCACGTCTCCAATTGCTTAGCTGTCCTTTCCTTTTCCCCAGGAGCCTTTTAAGTGTGTATTTCACCTTTTCATTGCATTTATTTTAAAGTCCAGTATCTTTATGCTAAGATTGTTGACAACAGTTTATGGAGATGGGACCAATTCTTGAGTTTCTCATATTGATCTTGTATTTTGCAACCGTGCTGAATTCCCTTACTGGTTCTGGTGACTTTGTAGTCTGAATTGGATATTTGATTTAGACACTTGAGCCTATCTTCTGTGCAGAAAGAACTTTATTTTTACCTTTACAATCTAAATGTATTTAATTCCCCTTAGTGTCTTATTTCAGCGGCTATGAACTTCAATAAAATATTGAGCAGAGAAAGATAAGACAATTGTTTTTTGTTCCTGATCTCCAAGGAAACCTGTTATGTTAGCTGTAGGTTTTCACTCGAACAGCATCGTGTTGCTAGGAAGAATTTCTCTTCTTATTTTGCTGGGAATTTTTTAAAATAAAGAATGGATGTTGGATGTTGTTGTTGTTGGCCAAAGCTTTTGTTCACCTGACCAATAAATAGTGTCACGTGTCTTAATCTGTTTGGATGGCTATGATAAAACACTGGAAGCTGAGTGCCTTTAGTGCCTTAAGGTACAACTCTATTCATACATGGTACCTTGTGACCATGACCTAATATGGTAGTAGACTCACACTGAACGAAGGCACCAGGCTGGGATTCCCAGTCCCAAGGGCTTCACCTTCGTGATGCCTTCCTCTCCCAAAGGTTGTCTCCTGATCTCATGTCTGGTGTATTGGGTATCAAGGTAGGAATCATGAGGACCCATTCAGACTACAGAAGTACTTGTATTTCCAAATGGCTACTGTCATCGTCTATGAATCACATTAGGTCCTAGACTTTAGGGGCATCTCAGATTACAGAAGGGTTTGCCTGTACTCCCTGCCCCCATTGAACCCTTTTCAAAAAGCACACAGCAGTGGTAAAGTCTCACAGCCTACCTCTGAGATTTGCCATGACTAGCAAGCTTATCTGATGTGTATAACACAAATTGCATCTCTAGTTCAAACAGCTTTGACAACTGAGTAACTGTTAAACTCAGTATCAAAATACTCCTACTAAATTTGCACAAGTTCCTTTCCACATAACACCGGACATAACTAGAGCTTTCCAAAATAAGGTTGCACTCTGAAATTTCTGTCTACCTTCCAGCACAGCAGTGCAGCCAACACTGGAAAGCATGCACTGAGGAGGGAGACACAGACACCTTTTGATCTTTGTTTGCTTGATTTTGGTGCTAAGGACTGGATCTGGGGATTTACTGGCCATACGTTAACATGAAGTTATACCTCCCAGCCCTCTTTAACTCTTTGAGATAGAGCTTTACTAGGGTACCCAGACTCCCTTAGCCTGTGCTCCTCTTACCTCAGCCTCCACCAGGTCTAGCTTCATTCTTTTTCTCAACTTTAATTTTACTTTTGGAATATAACGGAATGTGTGTGTGTGTGTGTGTGTGTGTGTGTGTGTGTATGATATTGAGGAGGGCATATTGGCATGGCATACTTGTAGAGGTCAGTTTTCTCCTCTTTCTAGGATTCCAGGAGAAGTCAGAGTGCCATGCTTGTTTGATCAGTAAATGCCATGACAGCTGAGCCATCCCACTGAACCTCCATCCATCTTCCTCCTTCCCTCCCTCTCCCTCCATCCATCTTCCTCCTTCCCTCCCTCTCCCTCCATCCATCTTCCTCCTTCCCTCCCTCTCCCTCCATCCATCTTCCTCCTTCCCTCCCTCTCCCTCCATCCCCTTCCCTCCCTTTCCTCACTATGAATCTCTGACTGGCCTGGAACTCAGAGATCCATGTTCCATGTCACCTTTACTTTTTTGGGACAGAATCCCCCCGAACCCGAATCTCATCTATTTGGTGACACCTGCCAATGCACTAGGGATCTGCCCATCTCTATGTCTGGTACTGGGGTTACAGATGTGGCCAGGCTTGTATGTGGGTCCTGGGCTCCAAGGTCAGGGCCTCCTGCTTATGAAGCGGGCACTTTACCGACTGAGCCATCTCCTAAGCCCGCTCAAAGGCAAGTGCTTGCTCGTTAGATAATCACACGTTCTCAGAGCGGCAGAGGAAGCAGTGGGAAAGATGGTAGAGTAGTTCAGGCTTGCAGGTGCAGTTTTCTTCTGTTGCAGTTTTTTTTTTTTTTTTTTAAAGTTAGCATAAAGGTGTTAAATCTGATTGTGGCAGCAAATGCAATTTTTATTGTCAAAAAGAAAAAAGTCCACAGGCTAAAATGCTTCTAAAAACTATACTACACACCCATTTCTTATTTGGTACTTTTATTTCTTTGTGCCAATTTTATAAATTTCAATTAAGTTCCCTAAACAAAGTTCTGCCAGAAGCCAAGAGAAGACCATTAATCTCACCTGCCAACAAGGAACCTAAATTAGGAATTGAAATGTCCTTCTTCAAAGCAACAAGGTGGACAGAGCAAGCAGCCTGCTCAACCATCTCCTCCAATCTAAACTGGGAGAGGGCATTAATGCCCCCGAGGTGTTGATTTGGCATGTGACTTCCAGCTGTATCTTGTGTAGCCTAAACTCAAGTCCTAGAATATTCTCGCTAGAGCCATGATTCTTACCTCCCTACTGGTGCCCTTTTACAGACCCCCAACCACAGAATTATTTTTGCTTGCTACTTCATAACTAATTTTGCTGTTACGAGTTGGAAAATAAACCTCTGGTATGTGAAAGGGTCATTTGACTGTAAAGTGGCCACAACCCACAGGTTAAGAACCACTGTTAGAGGGCCAGAGCTCTCAAGAAAATAGATGGAGATTTTAGCAAACCGAACCTTTTCATCTCGTTGGACTGCTTTGGAAAATGCCTTCACTCCTGCTCAGTGTGCTAGGATGAGAGCTGACTGCAGCATTGGAGGAGACAGCACCCGAGCAAGCTCAGCGTGTCTCTGCTGTGTCAGGGCTCATGCATGTTGGCACAGTCAGGGCCAAGCAGGATTTTGCAGGGATATTTTCTTTGTTCTAGCCAACTTTAATCTGCCTCTGACTAGCTAACAAGTTTACTTGGGAAAAGGGCTGTGCTGCCCAATTTTATTTAAGTTCTTTGAATCTGTGGGTGAAGTGCTTCCAAAGAGAAATGACAAATGGGTCTCGTTTTAGGTCCCTATTATGAATGACAGGTTAAACAACATTCTCACAATCTTGAGAATATAATGACTACATCTTTAAAAGCCTCTGGGGACTATTGTACATTTAGGAACGAGAGTCAGTAAATTATTTATCTACACATTAATCTCTCTAAAGAGATCTCCAGCCCTTTCAGTCTAAAAGCTACACTAAGTCTCCACTTCAGCAACATTGTATCTGAAGGGCCTACATCTGTACAAACATTTCTAATGAAAACACCAAGACAACCCCCAGAGAAGCAAATAGAAAGAGGTGTTAAGTCTAGGGTGGCCTTCCCACTGGTACATTCCTGACACTCGTGGACTCCACCTCCATGCCAGAGGTTATGTAAGAGCAGTGGTTCTCAACCTTCCTAATGCTGTGACCCCCTTAATATGCTGATCCCCAATAATAAAATTAGCCCATTGCTACTTCATAACTATAGTTTTGCTACTGTTATGAACCATAATGCAACTTTCTGATATAAAGGATATTTAATATACAACCCTCAGAGGGGTCATGAACCACATATTGAGAATCACTGTGTAAGAGGGTTAAGGTTTGCTCTTGGGGCTCCAGAAAAACTCAGGTCCTTAAGCACGTCTCTTTCCCACTTACCTAAAGATGGACAAGTTCCATCTCTGTCTCCCAAGTCCTGGAGATGCAGATGGTCCATCAATTAAGACTGTTCTTGAGAGGTTGGCAGACTGTAAAGTGTAGGCTCCAAGGTTACAGTTGAAAAGGGACAGACACCAGAGATAGGTTCAAGTTTTCAAGTTCTAAGTAATTGCAGATTTTATTTGACATTCAAACCAAATCACTTTGTCAGTTAAGACCACCAACCAACAAGAGGTCTATTTATTCCCAACAAAAAGATACCCCAGCTAATGTTGGTGACCAGTAAAATACAGAAAAACTCTCTGAAATTTATGTCTAAAGTCTAAACTGCCTGCTAAAATTAAAAAGCAGTGTTTCTTTTGTTTTTCTTTGGGCTCTGTTTTTATTGTTACTTTGTTTTTCTTAAGAACAGGTCTTAATATTATACAGCAGGAGTTTATAATTCTCAGTTTCAAAATCCCTTGCATTCATCTTTAGAGCTCAGGATTTTGTGCCGAGGTGCTATCACCATGAAGGGCTGGTGACACTTGGACATAGACCATCAGTCTGGGAAAAGGCAGACACTACTTGAAGCCAATAGTTTCCAGCACAAGCTTGGCACTTCCAGCACCCTGTAGCTTAGGGATACCATGCTGTATAACCATTTCCTCCCCAAAAGCAACGACTCTACAGCTGTTTAGCAGCAACTCCCAACCCTTTAGAAACCTATTTTCTGTATCTTTGACTTTAAAAGCATTAGCTTTGCTTTTCTAACCTATCTGGCAAATAGAATCTAATCCTTTCACTTCGACAAAGTGGCAGCCAGTCATCCACTGTCATAAGCCTACAGTCAGCCAGGGGAGCCTGCACTCTAACAGGCAACACACATACAACCATATCTCAGTCACCCTCATTTAGACTTAGCAAATGCAGTCAACTTCAGTGTCTAAGGATTGCCTCCATGGATCCAATTAGGCGTACAAAAACCACAGAGAAACACTGCATCTGGACCGACCATACATGGATTTTTCTTTCCTAGTTCACTTCAGGATACAGACTAACAACCAGTTACACAGTGCTTAATTGCAGTAAGGAATAGATCTTCTCTGGGTGAGTCAAGCACATGAAAAACTGTGCAACAGTCATATGTGAACACTACACTTTATACATGGAACCTGAGTGTTCACAGATTCTGCTGTCAATGTGGCTCCTGGAATGTGGCTCCTCCTCTATGGACAATGAGGAATACGTGTACTCTCTCTCTAAGAACCTATGCATGGTAAGAACTACATTAGGTCTGGCATGTGGCAGAAAATAAGACAGACCTGCTTCCTGCTGTCCTCACGGGACTTAGGCTTCTGCCTGCCTATGCTTCACATAACCCAGACTCTATAAAACATGGAAGTATGCTGTTCTGGTCAACAGCAATGGCCGACACAGGTCTTATACCTACGGTCTAGTTCTAACAGCAGGACTCTCAACATCGCTATCAAGAACATAATCTACTTTGTACTAGTTATGGTCAACATTGAGATGACAGGTAAAAGAAAAGCCAGCCTTCTGGATGCTTCTATCAGCTCAACCTCTGATAATGTTTTATACTAAAAGAACTAATTATACAAAATTTATACTTCAGACTCGTTAATAGCTTTGAATTTTAAATATAAGATTTGGGATTCTCTTATGTGAAATGTCTATACGAGGCAAATTCATAGAGGCAGAAAGCAGATTAGTGGTTGCTTGGGCCAGCACAGACGAAAATGAAGAACACTTGCATTGTACAGGGGTTTTCTTTGGGAGTAACAAAACTATTTTAAGTGATGATGCTGGCACATTATAAACACACAAAACCATACAATTATATACTTCAACATGATTTTATGTGGAATATGAATTTTACCAAGTAAAACCATGTCAGGGAAACTGGCAAGACGGCTCAGAGGATAAAGGTGCTCTCCATCTAAGCCTGGTAACTTGAGTTCAATCCCATGGAAAGGCATAGGGAAATTATTGACTCTACACAGTCACCCTCTGGCCACTACACATGCTTCACAACACACACAGTGTACGACACCCCATACACATCATGCAAACATACACTATTACATTTTTAAAGTTTTTAAAAATATCAGTAAGGGAAGCCAGATGCAATGGTAGGGAAGACCACACCTGCTTAGGTAGTGAGCCCTTTCTATAAGCTGTACTGGCCAGGTAAGTTTACTCTCCAATATCTTCAGACACATAATTCCTACTGGAACAACCCTTGAACTCTTACTAGTATCTGAGCAGGGCAGTCAGGAGAGAAAGCCACATGACCTCCTGTGTTTGTGCAGATCCCCAGCACATCCTGGACTCAGCCTACACACCAATGTCTGCATTCCTGGGACAGCCCTAGAAAGGAATTCTCAAAGTGCAGACACAGTGCTCGCTCAACCTTGAGGACACCGGGCAACTCCTCTCCTGTGTCTTCTTTAGAAGTGAAAACTACAGACTTCTCAGAGACACGTGCACTAGGTGTGCAGCTGCACCCATGCACGGAAAGCTCCTGACAAAGATCCGTGTGAACATGTGGAGCGGCGTGCAGGAATGTGCTAGCTATTGCTGATGAAGTGAAAGGTAACATTTCAGCTTCTCACTTGAAGTCGTTTAAAATACTCGGTGGAAGCGCCTGGAAAAGACAAACATACCAGAGGCCCGCGCCTTACCCACTCCATTTAGAAACAAAGAGACCACAGAACTCAAGGATGCACACAGTGAGGATTTTATTTGTCAAATTACAGTAGCTCAAAGATGGCTTTCTTGAAGGCAAAGCACACACACACTTTAGAAGTCCTTTCCACTTACTCTAAGGCCCCCTCTAGTGTTTGGAAAGCTCCAGGCCTCACAGGATACAGAGGAAGAACCATCGTTGGGCCAGGACCTTCTAACACAAAAATACTTTTGCTCCATTCATGTCACCAAAAAAATCAGGAACATGTAACCATAATTCATATTTCAAATCCCTGCTATGATTATCTGCCTCATCCCCTCAAATCCAGCAACCTTCCTGTTATTCACTGCTGGGTTGCTTTTAGAAGACAAGGCTTTGTTATTTAACGAAAAGAAGCATATGATGCCTATAGAGGTTTTAATTTCACAAACAAGAAACATACTTAATGAACATTACCATATAATCAGCTTTGCATGTGCTGAAGCTACTGGTCATTAGTACATACTTGCTGAAGTATAAACTTAAATTTGTTATTTTGGGGAATCAGAATTTTTACTTTATATGTTGTAAGATCACACATGAACTGGGCATTTGCTAACCTGTTCAGTGTCATGCATAGGGAAAAGCGCCGTCAGGACGATGGGGTGGTTTGGGGAACACGGTGTGAGGGAGCTCTGGAGGTTTACAGACTCACTGCACCGACTCTCAGGTGCCTTTGGAAACAGACTGCAGAGGGAGGAAAACAGCTCAGCTTCACTTGGTGCTGTTAGCTAACGTCACTAGGTGTCTGTCTCCATAGTCTGTCTGTCTGAAGCTGTATTGCAGTCGCTGAGAGACAAAGACAACCTATAATTTTAACAACACGGAGCCTCGTACAGTTGTGAGCAGGAAACTGATCAGACCAAGCTATTTTCTCATGTTCTTAAAATGGAGTCCAGTGAAACTTGGATTTGTTTTTAAACTTAATCTGAATGAACTGTATTTAAGCAAGGACTAATTTGTCAGCCAACATGTCACACAGCTTCTCTGCCCGAGACTGCTTTATTTTCAAAGTTGTCATCTGCAAATACCACCGGTTAAAGAAAAAGACTGGTTGTATAAATGCTTTGTAAAAAATGGCTACACTTATACTTGGCTTCAACTTGAAGATATCTACAACCAAAGGGAACAGGGCACAGCCTTTTTAAAGTGCAACACATACTCTCTTGGCTCAACATAAAAATGATACAGCTGGGAACTACTGTGGCCAGTTCTCCTGTTGTGAAAGTTGTGAAAGGCTGTTTTTAAAGTCAAACAACAGACTTTAAACTGAAGAACACGGAAAAGTCATTTAAAATGAGCATATAAAATACAATTACAAGTGAAACCAGCATTGGAGAGGTAGCGTAAGTGTAATCAAATAAATACTATATACAGTAACATATAAAATTCAGCTTATAAAAAAATTAAAAAGAGCATTCCAAAGGAGCCATTTTCCTTGCTTTTGAGAATTTTACAAAAACATCAAAATACAGACCTAGAGTACCTGCAGATTTTCCCGAGGTGTTAATTACTGGCACTGCTTTTTGTCAAAACCTCTCTGATCTGCCGGTCAAGTTCACTTATTATGCGGTCCTCGTGATTATAGACCCCCGTCCTCATCAGAGTGTCCCGCTCCTCTATCAGACGTGTCAAGTAGTCATCCAGGCCTTCTTCCAGCCCCGAGCCCCGGGGGCTGCCCGGCTTCCCACCTGCAATCTCTCTGCAGTCCTGGTGCTGTTTCTGTTCTTGCTGCCTTAACCTGAGAAATCAAGAGCAAATGTCACTGTAGCAGACAAATACTATTTCCACTCTTAATAGCACTATTTAAACAATTCAGAAGTTTTACTAGTTTTTTTTTAAGTAAGAAAGCAAAACCCAATAACTACCACCTGATAAAAGCGATATATTTATAAAAGCACAAGCTATGTTTGTGCTTACAGAATGCATGCAGACGGTAAGGTACAGTACAACATGCCTTTAAGCTTAGCACATGGGAGCAAGAGGCAGGAAGACCACAAATCCCAGGCCAGCTGGGTTGTACAAGACAGTTTCAAACACGTGAGTCAGGGGTGGGACACAGCTCACTCACAGCCACTTCAAGTCCCCTGGTTCAGTTCCTGTCACTTAAACAAACAAGCCACCAAACACAGAAACCAGAAAATAAATATTTTTGTTTTAAATATACATGCATCTTAATTATTTTTAATTATAAATGTTAGTTATATATTAAATATATAAATACTTAAAATTAAAAAAAATATTTTGTTGTCTGGTGGAGACAGGGTTTCTTTGTGTAGCTCTGGGTGTTGTGGAACTCACTCTGTAGACCAGATAAGCCCTGAACTAAGAGATTCACTCTGCCTGCTGAGTGCTGGGTGATTAAAGATGTGTGCGGCCACCTCGACCCAGCTAACAATTTACTTTTAATTGTATGTAACGCGTGGGATGTACACCTGAGCTTAGCTGCCATCAGGTGTTGGTACCGTGGAGCTGGAGGGATCGGTAGCTGTAGGTCACCTGACTTAAGGGCTGGGAACCAAACTTGGGTCCTCTGGAAGAGCAGTGCACACTTGGAGCACTGGGCGTCTCTCCAGCCCTGTTGTAATTACTTTGTCTTTGACTTTGATCACATCTACTTTCGCAAGTCTTGTGCTGTACAGCATCTCAGAGCTCCATCAGTCAGGCGTGCTCTCACTTAATCATCCTCGATTGTTTACCTCAGATGTTTCAATACAGTATCTTTGCTATTGGAACACAGTATTTTCTTTAAATTTACTCATCTTAGGTCACAGTAGTAAGTCAAAAAGGAAAGTGCACGCTGCAAAACAGCTTGTTCCTCTAGTTACTTTGAGGAAAGTACATCTCTGTGAGCGCGGAAGCCTGGCCCAGAGAGCATGAGGTGCAGAGATTTGGTCTGTGCCTCCTCTGGGGGGACAGGAGCAGATGCTGTCTAGGCACTCTGGCACTTCATAGAGAATACTGCTGGCCCCACTGCTCTGAAAATGGCGTGCCAATGGTGTTTCTAGCAGTAAGAATGTGAAACCTTGCAGTGCAATATTTTAGGATTAGCTTCAGTTCTTTAAGAACTGGTTACAATTCTGTGTCTAAATCTGCACATAGATCAGGAAGAGAGAGAGAGAGAGAGAGAGAGAGAGAGAGAGAGAGAGAGAGAGAGAGAGAGAGAGAGAGGGAGAGAGAGAGAGAGAGAGAGAGAGAGAGAGAAGCATCAGGAGACCTGGTCCCAGACAGGTCACTTGTCACTGTCAGTATACAGTTTCATTTGTTCAGATGGCTCTAAAACACTAAACTACAATTCCTTAAAAAGGATATGGACACTAATGTTTAAGAAGAACGGCAAGTATCTTCATCTGTTCGTAGAAAAAGACCATCAACAGTGAGGGACGCTGTGCCCTGAGACCTAGGTGGGAGTCAAGTAACAATGAAGGGTTAAACACTTCCAGTTTCCCACTGAATTTGAACAGTGCGTGCAGATGAGCAAGAACTTCCTTCTGATTAGCTGTTCCCCTAATTCATGTATGTGTGGGGTGTGGGCAGAGGAGGCAGAGAACAAACATTCATGCACGACACAGTAGTCTTGTAGAGGGCAGAGGCCAACCTCAGCTACCAGTCCTCCCTCCCACTTTGAGAAGAGCCTCTGGTCTGTGGTGTTTGCCAGGCTAGGTAACCAGCAGGCTTCTGGGAATTCTCCTTTCTTCCTCTTATTTCCTCTACAGGAGCACAAGCACTGGATAAGTGATGTACACTGCTGTGCATTCTTTTCTTGCATCTTGGGATTCGAACTCAGGTCTGAATGCTTGCAGGGCAAGTACTTTTTATCCATTTAGCTGTCTCCCTTCCTTCTCTACGTTAATAGCTACCTAGGATTAAGGGACTTTCTAAGCAAATTCATGATCCATGGTGCCAAACTATAGACCAACAAGTCTAATCATATCCTTTTAAAAATTATTTGGTTATATAAGAAGGAAAATGTATTTTATACAAGCATATCACCGCTATCAAGTACTTACTGAAACTGTCATGATCACAACAGAATATTTAAACTTGATATCTAAAGAAGCCCTCAGAATTCCAACAGGAAATTCTGATAACATGCCTGATAAATGCTGTGTGTTCCATTTACTTGCTTCCTCCCTCAGAATCCACAGGACTGCTGTTATAAAGTTCCTTGTGGTATAAGCTCAGTAAGTGTCTTAATCCTCTTAATGCTCTTTGGTTTTCCACCCAAAAGGAAAGGCCTAGTTCCTTTGAATATGACAGTCCTCCCGATTTTCAGACAGCTTTCCAAGGCTTTCTTCTCCATGTTCAACATGTCCCCACTTTCAGAGTCATCTGGATGCCACCACATATCATACTGTGCTGGAAGGGTCCCACTGCACTGAAGATGTCTAGGTATCTGAGGTCCTTTAAAGGACATCACACACTGCTAAGAACCCCAGAGACATTTTCTGCAGCAAATGCAAACACGGTGGCTGTGATGGTCCTTTGCAGCACCAGCTCTTTGGCAGCTGAGCCATGGTGGCAAGAGCAGCCGTGGATGGCTTCTGTGTGAACTGTTTCCATGTCTTTCCTATCACACAGTGATAACTTAGAGAGGACATAATGAATCTCATCTTACTAGTTTCAGTTCTCACTCATGGTGTATGACGATCTATGACTCACTTATGTATGGTTCAGTTTGACAGACATGCATTTGGTTTCTGTGGTAAATGGGACGGCAACGTTTGAATGGGATCATGTTCTAACTCACGGTTTCCCGGATATCAAGCTTACAATGTTGCAGACACCAAATATTTGTTGAAAATTCTATCAAAGATTATTTTCTAAAGATTTATTTTATGTATATGAGTGCTTATCTGCATGTACACCTGCATGCCAGAAGTGGGCATCAGATCAGATTACAGACAGCTGTGAGCCATCCTGTGGTTGCTGGGAATTGAACCCAGGAACTTGGAAGAACAGATAGTGCTCTTAACTGAAGCGCCATCTCTCTAGCCTCTACCAAAGATGCTTCACTCTAGGTTTTTTATTTTTGTTTTTCTTATTCAGCCCATGATTCATTGATAGCATTTAATACTTGAAAGTTTGGTTTTGTGAGACTATTTGAGGATAACAGTTAATACTAATTAAATAAAGGTAACAGAATTAATATATAAGAAATTTCTTATTTAGTTATTCATATTAGTAATATAGTAACTTTAATTAAGCCATACTAAACCAGGGATTATTTTAAATGACTTATATACCTTTTTTAAAAATTCAAAGCAGCTCATTCAATAAGATTGGAGATAAGATTAGAGTTTAGGAATCACTAAATAGCACATATAAACAAAGCTACCACACCCTGCCCTGGGCATGGCCTTTCCTGTGGTTTCAACTAACCCGTAGTACTGTACGGTCCAAAAGCACCAGATGGAAAATGCTCCTACATAAGTAAGTGCTAAGTTTTAAAGTGCATGCCCTTCTGAGTAGTGCTGGAATCCCAGGCTGTCTGGCAGATTAGCCCAGCTCACCAATCAGCCTGTTCCAGCTGTATTTGCTCCCTGCCTGTTAGTCTCAATTGTCTGATGGACTATCACAGCATCTGAGGGCATGCGTTCAAATAATCTGTCACAGTAGCGCACTTATCTATCAGGTACCAAGTCCCCATGAGAAGCGGAAGCACAAGGTATTTTGTGAGAGGCCCACTGTTTACATAACTTTTACATTACAGTATAGTGTTTAATATTCAATTTTATCGATAATTTCTTACTATGTCTAATCTATAAACCCCATCATATAGATGCATATATAACAAATAACAATGTTTAAGACTCTGCTATTTGAGTGTCTACTGTAGTTTTTTTTAGATAGTGATTTTGAAAGGAAAACTTTTAACTTCATTTATTCAAGGAACACATTTTTTAAGGGCACAGTACACTTAAGTAGGCTTGGGGTGCTAGAGCAAAACAGGACAGACTGGGTAACTAAAATAACGAGTTCTAGTGGGTCCAAGAT
The DNA here is from genome assembly GCF_963924665.1 of Micromys minutus. Lineage (NCBI taxonomy): Eukaryota > Metazoa > Chordata > Mammalia > Rodentia > Muridae > Micromys > Micromys minutus. The sequence continues at coordinate 39,698,470 of NC_137977.1, forward strand.
AGAGCGCTAAGACAGTCCACCTCTTTCTCTATCCTCACACAGGAAAGTGAGCATGTTCCCTAGTGTCTCTTGGGTAAAAGTAACTTTTATTCACCTGACATAATTGTTGTCTCTGAGGCTTACTGCCTCCATCTGCTAACATAAGCCTAGTCCTGGAAACTTCCAGACTCTGTACAGTCTTATCTAGGCCTAGAATGTTTTCAGCCTCAGACTTAACTGCTGAATACACTCAAACTTTCTAGCTCTTTCTGAGTTCTTGTTGGCTGGTCAACTCACCTGTTCCGGCTCAAACTCCTCTCCACACTAACTGATTCAACCTGGCTTCTCCTGAATTGCTCTGCTTGGCCTCAGCCTAACTCTGACAATCTGTTCTAATCTTCTGGCTCCTTCTGACTTCACCTGTGTCTAGCTTGTTCTCTCTCTGCAATCTGTCTCTCTACAACTGTCCAGTGAAGCTGTCTCCTCCTCTCTTTACTGCTCTCTCTTTTCTCTGACTCATCACGTTGTCCACCACTCACTCTTAGACACGGGTGCTTCCTTCTACAGACCAACATCACTGTTTGAGATGAAAAGCATGTGCTAAGGGCTGAGCCCCACCACCCCCAGTAAATAGCACAATCTCAGGGTTCACAGTGTGATCAAATCCTGTAACATCCTTAGATGAACACAGTCCCCTTGTGGGGGGTTCCACTCTCACCTGTCAGCTAAAGATCACGTCTCCAAATACTGTCACATTTTGGCTTCCACAGGAAGCTTCTGGGGAGCATGGTCCAGTTTATGCCCAATGTGTATCTATTCAATGTTCTACGGTAGCTCCATGTATAAAAATATGCAGTGACAGTATCATGTAGACCCAGAGTCCAACTAGTTAAGAGAACTTAGAAGTTCACCGAATGTCATTATAAAGGTCATTTTTAGGCCCTGCTCCAGGGTTAAATATGTATTATTCTCTACAACAAGCACATACTTGACAACTCAAATGTTATACCATGGATAGTGCTGCCCACTGACAAAATAACATGACCCACGCCTCCCAAAGTGTGCTGTCACAGAAAACATGTAAAAAAGCTGGAGGTGGCTCAGTGGTTAAACGCACCTGCTGGTCTTCTAGAAGATCTGAGTTCAATTCCCAGCACCCATGTTGGGTAGCTCACAACTGCCTCTAACTCCAGGGAAACCAATATTCATTTCCAGTTTACATAAGAACCTACATACATGTCAAAAACATGCACAAACACAGACATATAAATAAAATAAAAACAAATCTCTAAAACATAGAGCAATTTAAAAAGTACTATGCTATGTGCTAAATGCTGTTATGGTAAGGGAGGATCAATTTTTTTTTGTCTATCAAATTTGTAGACCATACGAAAATAAATGGTTTCTATCATATAACACAAGCATGTGTAAGTGTGTATTTGTTTTACCTAACTTTGATCCGACACCATACCCTTCTTAGGTTAGGGAAGACACAGTAAAAGGCTTCGTTTTGGATCTGTGTTCGTGAGAAAAGGAGTCATTTTAAGGACAGCACCTGTTCAGTTCGTTCCTTATGTCCAGCAGCTCCTGTTGCTCAGTTCTCACTGTGTCTTTCTCCTCAGCAGCCAGGTAACGCAGCCGCATCTGCTCCAGCTCCTCCTGCTGTTTTTTAAGGCGAGCCATTTGACTTTCTTGCTCCCTCTTAAAAGAAACAAAGAAGCTGTCATGTGCCACTGTGAATATACCCATTTCTCAGGACTGACTTACAGACAGTACCTGGGAGAGAATGATAAGCTGCCAATTCTGGACCAAATGAAAGTTAGAATTGCCCAACTTTTCTAATTATCTCTTTTATCCTTCTCTCTTTTTGATGTCACTACTCATGGCCACTAGGACCGAGGTTTACAGTTGCAGGGTATAAGAATGTGAAGGCAGAAGCAGCTGCTTGCCAGCACAAAGAATTACAGAAAGAACTGCATCTATGAGCATCTACAAGCCCCACCTACACACCACGTGCCTACAAAAACTTAACAAGTCTCTGGTCACTAATCCCAACCAGGTTAGTGGGTAAAGTTTTCTCTTTTCTAGGCTCATATGAACATCTAAGCACACGATCTTTTTAAAAATAAAAATGGGAACAAATGCTATATCTTAACTTGCATTTAAAAATTAACAATTCTTCCATAGAGGTAGATAAAAGTTTTTAAAATAAATGTAACAATCTATAGAAGGAAGCTATTCTGTGCCTTGAGAGAGACTCTGTCAAAACAAACAGTACTGCAGTAAGACCCCTACTATGTGACAGGGAACTTCCAAGTCCACCCACGGACTTCTCTACAGACAAGTGCTAATCTTTTCTTAGGACAGCGGGGGCAACAGGTGGCATCTTCTGTGTCTGTGCTGTTCTATTGTTCCCGACAGGCCTGGAACTCAGACGTCCACCTGTGTCTGCCTCCTAGGTGCTGGATTAGGGTGTGTGCTGTAAGCTCAACTCATGGGCATATGAGCTTGCTTTTTTTTTTTTTTTTTTTTTACTAAGTAAATTACTTTCTGATTATGGCAAATTAAACATTGGTCAAACACAAGGAATATTTTGTTAAATTGTCACAATGTGAACTACTCACATAACTATCATCAGGGTAAAGAGAAAGTTACTGAGGAGTCTGCTTCCCCCCATTTCCCCAGTCAGTAACAGCCACACTTTCCAAAGGTAACCCCCACCTTAACTCTACAGGCTCATCATGCTGAGTTCTGGGGTAGAAAGGAGAAGTCCAGATGACTCTGCTGGGCTTCTTTCGCTTAACATTGACTCGAGAGTCATTTGTATTGTCCTGTTCAGTTCATAGCCCACAGTACAACCTTAACTAATACACACTTTATGCAACGCTGAGGACCATTTGGGCAGCTTCCAAGTTCATACTATGAATACTGCTGATGTTAAGATGACAATGCATTTTACCTAGCTCTGTACCCGAGATTCAAGCTGCTGGGTCAGAAGGCACAACTTCAGAATTACAAAACACTGCCAAACTGTGTGCAAGGCAGTCCGTCACTGCGTGGTTACTGCCAAAGTTCCTGGGTCCTGTAATTCTGAACAACGCTTGGTGATATTTTTCCTTCTTTTTAACAATTCTGACAGATCACATAGTGGTTTGCCCTGGTTTTATTTTGCATTTTTTACCAAACAAGTGTCAATACATTTGAATGGCATTTGGATATGCTTATCTATAAAGTTTTTATGAAAGCTCTGGTTTTTTTCTTTGTACCTTCTTATCTTTCTTACTGGTGTTACAGTTCAAGGGTCTCCAGTTACTGATTTGCCCTTTCACCTCGTATGATTCAGGACGCACGGAAACATCGCCTGCAAAGCTCCATCAATGCCTTTCTAGCTGGCCCTCTATACCTTTCATTTCCTTTTTAACCTGTGTCAGTCTTGAGGATATTATTTTAAATTTATTTATGTGTGTGTATGTTTGTGTGGGGGGTTATGTGCACAAGTACAGGTGGTCATGGAGGCCAGGGCAGGGTGTTGAACTCCTGAATCGAGAAGCACACGCCATTGTGAGCACTTGCTGTAGGTGCTAGGAACCAACCTTCTGGAACAGCAGCAAGTGCTCTCAACCACTGCGCTGGTCCTCCAGCCCGGGGATACTCAGATCAGCAGAACAAGGCCTGCTTTCTTGTCCCCAGCAGAACTCTGAGGGTAGCGTTGGCTCCACGTTGGTACGGATGCCCTGCTCCCCTGCACTGTATCTATGGTACAGACAACCAGTGTTTAGGGAGCAGCCCAGGGCCTGGCCCTTCCAGATTTTGTGCCTGCTTGAGACTAACTGGCTAGCTTTGCACTTGTGATTTCCTTATTACTGAATCTATACATTAATTTTAAGCTTTAGAATCATGGTTATTACACTGGTTTCTTATTTAAACTTAGGGTTATTTCTTCCTATACTGTTTATGTACAGTCAAATGTTTGAGTCAGGTATTTTTTTGTATATATTATCCATTACGACTGCTGTTTAATTATTTAACTTTGAGTCACCTTAGCAGGTAATCAAACTTACTTCTCTGTAGCATCCTCATCTCGTCACATGCTGGTAGGATCTAGAGTTCTCCTTTCTTTGTAATGTTCTGATATTTATAGAGGTGTCTCTTCCAAAGTCTTTCTCTCAAAGTAACAATGTTTGGGTTTTGTGTGGGTATGCATGTGGAGACCAGAGGTAGAACTCAGGTCTCTCCAGGCACCTTGGTTTTTGAGCTGATACTGAGATTTGGGGCTATATATCTCCATGGTATGGGTTAAGGATCTGCCTGTTTCTACCTTTGCCTCCCAATGCTGGGATTACCAGCATATAATACCATGCCAAGTTTTTATATGGGTAATGGGATTCAAAATGGGGTCCTCATGCATGGGAGACACGTTACTGAATAAGCTATCTCCCTAGCTCGGTCTAGAAGACACATTTTTCTTTTCTTATTTTGTAATGCAGCTATGGTTAAATTCTTCTCTAAGCACAATCCCTCCCTCCAAATTTCCTGCTCACATATATTTTTATTCTTTTGAGTTCAAATATTTTCTAATACATGGTTTTGATTTTACAATGGGTTTTTAGAAGTAAACTATGAAAGAAATGTCCCATGTTATTGAATTTTATTAATTTATACTTCAGTATCCCTGTGCAGGGCACGTTCTAATGTACAATCTTCTGAAATGTGTTGAATTGTGGTTTAATGTAGTTTCTACATAATTTAACAAAATACTTCATGTGTACCAGAAGCTTGGAGTCCTTCCAAGAAGTGTTTGTTCTCTACAGGCCAGAGGTCATTTGTCATCATGTCAGCAGGTCTACACACAGAGACTTGTTTTGGTTTGGTTTAGGCTGTTATACACACCTATGTTATGTAATAAGTATGTCTTCCTCGTTCTACTCATCTGACTAACTGTGAAAGCTGCCTCGGGCATGCTTCCGGAGTCTAGACCATCTGCCTGATATCATTGTTATGCCAAACCTCTTTAGTGTTAAAGGTCTATACCTTTCTCTGCTAAAGCTGAAGGACAGCAGTACAGTGAAGGTCTGTTCCTTACACAGCACACTGCTGGGCTGGAATGCGGGCTATTCACATTCTCCCTATGGAAGCACTTAGCTCAGTTAGTTTTAAAGCAACCTGGGACGTGTAGATTTCCATCTTTCTTCTGGACTATTTTCTATTCCTTTCCTCTGTTTGCTTCTTATCTTTTAATCAACTCTTTCTTGTCTAATTTCCTCTCAGGTTCTTCTAAGATATAAGATTTTACTTAAGACCCAGTATGAATTAGGACTGTGACAATCTTATAGAAAGCAAAACATATTTCATACACTTGAACATTGTTACTTCATATTTGTATTGTTTTGTTATGAATTTTTAATGTATATGTATTTTAAACTTCAATTACATATGTAGTTTCAAACTTTATTTTAATGCATGTGTGTATGTGTGTGTGTGCGCGCGCGTGTGCGTTTGAAATTGAGTTTGATAAAGTTGAAATAGTATTATTTAGTGACTTTAATTTCTCATTCTCCAACTCACTCATGACTCGTAGCACCCTTTCTATATACTATTGGCCACAGCAGTCCTCATGCGTGGAAAGAATGTATAGAAGTCAGAAGACGATGCTGTGCGTCATCTTATATTGCTTTCCACCTTAAACAGTTTTCAGCTATCCTGGGAGATGTGATCTTCTCTCCATCATCTCCTAGAGCCAGGGTGACAGACACATGTGGACACACTTTCTTTTGATAGGTGCCAGGGATTAGGTCTTCATGCTTGCACAAGAAGCCTCTCCCCTGCCCTTAACTTATACTTTATGCTTTCTTGCTGGGATTACTATCCTTATTGTTCCTATTTCGGTCTGAATACTTTTTACAGACCCATCTTCTAGTTACAATGTCCTAGTTCTGTTGTTCATAATCTGCTGTTAATCCATCCTAAACAAATTAATTTTAGCTCTTAATTTCTCTTGCAATATAGAATTCCTGAGTCAGAATATTGTTTCTATAACATCTTCTCTCTAGACTACAGTAATTGTAGAATTTCAGACTTGTTTGATTATTCTAAGATCTATATAACTCCTTGATAGATTTCTATTGAACAAACAACAACCGGGTTTTCCAGTTTAGGACTGCTATGGCCAATAAATATGTAAAAAGGCAGCCAATAGTCACAAGTGAGTTGGAGAGTGAAAAATTGAAGTCACTAAATAATACTATTTCAACTTTATCAAAGTCAAAATTTTAAGCAGTCTAATTGTAGGCAATCACTGGCAAGACTGCGCAGAAGAGGCGCTGTTATGTGCTACCGCCTGTGCTGGTTTCTGTGGTGCTGGGACTTGAGCTCTACATGCGAGGCAAGTCTCTCCCCAGGCTGCACCTGCAGCTCTGTATGACTGCTAAAAATGTAAAATTAGCACAACCACTTCAGGAAATCAGTGAGCACCATTTAGTAAAACTTAAAGAAAGTGAATGTATTCTAGTATCTGAAATTTTATTTTTTGTTATAAACATCTGAAAACTGTTACTTGTGTGAGAACTGCTTCGGGCCGCCTTACATAGGGGAATCTGTAAAAAGCAGTTTTACTAAAGATTACACATAAAACCTACATAAGTGTGGAACATTTTCCATGGGATACTACTCCACATATCTAGAGAGTAAAACATGTGAAAATACTGTTTTCAGAGGTCTTTAGAATTGTAAATTGCTCACTGCTTAGCAGGCACTGAATATGGAAGCTCAAACATGTGAGGTTTATCCCCAGCTCTCTTTACTTGTTTTGTAGATGAATGCTGTGCACTGAAGGGGGTGGGGTGGCTGTGCTTCTCCATCCCTCTTTTTACAGCCTACAGACAGGGCCACTGGCTGACTCAAGGGCTCACCAGCTTGCCTAGGCTGGCTTTGCATTCATTCTTCCTGCTCCATCCTTAAAAAGACTTGAGATAGCAGCTCCAAGCTACCAGGCTTTCCTGGTCATATTTTTAAAATACCTTATGTGCTGAAATTACAAAGAAAAAAAAAATCTAGGATAATGATATTTAGTGGAAAGCAAGAAGTTACAGTTTAAAGATAAGCGGTTGGGAGAAGCCTGGTATGTAAAGTGTGCTCCTGTATAAGCCTGAAGGATGTGCACTGGCAGCCCCATCCCCATGAGGAGCGGAGGCTGTGGTGTGCGCCTATACTGCAGTACTGGGAAGCTGGAGACAGGCTAGCCAGCTGGTGAGCTCCAAGGTCACTGAGAGGCCCAGCTTCACTGGACAACAACCAAGAAAAAGTACATGTGACCTTTGTGTGGGCCTTCATGGGTGCACATATGGGTGTACATACATAAATACATTCTTTAGACACGTTTTTAAGAAAGAGAAAACATTTGGGCAAAGGTACAGTTAATGAGTATCCCCAGTTGGGAAGGAGGTTAAGATTAATTGTTATTACTTTTATATTTCACCATGCTACTACATCTACAGTTTTTTTGAGTCAGTGTTCTTACTGTGAAATCCTGTCTAGTGAGGCACTTTTGGTGACTGATCTTTTTGCCTTTGACTACTGAATACTGGGATTGCAAATGTGTGCCACAACAACTGGAAAAATTTGCACTGTTTTTAAGTAATGAGAAAAAGTATGACTACAAGGAGAAAAAAAGAACAGAAGTTGATTATTTAACTTTAGGCTACTTTATAAAACAAACTTAACACCCCCTCTCCAACTTGACACATTTTTATTCTAAAACATACCAGAGATATCTTTTAAACGCCTTGAATTTTAAAGCAAATATACCATATTGTTAATGATTACATATGCATGCAAAAACAAGGGTCAGGGCAAATGCTTTCCGTTGCCAGGTGCTCTGGGTTAAAGGCTCCTCAATCAAGTGAGTATAATCTTTATTTTGCCCTGGCTGCCTATAAATCCAGAAAGCAGATGTAAACATGCATACAGTAGACTAAACAGCTGTACAAAGTGGCCACCACTGACTCTCCCCCCACACATACCATCCAAGTCTGTGGGAAAAACGCAGAACTAACGAAGGAACTCAAGTCCAGTTTTCTGAAAATAACCCAGAGCTGACAAGCCGGCAGGAGGGCCTGGATGGTTTCAAGACACAGTTTTTAACCAAGACTTGGACCTCCAACTGTTTTCTTAAACAAAGATCTACATCCCTATCCTTGGCTAAATTACTTATAAATGAATCAAATTAATTACTCTGAGTGGATAAGCAGGAGGCTGGACAAGATAGTGCTGATGTCAGCCGATGAAGTCTGTGTTGCTTTAACTAAATATACTGGCTGAGTTTTAAACACATCTACTGTGCACAAATATGGTAAGAGACCCACGTGCTACTAAAAAAAGTCTTAGTTCTGTTTCCTGTCCCGAGAACAAATACACAGAGCTTTTAAGTAAGTAACATAGTGAAAATGTTACATTTTTATGACTAATTCATGCCTTATAGCATGATTCATTAATTAAACAATGCAGCTTTTATTCTGCTTACAAGATCTACATTCTAGAAGGGGCTTTGGTAAGGTTCTCATTTAGAACACGAAGACCAGTGCAGACAATCTTTGGTATTTGCTATCATCCAAGCATTTATTTAGGTACTGTTTAAAAATATTTCTACAGCATATTTTCACAAAGAGGAAAAAGGAAACTAAATTGCCCCTGTATATCAAACAAGTCATTTTAATAAAAGAGTATCGTTTCCCTGTTGTTCTAAGTTGGGGCTCACTTCACGTCACATGTATTGATTACACTTACTGCCATCAGTTAGTAAAACACTGTAGAAAACTTCCAAGTTGGGTTGAGGCTGAGAATGAAAGTTTTCTTCTAAACAATCAGGAGGTCACAATTTTTTAATTCACAAACTGACTATACGCGGCTGCCTCTGAGTAATGGCAAGCCCTCTTTAAACATTGTCTGGCAGTGGGCACCAAGCATTAGATCTTATTTCCAAGCCATACCAGCTGGGTTTTGTCATTAACATTTATTAACAATCTAAGATATGGCTCTCACCGTCTAATCCACACTACACAAATGTTTTCTATGGCCCTCCAGAGGGATTCAATGTGACAAATTACTGGCAGAGATTATAGCCTCGTGGCTATTCACCAGAGGCAATGTAAAATTAACATGGTACTAATCCAATTTAAACAAAAAGTTGCACAAACAATTCTCTGAACAAAAAGCAAAGAGACACTTCCAATTTTATTTTCAAACACAGAATAAATGTGTTTTTAATAAAGAGTTTTAGGGGAAATTTTTAAAGTAATTTTCACACATGTGAAATGTGCCAATTTAATGAAGTTATTAATTTTAATCTTCCAAAAACTGTTAGTGGCATAGCATAATTCACTATGAAGACCCCAAGGGCTATTGCTTTTCTTAAATTACCACATCTCAGTATGGCCTGCAAAACATCAAAGGTTCCTAGTGATCTCAAATCTTGTTTATAATGTTCCTAAAGCAGAAAGTTTACAAGATAAAGAATAAAATTAGTACAAAGCACTAAACACATTGCATTCATTCTGACTGCTATTTGTAAATTAATATTCAGTGTGGTGTGTGTGTGCATGTATGTGATGCATACACGTGAGTAGATACTCATGTCTATGCATGCACATGAGAAGGGCAGAGCAGGAAACTGGGAAGAAGTTTTTTCCTTACTATGTTGAAACAAGGTATTCTGCTGACCTAGCAGCATGAGCTGTTTTGGCTAGGCTTGCCAGCCAGCAAGTTCCAAAGATGGACTCCTTCCTCCAAAGCTGTGGTTCCTGGCACACATGACCACACAGTTTTCTATATGGGTGCTGATGAAGCGAACGCAGGTCCTCATATTCAGCACAAGTATGGTTACCCAATGTGCCATCACCCCAGTCCCACTGCTCTTAGTTTCTTTACTGGACTGTAAGTTTTGAAGAAGTATTAATTCAACAGTTTTCTTACTTAATAAACTTATAGCAATTCAAGAGAAAGAAAAATTTGAAAGTGATACCCTCACTTATTAGAAACAGATAATATATTTATTTGAGCCAGAGGGTAAAAATGGACAGGAAGAAAGAATAAATAAGTAAGAGGGCAAATGAGTAGATGACACCAAGATGTGAGGAAGTAGAATTAGCAAAGGGGAGATTTCATAATCTGTTGGCTTCATTTGTTCCTTTTTGAGACTGTTTTCATGCATACGTGCCAGTGAGGTCAGGGGTTGGCATCAGTGCCTTCCTCAGTCTTTTTCATCCCATTTCTTTGGGAAGGACTCTTTCAAAGTGAACTAGACTGGCTATCCAGGAAGCAGCAAGAGCCTTCTGTAAGAGCTCCTCCAGTGCCAGGGCAACAGGCACAACAGCAGCACCTGCTATTTCAGATGGGTACTGGTGTTCACGCTCAGGCTGCCATGACCCACTGACCCACCTCCAAGACACACCACCTTTCCTCTAAGACAGGGTCTTTCTTGGTCTGGGCTGACCTTGTACTAGCCACAGAGTCAAGGAAAACCTCGAATCCTCAAGCCTTCTGCGCCCACCTTTTCTTACTTTGAAAACCTACCTCAGCCACATTCAGTGGCTTATGCCTACAATCTCAACTACTTGGGTGATTGAGGCAGGAGCATTGTAAATTCAACTGCAGTTTGAGCAGCTTAGGAAGAAGCCTTTTCAAAAGTAGCATGCTACCTACTTCTCTCCCCACTTTCCTGGATCCATTCCACAAGTCCTCCCTATGCTTCTGTATAAAACCATAGCATTGTAACTTTATAAGTCTAGCCATTTCTTCCTCAAAGACAGTTCTCAGTGCTGTTCTCGCTAGCAGGCAAGGACACTATGCTTTCTACTAGGACATGCCAACCATCACTCTGCTCCAGTGCTTTTGTGGGAAACCCTGGTCCTCTAGGCACTGAAACTACAACAGGACAAGCTCGCTCATGCTTCCACCTAAGTCTTTTCACTAGTGTCTCCCTGAGCACACATGACAACTGTCAGTCATTTTGTCATGTGCCAACTAGGGATTATAGAACTAATATCACCACTATACCATCATCACTCAACTTCTTCCCTGTGATACGCTACTCATACCACTTATGTGATATGCATAAGTGTTCCAGGCTCTATTCTATACAGCTTCAGATCGCTCCTTTGCCAAGGACTCCATCACTTGAGGTCAATCAGATTCCAAAAAGATGCATTTCTAAACTTAAAATTTAAAATGCCCACTCACATTTGCAAATCTTACCTCCTTCCTCTGCTCCAGTTAAGAGAGAGTCTTGTTATAAAACCTGGCTGGCCTGGAACTTACTATGTAATCCAAACTGACCTCGAACTCATTGTAATCCTCCTGTTTCAACCTCCAGAATGTTGGGATTACAGGTGTGCACTGAATTCTTGTCTCCATTGGCTTCTTTAATTGTATTTCCCAAACTGGAAATGCTTCCCAGACTCTCTGGCTGAGCCCTTAGCATCATCTTTCACAAGAATCTTGTTTCATTTCTATTGCTACAGTTCCAGGTTCTGTTCCTGGAAATGACTTTAAACTGTTCCCTCCTGTACCTAACAAGAGATCATGCTTCCTCACTTCATGATTCTTTGTAATAACGAGAAAGTCACCACACTTCCCCTACTCCGTTGCTAGTCACAACCAGATTTGCTATTAATATTCTAATGACTCGTCCAGAGGTCCATCTGAAACACTGCCTGCCCTTTAGACACCATCCCTAAGTCATCCCCAACAAATATGTTTCCTCTTCTGAATAGTGCTCAGCTAACTGCTACTACTGTTTCTTCCTTATTTCTAAATTCTCACCTCTAGTGGGCAAGGCCCTTGTCTTACCTGCCTACATACACTGAGCACAGTGTTTCCAGTTTAGGAAGAACTTATTACTGTACAAAATACCCACACTAGGTCTGTAAGCACTAAAATAGCACATTGCTATTTTGAAAATGCAAAATATAAATCTAAAATCCAAAACTTTTGAGCTCTAGCATGATAAGAATAACACTGTGGTCATGAGACAAGCACATTTAAAAATACTCTAAAGAAAAAAATTACCTCCTGGCTATATAATTGATGTCCAACTGAAACACAAATGAATTTTGTGTTTACATTAGGATGTAACATTTATGGTATCTCCTTACATATATGCAAATAAAAAATATGAAAAAGTCTGAAATTCACAGTATTTCTGGTTCAATTTCAAATGAAGGACAAACAAGTTGAGTCTACCCACTTTGCAGAGCCTACAATCTCGATGTGGCTACAGCTGCTCATATTCTACTAGCCCTTAATTTCCGTCCTGCTGGCAGCTCTAAAAAGACGGTAAGAATTCGCGTAGTATCACAGATTTCTAATATTACATAATATAATATGGAAACATACTAAAAATCTGAAAGACACTATGCACCAGACTTCATTCAGAATAAAGCTGATTTTTTTTTTTTTTTTTTGGAATTTAGAGTAATTAATACTCATGGTCTTTCAACGGGTCCAATAAATCACATTCAAAGTCAAAGCCTCATTCATAGTCCTTTGGATCTTAATCATTTAAAAAACTTCTGGCCCAAATTAAGATTAACTTCTGATGAAAATAACTTTCCTGTCTAGGAAAGGAAAGTGTCAACAGGGATTTAAAAAAAAAAAAAATAAAATCTTTTAAATTTAAAATTATGCAAAACTTCCCTATGACAACTTTCATAATTGAGTAATTTTATCTTCCTAGGAAAATTATTTTAAAATATGTTAGGCTCATAAATATTAAGAAATGCTAAATTTAGTTTATCCCCAAATGGTCCCCTTCAGAGACGTCCCTAATGGAGATGAACCCTAAGGAAAGAAGCAGGTGTTTCTAAGTGAAGGTGAGTTAACTATTTGAACAAGATTGCTGGCAACTAAAAATAAAAGTGTCAGCTTTCAATTGTGAAAACACGATTCTGCAAATAACACATTAAAAAAATGAACCCAGTGCCTCTGATCTTAGAACACAGCACTGGAGAGGCTAATGCAGACCTCTGACACAGCAGCGTCAACTGTGAAACTAACAAAGCTGCGAAGGAAGACAGGGGCCGCTCTCTACTACGTACCTGCTTGAGTCTGGCGAGTTCTTTCAAAGCTCGGCCCCACTGCTGCTTGTAATGCAGTTTAGACTTGGTTGCAGATTCCAACTTTCTTTCAAGTTCAACCTAGCAGTGATTAAAATCGTATCAAGTGAAACACTATACCACTGTGTGCAATCACTGAAAGATAATATATACAAAGAGTCGGGCTTAAGAAAAGAGTTTATACAGCGTGACATATGACATCGTCTAAAGCTGTTATATAACTTACTATAAATATTATGGCACATGAACATTTTCTTGTTTAAAATATAGTATTATTTTTATTGCCTTGCAGGCTAGACTAAAAAGAACTGAATTAGTTTTAACCTCTAGACAGTTACTATAAATGTATTTAAATGTGTATATTACAGAGTAAAAATACATTCATTTTTAACAAAAAGCAGCTCCAACTGTTAACATTCCGCTTCTGCTGGCACCCCAATCTCAGCAGGAGGATTTTCCTTGGGAAGCCTGTCATTAGGCAGAATTCTGTCTCGTAATAGGGAGAGCTGGAGAGATACTTTCATAACTTTTGTTGAAACCACAGAACACTGGAAACAGTGCAGTGTTTTATCAAAAAGCAATTTACTAAGAGGTGCAAAGTCAAAAATGAAAAAATATTTTAAGAATGTAAAAATAAACCCAAGAGGAAGAAAAATAACGTTCCTTAATAACACACATTTCACTTTTATTTTCTATCTTTCCTGAAATATATAAAGAAAAACACTAAAGTGATTCAATTAAAAATCTGGTTATTTATGCTTGCAGCAGGCAATCTGCTGTGCCTGAACTAAAGCCAAGTTGGCTATGTTCTGGAATGTACTCACTCAGTGCTTCAAACCATGTACCAAACAAACCCACGCAGCCAGAAGACAGTTTTACTGTTAAGTGATAATGTAATAATCTGCTTGAATTACAGTAAAACATTGTCACTCTGAACTAGCTGATTTTTTTTAAATATCAAGTTTAGTTTTTTTCCCATACATACAACTCCAAATGTTTTACAGAAAAACAAAAGACGAAGACACTATAAAAACTCGAATGTTAGAAAACTCAGAGCAAAATAAAATGACAGGAGAAGCAGACTGCCAAGTCCCCATCACAAAGGCTAGAGCGCTCTGCAGTTATATATGACACTTGGAGTCGAGGTCTTCCTGCTCTACAAATCCCCAGTGCTAGGATTCAGATGTGTTGACATTTCACAACCAGTCTCAAGCATCTTGAGTTGAATGATATTGCTGAGATCACTGGAGATAATCCCTCCACTTGTCCCAGTGATTCATACACATTACTTGGTACTTTAACAACAAGCCATACCTCAGAAGAGTGGAGACAGTCTTTGAGAGCATGCATATGGGTCCTGGACAAGGTCTGCATCTGGGACCAGATCAAGGATGAGGCCTAACAGACCCACTCTAACAGTAAAAACTAGGCAGTTCTACCAGTTTTGCATAAATATAAAAATAACTCATACTTTCATAGTTATACACACTAATTTAGAACACACACACATCATTCTGCATATTTTATTCCTAAAAACTTACTTGCAAATCTGAAGTACAAATTCATTACTATCAATGATCCCTAATTTTTATTTTAAGAATATGGTGCTTGTGATTATAAAAAATTATGAGACCTAATTCCTAGAATAATACATGTAACTAAAGTTTCTTTTGGTTTAACTTAATTATTTTTATTATTTACTAAAACTTCAAAAACTTAAAATATATTTACAACATTTCTTTGTTCTCTTTTTTCCCTCCATCTGCTCCCAAGGCCTCCTTAACTCCCTCTAAAATTCATGGCCTCTTTTCTTTACTATTGTTAAATCTATATGTATACACACACACACCACTTACTGTTGCTTGTATGTATACAGTTCCACAGCTGACCATTTGTACTGGAGAACTAATGTGGGGATCGTCCCTGGGAGAAGCCATCTCTCCCTTTCTCAGCAGTCCGCAGGTGCCTGTAGTTCTTTGTCTGCAGTCAGGACTTCATGAGACTTCCCCTTCTAAGTTGGCATGTCTACTTATGCTGCCTTTGTTCAGGCCTTGCTTAGGCAGCCATATTGTTGAGGTATGTGTGTGGTGGGGGGCTTCCTTCTCATTTATAGGGCACACCTTCTCATAGGAGATTTCCAAATTGTTAATACAATATCAGGACTTTATTTGCTTTGGAACTGACCGTGACTCTTGACCTCCTACATCCACAGTGCTTGCAGTACAGGTATGCACCTGGACCCGCACTTGCAATTTTATTTAGGATTTCACTGCTCTGTGACCAAGGTCACACACCATAGCTAGGTTAAATATCCCTGGAAGGAGACGGATCACTCAAGACCTAAGTCAACTCAGAATGCAGAGATAAACTTCCCATTCCCCTACCAAAGACATGGCATTCATTTTGTCATGAGTCCATTCCCAGTCTGACTTATCACAAGGAACTACCAATTCGTCCCTTGAAATACTTTCAGATTTCCCTTTTCTATTCCTATCACCACTTTATGCAGCCCAAGTTTCTCTTCTCACCTCAACTATAAAAGTGTCTCTTATCATATAGTTTTCAATTTGTCTCTAAGTTCTGCAAACTGCTACTAATTAACTCTCTACTGAAAAATTTACTACATCTATTTTTCCTAGGATTGAAAACAATCTCTGTACTTCCTGATCAACTGTCCTTAGGATTCTTCAACAAGAAACCCTACTGCCCAGCCATGTGCCCCACAACTCTCCTCATCCAAATGCCCAGGCTACTGATTGTTTTATTTCTTTTCTTCCGCTTGCATAAACCTTAAAGCTGGCCTCAGATTCAAGATACCTCTAATGAAGGGTATCTTGAATCTGCTACAATAAGAAACACCAAATGGTTTCCTTTGGATTGGATTAGTCATGGTCATTTACTCCTCAAAGTCATCTCTGAATCCATGCAACAATGAGTACCCCAAAAATAATAAATACTTTCGCTCTCTTTTCCTCTCTCTCTTATTTCTCTAAGATTGGTGACACATTCGCATGCCAAAATATCATTCAATACTATACAACTTTTAGCATGATTAAAATGTTGACATTCTTTTAATATATGGATTTTTCAAGTTCTGTATGCCCCATTAAAACATATGCTTTCCATATTTTAGATTTTAAAGCCTTAATAATTTACAAACTATGTAAAAAATATTTCCTAGGTTAAAGGAAACCCACAAAGCTGAGTGCAATGGCTCACAAATATAATTCAGCAGCCAGGATGGCCAATGGCCACTGCAAGTTTGGGGCCAATCTAAGCCATGGAGTGGGTGCTAGACCATCTTGCACATTAAGATCTAGTTTCAAAACAAGTGAAAAATGTGGTTGGGGTGTGGGTACCGTGAGATGGCTCAGATGCATGGTGCCTGTACATTCTCTCTCTCTGTCTCTCTCTCTCTCTCTGTCTCTCTCTCTCTCTCTCTCTCTCTCTCTCTCTCTCTCTCTCTCTCTCTCTCTCACACACACACACACACACACACAATGAAAAATTTAAAACCCATAAATGATTTACTTTTGTAATAATAAAAGGAATCAAGATTTTGTAAAATTTGTATCTTAGTGTTAATTTAGACCCTTGAGATAAAAATGAAGATGAAAATGGATATGCTAGACTAATAGGTGAGCAGCTATGGTGTCACACAGCTTTCATCACAGAGCTCAGATCTTTGTGAGTTCAAGTCAGCCATGGCTACAACAGTGACTCTGTACTAAAAACGAAAGGAAAGAAGAAAAGAAGAAAGGAAAAAAGAAAGAAAACGAGAAAGAAAGAGAGAGATTGGGGAAGGGAGGCGGGGAGGGGAGAGACAAGCTCCTCCTCAGACACTGGCAGCCTGGAGAGTCACGTTTAGACACTGCTTCACTGCCCAGTCTTTCTATGCTTTTATCAGTTACTATTTCAGAATAAGACTCTGCCCTCTCCTGGTTCCAAAGAGACTTACAAGGAATTAAAAACAAAAAAACCTAAAAAACTGTTTTACTGTATATTCTAAACTGGAATGCTAGACGAATGCCTTAGTTCTAAGACAGACAGTCCCAGAATTATTTCTCTCAACACACTTCTGGTATCTAAATAAATGCAGACAATAAATACCCCAGGTTCTATGCTAAGCATTTTGTCTATCTTATTAATCCTGTTTAAAAGATATGGAATAGACAGAAAGAAGAAACTGTGCACTGTGACATGGGAAGAGGCTGAGGCAGAAAGAGGTAGAAGTCATATGGCTATGTGTTCAAGATGGTGACTGCCGTTTGCACAACAGAAAAACCTAGCTCACTGGCCAAGGCTTTAAAATCTACCTGGTCCACATCACACTCTAGGCTGACCATCTCCCTGGACACTTCTCCCAGCTCTCTGCATTTCTGCTTCCTCCTCTCAGATCTCAGTGCAAAACCACTGAATGGCTGTTAGATATCCACAATTTTTTAAACAATATTTTATGGGGCTGGAGCCATGATTTAAGAGCATTTGTGGCTCTTACAGAGGACCTAAATTCAGTTCCTAGCACCTAACTCCAGCTGTAGGAGCAGATGCCCTCTCTGACTTCTGTAGGTACCTGTACATTTATGGCACACACACACACACACACACAAATAAAAATAGTAAGATAAATCTTATGAAATAGTGTGTGTATGTGTTTGCCAGTGCCAGAAAGCACATGTGAAGCCAAAGCCAAATTTGCAGTAGTCATTTCTCTTTGCTGGAGCCCAAATCCAGGTCAGCAGGCCGAGTAGCAGGTGCCCTTTCCCACTGTACCATCTGGGTACCCCACATCTGTACTTTGTAATGCCTTCCTGCACAGTTTGGTTGTGGAGGAATTCTAACATAAATGGCAGCCATGACTGCATTTCAAACACAGAAAATGGAGGGAAGTGAATGCTCTTTCTTCCAAGCTAAAGGCTAGGAGTATGGGTCTCTGCCCTGAATGTTCCTGTGCAAGACACAGAATCCACAAAGTACAGAAATAGAGCAGTCCCAGTGACCACCTCAACACTGAATGTTCACCATGAGGATATGGCGCTAGCAGCAGGGGTACCCTGGGCAAACTGAACAGAACATGACTTGCACCCTGCTTCTACACATTCCTACTCAGATTTTGGGTCTGGGTCTTTCACCTTCTGGCAAGTTTTGATTCCTTTCTTCCAATAGTAGTCACTTCTGTTCACAGCTCTATTAATGCAAGCTGTAACTGCCAGCACACAACCAATTCAAACACAATCAGTGCCACACACTGGTCCTGCTGTGCTATATCAGAACAGAGGTAAGCACATGTGTTTCTCAGTGACTTTATAAGCTGGTGGCCACAGCTGGCTACACTGGCAGAAGCTGACACAGTTACCTTTTCCAGGCTGAGGAGGGTTATTTCTGACTGCAGCCGGATTTCTGGTTTGTTGTTTTGTTGATCCTTGAACTGCTGAAACTCTTTCTCCAAAATCTTATACTTATTTTCTGCATCATTAAGCTGTATTTAAAGAGAAAGTATGTTATAGCCATTACAAGCAAATCTCAATACTGCACAATCTGATTTAATGACATCACTTTTATTCTAAAACATGTTAGGGCAGAACATTTGGAAAGCACATAGAAAAGGAAAACAGTACTTAAGAATTCAGCAAATTAACAAATCAACAGAAAAGCATTTTCTGTTCTTAAACTAGGTGAAAAGTTGAAAGGCTTAATGCCTACAGGCATAGCAAAGGCGCCAGGGCTAACCAGGAGCAGAGGCACCTCATCCTGCACGACTGGCTCTGAGGACAGCTCCCAATACTTGGTAAATAATTGAAGCAGCCAAGGAAGGTGGGGAGGGGAACAGTCGGACAGGCAGGTAGTGGATGGCCTTACTTAAGAACTGTAACTGAGGGCAGAAAGACATTCACTTTGGCTGAGGATGGTGACTACGTAATACTTTAATCCTAATGCTTGAGAGGGCAAAGCAGGAAGACGGCCCTATGTCGGAGGTAAGCTTGGGGAACACAATGAGTTCCAGGCTAGCCTGAGCGCCTGGATGTCTTAAAGGGCAACTAAACAAAAGTATATAATAATTTGTAAGATCTTTTCAAATGTAGATTAAAATGCTAATGACAATTGTTGAAGATGACTTCTGAAGACATACACTGACAGGCTCTTCTATGACGTCAGATGTAATTAGGTTGAAACACTGACAAGTTACATGACTAAGGTACAACCGAAAGCAAAACTGTGACAGACTTGTGAAGTTGCCTGGTCCTAATGAAGCATCTGCATCTTTACAAGAAACTGTCCCCAACACAAAAAGTTTCCACATAATTCACTTTTCCAAAACCAGCAAAAAACATTTAGAAATGATTTCACTTATAAAAATACATCTGTTTTGTGCGCATGATGTGTCTGCCCATGTTTTTGTGTGTATACACACGTGTGGAGGCCAGAGGTCAACATCAGCATCTTTTTCAACGATCTTCCAACTTACCCTGTGAAGGAGGCCTTTTACTGAACCTGGAGCTCCCACAGACTGACTGGCTGGAGAGCGACCCAGAGGGTCCTCCTGCCTCTGTCTCAGCCCTGAGACTACAGTGAACTGTCACCAGGACCAGCTTTTCACATGAGTGCTTGGGATCCCAACTCAGGTCCACATGTTTGCCTGGCAAACACTTTCTCTGACCAAGACATGGTCCCGGCCTCCACTTTTATACTTTAAACAAAAAAATACTAATAGTAAGTACATCTGGTTCTTCGCCATTCAAGGACATTAAGCAACTAAATAGCTGTTACAATGCAGCAGTGGAGATAAAGGCTGCTAGGGCAGAGGACAGTCCCTGGGAGGCTGTCATCACTGCCATGACCCAGAGCTCTGGTGCCTGCTCTCACGTGAATACTTCTCCTTGTGCTTACCTGTCTCTTCTACCAGTCTAATTGGAACGACATATTTGATATATGCAACCATGTCAATGTAATGGCCCCAAATTTCCCTTAAACACTTCCCTTGAGCAAACTGGACAACTCACCAGTTTCTTCCCTGATGAAAATGGAGCTTCAAGAATAAAGATGTACCTTTGATAACTTTTTCAAATTACCAATTTCACACTAACTCCTGCTACAGAACTGTGAGTCAGTGGCACCATCTTGGGGTGGACTGACCGAGCACAGGACAGAAGGGGGCGCGTGCTCCAAGCCATCCTTGATTCTAGATGCCTAAACCTTGAGCTGGAGTAGGAACATTACTACTGGTGGGCCCACAACACACCCACCTTTAGATGGTGAGAGACTCCCAGTAACAACCAAATGGCACTTACAGTCACGGAAAGAATGTGGGTGAGAGCCTTGAGCTGCTATTGGTAACTTCATGGCAGAAGGCCCTGAAACATTCATCATACACATCTATCCACACTGAAAATTTTCAAGAAAAAAGCTGAATTTTTAACAGCCTGATCTTTTCCCTCCCTTTTCTACAAATATTTATTGAGTTCCTATCACTGCCGACACCAGGCTGAACTCCAGGACAGAACTATAAACAAAAAGGATTTTATGGAGCAACAGTCTGAGGCTGATTAAGTGATCATTAAATGAAAATGAAAACTGGCACGTTGTAAAGAAAAAGAGCAAGAAAGTGATATTCCATGTTAAGTGATAGTACACTTAACATGAGCTTGAACATATTATTTGGGGTACGTGACGTTTTACTGTAAGTAAAGGAAGAAATCGGAGTACACAGGCCCGTGGAAGACAACACAATGCGGTCTGTGGGAGAACGGAGAAGCTGCCATGGCTTAGCTGAGCCATAAAAATGTGGCCCTGAGGGCTGCCCAGCTGGAATTAAGAACAGCCCAGATGAAATACAGAAAATAGTAAGTAATAACACGGGTTACAGATAGGAAAGTCGATTCTAACAGCATGGAGGGTGGGCAGCTGCCCACCTATTATGTATTAATGCTTATTTGTGTGGGTTTTACCCAGGAATTCAATAGCCAAAGGTGGACTAGAAACCCCAGGCCAGGATTAGTAGAAATTTAATAATTTTCTACTACACAGCAGAGGTGCAGAGTGGGGATGACATCAGACAGATGGGTAGAAACTGTGCACAGGCTGTGAGGCTTGTGATCCTGACTGTTACCCTAGAAACGGGGGGGAGGGGGAAGCAGCAGCAGGTTTTCAGTGTGGGACGCTTCCGGTTTTCAAAACTACCTTGCTGCACCATAAGCTCAGATGGCCCATCACTGGCATAAATGACACTGTGTGCACCCAGTGGGGCTGGAGAGGCTGAGGCTGGAGATGAACAAGGTGAAGTATATTGGGAAGACATAGTGGTTTAAAGTGCCTCAGAAATGTCCAGGTAAGGAGCGCGAAGCAGCAATCTGAGCTGGAGACTGGAGTGTACAGAAAGGTCTTGAGGAGAGCAGAACTCTTCTTACAAAATGTAGGTTCCAGAAAGCACTGGATTGTCTTAGAATACTTAAGGCATTAATGCCTTAATGAATGTCTACATTGTTAAAAAGAGATTTACAGAAAAACTGCTTACATTTTAAGTTACCTGAAATCATGGTTTCACAAAAATGGTTCTAAGAGTTAAGAAAATCATACTACCATAGTCCTTGGCTTTAACTAAAAAAAGAAAAAGCAACTTTAGTCGGGCTCTCTGGGCAGTGGCTACAGCAGTCCAAAGCACAGTGTGTGAGCACTTCCCGGGGAAGTGTCTCTAGAAGCAGACAGCTCTCCCACCTGCTGCTGAAGTCGGTGTTTGTCCTCTTCCAGCTGCTTCAGCCTCAGCCTCTCCAGCTCCACTTGGTGCACACAGTCATCTCTGGCCCTTCGGACAGAGTCCTGCAACTCTTGAAGGTTCCGCTCTCGTTCTAGCTGCAGTTCCTTTCTCTCTCTCTGAAGCTGAGAAGAAAAGCACCGTTAGGAGACTAGCTTATCCCACTAGCAAGGTCCACCTCAGATCAGTCCCTGTTCAAAACAGTGTACACTGAGCTGGGGAGACAATTCAGTCCATAAAGCAGTTGTCTCATACCAACACTGGCCAAGCATGACTCCCAGCACCCACTTAGGGAAGCACGGGTGCTGGACTGTGCTGTTTGAAAATACTGCGGTATATTATCTACTAGAAGGTTTGTACTGGCAGAGAGCTGCCTACTGGCTGACTCTGGGATTGTTGTGCCTCAGTAAATATACTCACCTTCCTCGCTTGCCGACTGGTTTAATGAAGAGCTGATGGCCAATAACTGGGCAAGAAAGGGAAGGTGGGACTTCTGGTCTGTGAGAGGGTCTCTGGGAGAAGAATCAGAGGCAGGAGGATTCACCAGCAGAACATAGGGGCAAGAGGGAGCTGGACGTGCCCAGAGAAAGAGGGGTAACGGGCCACATGGACTAGTATAGTAGGGTTAATTAGGTTAGATGAGCTAGGTGGGAGGTAGCCTAAGCTATAACAAAATTAATAAGTCTTTGTGTTATTTTTCTGCTGGTGGGTCCAAGAAATCCCACTACATTTGGCACCCAATGTGTGGCAGGAAATCCAAGCTTAGGATACTAGATTCAGGTAGTTGGCAAAACGGCTCACTATACACAGTGGTGCATACTATATTCCCAGTGCTCGGGAGGAAGAGTCAGGCAGATCCTGGAGCTCTACAGCAAGTCCAGCCTGCTTGATGAGCACTAAGCCAATGAGACCTTGTTTCAAACAGTTGTTGATATTCCTAAGAATGACTAAAGGCTGTCCTCTGGCCTCCACTAGCATGTGCACACAAGTGCATGTGCATGCCAAAATGTATGCACATGTGCATATAAAATGAAGAACACCTATAAACTTGCTTCATGTACTCTTTAGTTATTAGACTTAAATGTTTATGTATATTGATTTTCAATAACTCAATGCCAGTTACAAAATACAATTGTCATAGAAAAATCTACACAGCCACAGCTTACATAAATTCCGTTTAAAAAATAACTTAAAACTCTTTTTATTATATAAAAATGTGACTGAGTTTACTTCCTCAAGTAGAAGTTTCTAATTTCTCCCTAACTATTTAGAACAATGGTTCTCAATCTGTGGGGCTGAGACCCTCTTTGGAGGTGGGGATGGAGGGGGTCAAGTGACTCTTTCCATAGGGGTCATGAAAAATTGTCAGAAAACAAAGATATTTACATTATAATTCATAACAGTGGCAAAAATAGTTATGAAGTAGCAACAAAAATTGTATAGTTGGGGGTTGCCACACATGAGGAACTGTATTGAAGAGTTGCAGCATTAGGAAGGTTGAGAACCAAGGCTGTAGAAAAAAGATTTAAACAGGCCAATACCCCTAATTTACCAAAACCCTCCAGAAATGTAACAGTGGTAAGATCAGAATGAAATCTTAAGAAACATCATGGTTAGAGAAGGGACATATAAATTTAATACGGAAAAATAGTTACTTTCATGTTTTACATACTTATAAGTTTATGTGTATTAAATGTATATATGATAGAAAAGACCTAGGGTACAGTGTAATTGAGACCTAATGTACTGCTGACTATGTATAATGTTACAATAAATTTTCACGTATCTTGGACTCCAATCTTCTCCATTTTTTTCCCTGCTATGTGGCCAGGCTGCTCTGGAACTAGTTATATAGCCAAGTTTGGCTTCAGACTCATGGTCCTCCTGACTCTGCCTCCTGAATATTAAGATTATAGGCACATGGGATCAAACCTTTAATGAATAAAAGGAATATTTTTTTCCCTCTGAAGCCCAATCAGGTTTTTAATGGCTCTGAACAAACCTCAGTTTCTCTTCTCCAGGCAGTGAAAATAATGATTCTTTACTTAGAATGAAGTTAAAGTAAAACCATGCTTTGAGAGGTGAGCAAAGCTGGTTGAGTGACATTGGCTGTTCTGTGACTACGATCATTCTGTACCAGAGCAGTGGTCTCCATGGCCAAGATACAGTCTCCATGCAACACCTATCACTTAATGCACAGAACAAGTGAGAAAGGGTACGGACTCCAAAGCCTAGGGAATTAAGGTCTCAGAGGCGTGAATACCTCTGTTTCTGCACTGGCAAGCTGCTGCTCTCGGTTTTCGAGCTCCGTTAGGGCTTTTTGAAGTTTGCCTTCTAGAATATTGTATTCAGCTACCTAAAACACAGAAAAAGAAAAATGATCTTCATGTTCAAGACAACACATACTTTCACTAAACAGGATTTGAGAAAGAAAAGGAAACATAATATATACCAACTCAAAGCAGAAAATTCTTCTGAGAAAGGAAGACAAGCATGCTTCTGTATGGACATTTGCACTGGGGTCTCCCAAGAAAGCCCATTCTCCTAATGAGATGAGATGTCAAGTGCTGGAGAAATCCTGTGTACCAGTAGCCCATTTCTTTAGGCCTATAACCTGAATTTTGGTTTCGTTTTGTTGAGACAAACTCTCTTGGAAGCTCTGATTATCCTGGAACTCACTAATTTGATCAGGCTGGCCAAGAACAACTCCCAAATGCCGGGATTAAGGGTGTACACCATCACATTCAACCCAAGGTCTGTTTTTACGAATAGAGCTCTATTCAGGATAAAAAGCTATCAGTTCAGCTTACACTCAGGGTGGAGGACTCTCCGTTTCCTCAGTTAACTTGTGTCTGGGACTCTCCAAAGACATTTTCTACCTTTGCAAACCCCCAGGTTCTAGGACACAGGCCCTATCCAAATCTCCTCTTTCCTAAGGTGCCACAGATAACATGGGCTGACAAGGGCACAACAAAGTAAAGAGGCCATAAAGGAGTGAGACAAGCCAAGTAGAATGTAACCTGCACTCTTAAAAGCAAGGTAAAAATAGCTTAGAGGAAGAAATAGTGATGGATGTGATGAAAAGTGGTTGCTTTCTGAAACACTGTCTCAATGTGAGCCAATGAATGTACTAATGGACCAGGTGCAAAAGACAACTAAAGAGTACTTGCTTATCGTCTGAACAACCAAGGAAAAGAAAATGTCATTTATTTACATGGGGATCAAGTGGAACAAATCCAGAGAGAATGCGATGAAAGCTGGCTTCAGTATGCAGGACCTGAGGTGCATGTCAGACAGTCAGCACAGGCAGCTCAGTGGCCAAGCAGACTCCAGGGAAGAAGTCAGGGATGAAAGCAGAAAAGGTGTAGCTCACACGTGTGTATAATGTATACAATTTGATATATACAATGTCAAGCAAGGATGAGATCACCAAACAGGTGAGGACACACAAAACAAAGACGACACACAAGACACACACAGACGGGGACCTGAAACAAACCAGTCAATTCAGTATGGAGATGTCGGACCTGGCATGAAAATCAGGAACAAGACAAGTAATGACAGCAGAATGTGAGGGGCACACAGAGAAGAAAACCCAGAGTCCCCACAGGCCAGGCCAGGATGAGCAGGCATTGTCTAAAGAGAAAAGCTGTGACAGCAACTATTTGGGAGTCAGAGGGTAAACTGAGTAGAGGAAGCAGTGGGATTGTAGGGTGGCTGTAAAGGAGCCATCAGCTCTTACAAATCCACTCCCTCTTCTCCACAATCCTCATTACGTACAGTGTGTGTGTGTGTGTATGTGTGTGTGTGTGTGTGTGTGTGTGTGTGTGTGTATGTATGTATGTATGTATATAAAATCCTCATCTAAATGGCTTCTAAATCACCTTTTCTCAATGGGGTCATCCAAACCTCGGAACATAGAAAATGCAGCTACTGTCCTCTCTAAAATGGTACATTACAGTCTCGATGGGCTGAAAAGCTGACAGTGGCAGCACTGGTGAGCAAGCCTCCACTCTGCTGTCCCTTCCTCCATGTGTCACCTGCTCATTCAGACCTCACCAACCTGCACTGCACTTCTGCCACATTTTCCCTTCCTCCTAAGTACATTTCTTAAACTAAGGTTTTGACTTCAAGTTGCTTATTTTTTTTCTTACAACTTTATTTTAAAAAAGATAGATACATGTACAGGTTTTTAAAAGCATTTTGGCATAAAACTATATGAATATATTTTTGTCAGTACTTGATTCTTTTAGAGGTTTGATATTATGCATTGAAATCTTACTAGTTACTATAAGCATAAAGTACATGTAGAACAGAATATAACATGGAAACAGTCAGAGTTTTCTTGGTGTGTATAGATTAAACATAATGATTTTTGAATACCAAAAATTGCTACAAGGCTATATTCTTAACTCTTGAATTATTAATGATTTAAGGTCTAGGTATACCATACTCTGAGAGGGTGCTATACACTTATTTTTTTTTCCTAAGGACTGAGGCTTTCACTTTTCGGCCTTTGTTTTTTTGTTTTTGTTTTTTGTTTGTTTGTTTGTTTTTTGTTTTTTTTTTCTTTTGAGCTTCATATGGCCTGTGAGCTGTTTCTGGGGGAGGGTATTTAAAGCTTTTTGGGGCTAGTATCAAGTGGCCCATTTTTAAAAGGATGCTATAAACTACAATGTGCTGAGATGTCTCTTACAAACCATCCAAATTTTAATATGGAGCCTGTTTTCAAGCATCTTCAATGAGCTTTTTCTGTCTGAAATGCCTTCAGGCCTTATCTGACAGTATCTACTCAATTCCAGAAATGCAGGCCTGAGCTTACCAAGTAAGTATTTCCTTACCCCCTATGTACACGGCTGGTGCAGCCTGCTTTGGGGAGACAGGACAGCTAGCTAGATGATGAACAAGTGTGTAAGGCAGACTAAAATTCTATCAGCTATTTATTCTAGAATGCAAAACAGCAACCAGACATCCATATTCATTCAAACCAGCAAAGGTAAACTATCGAAGTACTATAGAACTCATGTGCTGGTAAAATGAAAACAACAAGGTGACAGAAAGGGCTCAAATGCTGTGCTCACACAAACAGGATAGTGAGCTTCTCTAGCTCTAAAGGGCCTCTTGCTGCACACACTGGTCTTTCCCCTGCTGACTTGATTTTACAGTGGCTTGTAAGGTTTTTAAGACCAATCATGTATCTTAGCACTTCCCAAGTTTTAAAAGAAAGCACTTTAAGACAACAAAATCTTTAGTTTTTAAAATGTACTTGGAACTAAAGAAACAGCAACTCCACATCAGCCTTCAAATGTCAGGAGTAAATATGTAAGGCAGCATTAAAATCTACTTGCTTTCTTTTATTTTCAATTTCATGTCTTTATTTGTGGAGCTGGAGATGGAACCCAGGATGCTGTGTCCCTGTTCAGTAGGTGCTCTGACACAGCCATGTCTCCAGCCTCACTGTCTTCTGAAGAGTTTCTAAGTAATCATGGGCTCATAAATTCAAGCTCAGATGCTAGAAATGGTAGTATCCATAGAAACCAATAAAAAATCAACTAAAAAAAAGTATCACCAAAATAAGAACAAACCCAAAGTTACTTGGTGAGGGTCTCCTGTCCCGTGCTTTGCAGTGCTGAGGACCGAACATGTGGCCACCACCTGCTAGGCATGCATGCCTGCCCCTGTGCTACATCCTAGGTTTGGTATGGTGGGTTTTTTTATCTTTTACTTTTAACCTCATGATATTAAAACAACTTCTTTGGGAAGGCAAGGTCACAAGCTGGATTTGTAGCAATTTTATTAATTTCTCAAATTAGTTTATCATCTGACTTTAAAGAACAACGACATGAAAAGAAACAGTCCAAGGAGGAACTTAGCTTGTCTCAAAGTAAAACTTCAAAATGTTATCTTTGCATTCAATAATAAAAATATATAAGTTCTAGCCACATCATTTATTATATATATAAAGCTCAAATAGTAAACCAGGACAATATTTAAGATATGTGTGGGCCCATTTAGATGAACATTTCTTAGAAATGGAGACTTTAAAGTGTCCTTTTCTTTTGGCTTAGTTCAAAGGAGCATTAGGACTCAAGTCTAAGTCTGGTTTGTGCTAAGAACTAAAACATTTATTCCTTCCAAAGACTCTATAATGCAGTAAGAAGCTACTACCAGATTCTCTCGGGTTTTAAACAAGCTAATTTTTTACCTTTTTCTTCACTAGTGACTCTCTTTCACGGTCCCTTTTTTTCCATTCTTCTGCTAGAGCTTGCATGTGAGCCAGTTCTTTCTGCTTCAGCTATAAAGAAAGAAAAACAGTCATGTAAAAATAACAAATATTTCAAATGAGGAAAAGAACTTTTTAGTTTAGGAATTAATACTGTTCACCAATATCTTTAAAGTGTTCTGTTTTATTTTTATATCATGTATATAGATGATCTATTTGCATATTTCTCTCTGCCTGGTGCCCAAAAGAGGCCAGAAGAGGGCATCAGGTCCTGTGAGACTGGAGTTTCAGAGCCTCTATGCTGGCTAGTTTTATGTCAACTTGACACAAGCTGAAGTCACCTGAGAGGAGGAACCTCAATTAGGAAGATGGTGAGCCTGTAGGCAAGCCTGTAAGGCTTTTCTTAGCTTATGACTGATGTGATGGGGGAGGGCCCAGACCACTGTGGGTGGTGCCAGTAGTCCTGAGCTATATAAAAAAAGAATGCTGAACAAGACAGCAAGCAGTACCTCTCCCTCCATGGCCTCTGCATCAGCTCCTGCCTCCAGGTTCCTGTCCTGTTTGAGTTCTTGTCCTGATTTCCTTTAGTTATGAACAGTGATATGAAAGTGAAAGCAAAATAACCCCCCTTCTCCCCAAGTTGCTTTGGTCATGGTGCTTCATCACAGCCAGAGGACTCTAAGTAGGACAGCCTCCATTTGGGTGCTATTCCAGGTCCTCTGAAAGAGCAGCCAATGTCTTAACCGCTAAGCCATCGCACCACCCCCAAAACCTTTTAAGTTTACTTTTAAATTTAATGTGTAAGAGTATTTTGCTGTTTATATGTATGTGCCTGGTACCCTCAGAGGCCGTAAAACATCAAATCCCCAGGGACTGGAGTTATGGTTGGTTGTGAATTGTCACATGGGTGCTCTTAACTGTGAGTCATCTATCCAGTCCCTCCATTTTATTCTTTAAAATAATAAGCAGATAGACAGGCAGGCAGATAAAATGGAGCTTGGGCCACATATAGTGGTGGTACACACCTATAATTCCAGCACCTGAAGTGGATGTAGATCCAAAGTCATCCTTGACACTAATCATCCTACTTTAGTAAGGTCAGCCTGGCCTATGTGAGATGCTCTCAAAACTCAAAATCAGAGGCCAGTGACATAACTCAGAGCATAAAGGTGCTTGTGGTCAAGCCTGAGGCCCACACACAATGTGATTTTAAAAAATCTAAGCATAAAAAAGAAACCTTCTTGAGTGAACTAATCCCTTATGAGTATTCTTTTGCGAACATCAGAGCTGATAGTGAGTGCTGGTCTCTAACTCACCTGCCTTGAGACTCATGATGGTAGTCTCAGGAGATGAGGAGAATAAAGTGCCTGAGATTAGAAACATAAGCCTGGCATGGCAGCACGAGCTTATGTTTAATCCCAGCACCTGGGAGACAGTCGGGCACATCTCTGAGTTGGAGGCCAGACGGGTCTACATAGTAAGTTCCAGGCCAGCCAGAGGTGCAGAGTTTATCACAAAGCCAAACAAAAACCAAAATCCACCTCATCATTAACTTTTCCAACAATAGTGGTCAGATTCAGAGAAGTCTTTCTGAGTAGTAGCTATGAAACTGCCATATCTCAAGTGTTTTCATGCTTTAGAACCCTGTTCTTTGAGAGAGGCTCTGGGGTGGAGAGGGGGCTCCATTAAGAGCTCAGACTGCTCTTATAGCTGTTCCAACTTTGTTTCCCAGCAGCCACATCAGACATCTCAGCACCACAACTGCAGCTCCAGGGATCCAAGGCTCTTCTCAGCTTCCTGGCAGCTCCACACTCAAGTGCACAAACCCACACCAACACATATGCATACACATAACTAAAAGTAAATCTCAGAAAGATTTTGTTGATAGTCAAAGAAACTGTAGACAACAACATAGAGAGAAAGCCCAGGTGTAGGGAAGGAAAAAGTAAACTAGGTAGGTAGAACAGATTTTAGAGTACAATTTCAATCTACCTGATTTTCAAATATGTCTTCCTGCATCTCTTTCCACATCTCTAGCTCCAGTGCAGCCTTGTACTCTAAGGTCTCTCGGGGTTCCACCTGGATCTCAGAAGGGCAAGGAGCTGGAGGACAAGAAGATGGCTTCTGCTCCACAGCAGGTACACCCTATGATGTGAAGGAAAAGGGAATGGAACACACTCATAAACACCTTAGCTCCTGGGTTGGGAATTGAAACAACTGCATTTACCTGAGATGACTCAGATACAAAGATCTCACGCACTTTCACTAGGCCATAGTCTTCCAGAGTCAATGTGTAAGAAAGGTCTACTATCCTGTTATTTGACCTACAAACAAAATGAGAATTATCGTAAAGTTCATGGAAACTTGTATTTCCTTCCACTTCCCTTGTCTGTAGTATGCAGGAGTAAGGAATAATTCTCATACCCCACTTTGAATGCTCAAACTGAGCCAGCCTCCATGGGCTTTAGGAGTTCTCAAGTGTGTGCTTTTATTGACCAACATAGCACCTTAATACTTACATTTACTAAAACTTACCTAAATAGCTGTGCATTTGCTCTGAAAAATAAAGTCATACAACCCATATAAGTATTGCTAATAAGTATTAGCAGCTCTGGCTGACCTGGAACTTGCTATGTACACTAGGCTAGACAAACTCATAGAGATCTGCCTCTGCCTCTTGAGTGCTGGGACCAAAGGCGTGGGTAGGCCTTTCTCTCCTCTGCTGCAGACAGACAAAGTGTGCACACTGACAATGTTACCTTCTCTCCTTTGAATAAGGCCTGAGTTCTCATGTCATGTGCATTCATTTTTAAATATGTGCATTTTTTTTGTTTTTTTGTTTTTTGTTGAGGGAGCCAGGGTTTTATGCATGTTAGGCAACAGTTCTTCCACTGAATTCCATCCAGCACAATACTGTAATTTTTTACTATCTCTAAAACAGACTGATGAATTTACAGAGTAAAATATACTGAGCAGCCTCGCTACACTGGGTTATGTAAGTTATTCAGAAACTGTCTGCTTTCCTAGAATGAGTACACACACGTTAGCTTTCTCCTGGACACAGATATTGCTTCAAGACAATCCATGAAAGTAAGATAATTATATGCTACTTTGGTCATAATTATCATCTTCTGTATCACAGAACTCTATTATTTACTAAATAACAAAAAACAAAATATTCTAGAAAAAATATTTAGTAGCTCATAAATAGTATTGTCTAACCCAAACACCCCTTTAAAACACAACTATAACAAAGAGATCTTATATTACAAACAGCTCCTTAATTAACCAAATCCACATTCTTTTTCTTCCAGTTTTACAAACTAAAATAAATAAATAAAGTTGTTAAATAAAATGGAGTCCCTGGGCTAGCAAGATGGCCCATTGGGTAAAGAAAGGCACTTGCTACCAAGCCTGATGACACTTAATGGATCCCTGAAATCCAGAAGAAGAAACCAACCCCACAAAGTTGTCTTCTGACCTCCATGTGTGTCCCATAGCACCCACAAAACTAAGGGGAAACCTTCCAGTCTCCGGATGTGGTCTGGATGGATAGGAGTAAGGAGGACATTTCGAGTGGTACATTCTCAAATTTTTGCTGAATCTTATTTTTTTCCACATTCTTACTAGTTTTTTTTTTTTTTTAAAGAATAAATGGTAAGTGACCATCTTTGAGTAGAGGAGAGTCATATTCCCTTCCCTTAGGGAGGGTATTAAAATGATAGTTTTTAATATCATCTTCATAGCTTTGATTTTTATCACTTTGTACTCCAAGTGCCCCGACGGTAATGGGTAAATTAATGTCATGCTTCCTGAATGCCCGAGTAACATTATATCCTATGTCCCCTCCCAATACAAATGTCCTGAAGCATCACTGAACACTGTGAATTTTAAAAATATTAAAAACTGTTTGACGTCCAAAAAATGGTCTATAATATATTAATTTGAACCTAACTTTTTATTGTTAATTTTTAAAAAAAGGTAAACATTTTCACTGTAGCAATAAAGTTCACTTTTTACTTTCTATGATAAAACAATGACCTAAAGCAACTTGAAAGATAAGCATTTATTTGTCTGACAGATTACAATTGGTCACTGAGAGAAACCAGGGCAAGCACTCAAGCAGGAACAGAAGAAAATAGCATAGAGGAATGTTGCTTATTGGATCTTTCTGGCTCATGTTCAACCAAGCTTTTTATATACTCTTGACCCATCAGCCTAGGGCTGGTATCACCCATAGAGGGCTGAGTTCTCTTACATCAGTTAGCAATTATGCCAATACCACATAGACATGTCAACACTTATCAGATCAAGGCCATACTTCATGTCAGAATTCTCCTTCCCAGCTGACTTTAGGTTATGTTAAGCTAACAAAAGCTAACCTGGGCATTATTCTTTTGTAAGTGCTGGTGACTGCACCTAGCAATTGTGCATGCCAGACAAGTGTTTTACCTCTGCTATATCCCAAGCCACTAAAAATATAATTTCAAAACTTCCACTGAAGGCTGACATTTATAACATTCTCATTCTTTAAATTTCAGGCAAATCTTTAAAATATTTTTAAATGAAAAAACAATCACATTGTTCCTGAAAAATAATACAAAATACATCATAAGCTTAACTTGAAATAATCCAATCAAACAGTAGATCCTAAAGTCTGGGCTAGAACACAGCAGTAGAGCACCTGCCCAGTGTACACAGAGCCTTGGATAAGAACCCCCAGGGCTACAAATAAAACAAAACAAAAAAGCAAAATCAACAACAAATAACAGCTCCTTAATTATAAAATCATCAAACTAAGGGGCTGAAGAAATGGCGCAGCTGTCAAGAGAACTCCCATCTCTTATAAGACCCAAGTGTTGTTCCCAGCACCCAGATCAGGCAGCTCACAGGGCCTGTCACTCCAGAGCCAAGGAATCTGATTGCCCTCTTCATACACACGCCTGACAACCTGAGTCCAATTCCTATATCCCACAGGTGGCAGGAGAGAATCGA
Organism: Micromys minutus; assembly: GCF_963924665.1. Taxonomy (NCBI): domain Eukaryota; kingdom Metazoa; phylum Chordata; class Mammalia; order Rodentia; family Muridae; genus Micromys; species Micromys minutus. Next base: position 39,731,522 of record NC_137977.1, read on the forward strand.
CTCCACAAGAGTTGTCCTCTGACCTCTACACACACACACACACACACACACACACACACACACACACACAGAGAGAGAGAGAGAGAGAGAGAGAGAGAGAGAGAGAGAGAGAGAGAGAGAGATATTTCGTGCTTCTCTCTCACAAAATGTAAATAAATACATAATAAAATTTACAATTATCAGGCTCAGGGTGGAAAGAATATTTAAATACTTAGTCTGAAAAAGAATCATGATGCTGTAGCCACAAAAATTCTTATACTTTTCTAAGTAAGTGGATATCAAAAAGCTAATAAAGAAATTATTAAAAAACCCACCCCCAGGTCAAAGGAAATCTGCCAGCAAGAGCACACGAAGGACTGAGGTTGTGGCAGGAAGGCACTGCTGTGCAGGGCTTACCCCTGGGCTGCTATAACAGGCACGCTCTCGCTGCAAGTCTGCCGCCAGCACTGTTCACCATTAGCACCTAAAAACCGGCTCTTCTCTGCAGACAAGACGTTAGACAGCTGAACTCTTGCAATCCCAAGGAGTAAGTCTTTACTCATTTTATCCTTGTGCCATAATTCTACCAGCAGTGGAATCCTAAGGAGAGGAACATGTGCATGTTATCAAGCCTGAAGCCGTCCTTTCCAAACAAGACCTTTGCTACCTGGGAAGTTATTTAACACACAGTTAAAGGCTCAGCTCCCAGGGAACACATCTGAAGCACTATTTGTCCTCTGTATCTCTAAGCAGTAAAGAGAACTGTGAACACTTATTTTCACAAGTCATCACAGAGTCTTGAGCCAGTTTCCATTCCTCCTTTAAGAATGTGTGAGTTTGGGGTATGTATGTTTGTAAGTATGATACTCTAAGAAAAGCAGATTCCACAGGCCAATTTTCCTTGAAAAATCTATTTCCCATAACTAGATTGAAATGAAAGTAAGGAATATATTAACTACATTTGGTGGCTCGGTTAGCAAAAATAGTCTTCCTCCCCTATCGTTCCTTGGATCACCTTGACCCTTACCACGTTGGGATTTACAAGAAACCACATAAAGTTCTGCAACAGGACAGACGATTTCAAAAAAGAAATCTCATTTGCAAGGGTCTATATGTTACCGTAGAAAGGTGTCTTGTAGCTGGTGAGGCATAGTTGCAAAATCAAATGCACAGTAAGACTGAGGAAGAAAAACTTCCATGTTTTTCCGAACTTCTATAGGAGGGTTAGTCATAATAGGAGCTGCACTGCCGAAGAATGGGTAGGAGTACCTAGAACACAGGAAACACGGGTCTTGCGGTACTCGGTGGCTGACACAGAAGGCCAAATGGTTTTAAACAGCATACAATAAATTATGAGCGTAAAACAATTTTTAAGATAAAGTCAGTCGTTGACTTTGACTTGTTTAGAAGGTTATTCAGGAACAAGAAATTTCTGTGACCTAGTAGGCATTTGGGAAATTCTTGATATACTGAACTACAGACCTAGTTTCCTTCATACAGTAATGGCCTAATAAGTATGGGCTAAAAGGTCCTTCTGCAATTCCAAAAGGACACATTTATAGCATTCTGTCTTTGAACAGAGAATCCAGACAAAAACAATACAGATATATTATTATACATTCACCAAATGAGTGACACTACAATATCATCTTGTCATCATCAAAATCACTTAAATATAAGAAGGCTAACTGCTTTTAGTTTAAATCTTAATTTATATATTTCCTGTAAACTAAATTTAAACACAAATTTATAGTATTGAAATGCTTGCTTAAATTTCATTTTGCATTTTGTTACTCATATATGAAACTATAATCAAACTTAAACTCAACTAGCAAAAGAACTGCTCTTCCTACAAAAAAATACGGCATGTGTCCCCCCCAGTCCTGTAACTGCTCACCAACGAGCCAGTCATCTCAGCCTCATGCCCTGCTCCCTCGGCTCCTCCTGTCCTACTACAGCATCCAGCAAGGAGAGAAATATCCAAACGGGTTTGTCTGCAGGCTATACTCATCTTCAAACACCAGTCTTACCTCACCAATTTCACTGCATGGTTGCATATGTGGAACATGATAAAAGGTTGGTCAAACAGAACAAATGGCCAATACTCTAAAACGTGCTTCCAATGACTCAAACACCGATCCAGCATGGGGTAATTCCATTTAAGTGCCAAATAGGTCATGAGCATGTATTTCCTAGAATATTACTTCCCTCTTTCTTTACCAAGTGAAGTACTAATGTCCTTCATGCATAGATTCATCTCTAAATCTGTCACCCTCCCTCCTAAATTAATTGGTTCATTTCTCTTATAAACCCTAACACCAGATATAATTGGTATAATGTCAGTATTGGTTTAATGTGGGCAGTTAATTATCACACAAATGGTCCTGTCAGCAAGAGTCAGGATGCATACTTCCTAAAGGGGCTGTCTCAGGCTCCCTCTCGTGATTGGTCTGAGGTTGTACTTATCTGCATGCTCTTGCTCCTCTTTGGGTGAACTAAGACCATACTCTGCTATTGCAGCAAAGATCTTAAGGCAGCAGAAGGGGCGAAAAGACAAACAAACAAACAGAAGAGAACCCTGTAAGTAACAATGCAGTTTCTAAAACAGAGGAAACAAACCCTTTGAGGAAAGTTGCATTCCTGAGACACTTTTCCCCAGAGGCTCAAGAGGAGCATCTTAGTAATAACCACAGTATGTTGTATGTTGACTGAAGAACAGTGCAAAGATGGGAAGACTTTCACTCAATGAATTCCTGGCCATACACAGTACAACATCTACTTCTATGAATGACTCATACCAAAGTATGGGAGATGGAGAAACAACTTGAGAGCATCAAATGAAAATTCACACTCAGGTATAAACTGACTTCTGCAGCTCAATTCAGGTGTGCCTCCAGTCACAGCACTGTAGTGCATTTAACTTCTATCCCAGTCTACAATGTCTGCAAACATGCAGTATTAAAACAGGGTGCTGTATGAAGCCATTTAACTGATTATATGCAGAAATTCTTTCTATCAAAATTTCATTTCACGTTTATTAAGCATGGCTTTATATTGCTATTGCTATAGGTTAGGAATACAGCATCCACGGGAATAGTCTCACAGAAAACTCAGATACAAACCATGATTTTGACCTGTAGTCCCTCTCTTCCAGAAAACAAGCAACTAAAGCATCTTAACACTGCATCTTAAATGGCAGCATCAATAAATGATTATAAATATTACACCAGAGTAGATAAGCTTCCTAGTCCCTATCCACAGAGCCACTCAGGTTCAAACTTAGTCATTAGGATACTTTGCTGCCTTTTAGGGTACAACTGGGTTACAACCTGGTTCCACAGCAGCTATTTTCTTGGGTAACCTCCCTATACAGGAAGGGCAATTTCCCTAGAACAAAAACCACACCTTACCTCAATATGCAGTTGACTGGAAAATTCACTTCCAAGCCATGGATGCTTCTTAAGTCTATTGAAAAGCAGAAGTGGTGTGATGCTGCTGGAACAGCAATCTTCTGTCCTGATGTCACCCCTTCTGACGCATTGCAGGTTGCCTCTGGCTGGGCCAGCGAAGCAGGTATGGAACCAATGCCTAAACATTAAGAAATAATCACCTCTACCTTCAAGCACAGAATCTGACAGCTCTGCTTTATGAACATAGGAACTGAGGCTACCTTGGGCACAGTTTAAAGATTTAAATAATACATACATTCCCAAACTTTCCTATTACAAAATTTACTAAAGAAAGCAGTTAATGGCTAAATTTCAGTGTAAAAAATTATTTGAAAGATATATATTATTTTATTTCTTTTGAATAAACTACTTATAATATAAAAGTAAAATGGGGATTTCTCTTATCAAGCCCTTATTAAAATTTATTAGGCTAAAGTGACATTAAATTGAAATATTTACATCCCCACATATTTCTGATTCCCAGACAAAGTTCTGTGATTTTTCACTAAGCCATGAAGTGACTGCAGACCCCACCCCTGAGTACGAGTGAGCCGTACACCTTACCCTTCACAGTTTGCTTTGGATCCTTATCATACTGCAGGCTCTCCACTTCACTTTCTGTTGCATCGTCTTTGGTTGGAGGTGTCTGGTTTTGAGGTGGGGCAGGGGACACCCTTGGTGATTTTGGCCCAGTGAGTGTCTTCTCCTTTATGGGGGTTAAAACTCTCTTCTGTGAATGCTCTGGCTCATGTCCATTCTGGGTCTTTAATTCAATTAAAGACTAAAAACAATTTTTAAAAATAAAGTATAATTTGCAAAATACTTTCCTTCACAATTAAGCAAAAAACTTGGCGTTGCTTTTTAGAAAGTACACGCTTCCTTTCCCAGTCTGGATATTCCTAGTCTATTTTTCTTCATAATTTTCAAATGTCCTTAAAGCATCTAGGACCAGAAAAAGGAAGATGAACAGAAAGGAAATATAGTATCCAGAGCTGAGCACCAAAAGCATCCTAATGGCTAAGAAGGGGTATCCGAGAAAAGAGGTGAGGCCTGGCATGTTAGGGTTAGGCCCCGGGAACCAAGGCAGGGCAATGGAAGCAAGCCCAGACATCAGGTCCCATGCCCTCTCCACCCAGTCTGCTCTTCCCATGGGTACTTTAAACTTTCATTTTAGTTTTCCATTCTTTAGTTTGTGACATATATATATATATATATGACACACACACATATATATATGACATATATATGACATATATATATATATGACACATATATGACACATATATATGACATATATATATGACATATATATGACACATATATATGACATATATATATATGACATATATATGACACATATATATGACATATATATATATATATAAATCCCTTCAAAGAACAAGACAGTTAACTTGCTAATAAAGCTAAACATAATAATAATAATAATAATAATAATAATAATAGGAGGAGGAGGAGGAGGAGGAAGAAGAGAAGGTGGAGGAGGACAAGAAGACAGAAGAGGATAGGGAGAAGGCAGAGGAAAAGGATGATGAGGTGAAGAAGGAAGGGGAGGAAGGAGAGAAGAAAAAAATGAGGAGGAGAATGGGGAGGAGGTAGAGGAGAAGGAGGAGGATGATAATGGAAAGGAGAAAAAGGAAGAAGAAAAAGAAGAGGAAAAAAAGGAGGAGGAAGAAGAGGGAGAGGAGAAGGAAGGAAAGGGAGAGAAGGAGAAGGAAGAAGATGAAGAGGAGGATGAGAAAGAGGAGGAGGAGGAGGAGGAAGAGAAAGAGGAAGAGGAGGAGAAGGAAGAGGATAAAGAGGAAGAAGAGGGAGAGGAGGAAGAGGGAGAAGAGGAAGAGGAGGAAGAAGAGGGAGAGAAGGAAGAGGAAGAAGAGGAAGAGGAAAGGGAAGAAGAGGAAGAAGAGAGGAGGCACTAATGCCAAGAATCATGCCTTAGCTGAGGTCAGAAGACAGCACTACTACAGACTCCAAACCATCTTCCCACCAGCTGCCTTTTGGCACCATAAACAGCTATGATTTCGGAGCAGGAAAACACAGTTTCCACTGCAGAAGACTGTCCCAAAGGCAAGGCCCAATGGACAGTCACAAACTGCAAAACTGTCAGTAGGCCTTCTGAAAGCTGATTCAGAAAGGAGATATGGTAAAAATACACAGCCTAGTAAAGAAAAAGGAAATACTTGTGTGCCAGGGGATTGTACAAAGATTCAACTTTTGTAATCATGAGCATGGGAGAACTGACAAATGAAAGCAGAGTCACCACCTGCCTGGGAATCGATGCCTTCCCTCTGCAGAGCCACTGACACTCCCACAGTTGGGGCCAGCTCGAGAGGAACAGGAGCAAGCTTCTGCTTGGCTCGGTTTGGAGGGTCAAGGGTAAAGGCGCCCTCGACTGTGACTGGATGCTGGTTAATCTCTGCACTGCCCTTCTTCAGTAATCCATTTAAAGGTATCTCCGTACTGCCAAGTGACTGGTCTCCACAGCAGAGATGGATCTAACAGGGAGGAAAAAATCAAAACAAGGCTTTACATTTCCCCCATTTTCTTTTTTTAAAGACTGATTGACTGAGTATATGTGCTCTACCTGCATGCTAGAAGATGCATCAGAAATCAATACAAATGGTTGTGAGCCACCTTATAGTTGCTGGAAATTGAGCTCAGGACCTCTGAAAGAGCAGCTGGTGCTCTTAACCACTGAGCCATCTCTCTAGCACCCCTGTTTCTTAAACATAAACTTTATGCTTAGTCTCATTAGTAAGCTGTGTTTATTTTAATATTTAATTAAATATACTACTTTGAATATGCAAATTATGTAATAAAATAAGTGTGAATTTAAATAGAAACCGAATACCTCAAGAATTTTTCTTCCACTGACTCATTAATTAAACACAGTTCTTAAAGAGTCAGCTAGATTTAGGATCTTAAAAACACAAATAATTTTTGTATTAATCACTCATCAAACATACTGAGTGTTCCTTTTGCTTCATTTTGATTTTCTTTATAAAGAATAAAGGGTGAGAGAAAACCACTGGGAAAGAAGGCTATTAGTCAGCGACAACAAACCAGAGCTCAACGTTACCACCCCTTAATGATCATACACACACACACACACACACACACACACACACACACACACACACACACACAAACTCTTTTTCCTTTACTGTGCTCAAGTCTTGGGAGACTATACACTAAAGAACAATAAAAAAATCGCTACATTATTTTCCTCTCATATCAGCAGTGACAGAATTACAACAGACACACCATACCTTTTGAGGCAGTGTCTTACTACACATAAAAAGCTGGCCTTGAACTGTAGTCTCCTGCTTCTGTCTCCTGTATGCTGGCACTACAGATTTATACAGATGTATGCAAACATAACTGTAATAAAGCTTCACTGGTGAAATTTTTCTAGTTCTTATTATGTGCTATGTGCACACCTTTGCATGTGTGCACATGGGCAACAGCTGGAGGCAAGGACCGGGTCCATTTCATCACTTCCCACCGTATTCTTGAGGCAGGGTAAGCCAATGCAGAATAAAATTGAAAGTGCTATTCCTCAAATATTAATATTTCATACAGTCTCTAGTTTTCTAGATATCTTGGGTTTATCAGATACTGGGTTAAATAGTTTAAGGTTTAATACCTCTAACATTTAATACCTTATGAGCCACCCAAAATGCAAAGTCTAGTGACAGAGCTTGATTTGTAAATGGCTGTGTAACTATGCATGTTTACCTCATTACCATACCTTCCTGCCGATCAAAGCAAACTATCAGAGAAGATAGCAGACTAACTTCTTCTAGTCTCAAGGTCTGTATTTAAACAGAATCCAACTGAAACATATTTACAAAAAACACCTGTGGGAAGGTTTTATAAAAATGTAAATTCTGTTATCAAGAATTTGATCTATGTACTGACAGTAACCACTTCCACTAACAGTACAGACACCCTGCCTGAGGAACAGGCTCACCCAGCTTTAAGTACTACCTCATAATGTATAGGCTAATAACTAATGTAGCTCTTCTCAGTAACTTAATAATGTGTTAACTCCAAAAATCCTGAAGCAACTGTAATTCCAATGACTTCAAGATTTCAATACCCACAAAAGGGTAAAATCATCTCTACTACAGAAACAATGCAGGTTAGGGCTAACCTCAGCTTTATGTGCAATGCTTTAAAAACATCTCCAGTAGGAAACAATGTGCACAGGCACTTACCTGCAGTTTAGAATGAAGAGCCAGGTACAAACGAAGAATCTCCACACTGCTACGGATTCGAACAGATGCCCTCTCAGGCTCAAAGTTTGGGTTGATCAAATCACTAAAAGGCTCATTTGTAACATCATTTCCCAGTAAAGAATAGTAAAAGAAAAACTCAGGCTGCCTTTCCGGAAGCTTCATAGTACATGGAATTAACTAAATATGTAAAGGGGGAAAAAGAGTATTAGAATCTAAGGAACTCCAAAAAAATATTTCTAGAATGTCCATTGATTTCAAGCTTTAAAATTAACCATACAGAGAAGCCAGGGAAGTGAGATGCTCCCTAGACCCAATGGGGATGACTTTAGCAGAAATACGCAGCAAACGGGAGATAGATCCTACTGAGCCCCACCTCCATTAGATAGGTATGCCCCCCCAGTCAAGTTTTTAACCCAGAAATTTTCCTGTCCAAAGGAAAGACAGAGACAAAAAATGGAGCAGAAACCGAAGGAAGGACCATCCAGGGACCTCCCCACCTGGGAATCCATCCTGCCTACAGATACCAAACCCCTGCACTGTTGCTGTTGCCAAGAGGTGCTTGCTGGCAGAAACTTCGTGTGGTTGTTTGTTCCTTGGGAGGTTCTGCCAGCAAATGACCAATGCAGATGTGGATGCTTGGAGCCGACCATCAGACTGAGCTCAAGGACCCTGGTGGTGCAGCTGGCAGAAGGCCTGGAGGAGCAGAGGGGAACTGCAACCCCACAGAAACAACAATGTTGGCTGGCCAGACCAACCCAGGGCTCCCAGGGACTAGACCACCCACTAAGGAGTGCACAGGAGAGACCCATGGCTGCAGATACATGTGTAGCAGAGGGTCTGACATCAATGGGAGGGGAGGCCCTTGGTCTTGTGGAGGTTTGATTCAGCGTAGGAGGATGCTGGAATGGTGGGGCAGAAAAAGGTGGGTAGGTGGAGAAGCACCCTCATAGAGGCAAAGGGGGGCAGGTCAGATGTGGGATGAGGATTTGTGGAGGAGTTAGCAGAAAGTAAGATATTATTTGAGGTGTAAACAAATGGAATGAGTAATTAATTTTTAAAAATTAATCATAAAGAATTTTTAAGTCTCTGCCAAATTATCTTTTTTACTTCTTTCCGTTTAGTTAGTGATTTCTTTTGGAGGTGCTGCTAGGAGTCTTACAATGCTAGGCAAGTGCTTTACAATTCAGCTAGGCCCTCAGTTTTGGCATTTTGTGAGATATGGTTTTGTTATACTATACAAGTTGGTCTGAAACTCAGTCTTCTTGCCTTAGACTCCTGAGCAGTGGGTTTTAAGCAAGTAGCATACTACTTACTTCTAGAATTGCTTCCAAATTACCAATGTGATTAATCCTAAATGCTTTATTTCACTTTACTTACATGAGATTTTTACCCTCATATATATAAATGCACCATTTGTAGTCAGGGCCCATGGAGGCCAGAAGAGGGCAATGGAGTCCCTGGATTGGATCATAGGCAGCTGTGAGCCTTCATCTAGGTACTGGAAACCAAACCAAGGATGCACTTAACACTGACCCATTTCTCCAGCCCCTAATATTCTGGGGGTGGGACAGGCAGTCTCAGTAAGTACAGCTGGCTGGTCTGGAACCTGCTATGTGCATCAGGCTGGCCTTGAACTCAGAGATCTGCCTTTCTCTGCCTAATACTAAGATTACAGACAAACGCCACCACTCAGCTACCTAATTTGATAAAATAAATGCACATAGAACTGGTGAAGCAAGCCTGTAATTCTAGTACTTCAGAGGTAAAGGCAGGAGGATCAAGAGTTCAGGGACATTGCAATTAAGTTTGAGGCCACCCTGGGCTAAAAGAGACACTAAATAACCAATTAATTAACATTTGAAAAGTCCAAAAGAGACCAAAGACTTCACTGTTTTCCGACTTCCATTTCATTTAATATGAATGTGTGAAAGCTCTTTTTGGAAGAAACCATGTGTTTTAAATTAAGCTTTTCTCACTATCATGTAGTTGTACCTGCATTCTAGTAAAAGGCTCTACTTTCACAAACGAGAACATGCTAAGTCTTGATCCAAGCTACCTAATAGATTAAAATCTTAGTTTATGCTTTTGATTTTAAAACAAAACAAACACATAAAATTAATCAAATAAGTAATTTGGGAGCAATTCTAGAACTAAGCAGTATGCTACATGCTTAAAACCCACCGCTCGGGAGTCTAAGGCAGGAGGATTGAGTTTCAGACTAACTTGCACTATATAACAAGACCATATATCACAAAAACCAAAAACTGGGAATGTAGCTCAGTTGTAAAGCACTTGCCAAAGCCTTAGTGGCTCCACAATATACTAGGAATGTCACTTCTCAGCTGCTAGCTTGTGGCAATATATGACTAAAAGATAGTATTTTTGTTTATAAGATAGAAAACATCTTTCTTGTCTTTTTATTTGTTTTAGTTTCTAAGTCAGGGTCTTACGTAGCCCAGGTTGGTCTCAAACAAATCCTTCTACTTCAGCCTTCCAAGTGACAGAATTACAGACATGAGCCAGCACACCAGGCAAAATAGAAAACATGTCCTAACAACTAGGAATGTTCACTAAAACCCTGCAAGCATTACACTATGAACATTCCATGTCTCAATAGGAAACGGCTGAAGTACAGTCAGGTATCATAGATCGTGGTGGACAATGGCACACTGCCATGAAAGGAAACGTAGGTAAAATGGAGTCTAGGCTAAGACAATGACAGAGTGGCTGGAGAGATGGCTCAGTGGTTTAAGCACTTAGTGCTTTTCAGAGGAGCCAGGTTCAATTTGTAGCACCCACAGGATGGCTCACCAGTATCCACAACTCCAACTGCAGGGAATGACATGCTCTTCTGGCCTTGGAGGGTAGCAAGCACACAAATAGTGTGCAGGCATGCATGTACACAGGAAAAACATTTATAGAAAATAAACCTAAAAAAGTTTCTTTCAAGGTTGAGCTATAGTTCATTCTTTTAAAAACTCTAAACACTGATACCACAGCACTGAACACCTAACATTCAATAAATGTGCGCTGGTTGTTTTAACCTACATTTTAATGTTCTTAAGAGGATTTTCATCACACTAATTCTGGAGAAACCTTCAGAAAATGACACAAAAGCTCTGTGCCTCGTGTTTTGGTCAGGTTGAAAGGAAAGGCTATGTCAGCATGAGAGCCCAGTCAGAGCACTGGCTGAGACAGCAGGACAGTGCCTGGCAGACATGCACTGGTGTCAACAACAACTGCCTCAGGAAAGTTTCGCCAGGAAACTATTTCTTTTCTTTCATGATGAAAAAATGATATAAAAATTGTATTTATATTTTATAGTATGTCTAACTTCCAAGTAATTCCTACTACAGGCAGAGTCTTTTAGAAATTCTTTTACATACTAGAATTCAGGCACAGGATGCCATTCAAAGCTTCCAAGACTTCAAAAGGGCAGTGAAGTTAACCATACAGCAGTGAACAAGCTGCCCCTCTGTGCACTCTCATAGAAACTCTCCCAGTGGCTGCTTGGCTTCTGCAAAGGGACTTTAGTTTGTCCTAAATGCTTTCTCCCTGCCTTTGAGTAAGAACTGTGAGGAAAACACTTAAGTTTTGGTTTTACCCAAACACAACAATGTAACTGGACTGGAGAAATAGATGGCTCAGTGGTCCAGAGCACTGACTGCTCTTCCAGAGGTCCTGAGTTCATAAAACATTTAAAACGAAAAGAAACAATGTAACCAGTGAGCAATCTCAACCTCCTTTTTTCTGTCCCCAGATGCAGAAAATCACAGCTCTGCTCCCTGTCACCACACGTGCCATCTGCTGTCAGATGGGCTCTGTCCCTCTGGACCTGCTGCACCCAGAAGAAGCCTTTCTTCTGCAGTTGCCTTGCTTAGTTTTATCACGGGAACTTATCACAGAAAAGTGACAAATGGATGGGGGGAGAGAAGCTCATAGAACATCCATTTTTATGTTGTTCACTACGCCAAGCCTAAGACAATCCTGATTCTGACAGGAACACATCACCTTCTGCTAGCACCCATGAAAAAAGGCTAGTGTCTGTAAGCACAGGCAATAAAATATAACCCCCAACCCAAATGTCCCTGACCTTACATTTCTTCAAAAAGGTCCTTCATTATTCCTCAAAGCGCCACATGCACAAGCACAGACACTGTCCCTTAACCCTGAAATTGGTTTACTCTCTTGTCGTCAAGATGTTCGAATCTACAGAAAAATGCTTACTAACGTGAAAACATTTGTAAATATTTTTATACTTTTTAAACATGTCTGAGGGGTATAGTCCACATGTGGGTATTTGCATGTGAGTACAAGTGCTCACAGAAGACACGAGTGATTTCAAACACTTGATAAAAACCGTTAGTCTGAGGGAATGTCTTACCTGTTCCAACTGGGTGGCAAATGCTATGGTCACTGACAAAATAAAGGGGTCAGTACAACACTCTGCTGGTCCAATCTGATGGTAGCCTCCTTCCTCATTCAACACAGCAACAATGTCCTTTGGGTCAACTCCTGACAGGCTAGCAGGAACTACACAGACAAAAACACAACCACATTAGACCATAATTTCCCATATTTTATTATTTTTGGATAGGATCTTGTTATATAGACCAGTTTGGTCCAGAATTTACTGTGTTACCCGGTCTGGCCTGGAACTTACTATGCAGCCTAAGCTGGCTTTAAGTTCATAATTCTCTGATCTCCACCTCTTATGTGCTGGAATTCAAGCCTGGGCCACAATGCCTGGCCATTATACACATTTGAAAACTCACTTTAGGGATTTAATTAAGAAGTTGGCCATTTCCATGGACACAGTATTACGAACGGTTTCCTTTAATTTGTACTAGGAAGCTTTAACTTTTTTTCTATACATAAAAACAATGTTCTGAAGTAAAGTATTTTTAAAATTCCTAAATAGGCCACATAGAAAAGGAATGCAACACAGGTTTCTTTGTAAACTTATGAGTTCTGGAATGAAGAATATGCTAGACTTCGCTGAGAGAAAAGGGTACATGAACACAGACCAGGCATGTTCCAGACAGACATAGTACAAAACAGACCCAGGAGCAAGCACAAGTTAACAAAGCCAGAGAAATCAAGGTTGAGGAAGCCTCATGGAGTAGCCTTATGACCCCAAATACTGGGAAGCAAATGGACTCCTTCTTCAAGGCCTGCCTGCACAACACAGGTCTAGTGTACTCCCAGCCTGGGCAACCAGAATACTATTTCAAAACAAGAAAAAATTGGTACCAAGAGCTGATGACACAGGTCCTCAGTAGGAAGCCTATCCAGCAGCTTGAGGCCCATGCTCACTGTTCATTATTAAATACAAAACCGAGTCCTGAGACAAGAGTGGCAGATCACTGAGTGAGGACTGACTACAGAAAGAACCGCATACGAGTGCCGGGGGAGGCAGCAGAGCGGGCATGCTCAGAGCTGCAGCCAACATGAACCACAGGGAGCTGAGCCACAGCTTATAAATCCTGCATGTGCACACCATCAGCGAGCAAGCCCTCTCCCTGAGCGGCTCACAGAGGAACATGTTACTGTAGCACTGCCCGAGAACAGCCTATGGTTAGGAGCACAGACACGTAAGCCAGGTGGTGAAATCCCAATCCCAATTTATGACTTGTATCAGAAACTGTATGTTCTTCAGTCTCCATTTTTCCTTCTACAAAGCTTTCATGTGGTTGTTGAAGATCAAATTAAACTCTGACAGCAAAGCGCTCAGCGTGACACTGAGGAATTGGTGAGATAAGGCCGAGCTCAGGATCTAAAAAACAGTATCTAGAACCGGTTTCTCCAGTGCTGGCTCATGGTGTAACAACATTCGGATGATGAAGCAGAAAATAAAAATTTGTGGCTAACCTGGGCTACACATTAGTATTACACTGCAAAACTAACTTAAAACAGAAAGCATGAGGTTTCTTCTGACCAAGGAAACAAGCTGTAAATATGAAAATAAGATAAATCTGTGACATAGAAAGGAACTAAAAGTGTCAATTTGAATGCATACTATGTAGCATTAGAAACATGGATAAATGCATACAAATAGGTACATGTACGTTATAGTTCATGTGTCTCTTCCAAAATTCAGAAGCTGAAACTTAATTGTGATGACTGTCTTAAGATCAGAGTCTCAGGCTGGACAGATGCTTAAGAGCATTGGCTGGTCTTGCAGAAATCCTACATCAGCACCCACATCACAACTGTCTGGAACTCCACTTCCAAGGGATCTAATGATCTCTTCTGAGAACTGAGCACACTGTACACACCTACATGCAGGCGAACACACACACAGAATAGTAAGATTTTAAAGGGCAGCAGAGTCCTTATGAAGTAGTAAAGTCAGGACAGCTCCTTTAGAATGGGGCTCGCTGTGCTCATTAAGGAGCTTAGGAAGTGTGTGCATTTCTTGCCTGTGGCTTTTGTCATATGAAGAACATCAACAAGACCAGCATCAGATACTGGCGTCTTCTCAGATATCCAAACCTCCAGAACTGTGAGACACTTCTGTTCCTTACACATCAGCCATCATCACAGGCTAAGACTATTCATGTATTCACATGTGCACACATTGCATAACTTTGTCTACAAAATGCATCTGAGAGCAACAATGAAGTGGTAATGGGCACACTTAACACCTGAGCCTTTACCTCTAAACATTTTTAGTAAAAGGAAGTGGAGGTCCTTAGAGGAATGGCTGAACAAGAGCTGAAAGTCAGGTAATACAAAACAAAACCAGAATACCTTCCTGTGCACAAACTGTGATTCCAGTAGTCTGACCTGGGAGGCAAAGCCATACAGAGAGCAAGAAAGATAAATAGCTGTCTTAGTACATCTTCTGTTACTGCATCACAGTACTTGAGACTCAATATGTTATAAAGAAAATATCTTACAGTTCTCATGGAAGAGAAGTCATGACCATTGTAAGACACTTATTAATGGGGATTCTTCAGGTCCTGAGGTAGTACAGGGCTTATGACTTTAAAGACCACCCCACTCTAATGATCCCTAACTCACTCTCCCAGGAACATAAGAATCCACTAGTCCATGAACAGAATTCGTTCATTCATAAAGGCAGAGCCCTGCAGTCCAGTTAGTTCTCAAAGGACCCAATTCTAAATTCCATCAGGACTTTAGAAATTAAGTCCCTTTCCCATGAATGATTCTCAGGGTGAACCTAAACTCCAACCAGGCAGAGCCCAACGCACAACAGTGAGCCTCTTCTAAATTCAACTACACTGGGCACACGGCATCACCCTAAGCAAAACCCACCAACTTAGTATCCAGTTACTAAAACCCAAATACCAGACAACACCAGAAGTGAAAGCTGGGCCAGAGAGATGGCTAAGCAGTTAACAGCATTGGCTGCTCTTGCAGAAGAGCAGGGTTCAGTTCACAGCACCCACATGATAGCTCATTACTGTAACTCCAGTTCCAGGGATTTAATACCCTCTAACCTCTACCAGCACCAGTCACACACAGAATACATAAGACATACATACAGACAATTAAAGTGTGTGCACGTGTACGCGTGTGTGTACTGACATCGAATGCGAACTGGACTTCTGGTGAGAATGCATCCATGATGGTTCATTACTGCACCAACACTGGAGTGCTGAGTTGAGGTGGACGAGTTACTCCTATGAACACAAACTGAAGGTATGGGAACCGTCTGTACTCTCCAATTTCGCTGCGATGGCTAAGTGTGCCAGGTGTGCTGGTGCATGTTTCTATTCCCAACCCTTGGCATGCAGAGGCAGGCAAATCTCAGTGAGTTTATGTATACACACACACACACATACATACATACATACACACACACACACACACACACACACACACACACACACACACACACACACACACACATATATGTCTCCAAGTAAACTATACAATGAGACTCTGATTCTAAATAAACATATTATATTTGAGGGTTTTCTTATACTAATCCTGGAAAGAAACCTTTTCTAAGTAACAATTTTTAAAATACAGTGTTCTCCATTCTAATATCTCTAAAGAAAACAAATGCTATCCCAAGTTCTAAGATTTGTAAGTAAGAGCTAACCTGTAAACAAGTGTCACACATGCTACATGTACCCACAATACTTGGCACACTGCTGAATCAGCTTATATTCCTGCACCGCTCCCAGGACACAACCTCCCTAAAGTGAGTGCACAGAGGACCTTGTGTAAGAAACTCTTTATACTCCAGTGCGCACCTATAACCCAAACAGCCAAGCAGCAGAGGCAGGAGGACAAGGAGTACAAGGCCTGCCTCAGCTGCACAGTGAGGTCCAGACCGGCTGGTCTACTTCAGACCCTCTCTCAAGACAAACAAACAAAGCAAAACAACAACAACAGAAACGACCAAGAGGATGTACAAACCTTTTCCATCCCGAGGCGGGGCTCCTTTTGCTTTAAAACTATCCACCTGTGCCTTTGTATCTGTTTCCAAAGTGATGCTTATCTGTACCTCGGACTTGAATTTGGTGTACTTGTTACTCAGCAGCTGGTACCATCTGGGTGCCTAGATAACAAAGCAGAAAGCACCATGATGTTTACAGGGTTAAGTACTCAGAATATTCTTTGAGGTTTTCACTTTTTCCCTGCAGCCTTCTCAGTACTTTTTCCCTAAGAGAATATAAACGCAGCATAGGGTGGCACAGCCTTTAATCCTAGCACTAAGGAGGCAGAGGCAAACAAATCTCTGAGTTCCAAATCAACCTGTCTACACAGAGAGCTCCAGCCCAAGGCTGCAGTGACTCCCTGTCTCAGAGTACAAAATTTCTTTTCACATTTTCTTCAAAAGAAATTAATATTGATTAGGAAGCCATCAACTACATTTCCATTCACAAAACATACTCAAGTATTCAAAGGGTCATCTTTGTTCCCATTCCAACACTTTGTCAAGTAAATATCACAGGGGAGAAAACAATATGGATCTACCTTCAGTCTTTTATCTCCGGTATCATGCCATCTGTCAATAGCATAAGCCTAGTTAGTCATCCGTTCCACTAACCCCTTTGCTTACTGCTGCTTGTAGACCTCTTCTTTCTACTCTACCTTGTTCCTAACAACTAAGAAAATGAAAATGTTATGACCTGCGGTGCTTTGAGTAGAAATGGCCCCCATATGCTGATATATTTGAATGCTTAGTCACTGAGGAGTTGAACCGTGTGAAAGGATTAGGAGGATTGGGAGGTGTGATCTTATTGGAGTACATGTGGCCTTGTTAGAGAAAGTGTGTCCCTGGGGATGGGCCCATACCAAGGCCAATCTCACTCTGCCGGCCTGTGAAACAAGAGGCAGCTCTCAATGACTCCTCCAGCACTGTGCCTACCGCGCCTGCTGCCCTACTCCTATGCTCCAACACAACAGTAATGAGCAAAGCCTCTAACACTGCAAGCAAGCCCCCATTAAACATTTTTCTTCACAAGAGTTGTCACAGTCTCTTCACAGCATTTCAACAGTGACTGAGGCACCACTAATCAATAGCACAGAATGTTAAGGAAAAGGCTCGGTTCTGCGTCATGACCCATTTGCTGGGCTGATTCTGACAGCAAAGGCCTTCTCCAAGGATGTGGCATACTAAACTACCCGACCACCCCCAAGACCGCACACTCAGAATTTCCAGTGCCCAGATTAACCAGAACACATGGCTCAAGCCAGGACAAGATGTACCACAGGTATAGGAACCAGGCAGCAGGGATGCCATTTCACACCTATACACACATTTAAGAAGAGTCACTCAGACACACACAAATAATTTAAAAATAAATAAAGGATGGAAAGAAAAGCAACAACAACAATGAAGGAGATTGAGAAGACACTGATTTTAAAGTTTAAATTTCTTAATGTAGCTGGCACAAGGTGCTATATACGTAAGAAGCCGAGGCAAGAGTGCCTGGAGTTCAAGTTTAACCTTGGTCCACATGCCTGTCCTTAAATGAGCTATTGTTCCAAAGTTCTATAAAAACCTTTAGGCTCTTTTTTAAAGAGCCCAATATCATAATAACATTATCATGTTGACAATAATATAAAAAATATAAGATTTATAAAGCCTGAAAGAGGCACATCAATAAAAAGGAAAACTTAAGGCAAACCTGTAATCTCAACTACTTAGGAGGCAAGGCCAGCAGAGGTAACTCAGTGTGACTATCTCAAAATAAGTAAGAGCTACAGATACAACTCAGTATAGGATGCATGTCTAGCATGAAAAAGGCCCTAGCTTCAGCCCTGAGACTCGGCGCAGAGCCAGAAGCAACAACAAACCTACTCAATGTTTTTAGCAGAACAGAAAACAAACACTGTCTATTTTGGTACAATTTTGTTGGTGCTTTTTTGGGGGGGAGGTGCTTCAAGACAGGGTCTTCTCTGTATCTTTGGTTGTCCCAGAACTCACTCTGAAGACCATGCTGACTTCAAACTCACAGAGATCCACTTGACTGTGACTCCCAAAGCTGGGGTTAAGGTGCATCACCACCCAAGGCTTTTGTGGCTCGTTTGAGAAGCTGAGATGCTGTGGGGAGTGTGACCACAGGCAGCAGGAGGGTTCTCAGTGCCACAGGCACACGTCTGCGCACCAGGGCCAGACCGCTGTCCTTCAAACTGCCTTTTAAAATCAGCTATTTTGGCTTGATACAAACTTTTAAATGTTTTTAGGAATTATTTTGGAGATGGCAAGGTCTTAGTATATATGTAGTCCAGGCTGACCTCAAACTTGTAATCCTCCTGCCTCAGCCTCAAAAGTGCTGGAAAAGTATCAAGTTTCATGAGGAAGATGAAAGCAGTGTCCTGAGTCAGGATTTAGGAGACACAGCTGAGTAACTCAGCTACAAGAATCAGATACAAGTAGAAATCAAGGGGACAACCAGGACGAGGTGATAGCCACGGTAAGAAACAGCGGAGCCTTAGATGGAGCAGAGGTGAAAATGAAGGGAAGTCACAAGTGCACAAAATCACCTATACCGGAGGGCTGTGAAGGAGGAAGCAGAAAAGTGTCTAGGAGACTTCTGGATTTAGAACTTGGGAAAACAGAGAGGGGTGCAGAATGTTCACTGAACCAAGGGCACTGGACAAGCATCTAAGAGAAACGCTCAGCCCATGCCGCGGATGGTAGTCACTTTACACAGGTCTGAGCTCCAGAACAAGTTTCTTGGAGAAAGACAGCTCATAAGAACAAGTAAAGGTTGGAATTTTCAAATCCAACTCAAAAACTCAAGCATCAGTCTATACATCATCCTGAGGCCATGATTTACAACTGGCTTGGTATTCTGCTCTTTATGGTATTTATTTAATCAACTCTTTATTGTAATAACTAACAAAGCCAAAAGGACAATACCTGCTTTGTTTCTTGAGCAGTTCTTAAGTCCAAGACAATGTAGCCGATGGTCTCCTTGGCAGAAGTCTGAGGATCCAAGGCAAAGCACTGGAGTTTGATAGGAGTGCGCTGTAGCCTGCACAGTGGTGTACGTAAGAAACAGTGAGACTTTGCTGTCTTAAGCTAGCTTACCGAAGCCTTAAGATAACGTTATCCTCCAGAATGCACATTTGCTAGGCCAACTCTATCTAGTTTGTATTTTCTAAACAATGCCTTAACTGAAAAGAACTATTACTTTTATTGATTTATCTGTATACCAACTAGGTCTATTCTTCTGTGATATATCCGACCCTCTGCAAGTCAGAGATTATCATGAATATTTAAAAATGACAAAAAAATATTTTTCTTATACAGTACTATCCCATATAAAAGATACATATTTGCTTTCAGCTTTATAGCTAAAAAATAAAAAATACGAGTAAACTTAACAATCAAATGCCACAAAATCTAACCACTAAAATTTAGTACTACACCACGTGGCATTGCTCTGTTAGATGACAATGACGGGGGTAGCGTGGTCTTTTTGTGAATCTGGGAAACCCTGTTCCAGCTCATACACAGAGATGAACAGACGCAGGCAACACTGACCCAAGGGACTCTCTCTTTAACTCCACTTAGCACAAAATTCACTTAGGAATTCTTAGCCTAAATAACGAAAGGACTGTATCACATGGTGCTTATAAAATTACATCTCATAACAAAACTCAGCCTAGGTAAACACGCTGAATGCCAGTACAAAGAGAAAACTTTAACATTCATTAAGAACAGCCCTTCAAATAAATTCAGATTCTAATCTAGCAATAAAAGCAGTAAGAATTTTGAATCTTACTAATTTTCTGTTCTGAAGTGCTTATGCAGGAGTTTTGATGGTGGTAGGTTCTTTTATTCTGAGACAGGGTTCTATGTAGCCCAAGCTAGTCTTCAACTCGTCCACCTCCAAAGTACTGAGATAAAAGGCAAACCATACTATGTCCAGTTTTTAGGAATATATTTTTAATCATTTAATAAATAAAAGTACTGTTATTCTTGACTGTTTCTAGTCATAAAGTTCATTAAGATAATGTAGTAAGTCCAGCAGAGGTGGGAAGGCGCACTCATGGTGAGTGGCTGCATTCCCAGGTGGGGTGCCCTGACTGCTGGAGTGGGGAGAGTGAGCTCAGTGCAAACATGCATGTGTTCTCCTCTACTGCAGATGGAGTGTGATAGCCACTGCCAGTTCCTGCGGCCCTGACTTCCCAACAGTGACGCTGGTAACATGAATTGTGGGCTAAAATTACCCTTTCTTCCTTAAGTTGCTTTCATGAGGGTGCTTTATCACAACATGAAATGAAACTAAGACAGACCCTGTCTCAAAAGCAAAAATGCAGAAACATACAACAAAACAATCAGTAAGCTATAAAACATAAAAAGCTTATAAAACATAGAAAGGACAAAGAGGCTGACACAGTGAAGAGCGGCCTCACCTGTGCTGATGAAGGACTTTCCTGTCAATCTCCCAGGCTAACTCAGTAGCAAATTCTGGCTGGTCAGTATGGCTGACAGGATCAGTAGCCAACTGCTCTCCATCAAACTTTGCCTCCACCACAAGCATATGCTTTGGACGTTTGGGGAAGTGGCGGCCTGAAGAAAGAATGCACACACAAACAGAAATCAAGTAGGATCACTTAGTGTATGTTTAAATATTGATGTGTGCTCCAGGTAGCTGACTGGCATATTGTATAAATTATCTCACAAATGCATCTTCACTTATTTTCATAAACTAGAAGCTGTAATTCAGCAATTAACTGCTTCTCCAGCACTAATGTGACTACGGATCACTGCGGATCCTGTCCCGATGTAGATTCAGACTCAGCAGGTCTAGGTGGGCCTGAAAGCCTGCATTGCTGACAGGTTATCAGGACCCACAGCAGGAGTGCACCACTCACTTGCTCACAGAAAAGTACATTAAAAAGAAGATAAATGGCAAAAATAAATGGCTTCAAAAAAAATAATGTACTTGTCCTAAAAAGAAAACCAAGGGCCTACAAGAAAGAAAAATTTCAAAACTGGAAGAAAGTAAACAGCAAATAAGAACCCCAGACATCTTGCACTGAGGCAATGAATGTGGCTTCTACTCTGCTGCGGGAATCATAGAGAAGAGAATTTTAACCACAGTTAAATAACACACATGCTCTACCCTTGGTTAGAAATTAAAAGGGTAGAAAAGACCAAATTTGTTGAGATGGTGCACATACATAACCTCAACTCTTTCAAAGTGGAAATCAAGAGCCTGGATAATGAGAGCCCAAAACAAACGCTAGCCAGGGTCTGTCAGCAGAAGAGGCCGAAAAGGAACTGCACCATGTGACAAGAAGCAGACTTGCTGCTCAGTCCTGAGGACAGGAGTTTGGAGTAGCAAGCCAGGCATCCTGTGACGTAACTGCAGGTCCTAGAGCATCATCTGTGAGACACCAGGATCAGGATCACTGTGGTAGGCTGGCTCCCAGCTTCAGGAAGAATAGGCAGAGTGCTTGAGGAGGTGACCAAAGCTAACTCTGGTCTCTAAAGACATGAACAGGTATGCACACATGTGCACACAATCACACAGATACGTAAGTAAATAAATCTGAAAACATCCTTTAACAATGTCAGTCTGGGGCTGGAGAGATGGCTCAGAGGTTGAGAGCACTGACTGCTCTTCCAGAGGTCCTGAGTTCAATTCCCAGCAACCACATGGTGGCTCAACCATCTGTAATGGGATTCAATGCCCTCTTCTGACTTGTCTGAAAACAGCTACATTGTACTCATGAAATAAATAAATCTTAAAAAAAAAAAAAAAAAAAAAAAAAAAAAAAGTCAGCCTGAGGCTCTTATTTTAAACTCTGTGCTGGTTAGGATTTTTCAGTTGGTTGTCTTTGTTTTTGTGTTTTATTTTGCCATTTGGCATAAGCTGGAGTCATCTAGGAAGAGGGACCCTGAATGGAGAAAACGCCTCCATCAGATTGGCTTGTAGGTAAGTCTGTGGGCCATTCATTTGACAAATGACAGTTGTGAGGTGGTCTGTGTCGTACAAATGGAGGCAGGCTGAGGAAGCCATGAGAAGCAAACCAGTAAGCATTGTCAGTCCTCCATGGACTGCTCTGACTTCCCTCAATAATGACCTGTGATTTGGATGTAGGATGGGATAAGCCTTTCCTCCCCCAGGCTGCCTTGTCTTTACCTCAGTGAGAAGGCAGACAACAGAAGCCCCGTGTTTCTCTCCTGGAACCCAGCACACATGTTTTTTTTGATGGAAAAATTCAGGTCCTTTTAATAAGGAGCATTATAGGAAACCTAAAGGGTGGGCAGAAGTTCCTAACAGGAACGGCCATGTTTACTACTCCAAGAACTCTGTAGCAACCTCTTAGAACTCTGAAAAAATCTATCTATGGATCGGAAAGATCATTGCCAGGTAATTCAGGGCAGCAGCTATTTCTGAAAAGGAAGAAAATGTTAGGAAAACAGACTGAGATCATTGCTACAGGTTGGGTGACAGTGAAGTCTAAACCCAGGCATGCAGTGGAGACTGTGTATAAATCAACATGAAATAAAATCAACACTCGGTGATCGTTTGGGAGATAGGGATGGAAAGGGAATCAAGGATGGTGAGAAATCCTAGGTGCCCAGGTTGAATGTAACATTACCAGAGCTGGGGAGAGGACCTTATCCCAGTTTTAGGTGTGTTTATGGTAACAACCTAACCGACATCCCTGACTCCTGGTTCTCTTTCCTGAACACAACTTGTAAACCAAGCACGAGTTAAGTTCATTTTTCTAGGTAAGACTATAGCCATGAACACTTTGCTTAGAGTAACACACTCCCTCTGAGGTCCTCCAAAGCTGATTCACTCTGGTTCTTTCTGACCAAGTAAAACATTCCTAAATGTTCACCTTCCTCTTCCGGCCTCATTCCACCCGCCAGGTTCACTCTTGTTATCTTGGATTTGTATAGTCCTCAGAAGTGACTTTCTTCTACCCTGGTCTATCTGGTGCTTAAGAAAAAAGCCACTTAATCACTACTTCTACTTACAAACCCACATTTATGGTCTGTGTCACAACATTATTATAATGCAGTCAACATACAGTGTCTTACACACTATGGACCCTTATATCTCAGAAGGCAGGAAACCACTACAGTTTCTTTTTCCTTTTTTTTTTTTTTTTTTATAGAGACGGGCCCAGTTTTAAATTTAACAGCTCCATCAACCTATTAGAAGATTATTTCAGCCTTGTGGAGTTTTGTTTATTTGGGAATTTTTTTGGTTTTTTTTTTTTTCATTTGTTTGTTGTGGGGTGCAGAAAATCAATAGTAGACCAGGTTGGCCTTGATCTCACAGAGATTAGCCTGCTCTCAGCCACCTGAGTGCTGGGATTAGGGGCCTGAGCCACCACTCCCTGCTCAATCTTGTGTTTTTAAGCAGTAAAGAGACTATTATTATTGTCCCTACTATTTAATAGCTTCTGGTCAATTTCTTGTTCCAAAACTCAGAAACTATCTTTACACTGTTTTTTCTTCCCTCTCCTCAAACAGTATCAGACTTCTCCCAAAGGGAGAAGGGTTGGACCAACAACACCTTGTGGTTAAACTCTCCTGACTGGTAACTTGTTCTAGTTTAAGAAACCTCACTTTGCTGCAATCAGCTAACTACAATGAATCTAAGTAGCATTTGCTGAGTGAATCTGAGAGCAAAGCATGTCTTTTTGTCCCCACACCTTAAGTGCTTTATGCAGCTAGACAGACCATCTGTCCAGCCTTTGTCAGAGGACCCATTCCTAATTAGCTTCAAGATCCACATAACTGCCAGCTCCTCAGGAAACCATTCCCCAAAAGAGGTGGTCATCCCACACTACCCACTTTACTTACTCCCTAAGCTTCTAGACCTTGAGCCACCTGCATTTCGGGCACAGCGCCTGACATTCAGTAAGTCCCCGATAAACTCACTCAACAAACATGCAAGGATCATTTAATGCACCTTAACCACGGTAGTCCCCTGGGTAGGCCATCAAGACACATAAAGGGAACAGTCTCGGCAATATATCTGAAATGGTACAAAGCGTGTATTAAAGTCAGTGGCAAAGTTCTTACAAATGGCATTAGCGGGGACTGCTGAACAGAACATGCTTTGCAGGCACTTTTAGCTCATATATAAAAGCCATCGACAGGCTGCTTCTGATGGAAATCGTTTTTTCTACATTCTCTGGGGCTACGGCTAGTCATGCTAAATATCACTTATCCCTAATAGCACTCACGTTCCCCGGAGAGACGTTTAAATCAATTGCCTAACAGACCTCGCTCCATGCAACTGAACAAGTCCTTGGGGACCACAAAAACAGAGATGACAGGGTTCGTAAGGTTAACAAAGCCTCGGTCACACATTACTCTGCTGAGGTTCGGGAAGCAGCAGTTAAAAAAGAAAGAAAGAAAGAAAAAAAAAAAAAAAAAAAAAAAAAAACCCGAGGCCGCTCACCTTCGAGGATGGATACGACGATGAGCAGCTGGTCGGACTTGGGGACCATGGTCGCGGCGGCGGGGTCTGCAGGAAAGAGGCCGAGTGAGGTGTGCAGGCCGGACCCGCTCCCGGGGCCGCCGCCTAGGCCCTAAACCCAGCCCCGACTCGGCGAACGCCGCTCCGCTGCCCGGCCCTGCAGCCCAAAAAGCCCGCCTCCCCGGCACCTTTTGCCGCCTGCTAAGCCGCTATTCAAACGCCCCGGCAGCCGCAGCGGACGCCACCGCGCCCCGCTTCCGCCTAGCAACCAGGCCCGCAGGCCGACAGCCCGGGGGAGGCTGGAGGACAAAGGGCGATAGAGACCAGGGCGGTCGAGGATAGAACGCCCCATCAGCTGGCTTCACCTCCCGCCCTTTGACGCTCTTTCCAAGAGCCCTGGAGAAACGGGGCAGCATAAGCCCGCAGCGCCTCCTGCTGGTCGCAGGCGGAAAGGCAGGAAACTTCAACAACCACTACTCCTCCCGCCCCCGTCGCAGGCCGCGCAAGCGCACCACAGCTCTAAACGCTTCCGGGTCCTGCGTCGGTCGGCTGTGTGTTTTGAGCGTTATGCTCGGCGAGAAGTAAAGCAATAGCATTTTTTAAAATGCTAGTTCTCAGGCACCTGACATCCACAGAACTGAATGTATTGTCTCACACAGACACAAATAATAATGGCCTGAGTGTGAACTGTTCATGCTCATCACTTCAACTACACGTCCTATGAAAACAAGTAGCGTCAATAAATAGTTGCTGTAACTGCTGGCGCTGACGTAATCTCTCCCAGATTAAACGGTACTTTAGAAACACCTCTCAAAGGAGAGGAAAAAAGAAAACATTGTCACGTGGGCGAGAATATTTAAAGGAGTAAGTTCTAGGCAGACTTAGTAAATTTGCAAAATCAAGGCCAAAAACTAGTTAAGTCGTGGAAAGTGCCGTGAACCCACATTTCCCCTTCCGATCTTTAGACGTATTCTGAAGAGTATCTAATTTAAAGCCTAAACAGTGAATCGGCTGGAGCGGTCGTGGACACTGTTAAGAGTTAACCTTTGCAAGAATTCCTCCCAGAAAGTCAAAAGTAAAACACAATAACAGGTAACAGGGCGAAAAATAAAATAGCTGAAGCGAGGTCTCATCAAGTAGAGGACTAAGCATGCTGACACCTGCTGCTTTCTTGCTCTGTAAACCTAGATGTTTTGAGAGCGATTATAATTCATTCTCTGGGTCCTGCTGCTATCTTTTACGCTGTGATCTTTCTGTCTCCAAAAGGAAACGATATAGAGACTGAGCTAGATTACCCCTAAAGCCCTTCAGGGATCCTGGGAGTTCTTTCTGAAATGTGGTGTTCATATAAAACTAGAAGTGACGTTCAGTTTTGTTTGCATTGTTAAGCGCTGTATTCTTTTGTGGCTATCTAAAAGTAACAAGAATCAGGGCTGGCTTATGTGAGAAGCAGGTTTCTTTGTTTGGGGGTTTTTGTTTTTGTTTTTTGTTTGTTTGTTTGTTTTTCTATCCAAGGTGTTATGTTAAATATTATCTTTTTACATGAATAATCTCATGCCTATAAAAACTGACGTTTTATCATTTATATTTATTTAAAACATACACTTATTTTTCTTTAGGATTTCCATCAAGGCTGAAAACCCAGATTCGATTATCACTACACTCCAGAAAAATAGTAAGAAGGGAAGGGTGGAGAGATGGCTTCAAAGTTAACAGTGCTTGATGCTCTTCCACAGGGCTTGAGTTCAGTTCCTGACACCTAGGCAGGCAACTCACAACTAATTCCCGAGCCATGGGGAGTTCCAATGACATCTCTGGCTTCCAAGAGCACATGAACACATGTGAAATACACACACACACACACACACACACACACACACACACACACAGATATTTTTCTTATAGTAAAATTTTTGATCTCTCTCTCTTGTGTGTGTGTGTGTGTGTGTGTGTGTGTGTGTGTGTGTGTTGTGGGAGCACACTTAGAGGTCAGAGGACAACTTCTGGAAGTCAGTTCTCAGCTTCTACTGTGTGGGATCCTAGGATCAAACTCAGGTCGTCAAGCGTGGCAGCAGGAGCCTTTGCTCGCTGAGCCTTTGCAGTAGCCGTTCAGCTCTCTGTGTCAGGATTTCCTCCCTAAACGTCATTTGTAAAGTCACCTCACTGGAGCTGCTGAAAAGTTGCCAGCACCATTTACGTGGTGCCTTTATTTTCACAGACTGTAATTCCATCATCATCTAAGACCATGCTTCCATAATCTAATTCCCTTCCTGTTGTCTAAACAAGAGGCTTAGGTTCTAGCATAAAGCATCACATATTAGTTTAAGTTCATGAGAGGAAATTTTGTTACAGGTTTATGAAGTACCAATTACTGTATCCAAATACATGAGAAAATGTTTATAGCATATGTAACTTGTATCTATTAAACAATGGAAGATTCATCCTGGCACTATGAGCATACAATGAATGCAAATTCAAACTGACAGTCACTGAATTCACTAATGTGTCAACCTACTAATCGTATTAGGTAGCTTTCTATTTCCATAAATTTCTGCAATCAAAGAGACATCGGTTCATAGCCAGCCCCCCCTTTTTTCTATATCTATTTCACATTTTGGATAAACCCTACTTTGTAGTATTTTTGTTTTATTTTCAACAACTTCTATGGCATACTACAGAAGAGATTATAAATTATATTAGTATTTCCTTTCTGTAGACCATCTCCGTGTATGTAAACAGACCCAGATATATATATATATATATATATATTTAATAAAACTAAAATGAGCTCCCAGGACTAATAAAATTAGCACACTTATTGAATACATGCTGTTTGTAAAAATCCCATACCAGAAACTGACCTTTGAGAACTGCTTAGAAAAACAGCCACCATTTGGAAGAAGGAATGAGCTGGGTATGGAGGCATACACCTCTGTGATACCAGTACTCAAGGGCTGAGGCAGGAGGATTCCTGTAAATTTTAGGCCAACCTGGGCTATAGAGTGAGACCCTGACTCTAAATCAGAAAGACAACTGCTCCAAGACTCAGGGCCTACCACTGAAGAGAGGACAGAAAGAGTGTGAGACCTGAAGAATAAAGTGTTGTGACAGCTGGTGTGGCATGACCATCGGACTTACTGTGGTTATGGTTACACGGGCTAGACTTCCACCTGGTCAAGACAAGATCAGCCAGCATCCCAGAAAGCAACACTAATCAGACTCAGTGACCACAGGACAAAGACAAACAGACAGACAGACAAAAGAAAGGAGAGGACGTGAAGGTAAGGAGTCAGATGTGTTGGAGGGTGTTAGGGGCAGTGAGAGAGAATTGGAATGCAAGCAAGTACATTATATAAAATTGTCAAAAATTAACAATATTCAAGAAAGAGAGAGAAAGGGGAGGGGAGGGAGAGTAGGGAGGGCAGGGAAGGGAGGAGGAAAAGACACTGGATCAGTGGCAAGGTAAACAGCCCTTCAAACCAGGATCCTGTATCAGTAAATGAGACAATTAAATATGGTGTCTTTAATCTCTTGAGAAAGAGCCACTAATACCCATTTAGGACTGTAGAACTCAAAACTCAGAAAGCCGGGTATCAGGAATACCGGAGTTCCGAGCACGACTTTCTGTCTTCATGACTCTCCCAAGTAATTCTGGTCTGAGCCTCAGTTCTTCCATCAGCAAACTTAGGTTAACTTGTTTTGTTTTTTGAGACACTGTTTCTCTGTGTAGCCATGTCTGTCCTGGAACTTGATTTGTAGCCCACAGAGATCCACCTGCCTCTGCCTGCAGAGTTGTTAAGACCAAAGGCCTTTGCTATCACTGCCCGGCTTAGGTTAATTGTACTTACATTGCTTTGTTTTGCCTATGTTTGAGTGTGTGGTATGTATCAGTGTATGGGCATCCACATGTGTTGGGGCACATGTATACAGGTGCAAATGGATTCATTTCTGTGAAATGGCTCCATAACTAGACAGCTTGCTAAATTGCTGGCCACTTTATGTATTTAGTGAGCCAGGGTCTCTTAACGACCCTGAGCTCACCAATTCCTGCTAGTCTAATCTGCCTGGCATTTTGTATGTGTTCTGGAGCTCTAAACGTCAGTCCTCTTTGTCAGCAAGTGTTTTAGCCTCACGAGATTTTTTTATTAGGATTAAGCAGCAACCTTTCTGGGAGGGGCCCGGGCACAATTAAAACCTCTCAGTGTGACAGGTTTTTGTTTCAATATTAAAAGATCACTTGTTATAGAGTTATCTTCACATTTCTCTCTTTCCAGGTCTGCAAAGACAACCAATTTTTTTTCTATTCTCTCAACTTGGCCTAGACCTATGTCCTTGGAGGGAAGGTTCTGTAAACAGTCTTACTCTCTGGCTTTTATGAAGCCAGAACAGCTCAGTGGGAATGAGCGGTGACTCTGCCGGTCCCTGAGCCCAGGGGACACTCCACAGCGGTGCAGGAGGTGGCTCTTCCCAGGCTGGTTGTTGGCACTATGGCTGTTTACCACAATCTTCCAGTTTCCCCCAGAAGCAGGAATTCTAGATTCTGCTGTGAAAACCATCCACATTTTACAATCTGGGGAATGAGTTTCGGTGTAAAACAGCAACGACAACAAAGCAGGCGCTGCCCGCGGGCTAGTTAACCTCTAGCCCCAATTTGCTGACGCGTTTATCACAATTAGCGCCTCCAGCCCGCAAAGAGAAGTGTTTTCAGGAAGAGATTACCTAAAACTGGGCGGAGTGAGTGTGGCAGGAGGTTGTAACAGTCTATTCCCAGGCCGAACCCTAGAGAGCAGCGCAAAAACAACAACCAAACAAACAAACAAAGGGATGGGGGCGGGGATCTTTGCCTCAGTTTCACAAGCCTCTGCTTTGAGGCCAGATCAACAAACGCACTAGACTTCCAAGAACCAAGCAGGTTCAGATGATTCGAATCTCCTAAGTGACCAGCAAGACAAAACCTGGCGAGACTTCTCCCAGTATTTTGGGACGTCCCCAGTACTTGCTTGGGATGAGAACGCAGCGTGGCCATGGTAAACTCTGTTTCTAGGGTGGGAAAATCCAGTGACTACAAGAACCAATTTTCAGCTTAAAGGGAGTTTGGGTTGAACCTAAGGGCTGAAGAACAGCAGCATTTTTTTTTCCTGTTATCCTTGTGGCGCCTGCTTTGTGCGTGATTGTTGGGTGTGGCGACAGGGCTCCGAAACGGCCTGTTTGTCTCAGTAGCTCTTCTGAGGGCAGGAGTAATGTGGAGGGAAATGTCATCACTTACTCTGAAGAAGAAGGCAGACCTAGGGACAGTTCTGGAACTGTGACAAAGCCATAGAAAATGCAACTTCAGGGCTTAGGGATGCTGCTGAGCTGGGAGAATACATGCCAAACATGCAGGAGGCTCTGGGCTCTGTCCTTATCAATGCCTAACAGTGGCCACACTAGCTGCAACACTCTGGAGGTAGTGGCAGGAAGACCAGAAGTTCCAAGGCCAGCCTCTTTGCAGAGTGAGTTTGAGCCAGCCTGGGATACATGAAGCTCTATTTAAAAGAAAAAAATAAAAACAAGGAAGGAAAGAAAAGAAAAGAAAAAGTGGGTGTTACGGAGATGTTATGGTTATGAAGGTGAACATCTAATTCGCAGGGTAGCTGTGGGGTCGCGACCCCCAGGTTGAGAACCACTGCTTCAATCTCTCCCAGTCCATAAAGGTAATTTCCATGCAAGGCTAATGGTTGAGAGCTCCATCCACAGACGCCATGTAAAGCTGGATGCAGACCACCATTACATAAAGTTGTCCTCTGACTTCAATATGCATGCTGCAGCTAGTGTACCACATACAAGGCTCTTACACTCCTGGAGACACACACACACACACACACTTATTTATTTATGAGACTATGCCACTGGCAGAATGACATTCTTGAGTCAGCAAGCGTGTTGGTCTGTTACTTTTAAAACAGGATCTCACTGTGTAGCCCAGGTTGCCCTAAACGTAGACCTTAGCCCAGGCTGTCTTCTACC
Organism: Micromys minutus; assembly: GCF_963924665.1. Classification (NCBI taxonomy): domain Eukaryota; kingdom Metazoa; phylum Chordata; class Mammalia; order Rodentia; family Muridae; genus Micromys; species Micromys minutus. The sequence goes on from NC_137977.1 coordinate 39,762,107, forward strand.
TGCAGTAGATTAAGGGACCGCCGGATTGTGTAACTGGCAGTGTCTGTTGGGAACGTTGTTGAAGGTGTCAGAAGGGCATTGGGATGCAGATATTATAAATTCACTGGGAGGATATGATGCTGTCCTGTGCTCCTCCCTGATATAATGAATTCAACAAATAAATTGCACAGGGAGGCAACCTCTTTCAATTCTGGGGAAGGCTCGGTCGGAACATATAGAAAACACAACTTAAGTTGAGTTACTGAAAACATGGTGAGAAGCCCATTACTGGAGAGGACATAGTCCATGGAGGGAGCCTACCTCTGCTGTTTTCCTCAGCGACACGGTGCAACACTGCCTCCTAAGCATGTATGCTAACACACGTTAATTGGTGGTACCCACGGCCTCGTCAGAGAAGCTTCTGTGTGTAGTGAACAAGCTCGCCCCGGATGAGGAGACTCCTAACTGGTCAAATGCTGAGACTCAATCATTGCTGAATGCTCAGATCTAAATGGGACATCTTCGTCAACTCCTTCAAGACTCCGGGAACATAGAAGAGGGGAAGGGAGAATGGCAGAGCCAGTGAATGCTCGTGAAATGTCTTCTGAACTTGACATGGCTGCTGTCTCCATAAACCCACAGGGTTGGTTACCTGAAAAACACTTGCAGATGACTGGACCCAGTGACATTCCATCACAGATAAGGACCAACTGTTCCTGGAGTTCCTTGAGGAACCGTAGTCAGTGGTTGCTGGGAGAAGGGGCTTCAGGGTCTAGGTAGTAGCCAACTGCCCTTGCCCCTCCCCTCCCCCCTGCTCAGCAGCAAGCCTGATTAAATGCAGTAGGGCATATGCACAAAGGAGACAGGAAAGGGGGAGGGGCAGATGTGAGAGGGATAAAGGTAATGAGATGAATGTGACCAAAGTTCATTATACTTGTGTATGAAACCACAATAAATGAAAACCTACAAAAGCTGATTATAAAGAGATGATTGGGGGGGGGGGATGCAGGGATGGCTCAGCAGTTAAAGAGCACTGATGGCTCTTCCAGAGGTCCTGAGTTCAATTCCCAGAAATCACATGGTGGCTCTCGACAGCTACACTGTACTCAAAGTCACACTAGGCAACACAGTAAGACACTGGCCTCAGCTGGACAAAGTGCAGAGTGAGACACTTGGGAGCATTCAGTCATACACGGGATGCCCCTATCAGAGCCCTCTCCTCAAATGTCAGGAATCTATATGGAGGAGGAGCAGAAAAGGCTGTAGAAGCCAGAGTTGATGGATGATGGATAAAAGCATCTTCCACACTCAACAGGATGCACGTAGCAACTCACAGAGACTGTCGGCACGCACAAGATTTGCACAGGTTCAAACTAGACAAAATTGCAGCACAAAACAGAGGGAGTTGACAGGAACTCCTACCCTTAACCAGGAAGCTATTTGGAAAAGGTGTCTTCTGGAAAAGGATGAATCATTTTCCCCAATGGAGTAACACTGGGCATGTCAACCACACTCCAGTACAAGCCCCACACCCAGGAGCTGTTGGCCAACAAAGCAGACTCCATGGGTATTGCGTTTAGTGTGTGTGTGCCTTTTTTTCTTTTTCTTTTTGTCTTGTTTTTAAAAGAGAACTAATGTAAAGTTGAGTGGATTGAAACGATCTGAGAGGAGCTAAGAAAGGGTAAAGAATATGATCTAAATATCATATGAAATTCTCAGAAAGACAAAAACAAACATTGAAAGTATTTTGAAAGTTGTATATATAAGAGGAATGGGACCATATGGCTCAGTGGGAGAGAGAGAGAGAGAGAGAGAGAGAGAGAGAGAGGGGGGGGGGGGGGAGGGAGAGGGAGAGACAGAGAGAGAGACAGAGACAGAGAGAGACAGAGAGACAGAGACAGAAAGAAAGAGAGAAACATTAGAAGAGACAGAACAAAAAACAATCTAGTATCTAAAAAATTATCTAAAATGCGAAATACCTGCAGATATAACAAGAAATTTATAAGTTAATTTTTTAAAGTATCTGTCAGCCATTCCTATGAATTCTTATCTAACAGCTCCATAACAGCAGCCCCAAAGAAAGATCTGGGGTGTGAGGCATTTATTTCTCCGTCCCAGATGAAGGCAACTGGTTCCTATTGCCTTGATAAAGAAATATATACGCAACAAAAAATGGTCTCTTCAACAGATCAAAGTTAAAAGAACACTTTCTGACTAATTTTCCTGCAGACACCTTAACACTGTTGGCTTATAATGCATTCCAAATCTGTGAATGAATGATGTCGCTAGCACAAGTGACAATGAGGTGTATCTGTTAAGCTCTGTGATCTGTTGACCCTGCTCACTTTCTTTTTGAGTCCCAAGGCCTTGAAAAGTACTTGGGCTGTAGCACACATGGGGTTACAATGGATTCTAACCTATCCTGACAGGATAGGTGAGTGTTACCTTCCACCGGATAGTCACCAAAACCATAAACCATGTCTTGGTCTGTGAAATTCTTTAAGACAGAAGATCATAGTACCAGTTTGCTATAGGTGAATAGTAGGGTTTTGTTTGTTTGTTTGTTTTATTGGCTTTTTTCACTTCAATGTTTTCTATTTATTCAGCAGACCTTTTCCATAACGTTCTCCTTCCTCTGAACCATCTTAGAACCACCAGGCATGGTAACATTCCTGAGAGTTTCTTCACATTTCAAACACTAAAATCCACATAGTTGTTTATCTCAGTAATCGGCCTCTGAATCAACAAAAGGGAGTCGAACCAATTTGCCACAGATCCATTCCCAGGAGTGTTCACTGGTAATTTTTGTTTTTTATGAAAGTAAGCTTCTACATTTTAGGAAAGCTGAGCAGACTTTTCAGGGCTCAAATCTGTTCCCATTTAAGAGTATTAAATGCTTTAACAAACGGACCTCAGTGAACCTTCTCATAACCTCATCCAATAGCTAGCCACTTCTGGGAGTAGAGCTTAGGGGGCACTCATTTTACACACGTGGTCAAGTTTCTCTCCTTGCCCTTTCCCTTGAAGTGTTTCTGTGAAGATCAATTAACCCTCCCCTTGTCCAACCTTTTCTCAGGAGTATGGGTCCCTAATGCTATCATTGTCATATGAAAGGGTAGAGCTGCCGAGGAGCCAGTTCTTTCATTAGCTCCAAATCCATTGGAGACAAGTGGAGTTTAATTTGATACCTAGTAACAGGGCAGCATGTTTCCCTCCTCATTTCTTAGCACAATGTTTCTTTCCTCACCCAGCCCCTAAATAAGTCAACCATACTATTTTCAAAGATAATAGCATCCAGATACATTATTTATATCAGTTAAAATTTCACTCACTGAGATTTTTTTTAATGCACTTTTTTTTTCCTCAATGGATTCGACTTTTGAAAGTAGAAAGCACAAATCTGCTCATGTGGTTTCTTTAGACCTTAGGAGATAACTACCTTCTTTAAGTACATGAAAAGAACAGAACTAACTTAACTGACTTTTCCTTAACTCAAGAGTTCTTTCTTTTGGTGTAGTTATTTCTTTCTCTCACTTTCTGTGTCAACAAAATAGAAATGCATTTAAGTCCCACTTATCAACACTCAGCTATTGTGGACATGCTTTTTCCTTTGCTTTCTTGGGCTATTATAACATGTAAACATGGATAAGCCTGGCAAATTAAAGCAGGTGGTGGATGATGGGGAGGGGGAGTGCGCATAAGGCTTCATAGGATACAAAATAAACACTAGCCTGTTTATGGAAAGGAAATACAAACTGCACAGAAGTGTGGGTGAAAGTCAGAAGATTTTCTAACCAACTGTAGCCCACAGTTAGTTTGGCACTAACCAATTTAGATGTAACTTTAAAAGAAAAATCCCCCTTCCTTTACGTACTGATCTCCTAGACACAAAACAGACAATGAAACAATTTCACTTCAAAAAGGGATAGTTCCACACCTTCTTTTAACAGAATTCGCCTTCATTGTCTCTTCTTTTTTTTTTTTTTCTTTTTTGATGGAGTGGGGGATGGGGTGGGTCTAGCCCAATGTGTCATCTTTAATTTCGTAGTTTTACTGCTACTCTTGTGTTTGTTATTAGTTTTATTTCAACACTTGCATTTTTTATAATGATAATGTCAGTTTAATTATCTCAATCTTTTAAAGAGAGCAAACAATTTGACAACGAGCTGCCTTCAAAAAGCACAAGGCTTATTTTCTGCTTCCCCTCCGAGGAGTTCTTGCAATTTCTCTTCAATGTAATTCTTCAACTTAATGATGTAACACATGAATTATTCACCAAGGGATGTATTTTAATCACTTCTTATCAGCACTGATATTTTAAGAGCAGTGCCAAGGACATTACAGGCAAAAACAGACTCCGAGTACAAATCTTCTCACTGAGTTTTAAGGTCTTTGGTGCTTGGTGATAGCTGAAAACCTCATCTCTTCACCTCCCCATCGAATGCAGTGTTTGACAGAAACTTTTAGAAGGAAGATATTAAGGTATAATCAGGAAGAGAGATGTAGGAATATGGACTGAGTGCATTTAGAGAAATGCTATGTATTTCTCCATAGGGATATGGCTTAGTAGGTAGAGTGCTTGCCTCTTAGCATCGCAGAATCCGTGGGTTCGGTTTGATCCCCAGACCCTATAAATACTATGTGTGGTGATGCAATTCTGTAAGCCTAGTACTTTAGTGATGAAGACCAGAGGATTAATTAGGAGTTCAAGGTCATCCACAACTATAATTTTCTTTACTATGGTGTCCACCTGATCATCTAGCAAAATGCAACCACATACTGATAATAACGCTTCACATTAAAAAACTATTTTAAAAAAATATAAAACTAAATCTCTAATTCTTCCACTGAACAACTAGCCACTGTTTATATAGTTTGTACAGTGAGCATAGTTTTCAAATCATGAATGAATCCACTCTGCGTATACTTTTTTTTTTAAAGTTTTAATGCTCTTTCCAGAAATGCCATTTTTCTTGTTCAGAATTACCATTCACAGTTTTCATAGACTAATAGTTCCGCTAAAACTTTCACAGTTGCACAAATAGGTTATTTAACTACTTTTGAGGATAAGCCAAACTCTCCAACACAAACATCCTAATGGAGCTGCCTGAGCTCTGCACACAGCATCAAACCAGGAATCCAGAGAAGGAAGGAATGAAACAGCCCAAGTGTAAAGCAAATAAAACAAGCACGGGAAAGAATTGTGGATAAGGTAGGGACTTGTCTGGAATTTTGGATACAGGTAAGCAATGTTGCTTGCCGGTAGTGGTCTGCATCAAACTGCGTTCACACTCGTGACTGAAATCAGAAATGGAGGCGCACAGTGCACTACAGTCTGAGAGTAAGAGCTTGTTTCCGCGGCCCTTGTGACAGGGTTTGGACGCATTTAAGCGGAATATATACGTTCCCATACTCTGTTCCTCACAGCCCCGGTGGAGACAGCGATTAAATCACTGTGTGAGGAGGAAAGCCATGGCACCTGGAGATTGGTTGGGAGCAAAACACTGAAAGGGGAGGGACAACAAGTGTCATCACCTTAAGGAACGTCCCTTAGAGAAACAAGGAACCACACAGTAGGGCAGCTTTCCAGGACAAACCACCTTTATTGTTTTGCCCTATTGGCACACCAATTTTCTTTTTAGACAGTATGGCTTTGTTGTGCAGCTTCGGTTGGAAAAACAGTATCAAATGAGAATGCAAGACGGCTTTGTGAGTTCAATGAGAATAAGTACGCAAAGAAAAACCACTCGGGATGAAGTGGTTAAGCACACCAGCGGCTTTTGCAGAGGAGCTAGATTCACTTCCCAGCAACCACAAGCAGCTCACACCTCCGCTGTAACTCCAGTTCCCAGGGATCCAGCGCCCTCTACTGACTTCTGTGTGTTCTGCAAGCACAGGATACACAGACAAATGCAGAAGACACATATATACAAATAAATAATAAAAATAAATCTTAAAAAAATTGATTCAAACCGAGATGTTGTTGTTTGCCAAAGGCTCCTGAGCCTGAAGCCAGATTTCCATTTGTTTAAGAAAGAGAAAGTACGGTCCTGGACTGGGTAAGGAGGAATTAACAACGTTTAAAAGCATTACCAACAAACCCAGACTGTCAGTCCAAGGACTTCCCCAGAACTGCAAGGAAATTAAATCACTTTTACTATGTGAGTCACAGTTATTTATATCACCTAACGTCCTGCCCAGGGACCCACACCCCTCTCCAGCAAACACTGTGCTACTGGATGCTGTTCTAGGTAAAAGGAGACTGGGGTGGCCCTGAGCCAGCCCTAACAGCTACTGAGGAGCAGAGACAATATCCTCAGAATTCTGTAACTGCCACGCCAGCCAGCATATGCCCCATGTTTATGAACTCTCGTGTTATGGACTGGATCATGTAATCCAAACTAGTTTTGTTTTATTTTGTGAGAGGTGAAAGGGTGTTGAGACAAACTCTTACCTCTTTTGTGGCCTAGGATAATCCTGAATTCCGAATCCTCCTGTCTCAACTTCCCGTGTGCTGGCATTTCAAACTTGAGTCAACATGCCTGGACAAAATGCTCAAACTGGGGTCATCTTTTGTTTGTTTGTTTGTTTGTTTGTTTGTTTGAGACAGAGTTTCTTTCTGCAATAGCCCTGGCTGTCCTGGTCCTCCTTCTATGGACCTTGAACTTAGAGATCCATCTGCCTCTGTCTCCAGAGTGCTGGGATTGAAAGGACAGGCCAGCACCGCCCAGCTACACTGAAGTCCAGGCCCATAACTACTAAAAAAACTTTGAAGAGGATGCATACTTGTTGGGGTGAGCCCTAACTCAGGGTCACTGGTGTTCTGAAAGTAGGCTACAGACATACAGAAAAGAAGGAAGTTCATGTGAAGATGCAGGAATCAAGTACAACCTACAGACTAAGAAGAGGCATCCTAGAAGCACTCAGGTGAGCTCACAGCGCCATCATGGTCTTGAGAGTTGTAGGAAAAATTATTTCTGTTTAAACGGCCTAGTCTGTGCCTCTCTGAAAAATCAACATGTTTCCTGACTGGAACAAATTCAGAAGACACTTTCCCCTGTCCCTGAATCAGTTCAACAGAGGAAACTGAAGTTCAGAGCCCATGCAGGTATAATTTATGTGAGGATCTACAGTGAAGAACAGTTGTCAGGCTCCTAATAGAGATGTGCATGAGGAGCCATGTCCTGGATACATTAGGTGCTTAAGTCCAGTGGCACAAGCTGTCCTCTGCATCACTGGTGTCATGGAGAGTGTGCCTCAGTGAGAGACGACCCTAGGTTAAAAGTGGAACTGTAGATCTCATTGACAGGGTAGGGGTGCCTGTCACAGAAGCAATTAATGTGTAGTCAAAAGTGATACAGGTCTGGAGAGATGATGGCTCAGTGGTTACGAGCACTGACTGCTCTTCAAGAGGAGCTAGGTTCAATTCCCAGCATCCACGTGGTGGTTCGCAACCATCTGTGATGCCAGTTACATGGACTTAGTGACCTCTTTTGGCCTTCACAGACACTACACACGCACTTGGTTCATAGACACACATATAGACAAAACACGTATGCAGCAAAAATATAAAGTCTATAATAGTTTCTTCTTTTTATTCTTAATGGGGATCTGGGTTTGATTCCCAGCACCCACATACTGACTCTCAACCTTTTGAAACTCTAGATGTGGGGAATCCAGTGCCTTCTTCTGACCCCCCACGGGCATCAGGTGGACTCACGGTATAAGCAATGTATGCAAGTAAAACATCTGTACACATAAAATACATTTTTAAAGATGTTGCTCCCATAAAATCATAAAATCAACTCTTTTGATAACCATCTGTCCCAGTGTACACATATCTGCCTGCTTCTGTTACCTGAGCCCCTTGAAACCGAGACAGAGCAGAGGAAATCATCAGAACCACTACTCTATGAACTAAAGGTGCTGGGGCACCATGAGATCAGTCAACTGTCTTTGTTGCCAGACTCTCTTCCTAAACCCACCTGAGAATGCTGTCCTACAGAGACCTCTACGGGAGACTAGCTAACCCCCTCCACACAAACCAACCTCCATCCCCAGAGCTTCTGGGCCTTGAATGAGAACTGTAAACCTACATAAACTCTTCTGTAAATCGCCTTGGTCATGGTGTTCCACCACAGAAATAGAAAAGTAACCAACATACCAGTTTTTACATGGGTACCGGTAATCCAAATTTAGGTCCTCAACGTGCACAGGAAGTACATTATCCACTGAACCATCTCCCCTGCCAATGAAGCGTTATACTAAAGCTACTTTACAGATGAAAAACTGAGACGTAAGAAATCCTCTCTAGCTTATATCCATTTCCCCATGCCACACACCCTAGTGCATGCTGAGAGAATCAAAGTCAAGTACATAATACCTAACCTCAGGAGATGGAGTTTCCGGGGTTGAGCCCTGGTGGACCCAGCCCACCCCATATTCCCATTTAAAAAGAAATGGAGCATCAGAACACGTTTGGAAATACTCAGGATGTTACACTATATTTTCTATAACACCCACTGCTTGTTTTTTAATTTTAGAACTTCAATCTTCGAACCCAGCGGAACTATCTTATGCATAATTATAAATAGACGGCCAACCCAGGGATTCAGTAAAATTAGTTACTACAGCATTCAGGATATCTATTTTGATAGTATATATTTTTAAATATATACTCTCATTGAACAGATATTATTCAAGGTAACAGGATAAGGGCATTAATATAGATTATTATAAATATGTCAAATGATGGCTGACCTCTAAGTATCTTAATAAGATGCTTTTGTGAATGAAAGTGTATGTGGCTAAAGAGATGGCTCAGTGGTTAAAGCCTGTACTGTTCTTAAAGAGGGCTCAAGCACACACTCAAATAATGTGGCTCACAAGTACCTGTAATTCCCAGGAAATTCAACACTCCCAACCCCATGGCACCTTTATTCACATATCTACAACTTTAATAAAATATTTAAGAAGTGTGTGTTGTACATCTTATTTTGGTGTTGTTTTATATAAGATGTATATATCCTTAGCTATGTAGCCCTAGAATTTCCTGTTTATACCAGGCTGGCCCCAAACTCACTGTATTCCTTCTGCCTCTGCCTCCCATGGGCCAAGATTAATGTCTTGGGCCACTACACCATGTTGTAAATCTTTTAGACACCTGTCACTTGGAAGCAAGTGTCTAAGGAAGCTCATAGGAACACAGATGTCTTTAATTATGGTCCAAGGCTGTGATTAAAAAATAAAGACTAGTGAAGCCTGAAGCGCTCTGTGCATATTCAACAGCATCAACCATATCTCTATGACGAGTGCTGTTTTTATAGGAAAAACAATGATTTAAAAAAAAACACACTGTTACCTAACATCACAGAATGTTCTGTTTCAATTTTCCAGGCAGACTCTAGCTCAGTAGCCCAAATGACTACAAGCTTGTGAGTCTCCTGCCTCAGCATCTTGATTGCTAGGATCATAGGCATGGTCCCCATGCATGGCTTACAGTTTTGATACTTACAAGGTTTAGGGTAAAAAGTCATATTCAGTCTTACAGGGGAGATACACATACGTATGAGTACTCGGTACGTATGAATTAGACCCTGTTGACAGCAGGCTCTTCATGCTCTATGAAAGTGAGCAAGAGTGCCTTTATTTTCAATTTAGCCATATTTCCTGGAATTTCAGAGAGTTTATAAAATTTCAAGGCACTTTTTAATTATTGCCAAACTGTGTCACATGCATTAGATACTGTTAGCCCACTTTTCTGAAGCCTTACAATAGGTATTCACTGAGAGAATACAAGAAAATAACCAAAGGCCCCTGCCTCAAAGGAGTTGACTGCAATTAGCAAAGAAAACATCGTCACAAATCAGCAGTAACTGTATAAGCAGACCAGGGTTTTATGGAATAAAAAGAAAATGACATTGTAATTCTGTTCTCACACAGAGGTTGCATACCTTTTACTCTTTCTGTAAGCGTTAAAAGAATAAGAAAAACCAGGATTTCCTTTTTCATTATGAATTCCTTATAACGTGACCTTGGTTAATGACCCCGTGTCCTTCAGGAATGAAGCATTATTGAGACTGTAGAGCACTTGCCTAGCATGTGCTGGGCCCTGGGTCCAAAATTCCTAGTGCTGCAAGACAAACAAACAGTGCCATCGCACCGACGCACACCCCAAGTCAGAAAGAAAGCTGGAGGAGAGCCTGAAAAAACACTACACTGTCTGTCTCCATTTTATAGTTTGTAAAGACTGAGTCTGCTGCAGATCTGATTTTGTGATTCAGAACCAAAACCCAAGTCTCTAGTAACTCGTTCTTTCTTTCTCTCTCTCTCTTTCTTTCTTTCTCTCATTCTTCTGTAAAAAAAAGGAATTGTTTATTTTATGTATGTGAGCATACTGTAGCTGTCTTCAGACACACCAGAAGAGGGCATCAGATCTCATTACAGATGGTTGTGAGCCACCATGTGGTTGCTGGGAATTGAACTCAGGACCTCTGGCAGAGTGGTCAGTGCTCTTAACCGCTGAGCCATCTCTCCAGCTCCAGTGATTGCTTCTATTAACAAGAAATGTGCATTTATGGCTGAGGCTGTAGGTCAATGATAGAGGACTTGACTCTTACAAATGAGATTAGAGGCTCAACCCAAAATCTTGCCTTAAGGAAGACACATGCATTTATTTAGTTCATCTTCAATGACTTAAAAAATATTCTATATATTTGAAAATAAATCACTGTAAAAGTTAACCAGAAATATACATTTATACATATATACAAATGTAATACATATTCATGAAATGCATATATCTGTAAGTAAGTATATCATATATATATTCATACATATATGATAATCCTACATCTGTCACAGAGTTTCATCTTCTATATTTTTATTCTTCTCAGTCAAATAGGAAGAAAGGAACCCACTTATTTTCCAGGTTCTGGGACAATTGGTGAAGCTCTTCTCAGCCTCTGCCAAATACTTCAGAGTGGATGTAATAAAGCAAACCTTAGATGAGTCTGTGTCTGCATTCACCGAGTTCTACAGGAGTCAAAGGGAAAGCATTCATTTAGGGAGGCTGGCTCTCCCAGTCTGATGGAGAGAACCTATTAAAGTACAACTGGAGATGCAGGTGGCTCCGTGCCTGTACAGATGTGCTGGTTTACTTCTGAGTTTCCAGTCTTTTCTGTAAGGGAAACAGACAACAAGCCGCACTCTGTCATCTTAGAGCAGAAAAGAACTTGGCAAGAACAATGCACAAAGGCCATCCATGTCCTGCATGCACATATAAACAAGTCACTTCTGTCTTCTTCAGCCTTCATTCTCACTGCCAGTAAAAACCACTTCTATCAACAGTGACAATTAGAAATTATCACTAAATAGAACTTCCTTGGTGGTGCTTGCCTTTAATCCCAGCCCTCAGGCGACAGAGGTAAGAGGGTCACTCTTAATTCCAGCTAAGACTGGTATGTGTGGGGCAATTGGCAGGCCTTGAAAAGTGCCCTGGTTCTTGGTCATAAAGTGGCATCAGCCACACCCCAAGACTATCCTCCATAGGTGAAGATGTGACCACACTCAGGACAGAAGCAGGACTATCCCCAAATATGTAGACAAGGTTTTCCCAAGCACTCAGGCCAAGCCAATAGGAATCAGCAGAATAGGTTCCCTTTTTCCTGTTCTTCTCCTGGTCCCCTTAACCCATGCACGCCCAGCGGAGGAGGCAGAAGCCACTCCCATCTGTGTGGGGCTTCTGACACCCAGCCTGGCCCAAAGTCCCACAGGGATGCATAAGAAATTCAAGGCCAGCCAGGGCCGCACAGTAAAAGCCTGTCTAAACACAAGATAAAAAGAATGAAATTAATCATTTTTATAACCATCATCCAAATTTTATCTTGAGACTAAAAAGTAAAGCCTTCTGGGTCATTCCGCCCTAGAAATGTTCATCTTCTCCAACAGAACTTTAGTAACTTACCAGCACATTTAGGAATCAAGTTCTACATAGTGAGTTTTGGGTCAGGAGAGCTGAATAGTGAGACCCTGACTTAAGAAATTAAAACAAAAACCAAACAAAAAAGAAAGAAAACTGTTATCTAATAGCTGTCTCTATAATTTTTCCAGACACTATCTCCAGTTCTTCAGCCAAAACAATAGGATAGTAACTTTTTATATGCATCTACGTCATCTGTTAATTCTCTAATCTGTTTTCTCATCCTAGCTATTCCGTAGTCTCATGACTTTCCTTCTAAAACTGTTTCTTCCTCGATCACACACAGTTTCCTATTTTTTCTATCCATTACCTTTTTCTTCCCGAGACCACTTTACTTTCTATCCAAGTTCACCCTGGCTAATTAATGCAGCAGTCGTTGGACCAGAGGGTAGGACAGAATGGTTAATGGACAAATGAAAATAGGTTTAATACTTAAAGAAATAGAAAGAACTGGTAATACAACTTTTCACCTGTGGTTTTCTTGTTAAGAGATGCCTGGAAACATATTACCATGTTATTTGTAAAACTATCTCTTGGTTCTAAATTTTGATGTCGATTTAAACATAATACTTGTAATATTCTTTTGCCTTATTTAGAACAATAACATGTTTTCCAGTAAGAATGAGAGGTTGTTGATCAGCTCCATGCCTTCCTGACAATGGAAGTGTCTAAAAGCTGAGAAACACCTGAGCTCCTTGATTGTCTAAAGAAAACATACATGTTATAATTACCAAGTATTTTTAGCAAACCCACGTGAGTGCTTGTGTTTGAAGTTTTGTTGGAGAGTCACCAGTTGAACAGGTGTGCTGGGCGGGGCAGACCATCTGCTTCTCTTTCTGGAGATTATTTTTTTTAAGGGATGAAAAGGATTTAAAAGTTCTACCCTCGCTGACTGAGAAGCAGGAGAAGAAAATTAATACCTGCCCTATGGTCTAGCACTGCCCTTGGTTGTTATTTTCTGTGGACTCCTTAGAAACTTCCAACAGAGCATAAAGCGTTGGAATGCTACGATGTGACTCGGGCTCATTTCCACAGCATCAAGTGTCCTTTTGCAAAGGAAGTTAATTAGTATCTGAGGTTACAGTGGAAACAGCTGTAAACATTGTGTTCGGAAATTCAAATTCCCACTTGGACTTTAGCTTTGTTTTGTGGAAGTGAGTTCTAGGGCTCTTTTGAGTTAAGAAACCATTCTTGCTCCTCTCTCTTTTTATCTGTTTGCTTGAAACAGGGTCACCTGTAGCCCAAGTTGGCCCTGAATTCCTGCTTCCACCTCCTGGGTGTGAGGTTTAAATGCCTGTGCCACCGTGACCAGTGTGATTTATTAATCTCCTCAACATGAAGAGAAAATATATTTGAGTTTCTAAGTAGGTAAGATGTTTCAAAAACTGCTAGTTTTGCTCTTTAGAGTCAGAATAGTTCAAAAGAAAGGAAAAAATAACGAAGGAAGGAAGGAAGGAAGGAAGGAAGGAAGGAAGGAAGGAAGGAGATAAAGGAGGGAAGTTCGTTGGTGGGGTGTGGCCACTTTTGAAGGTACCCTGGCACTTTCTTTCAAAGCTGAATGCAATCAGGGCACCATACTGGGTCCCATCATACTCCTCGTCTTGTTTGTTTGTTTGGTTTTGTTTATGAGACAGGGTTTCTTTGTGTAGCCCTGGCTATCCTGAAATTTACTCTTCAGACCAGGCTAACCTTAGCCTCTCAGAGATCCATCTGCCCCTGCCTCCCAAGTCTGGGGTTAAGGTGTAGACCACTGCTGTTGCCGCAGCCACCACCACAACCACTACCATCACCACCATCATCTGGTGTATGACTTTTACAATATGCATTGAAATTTTACATCCAAACAGAACCTTCCTTCTATATGAATAATAATGACAGCTTTATTCAGAGTTGCTAAGATGTGGAGGCACCAAAGTGTCCCTCACCAGGTGCATGAATGCATAAGCCAACTCTGGCATAGCCATCCAGAGACATATCAAGTTTTAAAAGACTTGAGGGAACCTTACATCTTATCATTTAAATTTGTATCTTTAATGCACATTCAAGAAGGCTGTGGACTGGAATATACCGCCTGCATGATGGTCTGGAGAAGGCAAAAACAAGAGCAAAAGGGTCTACGGCTACCAGGGTGTGACGTAGGACGGCAGTTAATCTTCATTGTCAGCTTCCTTGGCTCTAGAATCACCATGGAACTACACCTGTGAGTGTGCCTACAGGGATATTTCTAGAAAGGTTGACTAAGATGATGGAAAGAAAGGTCTATACAGAGTGTCATGGCACCAGCCCATGCCTGGGGATTTCTGAGCCGAGCCCCAGACTTCACCTCTTCCTGATTCCTATTTGGGGACCCAATGTGACCATCTACCTGCCTTCCACCCCTGCCTCCGTGCCATCCCGGGCATGATAATGGACACCATCCCTTCTGAAGCTGAACTAAAACCAACCCTCCCTTCCTTAGGATGTTTTTGTTGGGTATTTTGTCATGGCAACAAGGAGACATAATTAACCGAGGTGGAGGGAGGAAACGCACACCGGCACACTGGATGTTTAGCACTATGAATCTATTCTATGTGAGACTGGAATGGTCAGCACATGGTATTACACATGCTGTTAGGAAGTTGTCAAGTCAACCACACAACTTCTGCTCCTGTGGTTTTGGGGATACTGAATAGAACCTTCTCCGACTTCTGGTCTCAGGATGGTCCTACATCCATCACGGGCAAAGCCTCGGCTGAAGCCATCGGGGCCCCGGGGGAGGCACAGCAGTGGTACTGGCACAGTGGACTCTGCATGGCCCAGGCTCGAGGCCTGTTCCTTCAGGTGCTGCTCTTATGCCCTCCCGCGCCGCCGCTGCCCCTCTTCTTTTTTTGTCTTTTTTGCAATATACAGAACACGAGTGGTGGACTCAGGAATGACAATAGGTCTTTTATTAGAAGTGTGAAGGTTGTAGTTCCATTTTCGCCTTGGGATGCAATAGAAAATTCTCATCTGAAATTACCCAACTGTCTTCTGAGACAGTTGTCACAAGCTCTGTGATTTTTCATTTGGAAATGACAGCTTAATTGTTTGTGGCTTGTCATTATCATTCCCGAATAGACTTTGGATGTTTATAAGAGGGACAAATATCAATATCCTTCTCTACAGTATGAAGAACAAACACATTACGGACATCCCAGTGTAACACTGGCTGCCCAATCTCTGATGTCCCTTTAAGTACTGTGAGAACATCTTAGACTTCCATACAAATCAAACTCGTTTTAAAAAGTAGAATATATGTGTGTGGTGTGTGATGTGATGTGTGATATGATGTGTGTGTATATGTGTGGATGTATGTGGTGTGTGTGTATGTGTTTGTGTGTGTGTATTGTGGTTTGTGTGTATGTGGTGTGTATGAGTGTATATGTAGTGTGTGGTATATGTGTGTGTGTGTTTGTGTGTGATGTGTGTGTGTATGTGTGTGTGCATGGTGTGTGGTATGTGTTATGGTTTGTGTGTCTGTGGTGTGTGTGTATGTGGTGTGTGGTATATGTGTATGTGTGTGTGTGTTTGTGTATGGTGTGATGTGTGTGTATGTGTGTTTGTGTATGGTATGATGTGTGTGTATGTGTGTGTGTTTGTGTATGGTGTG
Organism: Micromys minutus; assembly: GCF_963924665.1. NCBI lineage: Eukaryota > Metazoa > Chordata > Mammalia > Rodentia > Muridae > Micromys > Micromys minutus. The sequence continues at coordinate 39,777,694 of NC_137977.1, forward strand.
ATGTGTGTGTATGTGTGTGTGTTGTGGTTTGTGTGTATGTGGTGTGTGTGTGTACGTGGTGTGTGGTGTATGTGTGTGTGTGTTTCTGTGTGGTGTGGTGTGTGTGTTTGTGTGTGGTGTGGTGTGTGGTGTGTGTGGGTGTATGTGTGTGTTGTGGCTTGTGTGTATGTAGTGTGTGGTGTATATGTATATGTGTGTGTATGTTTGTGTGTGGTGTGGTATGTGTTGTGGTTTTTGTGTACGGTGTGTGTGTGTGTACATTTGTGTGGTGTATGTGGTGTGTGGCTTGTGTGTGTTTGTGTGTGTTGTATTGAGACAAGTTCTCATCATGTAGCCTTGACTGGCCTGGAATTCATTGTCTTCTCAGACTGGCTCACACATAGAGCACAGCCCTCTCATGCTGCCACCCACACTTTTATGATCATTCTAGGTGTTTACTGCCACATCCAGAGAGGTTTCTGTTTTGTTTTGTTTTTTTTAATTTTAACATTTATTGTGAAATATGTATAGCTTCACAACAACCAGTTATAAAACAGCATAGAGGCCCCATGTATATCCATTCAGCTTCTATAAAGATCAACATGAGTATTTTTATATAAAGCAAAGTATTCCAGCTTTAGGCATTAGCTGATGCTTGATTTATTCCCAGTGAAGCATCAGATACTTTCTAATAATTTAATGGTCCTTTGGACTTTGCCTTATTCATCTAATGAGATTTACCTAATGCAATGTCTTTAGAATGCAGGACACGTCAAGACACTTACTAGATTCCACGCCTTGAATTCCAGACATTACTGACTTAGCCTTAGGAGTAGCCAGTGATAGGGATGATGGGGCCTGGAGATACTCCGTTAAGAACCCAAAGATGAAAATCACACAGCCTGGGGCTCATTTCATGTATTTAGCATGCAAAGCAAAATAACTCTGAACTCATATGAGACCAGAAACATAGCTGCTGAAACTATCATTTTATTATCTCTAAATGTATGACAGGAAAGGACTGGGAATAGCCAACTCCATTTCAGGCAGAAAAACAGATTATATGTAGAATGAAATTAAATTACTAGAGAGCAGCCATGAACGGCACACTGAAAATAACAGCACTCCATGTGGTTCTGTGGAATTTCTGGAAATGAAACCCTCCAGTGTAAAACATATAGTTGCAAGAGGTATAGAAATGTGAAAGATCAAGGAGGATAATTTTCTCAGCTTCTCATGCAACTCAACAGTTTCAGTCATAAAGTTAGCATCTAGAAATCATGTTCTGTAGAAGAATTGTAATCCAGCAGCATGGTTGCTCTGGTAATGCTGACATGCCACACACCTTTAATTCATATGACTGGAATACAGACAAGCCTTTAGTATACACAGTTAATCCTAAACGCTGACAGCTAATTGAGGGGCAGGCAAAGTGAAAATCAGAGAAAGATTAGACAGAATGGGTCGGAGATAGGATACACCCAACTGTCACAAGAACAGACAGGAAAGAGAAGGAAAGTCCTTTGAGTTTAGTTAAGTTGTGAGCACTTCAGTTCAGGGAAGTTAAGTTTGTGGAGTTCAGAGGCAGTTTTTTCAAAAGCCGAACAATTTAGTCAGAAGCCGAGAGAAGCCAGTTTGAATCAGTCAGCTTGGAGAGAAGTTTGAGCCAAAACAGCTGAGTTAAACAAGCCAGCCAGAGTTCAGAAAGATTTAGAAAGAGCAAGTTATCCAGCAGTAAGTCTCAAGAGCTGAAACATTCTAGGCCTAAGTTATCAGATAAACACTGAAAGACGAGGACTTCATGGTCCGGGTCTGCATAAGATTAGATTGTATGGAGGCTAGAAACTTCCAGGCCTGGGGATAGTTAGATAGTCATGCTCTTGTTCAGTCCAAGCCATGTGCTCACACAACTTAGGCACAGCTCTCATCTCATCCCTTCCTTGGAGAGAATAAAAGTGACATTCACATTTACAATGTTCCTTTATGGTTTCATGCACATCAATTAGAGCCTGTTGCTTTACTTTTACTTTACAAATTTACTTTAAAGTATGCAAGGCTGGGCAACGGGCTCTAATTTATGTGCACGAAACTGTAAAGTTCATTTTGCTCTAAGAACACACATGCATATGGATTGGGAACTGAGAACAGTGGTCCAGCTCACTCTCGAAGTTGGTATTAGCTCAGTCAGTATAGAGCTCGCATAGCATCAGGAAACCCGGGGTCGGGGGGTTGTAGTTCTGTTTTGTTCCATTCACCTCTGGAGACTGAACCTAGAGATGCATGTGTGCCAGACAAGTGCTCTACCACTGAGGTACACACCCGACCCTATGTCCTGGGTTCTATTTCTACTGCCACATAAAACTGAAGGTTGTGGTACAAGCTTGTAATTCCAGCACTCCGAAATTGGAGGCAGGAGAATCAGAAGTTCAAGAACACCCTTGGCTGCATATGGAGTTCAAGGCCTGACCTACAGGAGAACCTGTCTATCTCATAAAAAGGAATGTGTATAGACATATACATTATGGATGTACATATGCATATATGTTTGTCCATATAGTTCCATTCTTTTCCACTCTCAGCTTTATTACAATCACTTCCTTTCTGCTTTTTTTTCTTTCTCAGGATTATAAGACATATCCAGATTCTGGTTTTAGTTCTACAAAACAGCTACTTTTCAGTCTAGACTCACTCTTGAAACTCAGACATTGGGGAAGAGTAGTAACATGCTTTGGTTTCACTATCACTCCAGTGGCTACAGTTTCTGTGTCCTTTCTGTTCTCTGTAACTTTGTTTCTGTTGTTCTGTCATTCTGCAAAACATGTTAGATCCTAAGCTGACAACGTGCACCAGACACAGCGTCTCCTGTGAGATTTGAGACAAAGGTGGGAGAAGGGACGCTCTATTGTCTGTTTATGCTAATTGGAACATTCTGTGTTGTTCTTTGTCAATGAGATGCAGACGAGATGATTTTACTCTGTTTCACTTTTTTAAAAAAGACCTGGCATTTTATACAGAATAGAAAACGGTTAACTCTTAAAAATACAACAGGCGGTATTGAAAAAATTTCCTGTCTCACCTGATTAAAAATCTAAGGAAAAACATAAATACCATTTTTAATTTTTGCAACTGTGATTGTTTGTGGTAGATTTGTTTGATATAAAATTAGATTTGTAGAGACCGAAGCACCCTTCTTAGAGTCAGGTATTATTTTATTACAGGCAGACTGCTCACTGTAGATATAAAACTTCATAGCCTCTTCGGCAGCTCAATATTATAAGGGTCGGCTTCGGCCAGAAAGTGAGAACAAATTCTCATTGACAGCTTTGCTTTCTTCCACACAGATATTTGTAGACAGAGGAGGCCCACAAGTTCAGTGTGAAAGATGTGTTAGGGCTCATCTAGTTTCATTGACTGTCTCTATCTCTGTCGCTGCGTCTGTCTCTCTATCTCTGTTTCTGCCTCTCTGTCTCTCCCTCTCTCTCCTCCTCCTTCTACCCCCCCAAGGCTGTATCCCATTAAAGTCACTGTGTAGCTGAGAATGACCTTGAACTCTTTTCTTAATCCTCCTGCCTCTACCTCCAGAATGCTGGTATTCTAGTTGTAAATCACAGCTCCCATTTTATGTAGTACTGGAAATCAAATCTCAAACTTCATGGCTACTCGGCAAGTACTTTACCAACTGGTGCTTTGGATGAGCAGTGTTGCCCAGAGGTGAATATGTTAGAACACTTGGTCCCCAGTTGGTGGTGCTATGTGTTGGGGTTATGGACTTTTAGGAGGTGGACCCTTGCTGGAAGAATTGTATCACTGAGGATGGGCTTTGAGAGCTTATAAACCTGCTCCACTTTCAGTTCAGTTCTCTTTCTCTCACTCTCCCTCCCTCCCCTTCCCTCCCTCTCTGTCTTTGCTTTAGGCTTGCAGTTGATAGTGCAGTTTTCTCAGTTCCCTACGCTGCTGCCTACTGCCATGTTATATCTGCTGTAGTGGACAACCCCGAGACTGTAAATCCTTTTTACTGAGTATTGTCCTGGTCATGGTGTTTTATCACAAGAAAAACTAACACACCAACTGGGCCACATCTCTAGCCATTCCACAGATTTTAAATATCTTAAGTGGTATTGATTTCCCAGGCTGCTGGGTTCCCCCAGGACAAGAAAACCAATAGATAATAGCAATAAAAACCCAAACAAAATTTTCTCTGAGTTTTATGCTTCCTCCCATGAAGGTGTCTTAGAATTTGTTGAGAAGATTCTAGCACGCTGTCTGTTCTTGGGATGATCAGCAGCTGAGAGGCACTGGTGGCTTCAACCTGGATTGGCTAACGTGACAGCACAGTTGGCAGTAGGCAGGATTCTAGGACATGCTTCTTCACGAAGCCACATTCTTCAGTTCCCTGGCAGGCCGAGCAGGAGCTTCATCTCCCGTGGAATGACCTTAACTCTGCTTCTATTTATGTCTGTATTGTGGATGAACCTTCACTGGAAAAAATGAGCTAGCCTCGGGAATATGTCAAATCATTTTCATTAATGCTTAAAGGTCATTAGGGTACCATTTAGGAAGAGTTTTTATTTTAACTTAAAAGGGACTCCAATAGCCCAAAGTAAGTTATATATCCTTAAGCATGTTGACTAGGACTGAGGAGCTAGTGAATTAGTTTATCAGGTAAGGGCTTGCCATCCAGCAACTTGAGTTTGAAGACACACACACACACACACACACACACACACACACACACACACACACACGTAAATTTAAACCAGAACTGAGAACATACGGTAATTAAAAACATACAACTTTTTTTTCCATTCAAGAATTAAGAATCTACATTTTTCACTTGTTGAAAATTTCTATTTTTTTCATATATTTATCTTGATGACTATTCACGAGGCATAGATGGGCTATATATTTATTCTTTGGTAGCTTGTATTTTTATTCCCTGGCAGGAGCTTAAGGATACAGATAAGTCCAGTCATACCTGCTGTCAAAGGCCTGGAATCCAAACTACCGGGGAAGTTGAGGAAGGAGAATGGAAAGTTTGAGGCCTGCCTGAGCTGCAGAGTGAGTCCAAAGTCTGCCTGGACAACTGGACAAGACCCTTAAATATTTAAAAATTATTTAAAAGAGTTGGTGATATATAACCATAGCAGAGTGCCTGTCTAGCATAATGAGGTCCTGGTTTCACGCCTCTATGCCTAAATAAATAAATGAATGAATAAAAGAATTCCAGTATTCCTTGACCTCCAGTTACTTGAATGCTAGGAAAGAATAAAGTGCAGAAACAGAAAGTCATTTGGCTGGAAGGGAAGAAAGGGAAAAATGCCTAATGACACCTTTAGAAAGTATGCTACAGAGTTACTTCTATTGCAGCTTGTATAGAATACCAGTATACAGATAATCATGGCTGTTAATGCAAAACCACAGCAAGTAAATACAACTTGCTGAGCTAACAAGATGGTTCAGTGAGCAAAGGGGCTTGCTGCTAAGCCTGATGACCTGAATTTGAATCCTGTATCCCACATAGTGGAAGGGAAGAATGACTACTACAAGCTGTCCTCTGTCCTCAACATCCATGCTATGGCATGCATATGCGCATATGAACACACACATATTTATTATACATGCACACACACATATATACACACATATACATATATGTATATACACACATATATATAAACCACATAAACACACACACATGTAAGTAACCACACAAAAGTTATGTATCTTATGAATCAAACTATATATAGAAATCTTTCAATGATAATTGGTTTATGGTACTACAGTCTTTCACTGAGGTTTACAAAGAACAGATGATGTTATAAAAGTGAAATTGAAAGTCTCGGCCAGGTTATTGTGCAGTAAAGGAGTAAGGGGTGGGGTCTGAACCCAAACCACCCCGGGTGGGCAGGATTTGCAGTTCTGCATAGATTTACTCCAGGGCTTTAGGCAAATCATTGTTTCACTTCTGCCTTAGTTTTCTCATAAAAAATAAATGGCAGCGTCCATCTCACAGGGCAATGAGATGATCAGGCTTGGGGCTTGCTATTTATGGTCTAACATTATTGCGCACGGGCTAATATTCACGGGACAACACTGGTTCACTCCCTTGATAGCTAGTGCAGGGGTTCTAGCTCCATTTAAAACCTCAGCAGTTTGTTTCTGGGATGCCAGATATGGTTTTCATAAGTTATCCCCACCCCAGCCCTAATTCTCTCACTTTGGGTCTATGCTATCTCAGGGTACGTTGGACTCCCCTATTACTGGCCCTACACCACTGAGATATTTTCCAAACTGGATGGCCAGGAGTCTCAGTACACCAAAGCCATGACCTTTCATGCAGAAGGAGAGACATTTCCCTCTCCCTTCTGACCATGGAGTCTTAAGGACGTTCACCTTTAAGTCCCATCTGTTCCTCTTTAAGCGCCATGCTTGGGCTCTGGCTCACCAACAGTGGAACACGAGGCAGAGTTCCCCTTATCTTTCCAGTCTCCTTCCTATTCTTCAGTGAGAAAATGCCTTGCAAACATGCTCAGGAAAATCCACAAATGGCCCCGGCTCGGTGCCCTCCTTCTAGGTTGCACATAGGGGTCAGGAAATCCTGAAACCACATATGGACAAGCAGTGGATGTCCGCCTGCGTAGTGATCCCTTTTGGGCGATGGAACATTCCTGTACTATTTTCCATGTATATATTTTCTAAACAAAGTAAAGCCTTCCATATGCTTTTGTGATATTTTTGGCATAGCACGAAGCGAGCACAGGAAAAGCCCCGGAGCATGTGCAGTGCTGTTAAATAGCCCCGAGTACGCACACTTCCTTGAAACCGGTTTCCGCCACATTTTCCCACAATATTAACAAGGTTCTAAATTAACTTTAAAAGAAAAATAAAATGTTTAATTCAAAGTTATACCAGCTCAGGCAACAGACAGATTTAATATTACCTAGAAGGCTTTTTCTTTGAGATACACGGTGATGACAAGCTGAGAGGGAAATAAATATGTATGAGGCTATTTAGAGAGCTTTCCAAATACTGGGATGAGGGGCCATGCAAAGTGCTCTTTGCCCCAGGGCTTTACACAGGCCAGCGTACCTGCGTCACCACAGCCTGAAGGCCAGTTATGAATCTTTTCCTAGATTTTCTATTAATTTACCCTGCAATAGTGACTGGGAATCCCTGGTTCACTATATATATGAGATTCATGATTAGAATAGCAATTTACCCTAAAGCATAATCTGATTCCATTTGTGGTGGTTTGAATGAACCCTCCCCCATAGGTCCATAGGAAGTGGCACTATTAGGAGGTGTGTCCTTATTGGAGTAGGTGTGGCTCTGTTGGAGGAAGTGTGTCACTGGGGATGGACTTTCAGGTTTCAGATGCTCATGCCCTGTGTCTCTCTTCCTGCTCCCTAGGGATTCAGATGTAGAACCTACCTCTCCAGCACCACACCTGCCAGCATGTGGCTCTGCTTCCCACCACAATGGGCTAACTCTCTGAACTGTAAACCAGCCCCAGTTAAATGTTTTTCCTTTGTAAGAGTTGCTGTGGTCACAGTGTGTCTTCATAGCAATGAAAATCCTGACTAAGGCAACGCTTATTGTGAGTTCTGCCTCTCAGTTGGCATTAATAGGGAAGGACAGTACTCAAAAGCATCAACAACTGGGTTTGGGAATGCTCTCTCCCTGCATTCCGACTGTGCATACATTTATTTTGCTGCATGAGCAGAGCACATGACCAGAAGGCTTTAAATAGGAATTCCCTAGGTTTGCATGAGACGAGCCTCAGCCTTAGCCTCAAGACCATGTATTGTCAGAAAAGCGACGGCACAGCCTGGTACACAATGACTAGAACCAAAGGCTGACCTTAAGGGAGAAAAACCCTCATCACCAAGGCCAGGTTTCACATATCACAGAAGCATCTCCTGGGCCCCGAAAGGACATTCACAGGCAAAGAGGACCATACCTGAATCCCACAACCACCGTGGGCATGCAATCATCCCCATCCATATAAGCATTCATGGAAAAGCACAGGATGCTTGTGTTGATATACAAGCAGACTGTATGGGACAGGAAGGTAGCTATCATACATCCATTTTAAAAGGAAGATGAAAGCAAGAATTCTCCATTGCTATAGTCTGGATACATTTTGTCTCCTAAGTATTCAAGTGTTGGTTCCCACTGTGGCAATATAGGAGGTGTTGGGACCTTGAGAGGAGAGAGAGGATCCGGAGGAAGGTCACAAGATGACCTGCCCCTTGTCCCAGCTTCTTACTGCACCCTGAGATCAGACCTTCCTTCCCCAGGACGTTTCTTCCCCAGAATTACTGTCATATTTCCGGGATTCGTAGCCTCTGAGGCTGAGATCAGCACAATCCTCTTTTGGTTTGTTTTCACATTTCTTTTTATTCATTTGTTTCTTTGTTTTATATTTCATTCATTATTTGTTATGTGTGTGTGTGTGTGTGTGTGTGTGTGTGTGTGTGTGTGTGTGTAGGGGGTGTGGATGTGCCTGAGTGCTCATGTGAAGATAAAGGACAGCTTTTAGGAGTCAGTTTTTTTTCTCCCACCATGTGAGACCCAAAGATCAAACTGTGGACATCAGGCTTGGTGGCAAGCACCTTTACCGCCTAAGTCCTCTTGCCAGTGCCCACTTCTTTAGAAGTATCGAGCCTTTCATATTTGTTACAGCAACAAAACCCACATTAATACACCCTTGGGTGTTTGCAAAGAAGGATGAAGAGAGAGATAAAGCTCAGTGAAAAGTGGGCAGACTCAGGCCGTAGGCCAGAATGCTGCACTCTTGAGAGCTCAACACTTGAGATCCTGGGGCAGGAGAGTCAGGAGTTCAAGGCTGGCCTCAATCACACAGTGAGTTAAAGGACAGATTCAGCCACATAATACCCTGACTTAAAATAATAATAATAAATACATTTCAAAAAGACAAAATATTAGCCCTTGAATGAAAGCTCAGATTTTTTTTTCTTAATATTGCTCTGATGACTTGACAGGTCCAATGGGAGTGACTGACACCCACCTGCTTCTGGTATTTCTCTGTTTATTCTCTGTTGCCAGCCAACCTTCGGTGCAAACACCACACACAACAATCACACCCTGCCAGGTGTGATGATGTGTGCCTTTAATCCTAGTTCTCAGAGGACAGACAAATTTATATCTCTAAGAGTTTGAGGCCAGCCTTTATTTACATAGTTCATCCAGGACCACATAGTAAGACCTTATCTCAAAATGGAAAAAAGCACACCATGATGTAGGCATATAGGGCGCTGGTTATAAAGACATGGCTTCTGATGAATATTTATTATCTTACATAACCATTTATATCATGCCCATTCAGTTCCTGCCAGTGACAAAGGGCAATTCTTGTTTTAAATCAATACCTGGGGCATAGAGCAGACTGTTTGTCTGACATGCCAACAGAGATTGTCCCCTAGGACTGAGAGGGGACCCATATGGAAGGTGAGCCCTTGACCTGAGATTTATACATTACAGTGTCCCTGCCACCTGAACTAATTGGCTAAAGAGCAAGAAGTATTTGAAATCAGAAAACAAGCAAGCTTTCTCAACATTGCCTGCGGAACATTAAATGATCCTCTGCATCTTCATCTCAGATTAAATTGTTCTATTGCTTTTATTCATTATTTAGAAAGCTCTAATTCTCCCAAGAGAACAACGAAGCTTAACTGTGAACTGTGGCCATGTATTTTGGGGTTAACTGGAAGACTTCAAAGCCATATTAGACTGTTATATTTTTAGGGGGCAATAATGCTACTGTAGTTATATATACTTTTAGTTGGCATTTTCAAAAGTGTCATTATGTAGCCAAGGCTGGCCTTGATCTCTTGACAATGCTCCTGCCTCAGCTTCCTAAGTTCTGATATTATAGGAATGCACCCAATATACAGCCTAAATGCAAATATTCTTAGATGCTATGAGTAAAGTATGCTAAATGAAGGTTTCTGTTCTGTTTTGTTTCTTTTGAGACAGGATCTTACCACATAGCCCAGGCTTCAACTTTTTTTTTTTAAGTTTAAGGCTGGCCACAAAATTGTGGGATTTTTGTTTTTTAACTGCATTCTCTTTAGTGCTGGCAGTATAGGTAAGCCAATATGTTCAGCTGACTATAACTTTCAAATAATACACACACACACACACACACACACACACACACACACTCACACACACACTTTCTAGAAAAAGAGAGGGAAGCATATTATTGAAAAGATAGTATCTGGTTATCCTCTGGGGTTGTTTGTGTGTATGGGGGGGGGTTGAGAATTTCTAAAATAAAAACTTGGAAAAATAGTCTCTCATCCCCCATGTTCTAGACTTCAATGAAAGATAATCCTAGAAACATCATTGTTAAAAATCCAATAGAGTGAAACAGGGATGAGAACTTTCCTCCCAAGTTAGGTTGCAATCTTTATTCATTCAACAAACATTTATTGTTACGTGAAATAGTGATGAAAGAATAATTAGGAATTTATTTTCCGGCAATCAACATTAAATCTGTTATTCTAAATCCAGCCCTACTAATCCCTTCAGAAGCCATTTTGTAATACCGCTGTGACTGCTGCCCACTTTCATTGATTCTCCCCTTCTTCCTTCAGGAAGCTTTCTTTGACCTTCAAAAATCTTCATCTTCACAGTTCCGCCTCTTCCTCTCTCTAATGGCTTACTTACTTTACCCCACACCATACTGCCAGTTTACTGACCCAATCTATGCTTAACAACCAGCACTGTGCACTTACTACGATGGACCTTGGCATCACTGATAAGGTCAATAACACTGGATGATATTGAAAAGCGTTCAGTTCTCTGTGTATGGAAAGTCTGAAAGTGGTGGGTAGCCGTACTCACTGTCTTGGGGGAGACTGACTAGATAAAATCTCCCAACCAGAAATGCATTTTTCATTTGGAACTACAAAGTTCCTGGGAATAGATAACCCTATTACACCCACACAACTCGGCACCTTATGCCCTTAAGAGCATCCTGTCTATGGCCAGAGTGAAGTAGAATAATTAAACTCACGACTGTCTACCCCGAAGCCATTTATTGTGTTGCTCACTACAAAGCCTTCCCCGGGTCCTCTGGTATTAGAAATAATTCTAATTATAGGACGCTTCTGCTTCACTGTGGATCTGGTTACTGACTGCTCCCTCCTTTTCTCCCTTTCTGTCATGGATTATTAATGATGGCAGGCCATGATTTATTATCTGTCTCGCACAGTGTTTCTTAAGTGTATCAATGACATTAGCTAATTGCCAATGTTGTACCCTTGCCATAATCTTTGTCAGGCTGCTGTCCATCTAGACACTTACGGTTCGGCCCACCCTTCATCATCACTGACCTTCTATAAAGCAAGCAAGAGCAGCGCTGCCCACTGCTCTAACCACAGTGGTCCACTGACTCAGCGCCGGTCAGGCCTTAAGTTTGGATTCAAGGAATCTCAAACATGTGAAGTATTTTTCTGCATGTAACTTTAAACATTCCTTTCAAAGCTTAAAAAGTAGTTTATATAATATAGAAAATTCTGGGTTTTAGTGGTAACTGTTTGTCCCTTGGACAATAAAAGGTCACACAATGTTTTATATGCCAAAAATCCTGTAAGGTACAAATTACAAAGTGACCCCTTTATGTGTGGCAAAAGGCACAGTGCCCAGTGTTTTGTCCTCTGACAACTGCAAATATCTATAGTGAATGATATTCTTGGTGATAAACTTGAGGCTCTCATAAGATTCTGAAGATTGTACTGATAATAGTCCATATTCTATATGGAGCAATATTATTCACATTACTCTAGGCCAGTGGTTCTCAGCCTTCCTAATGCTATGACCCTTTAATAAAGTTCCTCACGTTGTGGTGACTCCCAGCTATAAAATTATTTCATCGCTACCCCATAACTGTAATTGTAATATTCATATCTGATATGTAGGACATCTGATATGTAATCCCTGTGAAAGGGACAGTAAAGCCTTCCTAGGGGTCATGACCCACAGGTTGAGAACCACTGCTGTCGTCCATGTAGAGTTAAAATCACTAAGCCTTTTGAAATGCACTGCCTGCGCCAGGCTGCTGCTCAGAGGCCCAGGGCAGCTGTTCATTGTCCTCCACCTTTTCCTTCCTTTGCAGACTATCATGGATGCAAGGCTGTCGTGCTACCTTAGGCATTTACTTTCTCTCACATTTAGATGGAATTTTTGTGTTTGGAAATAGTCATTTTGGAATCAGGAAAACAAACAAACAAAAGAAACACAATTGAATGAATAAGCAGAATTCCCCCCCCCCCCCCCCCCCCGTGGAGTAAATCATCTTTGTAACATGTGACAGTTTCTCATTAGGAACACAGTAGAACTGCTTGAACCAGAATAATCTCCTGCTCCTCCCTCCCTCCCCCATACTCCTCCTCATTTCTTCCCTTCCTCCCTCCTTCTCAGTCCTCCTCTTCTCCCCCTCTCTCCTCCCCTCCTTCCCCCTCTTTCCCTCCCTCTCCCTCTTCCCTCTGTTCTCCCTTCTCTCCCATACTCCTTTCCCCCTTCTCTTCCCTCTCCTCCATCCTCTCTTCTCCCTCCTTCCCCATACTTTTCCTTTCCATCCTTATCTTCTCCCTCCTCCCGCCATCTTTCCTCTCCTCCCCGCCCCATACTCCTCTCTATCCCTGTCTTCCCCCATCCCCCCCACACACACCCCAGCCGTACTCCTCCAGCTCCTCTGGCTTCTTCTGGTCTGACCTCTTCTTCATTTTTAAAGGACTTAGAAACTAGGACAAAACAAATTGGTAGTTTATCTAGAGAAGAAGGGGTATCCTAAGAAAATGTAAAATCAATTCATAATTATAATAGGCCCAGGTGTTTTAATGTGGAAAAAATCTTTCTATGCCTTATAGTTGTATAAGAATCAGAGAATCAGAAAGAAGGGTAAAGCAGATCATTACTGTTATGAAATATAAAGCGGTGTAATGTGGCAGGAGTAAGGAGTGCCTGGGTGTCCCCCTGAGGAATCACACCATGTGACAGACCTAATTAAAGATTTATTGAGGGAAAAAGGAGCAGGGACCTGAAAAGAAGTAGAGGCAGAGAAAGGGGGGAAATAAAGGAAGAGAGGAGAGGCTGCCCAGGAACCTGTGCATACAGAGAAAGAAAGAGAAAGGAGACAGGTCTGGTAGCTCGTAGTCTAGCTGGTGCACCTGGCGGGCTGCGGCAATGATGTAAGATGTTACTAGGTAGCAGTTGAATGGCCCTCACTTAGCTCAGGCTGGCCTTCAAGTTCCTATGTAGTAGCAAATATTTTTAAACGTTCTGGTTCATCTCTTACATGCTGTGCCACAAGAACTGGGTGAAAGATTACATTTTACAGTCTGGGGAGATGGTTTGGTGGGTAGGAGCACTGGCTGCCCTTCCAGATGGAGCAAGATTCAACTCCCAGCATCCACATGGCAGCTCACAACTGTCTGTAACTCCAGTTCTAGGAGATCCTGACGTCTTTCCACAGATATGTATGCATGCAAAACACCAATGCACATAAAATAAAAATAATTTATTAAAAGATTCCATTTTTTTTGCATTCATTCTACAATTTCCCATAAAGTCACCAAAATAATCACCATGTCTTTCTGGTGTTTTCTTTTCTTTCTTTCTTTCTTTCTTTCTTTCTTTCTTTCTTTCTTTCTTTCTTTCTTTCTTTCTTTCTTTCTTTAAGTTGGATTGTGAGTAAAACCTCTATTGCCTGACCCAACAGCACACATTCACAATTGAAATCTCTGCTGTGCTGACATTTGTGACACAAGAGCTCCTGTTTCCAAAGTAATGCAGCTGTCCAAATTGGTCCAGCTTTCAAGGAGAATTTCCTCCCTTCCATCCCAGTCACACTGGGGAGGCTCTAGGCTGCCTCTGGCCAGGTCAGGCGGGGCAACAGCTTTACACTGACTCAAACTTCTCTTTGCCAGGCCAAGGATCTTTGCTGAAGATTGGCGTGACTCGAAGAGAGCCTTCAGATGATAGAGGGCTTGGCCCACTCAGAGGATCTCATGTTTGTCTTAGCATCCTCGAACCTGCCGTGAGAGCTGGACTCTACCATGTTACAGCACTTGGAGAAGAGGATTTTGGTTGATCTCCCCCGCCAAGAGGCCAGACAGGCCATACTCTACCACTGGCTGCCCTCTGTGAGCAAGAACCGTACCCTGGCACTGCACACAGAGCTGGAATACAGCGTGCTGAGCCGGGAAACAGGGCTACCCAGACTTTAAGCCAGTCTGCAGAGAGGCAGCCAATGTGGACCGTACCAAAGATCTTCAGTGTGCTTGAAAACCATCCGTCAGAGAGCAGCAATTTACCGGGGATCCGGTAGGATACTGTGACCCACGGAGGACTTTTTGGATGTCTTTCTGTTTTTAACCATTGGATTTCAGTTGTTTTATTCTTTTGGGGCACCATGAAACAAACCACTCCTAAATTTAACGCGACAGAAATCATAGCCATGCATTTCCCTTACTCTGCTTCATTCTGACAATTTAAAGCCGGCACGGCTAAGTGGCTCTTCTGGTCTTAACCCAGATCAGCCAAGTCTGCCGGCAACTGTTGGTCAGTAGGTAATTCTGCTGCCGATGGCCAATATTTACTGGCTTAAGTGACCAGACATCTTATGAGAACAGCCATGAATATGGTGGTAGTGACTGACGTTCTCAGAACAGAGTCATCGTTTTCTTGTTTTTTTTTTTTTTTTTTTTTTTTTTTAAAGCCTTTTTTCTCATTGCATTCTCTCTCTCTCTTTTTTTTTTCTCCCTCATTTAAAATGTGTCAATGGTTTCATCTCTGGAAGCTCTGGTGGGTCTGGTTGGTTGATACTGTTGTTCTTATTGTGGGGTTGGAAACCTCTTCAGCTTTAGTCCTTTTTCTAACTTTTCCATTTGGGACCCCGTTCTCAGTCCAATGGTTAGTTGAGAGCATTCGACTCTGTATTTCCCAGGCTCTGGCAGAGCCTCTCAGGAGACAGCTATATCAGGCACCTGTCAGCATGCTCTTCTTGGCATCCGAAATATTGTCTGGGTTTGGTGACAATATGGGATGGATCCCCAGGTGGGGCAGTCTCTAGATGGCCTTTCCTTCAGTCTCTGCTCCACACTCTGTATTTCTTCCTGTGAATATTTTGTTCCCCTATTTCATAACGACTGAAGTATCCAATCTTTGGTCTTCCAACTTCTTGAGCTTCTTGTGGTCTGCGGTTTGTATCTTGGGTATTCTGAGCTTTGGGGCTAATATCTACTTATAAGCGAGTGCATACCATGAGTGTTCGTTTGTGATTGGGTTACCTCACTCACCAACCAAAGAGTACACAAGGAGGGACCCACGGCTCCAGCCGCATATGATGGCCTTATGAGGCATCAACAAGAGGAGAGGCCCTTGGCCTTGTGAAGGCTCAATAGCCCAGTGTAGGGAAATGCCAGGACCGGGAGATAGGAGGAAGTGGGTGGGTGAGGAAAAAATTCTCACAGAGGCAGGGAGAGGAGGGGATGGGGGAGGGAGAATCCTGGAAAGGAGATAACATTTGAAATATAAGTAAAGAAAATATACAATAAAGTTTACAAAAAATGTAAGTAAAGAAAGAAAACATTAAAAAAAAAAAAGAAAGGAATTTTTACTCGGTGAACATCAAAAGAGTTTAGAACTTAGATGCATGGGAAGAATTTAACAACAGCTAGAAACAAGACTCTTGTTCCTATACCACAGGGATGACTTTGAGTGACAACATAAAAGTTGAGAAATGGATTTCTTCTGCTGTCTCCCGATAAGAGCCTGGTCTAGCCACTGCCTAGATTCTAGACTGTGAGACTCAGGAGAAACTGGGTGATCCCACCTGAACTACAGAACAATGAAGTAAATGGGTATTTTAAACTGCTAAATTTGTGGTAATTTGTTTCACCACAATAGAAAATGAACAGATATTACAAGGTTTCAAGCATTTTTATTCACCTGCTACTCTGACATACTTTGGAAACACAGTCTTTGGAATGATTTGGCAATTCAAATCTAGATTCAACTACTTACTGGCAGATTACCCAACATCTGTTTTTTTTTTTTTTGTTTTTTTTTTTTTTGTTTTTTTTTGTTTTCTTTTTGTTTTATTTCTCATCTACATAAATAGGATAATTCTGGAATATTTTTCCTGAAAGTATTTAGGGTCATAATAGAATAATAGAGCATAATAGTACAGTATCCAACACTAATTATTCACAATAGTAACATTTTGATATTTTCTTTGTACTCTTAATATAATCTTTAAGAATTCTTCCTTTAAGTTAATCGGGTTTGTATATTAACCTAGTATCTTCATTACTTTTCTATTGCTATAATAAAGCACCCAAACCAAGAACAATAAAATAGAATGTGTCTGTGGCTTGAAATCATCATGTTAGTGTAATAAGCCACGGTTCTCTAAAGCCTCCTATACTTCCAGACATCGGGCCCCATATCTGGGACACTCTTTTCTTGGTATCTAAACTCCTTGCCCAATTGTATTTCTGTTTTACATAGAAATTTAACAACCCTAAATGAAACTATAAATAAAGATACCACATTATGCAGGCTAATGTTGCTATATATTTAAGATTATAAACCTTAAGCCTCACATTACCTATATTTAATTCTTTTCAATGGTGATTGTAAAATCTTTCCCTTCAAATCTGATGCAACTGGTCTTAGTCAGGATTCTCCAGAGGGCTAGGACCAACAGAATAGATACAAGTACCAGAGAGGAGTTATTGGCTGACATACCTAGAGGCTGAATATCTCTGGCTGCCTGGAAACTGAGATAAATATCAGCTTAGCTGAAAACAGATGGAAGTCTCAGAGTGGCAGGGACCAATGAGAGAGCCCTGCTCTAAGAAGTGCCCTGGAAGTTCTTGGAGAGTTGCCAGCACAATTCCAAGTCCAAGGAATCTAGAATCTCACACCCATGCTAACAATAGTTACAAAAGAGTCGCACCTGTTCAGGAAGGGTCAAGCGTGAATACACATAAACTTCCTCCATCTTATCCTTCCATTTGGGCCTCACCCTACTGGATTGAGTAACCTATAGTCACGGTGAGTCTTTTCCATTGAGTTTTCATACCCATATGCCAATCTTCTCTAAAAATGTATTTATAGACACATGACAAGCATGGTTTGCTAAATTTTAGGTGCTTTACAATCCAGGCACATCGATAAGCAACTATTTGTTTCCTTTTGATTTGATTTGTTTCAGTTTACTTCAGACGGGGTCTCACTCTGTAGCCCAGGCTGACTTTGAACTTGTAGTTTTTCCCATCACAACCTGCAGATTGCTGGGATTGCAGGTGAATGGCATTCTGCCAAGCTTGGCAAATCAACACGAGCCACTGCCACCATGAGCCTCTCTTTCACTTTTAGACATTTCTAGATGATTCTCCAGCCTCCCACTCTACTAAGAGGAATAGCCACAGAAACACAACTTCCTCAGTTTATCATCTTAAGACCTACCTGCTTCCCCTGCAATCCACCCTTCCCTCCTTTCCTTTCACTACCTTCTACCTAACAAACACGGAGTCCTTCCTTGCAACACACCTCCCTAGCAGCTAGGAATATGCTGTAGAAAAAGACAGATGCAGTCTCTGACCTCCTAAAGCTTGTAGTCTGATAGAGCAGAGATTCCCTAAACACCTACCATAATGATAAAATAATTATTCATTCGAGAAGCACCGCAGTGCAAATGAAGGGCAGTGAAATATTAAACACAGGCACTTGACCTGTATTTAAAGTCAGTCTTTAAGTGAGTAAGAACAGATGTTCTGGAAAGAGGCACATCAGGAGGAGTTTCAGCTAAAGGCATGGGTAAGAACATGACATATTTGTGAGGATGATGCATGTATGAGAAAAGGAAATCAAGCATAAACTGTGGTCCAAGGAGGATCTAAACCTTTGTTATTCATGCTGAGTCTTTAGCCTGCTTTTCTGATAACAAATACATTTTAAGTATCAGGGTCTATGGTTTGCGTTGCTTTAGAGAAAGCCCAGTGCAAAATAAAAATCTAATCCTAGCATTTTTTTTTTTTAAAAAGGTGGTTCGAAATTGGAAGTGGTACAGTTTGAAGCCGGTTAAAGAGATGTTTTATGGGAGGGTCCTGTGGTGAGAACATGAGATAGGGAATGGATTAGGAAGAATATGTGAAGCTCTCTGTGGTTAGGAAGAGGAAGATACAGTGGATGCATGTTGGCTGGTAGAGAGCTTGTCCAGCATGCCTGAAGCCCTGGAATCCATTCTGACTACTGCACAAACTAGGTGTGGCAGCACATGTGTGTAATCCTAGCACTAGGGAAACAGAGGGAGGCAATCAGGAGGTTAAGGTCAAACTCCAGTGCAAAGCAAGTTCAAGGCCTGGTGTTATCTTTAAAAAGGAAGGAAGGAAGGAAGGAAGAAGAAGAAAGGAAGGAAGGAAGGAAGGAAGAAGAAAGGAAGGAAAATAATGGTGACTTTGGCTAGTTCTAGAGGATTTGAAGTGGGAGGGGCTAGATATCAATTCACTTACAATACACTTAATATTGTATTATAGTATTGTACTATAGTAGAAAGGGCAGTGCTGGGGCTACAGTTCAATGACACAGAGCTTGTTAGAGAAGGAGGGAAAAAAGGAAGTACCCTTATTCACTGTTGGGGGCAGTGAAAATTGACAGCCATTTCAGAAATCAGTTTGCAGACTTCTTTATAAACTAAAAGTAAGATTGCCATATACTTCAGCTGTTTCACTTCTGGGCATATACCCAAAGAACTCCACACTCCATCATAGAGATAGTTACATCCCATGTTTATTGCTGCATTATTCACTATATCAAGGAATCCGAATAAATCTAGTTGTCCATCAATGGATGGATGAATAATGAAATTTTAGTATATAAAAGTGGAATACTACTCAGCTCTAAAGAAAAACATAATCATAAACTTGCAGGGAAATCAATGGACTTGAAATGTGTCATATGAAAAGGTCACAAAAAACCCTGTATGTTCTGTTTCATATGTTAAATCTAGTCAAACATAGAAGCAAATGTACACGTGTAAGATGTGAAAGAAGAAAGGGTGAATGGTAAGGAAGAATGGACTCAATGCAGGCAAGGAACGTGAGCTGGAAATGAGGTTATAAAGTTAACTGTTTCTCCAGTTCCAGCTCTGCCACAGAGTCTTCATTTTGGGTGGTGGCACAAAAATACATTTGATAAGGAAAGTGTAAAATCCAGTGTCACCCTTCGAAGTTCTGGAATGGCTATTCTATAGCTGCATAGAGACTTTGGGTCTGGTTAATTTCAGTGTGTGGTATTTTTATTGCAAGATTTTTCCCCAAATGCTACAGCTTACAAAGAAAATTTAAAAAGAGAAAATAAAATAGCTACACACGAGAGACCATAAAAGAATATATTTGTCATGTTATAAAGAAATTAATGAATGATCCTTCTCTAAAGCCGAGTTTTCACTATAACTGTTTATGCTCCCAGTGGACCTCCCAAAATGCACCTGCCCAGGAGTTATCTTAATTCATGAATGGAAAACACACACACACACACATGCCAGTTCATTTTAAAATGCCTTGGCTAACTCAAAGGCTGATCACTCCTAAACCGTCCTCTGTTACCCCAGACCCAATCAGGGAAGTAGCCAGTGGCCACTTACCAGAAGTCTCACATGATTGGGTGGTTTTATCTCCTGCTGCTACTGCATCTGGTTCTTCTTTCCCCAAACCAGGAGATTCTCTCTGTGTTCTATCAGCAAAACTCTAAGTGCCCCACGCTGTACTCAACCATTAGCCGCTGGCATCTTTATTGATAGATCAAAAACCAATAGGGGACAAGGACCTTTAGCATCTGGATACAGATTCATAGCATTAGCACCAATCTCCCTGTACCAGTAGGGAGACCTGTGACAGGATCAATGTGTAAAGTTTACCTTGAAGAAGAGGCCAAGTGCGGGGGTGGGAGGGTATAGTATATATAAACTAAGCAACTGAGTAGCCTGACAATGTCGGGGCTCTGTTTATAGAAGCCTAGATGCAGGAAGATTTTAAGTCAGCTGCAATGGCGCATTTCTGTAAGCATGGGACTCCGGACAGAGGCAAAGCAATAGCCCATGAATTCGAGGCTGGCATGGTCTACATAGTGAAATAGACCAGCCTGATGTTCTAGGACACTGTTCTTGGGCTGATGTGAGCAAGCGTTTATTCAGTCTAGAGAAGCAATGACAGATCAAACCAAACTCTCCTTTAGCAAACCAATGTGTTTTATTGGGGTTACTTACAGGAATATGGGTTAGGGGTTACTTATGTGAGCAGAGATGGGTCAAAGACAGGTGCATCATCAGTGTCTACTCCAACATGGGGTGACAGATCACAAAGTCTGGACCTCAGATCACAGCCATCAGGCAGCTCAAATTGTTGAAGAGTGTCCTTTCCACATGGTAAAATTAGTTTAACACTCTTCAAGGTATATGGGGTATATGCCCAGAAGTGGAATAACCGGGTCTTCAGGTAGGACTATGTCCAATTTTCTGAGAAAACGCTAGACTGATTTCCAGAGTGGTTGTACCAGCATACAATCCCATCAACAATGGAGGACTGTTCCTCTTTCTCCCCATCCTTGACAGCATCTGCTGTCATCTGAGTTTTTGATCTTAAGCATTCTGACTGGTGTGAGGTGGAATCTCAGTGTTATTTTGATTTGCATTTCCCTGATGGCTAATGATGTCGAGCACTTCCTTAGATGCTTCTCAGCCATTCAATATTCCTCAGTTGAGAATTTTTTGTTTAGCTGTGTACTTCTTTGGTTCATAGGATTGTTTGATTCTCTGGCATCTAACTTCTTGAGTTCTTTGTATATATTGGATATTAGACCTCTATCAGATGTTGGGTTGGTAAAGATCTTTTCCCAATCTGTTGGCTGCCGTTTTGTTTTCTTGACAGTGTCCTTACCCTTACAGAAAATTTGCAATCTCATTAAGTCCCATTTGTCAATCTTTGACCTTAGAGCACAAGCCATTGGTGTTCTGTTTAGGAAATTTTCTCCCATGCCTATGTGTTCTAAGGTTTCCCCTACTTTCTCTTCTAATGGTTTCAGTGTACCTGGTTTAATGTGGAGATCTTTGATCCACTTGCACTTGAGCTTTGTACAAGGAGAAAAGATAGGGTCTATTTTCATTCTTCTGTATTCTGAGTGCCAGTTGAGCCAACACCATTTGTTGAAGAGGCTGTCCTTTTTTCCATTGAATGTTTACAGCACCTTTGTCAAAAATCAAGGAACCATATGTGTGAGGGTTCATTTCTGGATCTTCTATTCTGTTCCATTGATCAACCTGCCTATCTCTGTACCAGTACCATGTGGTTTTTAACACAGTTGCCTTGAAATATAGCTTGAGGACAGGGATGGTGATTCCCGCAGATGTTTTCTTGTTGTTGAAGATGGATTTTGATATGTAAGTTTTTTTGTTATTCCAGATGAATTTGCAAATTGCTCTTTCCAACTCTATGAAGAATTGAGTTGGAATTTTCATGAGGATTGCATTGAATCTGTAGATTGCTTTTGGTAATATGGCCATTTTTACAATGTTGATCCTTCCAATCCATGAGCATGGGAGATCTTTCCATCTTCTGAGATCTTCTTCAATTTCCTTCTTCAGAGATTTGAAGTTCTTGTCATACAGGTCCTTCACTTGCTTACTTAGAGTCACACTAAGGTATTTCATATTGTTTATGACTATTGTGAAGGGTATCTTTTCCCTAATTTTTTTCTCAGCATGTTTGTCCTTTGAGTAGAGGAAGGCAACTGATTTGTTTGAGTTAATTTGCTGAACAGCCAGTTTGCTGAAGTTGTTTCTCAGCTGTAAAAGTTCTCTGGTGGAATTTTTGGGGTCACTTAAGTATACTATCATGTTGTCTGCAAATGGTGATATTTTTACTTCTTCCTTTCCGATTTTTATCCCTTTGGTTTCCTTTTGTGGTCTAATTGCTCAGGCCAGGACTTCCAGTACTATGTTGAATAGGTAGGGGGAGAGTGGGCAGCCTTGTTTAGTCCCTGATTTTAGTGGGATTGCTTCAAGTTTCTCACTGTTAAGTTTGATGTTGGCTATTGGTTTGCTGTATATTGCTTTTATGTTTAGGTATGGGCCTTGGATTCCTGTTTTTTCCAAGACTTTTAATATGAAGGGGTGTTGAATTTTGTCAAATGCTTTCTCAGCATCTAGTGAGATGACCATGTGTTTTTTTTTCCTTTGAGTTTGCTTATGTGGTAGATTACGTTGATGGATTTCTGTATATTAAACCATACCTGCATCCCAGAGATGAAGCTTACTTGATCATGGTGAATGATCATTTTGATGTATTCTTGGATTTGGTGTGCAAGGATTTTGTTTAGTATTTTTGCGTCAATGTTCATAAGTGAGATTGGTCTAAAGTTCTTTTTCCTTGTAGGGTCTTTGTGTGGTTTAGGAATGAGGATTATTATAGCTTCGAAGAATGAGTTGAATAGTGTTCCATCTGACTTTATTTTGTGGAATAATTTGAAGAGTATTGATATTAGGTTGTCAATAAATATCTGATAGAATTCTTCACTGAACCCATTTGGTCCTGGGCTTTATTTGTTTGGGAGGCTTTTGATGACTTCTTCTATTTCTTTAGGTGTTATGGAATTATTTAGATGGTTTACCTGGTTCTGGTTTAACTTTAGGATCTTGTATCTGTCTAGGAATTCATCCATTTCCTCCGGATTTTCCAACTTTGTGGATGGAGTATAGGCTTTTGTAGTAGGATCTGATGATTTCTTGAATTTCCTCAGTTTCAGTTGTTATGGCTCCACTTTCATTTCTGATTTTGTTAATTTACATACTCTCTCTGTGCCCTCTAGTAAGTCTGGCTAAGGGTTTATCAATCTTGTCAATTTTCTCAAAGAACCAGCTCTTGGTTTTGTTGATTCTTTTATTGGTTCTTTTTATTTCTATTTGGTGAATTTCTGTTCTGAATTTGATTATTTCTTGCTGTTTACTCCTCTTGGGTTTATCTTCTTCTTTTTGTTCTAGAGCTTTCAACTGTGCTGTCAAGTTGCTAGTGTATACTCTCTCCAGTTTCTATTTGGAGGCACTTACAACCATGAGTTTTCTTCTTAGTACTGCTTTCATTGCATCCCATAGGTTTGTATATGTTGTGCTTACATTTTCATTAAAATCTTAAAATCCCTAATTTCTTTCTTTATTTCTTCTTTGACCATGATATTGTTGAGTAGAGCATTGTTCAGCTTCCATGTGTATATGAGCTTTTTGTTGTTTTTGTTTTTATTAAAGACCAGCCTTAGTCCATGGTGATCTGATAGGATGCATGGGAGTATTTCAACCTTCCTATATCTACTGAGGTTTGTTTTGTGACCAACTATATAGTTAATTTTGGAGAGGGTGCTGAGCAGAAGGTGTATTCTTTTGTTTTAGGGTGAAATGTTCTATAGATATCTATTAATTTCAATTGGTTCATAACCTCTCTAGTTTCACTGTGTCCTTGTTCAGTTTCTGTTTCCATGATCTGTCCATTGATGAGAGTGGGGTGTTGAAGTCTCCCACTATTATTGTGTGGGGTACAATATATGTTTTGACCTTTAGTCAGGTTTCTTTTATGAATATGGGTGCTCTTGTATTTGGAGCATATATGTTAAGGACTGGAAATTCATCCTGGTAAATTTTCCTAGTAATGAGTAAAAAGTGTCCTTTCTTACCTTTTTTGATAACATTTGGTTAAAAATCTACTTTATTCAATATTAGAATCGATACTCCAGCTTGTTTCTTGGTGCTGCTTGCTTGGAAGGTTTTTTTCCCAGCCTTTTACTCTGAGATAGTGTCTATCTTTGTCTCCTGTTGATGAGTTTCCTGTATCCAGCAAATTCTGTTTATGTATCCAGTCTGATAGTCTATGTCTTTTTATTGGAGAATTGAGTCTATTTATGTTAATAGATATTAATATATAGTGGTTGCTGTTTTCTGATATTTTTGCTTTTAGAGGTAGAATTATGTCTGTGTGTCTTTCTCCTTTTGCTTTTCTTGCTTAGTTATTTTCTTGCTTTTTCTGGGATGTAGTTTCCCTTCTTGTGTTGGGTTTTCCATTTGTTATTTTTTGTACTGCTGGATTTGTGGTCAGATATTGTGTAAATTTAGTTTTGTCCTGCAATATCTTGGTCTCTCCATCTATGGTAATTGAGAGTTATGCTGGGTATCGTACCTGGGCTGACATTTGTGTTCTCTTAGGGTCTGTATGATGTCTGTCCATAGTCCCTTTTGAGGAGTTGGATGTAATTCTGATTGGTCTGCTTTTATATGTTACATGACCTTTTCCCCTTACTGCTTTTAGTATTCTTTCTTTGTTTTGAACACTCAGCGTTTTGACTATTATGTGTCGGGAAGAATTTCTTTTCTGGTCCAATCTATTTGGAGTTCTGTAGGCTTCTTTTATGCTCATGGTCATCTCATTCTTAAGGGTAGGGAAGTTTTCTTCTACGATTTCTTCTAAGATATTTACTGTGCCTCTTAATTAATATTCTTCGCCATCTCCTATTCCTATTATCTTTACGTTTGGTCTTCTCATTGTGTCCTGGATCTTCTGAACATTTTGGATTAGGAGCTTTTCGGTTTTTGCATCTTCTCTGACTGTTTTGTCTATGTTTACAATGTTGTCTTAAGCCCCTGAAGCTCTCTCTTCCATCTCTTGTAGTCTGTTGGAGATGCTTGCATCTGTGACTCTTGATTTCTTTTTTAGGTTTTCCATCTCCAGGGTTGTCTCTTTTTGTGTTTTATTTATTGTTTCTATTTTCATTTTCAATTCCTTCATCTCTTTGGTTGTGCTTTTTTTTTTTTTTTTTGTAGTTCTTCAAGTTCTTTGAGTGATTTTCATGTTTTCTCTTTAAAAGCTTCTATTTGTTTATGGTTGTCCTCCCAGATTTGTTTAAGGGACTTATTCATGATCTTCTCAAAAATCTCTATCATCATCTTGAGGTATGACTTCAGGTCTGAGTCTTCTTTTTGTGGAGTGTTTGGCAATCCACTGCTTGCTGTGATGGGAGAGCTGGGTTTTGATGTTGCCAGGTTGTCTTGGTTTCCATTGCTTAAGTTCTTTTGTTTTCCTCTTGCCATCTTGTTATCTGTGATTATACGTGGTCTTGTTGTCAGTGATTGGCACCTGTCTCTTCTGTGGATCTGAGGGCCTATGGGCTCAGGAAAAGAAAATTGCTTCTGTGTGTTCAGCTTTTAGTGGGCAAGCAGTGAGTTCTGGTAGCCGTGAGTTCTGGTAGCCATGACTCAGCTGTGTCTTTGTGGGCCCCGGTGTGGGAGCTCTTGTGAGGCTGTTCTGGTAGCTCAGCCCTGTGCCCACAGGTCCTGAGTACTACTGGCAGCGACCTGGCTCTTTCTCTAGGCCAAAACGGACCCTTTTCTAGATAGCACAGTACTTTCTGCTCTCTGAGAACTCCTGATGTGCTCTCCCTGGGCCTATGTGCCAGGCTCCCCTCTGGTCCAGGTGTAAGAGGGCCTGTAGAGTTGAACTTCAAGCACTGCTGTTCCAGGGTAGACCCCAGTTTCCACCGACAAGGGCCTGTGCCTTACTGTGGGCCTGTGTGTTTAGTCTCTGAGCCCGGGCTTTCTGGGCAGACCCCACATCCCTCTTCCCGAGGTCTGGCCCTATTTTGGGCCAGAGGGGCAAGTTTTCTGTGTGCTCCACCTAGCCCTCTCTGTGCTTTGGTTACTCACAGTGCAATCTCACCTGGCCTGTGTCCCCAGATCTCTGCTCTTCCAGGTAGCAAAGGGCCTGAGTGTTTGGTCCGAGCACACAGGCTTTCCAAGTGGACCCTGAGTCCCTCTTCCAGAGGTCCGGCTCCTCTGTGGGCAGCAGGGGCACGTTTCCCGCGAGTTCCGCCTAGCCCTCTCTGCGCTTTGGTTACTCACAGCACATTCTCACCTGCCCTGTGTCCCCGGATCTCTGCTGTTTCAGGTGGCAAAGGGCCTGAGCGTTTGGTCTGCACACTCAAAAAATTATTTTACTTAGTGATTAATCCAACACAGGAAGCTAAACCAGGGTTACTTCATATCTAGGTTTCAAATCTAGGTGTGCATGAGTCAGTGGGTAATTGGGGTTTTTATATCTGCCCCAGTTCTGAATAATGACACCGAAGCTTATTTATTTATTAATAAGCACCTAAGCCTTAACCTGGGCTTGTTCTCTGACTAACTTGTAACTCAGCTAACCCATTTATACTATTCTAGGTCTGCAACATGGCTAGTTCCCTCTCCTCAATATCAAACAACTGACTTCCTCCACAGCTCTCTGGTGAAACATCTACACCGACTCCTTCCCAGAATCCTATCTCTCCCCAGAGGGCCCACCCATCCTCTCCTGCCTTGCTATTGGCTGTTCACTTCTTTATTGACAGGCAGTTCTCTCACATCGCACAGAAGAAACTATCCCTACATCTATGCCACTATATTTGGAAATAGAATGACAGGGGCTCTGGCTTCAGTTCAGTGTCAGAAATGAAGTCTGTCCTGCTCAGGACAACAGGGAACAAACGGAGATACAGGGCGATGGGGGGCTCCAACCGAGAGGCTTGCCTGCCTGGGTATCCAGGTTTCTCCGTTCTACAGTTGCTCTTCTTAGAGAAGATCAGACAGTGTAAATTCGAAGTCACCCATAGATATTATAGTAATAATGCCCAGTCCTGAAGAAGGAGCATGGAAATCCACACTCATAATCAGAGATTAACGCAGGGCTGTGTTGCTCCCTGCCAAGGCCATGAAAGGCCAAGTCTACCTTCAGAAATTTTTCCTGAAGGATATACAGGGAAAAAAATGTTGGTATGAAGATTTCCATGACAGAATCACTTACATTAAAACATTTAGAAACAGAATAATGTCCACTATTTAAGTAATAATTAAAGTAGCGATGTCTTTTAAAAATATAATTTCTGTGTATGAGTGTTTTGCCTGCATGTATATTTTTTCACCATGGCTTATTTATTTATTAATAAGCACCTAGGCCTTAACCTAGGCTTGTTCCTGTACCAGGCCAAAAAAGGGTATTGGATTTCTTGGAACCAGAGATACAGCTAGGTTGTGAGCTACCATGTGGGTGCTGGGAATCAAAATGGGGTCCCCTGGAAGAACAGCCAGAGCTTTTAACCACCGAGTGGTTTCTCTAGCTCCTAAAATATGCTTTATTTGTATGGAAAATTTTTGTATAGTGTTATATAATAAAAACTATGTATATCAACATAGAAGGCATGCACAAAGCATGTAAATTTCTTATGTATGTATATTATATAGGATTTCAATTAAAATATTTATTTTATAGCACAGTCTGAAAGGAGATGTAACTAGTGGTCCCTCAGCCCCAGAAAACACCACCAAAGCAATATGTTAGAATCTAATCTTCAATGTGATTAAGCTACCATTTGGTTTTTTTTTGGCTTGTTTGTGTTTTCTACCTATTTGGTTGTTGACTGTATTTTCTCTTTCACTGTCTTCCCAGTCAGTTCTCGTTCAGCATCTTGCCACAGAGCCCCAGGGACATCTGGAGCTTTGTATGTAGCTTGAACTGGCCCTAGATTGAAAATTCTGTTTGGATTATAGGCATGTGCTGTTGTGACTTGTTTATATTGCTCGTCTGGTTTTTTTTTTACTAGCTACTTATTTTTATTTGTGCATGTGTATATTGTGCATGCTTATGTGTCTGCTTGCGTGTATGTGTGTGTTCACATGTGCATGGGTGCACATGTGTGTGAGGGTGGAGGCATGGAGACGTCAGAATCCCTCAACCCCTCTCCACCGTGTTCTTTGAGGCAGGGTCTCTTAGTTGAACCCAGAGTTTGCCAACATGATTTCTACAGCTAGCCAGCTTGCTCTAGTAATCCTGACTTCAGTTTCTCAGGGCCAGAACGATGGGTAGGCCACCATGACCCCATGGCAGTTACTGGTTTCTGGAGGATTCCAACTTCAGTCTTCACAGTGTGTGACAAACACTTCAAGTATTGAGCAATCTCCTCGGCCACGTGCACTGCTCTGAAGGAAAAAAAAGTCACCTGTAAGTTTAAAAGTCCAACTATTTTGGGCACACATGGGAATGTTCCTATCTAACTACATAACAAACTATCCATCACAAAGCTGAAAGTAGCTTAGTGTTTTTGGAGCTGGAAGGGTTTATACAAATACTCATATCATGCTTGGGACACCACAGGATTTATCTGTTTAAATAAAATATTATTCTACAACTTTCTCTAGAATGTTAAATCACATCTCTAAAGACCCATCAGAAAACCAGATAGACTATGCTAAAAATTGTCCCTTCAAAATTGAACAGGAGCCTGAGTAAAATTCAGTTAGCACTGCCTCCTCAAGAGTTTAAAACAAGAGCCCATTTCTTTACAGTGGGACTTGACTCAAGTTAATCAGCCCTTTAGAGACCCAGGTCTCTCCAATAGCCTCAGCTTAGTTTATGGCTCTTGGGACATCAGCACATAAAAAAAGCACCTTAAACTTAGAAGATAATGGGTGATAAATATACAAATAAATCAGGCAGACATTGTTATGATTTAGATATTAAATACAATACTATCCTCAACCCCCATCCCATCCCCACCCCCTGAATCAAGGGTCCTCTGTTAAAGGTGCTACCCACAATGCATCAATGCTCAGGGGTTTGGCTTTTGGAAGTTGATCAGATCATGCAGGTTCTAATGTCCACAAATCCATAATTTGATGACATTACTTGAAAGAGTAGGAACTTCAGGACATAGGATCTACTTGGAGCAAGTGGTAACTTGACCTTTCCTTAAAACCTTCTCTCTTCCTCTCCCACATACACTGCTCCAACCCTCAGCTCCTAAGCTAGCAGGGAGTGAAAGGTTTGCTCAACCAAGTGTTTCTACCATAATGGTCCTCTTCAGAGCCCCAACAGAGCAAAATGACGCAGAACTGAAACCCTGAGCCAAAAGAAATGTTTCCTCCTGTAAGTTGTTTTCCTCAGGATTTTGTTGGGGTCAACTGACACAGACATGCTCAGAAGTTGGATATGATGAAATAAGAATAGCAGAAACAAGAAAAGTAAAATAATGTCTGTCTCACTGTAAACCAAACACATGACTCTTTACAAGCTACTGAAGTTGATGTAAGACATAATATCAGAGAGGCAGCTGGATTTTCAGAGGTCAGGAAGCACAGTACCTGGGCTACTAAAGACTCTGTATTAACAAAACTAAAAGTACTGTCTTAGTGTGAGCTGCTTCAACACATGCTGCAGACTGGGGAGCTGAAACAACAGAGACCTATCACAATACCAAGGCAACTGGTTAGGTTCCTGGTGAGAGTATCTTCTTGATGATTTCTTCCAAGGACTTTCTTGGTGCTACTCTTATAGACATCTTGTATTTCTTCTTTTTTATAAGGACATCAATCTCATTTCAGAGGTTCCATTTATATGATCTTATCTACATATAACACATTTCCAAAGGTCTTGTCTGACAATGGCATCATCCTGGAAGTTCGAGCTTCAACAGGAAATCAAGGTGGATGGAAACAAGGTGCGTTTACTCCATAGCCAATGGCCATGTGACTTACAAAGTCAGAATCCTTAGATCGGTTATAAAGAATCACAACTACATGACATCATCATTTTCATACAGAAATAAATGAACAGTTAAAATGGGGTTGTAACTTTGACTGTAGAGCAAGAGACACCAACCAAGCATGGTGGCACACACCTAAAATCTCAGTTACTTGGGAGGCCAAGGCAGGAACATCTCAAGGTCAAGGACTACCTGAGTTACAGAGAAAGTTTGGCATGTCTGGGAAATGTTTGGGGGCAGGGAGAGGAGAGGAGAGGAGAGGAGAGAGAGAGAGAGAGAGAGAGAGAGAGAGAGAGAGAGAGAGAGAGAGAGAGAGAGAGAGAGAGAGACTATGAATATGAAAAATGCTACCTGGAGAAAATCTGGCAATGTCTAGCCAATGTTCAATAAATGGGAGATGCTTGAACCCCAAGACTGAACTTAAACTGTAGCACATGACCTTACTTTGGAGGTCAAGACATCAAAATATTGCACGATGTCATCCCTGGGTATTTAAACATTGTATTTTCCCCCTTCCTCCTCCTGTAAGCCACTGCCACCCTTTCTCTCTACATTCTTCACTAAACAGATTCTGATTGTAAAGTGCTTTCCCACGCACATTTCCCACAGGGAAGGAATGTGCTGCCTTTGCAGCTTGAATGGTCCACAGGATCGCTGCATTTCTTTTCTTAGCTAGTGACCTGTCATGACCATTTATATAAGCCATCCCTTTTGAGCACATCTGGTGTATGCTGGATATCCAGAAGCGAAACCTAGAATAGGAATGCTCATCAACGGGAGTAGAGTTTTCCTTTAAACTCATTCATAGGATTTCACTCCCTCCCTTCTTGGTATTCTTCATCCCAAACTCTGACATCTCACCAGTGATTTAAACACTCTGGTGTCTGCCCCACCATGGGTTCTAGTCTCTTGGTTCTTGGACAAGTTTGTATCCTGTTTGCTTTTCCTTCACTTCACCTCAGCTCCCTGCTCCTGTGATCATCTTTTGCATATTGTTACTGTCTGAAGCCTTTGGGCCCTGCTAATCATTAGCTTAGTTACCTTCCCTGAGTACAACCTGTTCCTGTCTGGGGCTAGCTCATTTCTTTCATTGTCAACTGTTTCATAAGTTTAAGGAATCAAAACAATACAGTTTGTTTCTATTTTAAATGTCCCTTTAAAGAGACATTTACTTATCAATTGTTCTTTTTGTGGTAAAATGTACCTAACATAATATGCGCCATTTTCATATCATAATGAAAAATTCATATGTGTGTATGAATATGTCTCTATTGTCCCTATATATACCATGTGAATATAGTGCCCTTGGAGGCCAGAGGGCATCAGATCCCAGAACTAGAGATTCAAATATTTGTGAACTACCTGATAATGAGTATTAGGAATCAAACCCAGGTTCTCAGCAAGAACAAGTACTCTTTATCACTGAGCCATCTCTCCAGTTTCTATTTTAACAACAGAAGTGCCATATTACAGTAGTAGCATTGAATATATTCACAATGTACAATCATCTGTTTCCAGACCTGTCTTTATGTCCCAAACTGAAGGTCCATACCCACTAAACAATAACTCCATTTCCTCCCTCTCCACACCCACAGACAACCACACTCTACCCTCTGTTTCTGTGAACTTGAATACTCTGGGTACCGCATGTAAGTGGAACCATGTAGTATGTGACCCTTTGTGGCTTGCTTATTCTATTTATCACAAAACCCTCAAGGTTTATTCATGTTTGTACCACGTGTCAGTATTTCCATAATTTTCATGTGCTGATAATAATATTCTTTTATATGTAGATGGCATATTTTTTTTCAAAATTTTCCCATATCTTGATGAACATTTAGTATGTGTCTTATTTGCTTTTCTATTTCTGTGACAAAACACCATGATCAGGTCAACTTACAAAAGAAAGCATTTAATTAGGCTTATAGTTTCAGATTGATAAGAGTCCATGATAGCAGAACAAAGGTGTGGCAGCAGGACCAGCTGAAAGCTCACATCATGATCCACAAATAGGAGAGAGAGAGAGAGAGAGAAGGACCATGTTGGGAATAATGGGACGTGTTTGAAGCATTAAGGCCTGCCCTGGTTATTCATCTCCAACAAGGCCATACTTCCCAATCCTTCCCAAATAGTTCTACAAACTGGGAATCAAGTATTTAAATGCTTGAGCCTATTGGGAACATTCTCACTCAAACCACCACAGGGTGTTTTCCCTTTTGGGTATTGTGGACTATGCTGCTATGAATGTAGATCTAGTCATTTGCATCTTTTTACATTTTATTTTTTTTTGAATCAGTAGGTCTCATGCATGCTGGGTTGTCTTCAAATTCAGATGATAACCTTGAGGTTTCAATCCTTCTGTTTCTACAATCCTAGACATTCGAATTACAGACATGTACCACTAAGTCAATTTAATGTAGTTCTGGGAGTCAAACCCAGGTTTTTGTTCATGATAGATACACACTCTACCAAGAGAACTACAGCCCAGCCCCACAGTGCTGTTTTTCAACCAAATCATTTTATAGTTATAGAGTAATGTTTGCTGATTGAATATACTTCCCATGGGTATAAATGTTCTATTACAGCTGACTAGCTAATGCAGATTCACTGAGCTCCCAAAGATGTGTGATGTAGTCCCTAAAGAAGATTCAGACTAAATGTGGCTTTCAAGTATAGGGTGTATGTGTGCGTGCTTTCATGCATGCATGCGCGTGTGCTTGTATAGGTTAAGACCAGGAAGTTGGCATCAAGCAATGTCCTAGTTAGGTTTATCATTGCTATGTAGAAACAAAGTAAAAACAATCACAGAAGAGGAGCTGATGCAGAGTGAGATAGACTCTCTCACTAAACCTGGAGTAAGATTTAAGTGTCTACCTGTCTCTGTCTCTAGAGCTAGTAATACAAATGTGCAACTGAGCTAGGTTCTCCCTCCCTATTTGTTTTTCTTTCTACGAATGTATGTATGTATGTATGTATGTATGTATGTATGTATGCATGTATAATCCATCCAATTGCCCATCCACCCATTCATCCATCCATCCATTTATCCATTGATCCATCTGTCTGTCTGTCCGTTTGTCCATCCGTCTGTCTGTCTGTCTGTCTGTCTGTCTATCTTGGGATTTAGGGATCTGAATTCAGGTTCTCTTGCCTGGACAGCATGCACCTTACCCAGTGAGCATCCCCTCAGATAAAAAATTTTGGAAGAATTTTTAAACTCTCCCTGCCTTTGCAAGCATAATAGACTTTTGCTTTCCTATAATTCTTGAACTTAGAAGAGTTTATGAGGCTAGTTCTGGTGGGTGGATTGCAAGGAATAGTCTCTGTGTGTACATCTTTTAGGCTGAAGGAATGGTAGCTTACTTCTATTTCAAAGCTCTCTCTTCTTCTGTGCATCAACTACAAAGGACCCTTGCTCCAGAGAACACCCCTGTAGGATGATTGAACTGCTAACAAATCAACACTAAGCAGACACATGGAAGCCATTTGCCCTGGAGAGGTGCCCAGAACTTCAACAGACATTTTGCAGGAAATGTAAAGCAAATCAGTAAACAGCGAAGACTTGTGGAATTGTTTCTGTGATATAATCTAGCCTACCCCTACTACCATACTAGTGAAATATTTAAGTAAACTCTTGGTTTTCACATATTCATCAAACATTCTTTTATTGAAATGAATGAGACTGGTCTTTAAAAAATTCTTCAAAGAATGAGGTTCAGAATAGGATGTATAGTGTGTTATCATTTATTTGTGTAAAACATAGTCAAATGCACATTGAATATGTGCCCAAATGCACAGCATTCCAGTAGAAATGGCTGTTTCTGGAGCTATGAAATGTGTGGGTCTGAGGCATTTTACACTGTTTTCTCCCGCCCGCGACTATGTGTGTGAGCTATCTGGAAGTGAATAAATACATAAATCAAAAATTCAAAACAGTAATGAAAGTCTGGCATGGTGGTACTTGCCTGTATCTGCAGCAGCTGGAAGGCAAGGGCTCATAAGTTAAAGGTTAGGTTTTAAAATAAGGGTAATCTCTTAAGTTAAAAGCAATAATGAAATTGTTTTTTTTTTTCATGAAATAAGATCATGGAAATATTGAGTAAAATATGATTTGGAGTTTACCAGGAATAACTGATCGGTAATTAAGTGTCTTTATGTATTGGCAGAAAAATGCGATCCAAGCAGGTGAGGCAAATTAAATATCTAGAACCCATGAAAAACTTGAAGGAGAGAACCCACCCCATGAAGTCTCCTCTGCCTTCCACACATGTGCTTTGACACAGCTATATCCACACTCATGCTGACAGGTATACAATAATAAGTGTCTTTATAAATCATTTTATAGAAAATGATTTGGGCATTGTTATGACAGCATGTATGTAATATGGTTCTTGAATTTTGTTTAGTGTATTATGTTCATGTCTTAGTTTATGTTCTGTTACTGTGTTGAGAGTTCATGGCCAAGGCAACTGATAGAAAAAAACGTTGGTTATTTTTGTTTTTAATTGGGATCTTGCTTAAAGTTTTAGAGGGTATTCCATGATCATCATGACAGGAAGCATGGAAGGCAGGTGCTGTAGCAGTAGCCGAGAGCTTACATCTTGTCTGCAAAGGGAACCTGGACAAGCAAGAACAGAATGACTTTTTTGAAACTTCAAAGGCCACCCCAAGTGGCAGGCCTTCTTCAAGAAGGCCACACCTCCTAGTCCTTCCTAAACAGTCTCACCAACTGGGAAACAAACATCAATAGTATGAGCCTACAGGGAACATTCACATTCAAATAGTTCAGAAATATCCAAGTAATGGTACTGTTTATTCAATACTGTACATTTTCCTAGCATCTGCTTTGATCCTTCCTCTTCTCTCTTCATTTGTTGGAATTTCCCACATACATAAATAGCATTCCTCACAGGAATGTCATCCATCTTTCTCAGACAATTCTATAAAGAAAAACCTTTCAACCATGCAAACCCTTGGTAGTTCTCTTGTGTGTTATTGAACATTTTTTAATTTCTAAAACAAGAAAAAGAGAGGGAACTGGTTGGCATGTATGCTGAGGTGCAAGGAACGTTAAGCTAAAGGAGAACAGTTCTACCTGTAAATGAAAGTTGAAGAGGTGTGGAGAGTGCACATGTAACTTGATGTGCCGGAGGGAATCACCTTTCTTTCTCAAAGGCAAAAGTAGCCCAGTGACCCAGAAAGGGATATGAGAGGCATCCAGGACCAGAAAGCTCTGCCTCCTAGCTACTGCTATGAACATAGGTATAGGCAAAGCACAGCCAACAAATTATTAGGTTTGTCCACAGTAAAGCAAGAGGCTTCAACACTCCAAGCTTACTGTAAGCCAGCTTCCCTGTCCAGTCCAGACAACTTCTGACTGGTCTTTACCATTTTCTCCATGGTTGCACATTAGCCTCTTTTATAGACTCTATACTAAAAAGCTTCTCTCCAGAATTTTCACTTTGATATTTAATCCCACTTTCCTAGTATATGACATCATTCATAATTTGCGCTTAGCTTTTGCTATCCCTCTCCCATCATACCTGATACTTACTTACTCTTTGGTATTGACATTTCTGACTGCTTAGCAGAAACATTTCATCTGTCCTTGATCTCTGCTTCCTCCCAGGATCCCACAGAAACATCCTGTGGGGCATCCCATCTTCGGGTGGAATCTAGGCAAGGAAATAAGGGGGTCCTTTCAAGAGAATGAACCTACCCAGCAAGTCACAGAATTAGTCATCACCAGTATGGTAAGGAAGGATGCCATTGAACATGCCTTTATTATATGATATTCTGCCCTCAAAACTCATATCAGGGGGGATGACCTGGGTAAAGCACTTTCTAGGCATGTTGTGGTTTGCATGTGAAATGTCCCCCACTGATTCATTTAGTAAACATTTGGTCCTCAGCTGGTAATGCTAATTAGAATGGTAGGAGACCATTTAGGTGGCATAGCCTTGTGCAGGAAGCTAGTCACCGGGGCAGGCCTTTAGGCTTGATGGCCACACCCCATCACCGTTTTCTAGCCACCATGCCTTCCCTGCCTGCTGCCACATCTCCCCTGACATCATTGGCTCTATCCACCTGGAACTGAGAGACAAACTAAATCCTTTACCCTCTTGTTGCTTTTGTCAGGGTGTTCTGCTGCAGCAAGTGACATGAAAGGTAGACAGGACAGCAGTGCCTGCCTCTGCTCCCAGCACTTGGGAGGCAGCAACAGCAGTGTTACCTTGGACTATGAAGTGAGTTTAAGGCCTGCCTAGGC
Organism: Micromys minutus; assembly: GCF_963924665.1. Taxonomy (NCBI): domain Eukaryota; kingdom Metazoa; phylum Chordata; class Mammalia; order Rodentia; family Muridae; genus Micromys; species Micromys minutus. Next base: position 39,813,584 of record NC_137977.1, read on the forward strand.
TAAATGAGGATCTATCTCAAAGAGAAAGGAGAGGAATTAGGGGAGGGGAGGGAAGGGGAGGAGAGATGAGAGAACAGGAGGGGAAGGGAGGGAAGGGGAGGAGAGAGGAGGCAGACAAACAGAACAAAGATAGAGAGACAAAGACTCACACGGAGACATATTTAGGGAGACAGAGATAGACACAATGATGAAGAGGAAAGGTGGGCAGCTGAATTTTATTTCAATAAATTTTAAGAGTTTGTAAAAAAAAAAAAAAAAGCCTTTTCATAATGCAGTAATTCTGTTGTGTTGAAATAAGGTTGCTTTAGGTATTCACAGCTTTCGTAGGTCATGGATATTTTTAAAGATTCTTCTTTTCATCTTGCATTTCATTATAGTCTTATAAAAGACCAATGCTAGTTTTACTGACGTTAGAGAAGTGATATCTTCGTTCTGTTTTGCTTTGCATTGCAAGTGGTGAGACTACAGGGAGCCGCCATCACACAACGGGACCATTCCAATTAAACTAGAAGTGCTACTCCTAATTCCAAACCTTTGGCCAGTAGACTCGATGTTAAAGGGTGTCATTATCATGTTACAGACAAATTCACACGTTCAAAGCTCCCAGAATGACGATGATGTTAAGATATGGACCTTTGGGAAGTTACTGAATACTCTTCAAAGGGATACAGGAATGAAACCCTGACGATATAGGAAGAAGAACCACTGGACACCAAATTTGCTAGCACCTTGCCCTGAACTTCTCCAGTTTCCAGAACTTGGAGAGAAAGAAGAAGTTGGGGTTGTTTTTTAGTGACCAACTCTAAGGTATTCTGTTACACAATTGTATCAACTCGGACATGTGCAGTGGGAGCAGAGAAAGGATTTGTATCTGGTTCAAAGCTGCTGGGCTCTTTGTTTATAATTAAGTTTGGGCCCCGGAGATTATGTGTAGATGCTGGTTCTTCAGTGTGTTAGTAAGACCACCAAGAGACAAAGCCTGGTGGGCGTCATGGCTCATTGGAGACATGCCCCTGTGTTAGTGCTTCAGAGAGTGCCTGTGAAGGATTATTTTGAGAATGTCAATTGAGGTGACGATTTCCTCACTCCCACTCTCTTGCAATTATTTTATATCAGGGTATTCTGCACTGCATGTGAGGGGACACAGGGAAATGTAGAACTGGGAGCATGCATTGACTCATTACTCTGACTGTGGGTGGGATAAGACTGTTGCTTCAAGTTCCTGTCACCTCAGCTTTCCTACCATGATGATGGTCTTTTTCTCTGAAATTGTCAGACCAATAAGTCCCCTTTCTCTTGAGTTTTGTCATGTTAGTTTGTCACAGCAACAGGAGAAGAAATGAAGACAGCCCTGGGAAGCATTGTGGAACCCTAGTCCCTTACTTTTTTCCCCCACTGATCAAGAGGTGAGGTTCCCCCCCTCTACCATGATGCTTCTGCTTAAACTAACAAAACAAACTGATCATAGACTAGAATTTGCAAAGCTTCCAGCCAAAATAAACCCTTTCTCTGTATAAGTTCGTTTCCTTAGGCATTTTGTGATAGTAACCGTAGGCTGATGAAATAGGAATTCTCTTCCCTTCTATATTTGACTTGGCTTTGTGATGTTTGCTCTGATCTATTCCTGGATTTCTCCCTTTTAAAATAGAATGTATATCTTATACACACCCAATATGTCTTGAAATCATGCAAGTTGTTAACTTTTATTTTACGGGAACACATAGCTGAGTGATTCATATTCAGCTTGGACATTTGAGCAATACTGGGACAAATTAGGACTTTAGGACTAGTAGAGAGAGGGTTTTTCATTGTGAGGGGCGCACTAACTTTGGAAGTAGAGGGTAGAGTACTCTGTCTTTTTGTTGTTTCTTTGTTTGGTATTATCTGATCCAAAGGTTTGTCCCCACTGAAAATTTCGTGGAGGTGGAAACTTTAGGAGGTGGAACAAAGCTGGAGGCCATTGCTTGACCCTCTCCTTACTATAGTTTTATAACATGATTTCTTCCTCCAGCCTGAGACCTACCATTGTGATTGATCAACAATGAGATCCTCTCATCACTAGTGTCAAGCTAATTCTGGTGCTTTCACATTAAATGCCTACAATTTTGATCTTAATAACTTCTTTTCTTTATCAGGTTAGCTTGTCTCAGGCAGTTTGTTACAGTGGCAAAATAGAACAAGATAAAAGTACATAGTACATCTATAGAACTGCATCCCAGATGGCCAAGACTGTAACCATGAAATAACACCCCAAATAGATCAGATATTTCCTGAGCTATAAAACTGAATACTTGGTGTATAGCTATTTCATCTGAAATAAAACATTGCCTCTTTTAGGGAAACTCCTTGTGTAAGCAACCCTCACAGTCTCAGAAAGCTCCTAAAACTTACAAGATTCACAAGACCCTTCTCCAAGAATCAGTAATAATTGCTTTGGACAGGAGATTCTCTCACCTTCCTAGTGTCCACAGCCTGTGTGAGGAGCTCCAGGGATGTGGCTTTGTGGCTCATCTCTCACACTGAAGCAGGCTTTGTGATATAGCTAAATTTAACTCATCCGTGATCCTGTAAGAAAGTAACCCCAAATAAAGGAAACAATTCACTAACTATACTTGGGTAGAATTTTTTTTTCTCTTTCAGGGCTTTATCCGAGGTGAATAGATGTTTGTTCGTGTCTTCTCGGGAAAAGTAACATAGCAATATCCAGTTGGTACTCTACCATATGACAGCAAATAGCTTTCAAGTAATGAGGTAACGTGATGTGCGTGGTTTCATGGAAAGTAACATGTTGCCTGATTTTCCTAAAACAAAAATGGATCAAAGGATATTTTGAAGACGTTGTCAGTGAATAAAGTGTTTATTAAGTCCACAAAGGGATGCCCTACAGCTATATGGAGTGTCTGTCCAATAACGACAAAAACTGCCTACTCATGATGACTTGTAATCACAGGGATCCTGAATACCTTTAGTTCCCACTCAGGCTGGGTACCACATTAGAACCTCGGGTCTGATTATTGTAGATGCTAAATTAGAAACTTAAATTAGATACTTATCCGTGGCATTACCAAGCCAGCTTTAGTCAGGAAATGTCACATTTGGAGCCGGGGCATAGTTATATTTATCTCAGTGTGGCCATTGTTTTCATAAGCTTATCTAGCAAGCTCAAGTATGTCCAAGAATGTCTTATTTTAGTGCAGATCTGTCTCACTCATTCTTTTCCAGGAGCCAATAGCAACTAAGAGCTAGTTGTCAGGAGAATTATTACTTGGCAAAGAGGAGATGCTTATGCTCAAATACCCCCGGTGCCTCTGCTATGATTCCTGCACTGTGATTTTCACAGACTTTAGAGTATACTCCAATAGGCTACAGAATTTCTGGGTCCTATTAGATGCCAAGGAGCAGAAGTGGCCTGGAGTAGTGGTCATATACTACTGTGGTAACTAGTCTTATTAGTACTATATAATAATAGTCTATATTATTACTTGATACACCCAAGAAGAGGAAAACTGAAGAACTTTCTCCACCAGGTGGTCCTGCAGGCATGGCTAAGGGGGCATTTTCTTGATTTCTAATTAATGTAGGAAAGCTCAGCCTACTTGGGTGGTGCTATCCCTACATAGTTGTCCCTGGCCTGTATAATACAGGTAGCTGAATGTGAGAGAGGGAGCAAGCCAGTAAACAGCATTTCCCTTGGTTCCTCCCCTGGCTTTCCTGGATGATGGCATGTAAGCTATGTGCCAATGAAACCCCTTTCCCCCCATCTGTCACCAATGGAAAGCAAGGTTTTGTCAACTAACTAGTGTTTGTTGATGTTTAGTTTGTTATTTGCTATTTTAGGCACTATTCAAAGCTTAAGGCTATTCATGCCATTGGAAATGGATCAAAGAAGTAAACATATTATCTGTTGATTTCAAATCCAATGAGGTCTTTCAAGTACTATGTGTTTTTCTTTAATAGTTTTGTATGCATCCTCACTTGGCCCTTCAGCTTGTTGACCTTTTTGAGTTCTGTGGACTGTATCTTGGGTATTCTGTACATTTTTTTGGCTAATATCCATATATTAGTGAGTACATACTGTGCATGTCCTTTTGGGTCTGAGTTACCTCACTCAAAATGATATTTTCTAGTTCCATCCATTTGCCTGCAGAACTCAGGATGCCCTCATTCTTAATGGCTGAGTAGTATTCCATTGTGTAAGTGAACCACATTTTCTGTATCCATTCTTCTGTTGTGGGACATCTGGATTGTTTCCAGCTTCTGGCTATCACATATAAGGCCACTATAAACATAGTGGAACACATGCCCCTGTGATATGGTGGGACATTTTTGGGGAGGGAGTAAAAAGTAACCACAACAGGAGAGGGAGAGGAGGGACCTGGGAGGGAAAGGGGATGGGGGAAGGGAACATGATCTGATATTGAGTGGGGGGGAGCAGACTGAAGCTCCGAGGGCCAGCAGAAAGAAAACAGGCGACCTTGGGAGGTAGGAGGTCGGGAGGACCCTCTAGAATGCACCTCAGGAACAAAGTGGGGGGAACCTTAGATGAAATGGGGAGAGGGAACTTGTAGAAATCATCTCCAGCAGAAAGGCAAGGCAATGAAGTGATGGATTGGGCTGCTCTCCCACAGTCAAAACTCTGACCCATAATTGTTCCTGTCTGAAATAAACTGCAGAGATGGAAATAGAGAAGAACCTGAGGAAAAGAAGGCCCAGGGACAGGCTCAAAAGGGGATCCAGCTCAAGGGGAGGCCCAAGGGCCTGACACCATTACTGAGGCTATGGAGTGCTCACAAAAAGGGGCCCATCATGACTGTCCTCTGAAAGACCCAACAAACATTTGAAAGACTCAAATGTAGGTATTTGCACCCAACCAATCCACAGAAGCTGCTGAACCCTGCGGTTAAATTAGAGAAAAGCTGGAGGAAGCTGAGGAGGAGGGCGACCCTGTAAGAGGACCAGCAGTCTCAATTAACCTGTACCCCTGAGATCTCACAGACACTGGATCACCCACCAGGCAGCACACACCAGCTGATATGAGGCCCCAAATGTATATATAGCAGAGGACTCTCTGGACTGGGATCAGTCAGAGAAGATGCCCCTAACCCTCAAGAGATTGGAGACCCCAGGGAGTTTAGAGGTCTGGAGGGGTGGGTGGGATGGGGACATCCTCATGGAGACAGGGGGACAGGGAGGAGGTATAGGGCATGGAACAGTAGAAGGGTGGACTGGGAGGGGAACAAAATCTTGAATGTAAAAAAAAAAACCCAAATATTTAATACAAGGAAAAATAGTTTTGTGTGTAAGGTGCAGAGGTCTGTCCTTCATAATAAGTTCATGTGCTTCTGACAGACACAAGGCCTGTGCTAGGTCACTGATGGTTTCTATTTCTGGATATTACCAGCTTGACTGAGTAATGTAGTTGACAGGCAGGAATCCCTATAGAATAGTACGACAGTTAAGTACCCCATGGACTAAGCTGTGGTACAGAGCTTCTGCTTTGTAGTCGTGAGACAAAGAACTAACTGTATTGCTGTTCCTGCTAAGTGCAAGGAGACTGCTTCTGAGATTTCCTTTTATTCTAAAGAAAATTAGTGTGTGTGTGTGTGTGTGTGTGTGTGTGTGTGTGTGTGTTCAGATTCCCAAAGAAAACCATCAAATCCCTGGATCTGGAGTTAAGGTGGTTACACTTAGAACCAGCTTCTGCCCTTTACAAGAGAAATTAATAAACTCAACCACTGTTGATCTCTCCAGCCGTGATTCTCTACTTTTTGAAATAGCATTTTTTTTTCAGGTCAGAAAATATAAACCCAACACTGTTCTTACATGCTCAAATAAAGGAATTCGATCTGGAGTGGCCATGACAGTCTGGGAACAGATTAGCTTTACAATAACTAGGTTCACAGGAATGGAGCATATTCCTGAGTATGTGGTGAAATTCGCACTGGTTAAATAGCACTCTTTTATGCCTTTTGATTTCTCATGATGGTGTCTCCTTTGACTCTGCTCCTTGCCTCTCAGGGCCCTCCTCCGTCTACAACATATTATTTACTCTCTGCTGTGCTGTGACAAAACACCCGTATCAATTCATCTCATTACAGATACTACAGCTCCCCTTTTACTGATCTGCACATCTTTCTACCTTATAAGTATTGAGATCATATGACTTAGCATAAAAACCAGGATTATTATTTATATTTGAAACAGGGTCTCTCTACGTAGTTTAAGATGGTCTGGAACTCTCTGGATAGGTCAAGTTGGCCTCAACTTTCACAGAGATCCAGCTACCTCCACCTTTTGAGTATTGGAATTAAAGTCCTACAGCATCACACCAGGTGATTTTTTTTTATAACAAAAGTATACCCGTAATAATTGTTAGGAATAAAACCCAGTGACTCATGTACAAAGGTGCCCGGGTCCTGCTTGGGTCCCCAGCTGACAGACAGGAAGCATCAGATTCCTTCCAACACTGGCTATTCTCCATCTTCCCCAAATTCTGCCAAGATAAGCAGCTACCCACAAACTAGAAGTGTACCTTAGAAAAGGACAAAGAGCTAAGGCCTCTGCTTATATAGACCTATATAATGTATAGATGAACCCACACACCACCCATGACTCTTGGTAAGAAAAAGACAGACACGCGTAACAGAGGGACAGACATAACCTGGATATCCCCTAAGACTGTACCTTCCTGATTATTCATGAAAAGGAGGAAAGGTCATGTGCTTGGAGTTCATAAACTGTTCTCTAATTCCAATCAGTGCTCCACCATTCTAGGTCGATACCTGAATTTACGAGGTCATACAATAACCTGGACTCCTCTCTTCTAAGCCTCCAGTGCTTTTATTGTGAAAGAAAGGTTATGAAATGAAGATTGCTCTTCACAATAATTATACAGGAAAAAAAAACAGTAACTTTCAAAATGTGTGTGAGTTTGACCATTTGTTTGGGTTATCTACAGTGACAGTACATTAAAAACAAAGAAAATACCATTATATAGACACCCCTGAGCCTCTGTGGGCCAAGCCCATTCACTGACAGAGCTCTTTAAGTCTATGTTCTAACCACTGAACCACACCAATAACCCATCTTCACCTCTTGGATACAGCATCCACAGCCCAAATCCACGAATCTCTGAAAGGCCTGGGTGGGGGTTCTCACATTCCCCATTGCACAGTTATTCTGGTAAATGACTAACCTTTCCCCCTCCCCCGTGGAAATTGACAAAGAAAATCAGAGTCAACACTGGTAGTTACAGGGAGCTACCCCCACACAGTGGGCCTTGTCTCAGTGTTCCATGTATGTCAGTCTAGACTCAATCTGAGTTAAGTGAAGGTAGAGCTATGACTGTGCTGAGAAAGGCTCTGCAAGTTCAGAAGGCTGCTGTTCCATTAACTAGGACATCTGTGGTAGGTTCTCTAGGTATTTTTAACCAGAGTCCTGAAGACAAGCACTGCCTGTAGGGCCTGTAAGCATTATGGGCTTAGTTTCCCTGTTTGATATCTTCCTTAGGTCACCACAAGGTCTTTCTTCAAAGAAGAGAAATAACCTTAGCCAGACAAGGAAAGAAAACTGTTCCAATCCAATCCTTACAAACATTCCTGCCTCATTATAAACGTGCTGCCCTTTCTAAATATGGTGCCGTCTTTCACACAGGAGCCCACAGAGCGCTAAGGATCCAACTAACACTATTTCTTCTCCTACGGCTTCAAGTTCTTGGTTTTACTTTTGGATATTTTAGCTGAGCTACTTAAGGAATAAAGGATTCTGGTTTTGTTTACTTGTTTTTGAAGTAAGTCAGTTTTCATTCACTCTGTTCAAGATGTCTAACACGAAGGAAGCAATGTTGTACCCTGATTCTCACAGTCTCTCCTTCCTGAGCTCTATTGTCCAAGCAGGACACTAGAGTACATAAGAAGGTACCTGTGAAAACTAAGTTGGGACAAGAAACATAAAATATCAGAAAATTGCACAAATCTATGATGTTTTGATATGAATTATAGGCTGTTCAAAGTCCTTTGATGTATATTCACTGCAGGTGACCAAACATGGTAACTGACTTCAATTTAAATGGCTATGTCATCAAAGTTGCAGACCTTAATAATAGGTTAATTTTTTCTGGTATTATTCTAAAAGCCTGTTTCCAGAAATTTCCATTGATTATTCATCTTGCTGTTGTCTTAGCAGCCCAGAATACTTCTTTGTATTGGATCATTCATGATGAAGTATTGGGCAACCTGGGTTCCCAATCTACAAGTATTTACTAGACAAAATGGAGTTTTCTAGAATGTCAGGAAAACCTGATATAGAATCACATGGTTCAGTGGTATTTGATACCAATAAAAGATGAGCCACAAAGATGATATAGCAGGTTCTTTCAGGTATATCTTGATGTTGTTGTTGTTGTTGTTGTTGTTATTATTATTATTATTATTATTATTTAATTATGATTTGCTCAAATGGCCTCTAGGCCATAAGATTGTGCTAAGCATTAACTTTCTATGACCACACAGTACTCAGTCGTTTAAACAGATATTTTAGTCAAGGCAAAGTATTTGTATAATTTGCAGTGTTGACTGTACAATTTAGAGATGTCTTTTTTTAAACACGAAGAATAAAGAAGCAATTCTGGTGTGTGTGAAAAAAACTCTTAACAGTGCTAAGGAAATGTCAAGAGTGGCAAGAACAATGACTCAGACTTTGAAGGGGGAAAGGAACTAATCTACTAGCTTCTAGGATAGAATTTTACCGCATCCGTAAGTGAAGAATTATTTTCAGTGAGCTACAAAATGTCAGTCAGATCAGTTATTCTCTGAGTCTACAGAACAAAGCATTGAATTATCTGAATGATTGCATCTGACCCAATGTTAAAACAGGATAGTTCAGTTGGGGATTCAACTTAATTTGAGTAGAGGGCTTGCCTGGCATGCTGGAAGTTCTGCATTCAATCCCCAAAAGCACATAAGTGAATTTAGTGATATTTGCTCTTGGGAAATGAAGTCAGGAAGATCAGAGATTCCAGGTCACTCTTTGCTGCACAATACCTTAAAAGCTAGCCTGGGCTACTTAAGACTGTCTCAGGACCCTTTTCTAGAAAAGGATAATCCATTGAAATCTACATGCCAATAAAATCTAAAGGGTATTTGTTTTTGTTTTCCTCTTAGAATGATTTACAGGGAGGAAGTTCTTGTAGATATAATTAAGAGATCATTCTGTTATACCTGGAAGACTTGTTTTTGTTTTTGAGACTGTTTCAGTTCTTCACCCAGACTGGCCTGGAACTCATCATGTGGCCCAGGGGGCCTCAAATCCAAGTCAATCTTGCTTCAGCATTCTGATTGCTGGGATCACGGGTGTGAGCCTCCATGACTAGCCCATGTGGACTGAGAAGGAGTTTGACATAGTATTTTGGGACACAGACCACTCATGGGGGCACTGTAAAGTTCAGCGTTGGTGTTGGTAGCTCACTCATTTTTTACAAAGTGATTGATTGATTGGTTGGTTGGTTGGTTTAGTGGGGCACATGAACACAAAGACATTGGTTCCTTTCTTCCACAATGGGTGCCGAGGGTGGATCATCAGTTTTAGAAGCAAATGTCTTTACCCATGGAGCTATCTTGCTGGCCCATTTCCTCATTCTTGATATGGACTCTGTAATTCCTCAAGTTGAATTTTAGGCCACTAATGCAACTATGGGAATCTTCCGAGTTTGCAAAAGGCTACACATTTCCTGCATGACAGTAAACGGTTTTCTTTGTGAAGCGTGAATGTGACCCTTGCCCCAGAGGTTATGCTTTGGAAAATTAAGTAATATTTTCACATTACTACAGCAAAATGTCCTTGACCACTCCTTGAATGACACATCTTGCTACCTTCGGTATGAAATAATGATGGCTTTGAGACAGCAAATATTCCTCAAAAAATATACTTTCACAAAGATGACATGGGAAAGAAAGCTTGAGAGGCAGACATCCTCTAACCACCGTATCATGTAGAAGTAGATATAGTTCACCTACTATGTTTGCTTGGGGGGGGCACATGACTTATTTAATGACAATGAAAGTACTGTTACAGTATCAAGAAAGGGTGCTGGAGAGATGGCTTAGCACTGAGGGCACTTGTTCTTGTAGAGGACCTGAGTTTGGTTCCCACATGGTAGCTCACAACCATTTGTAACTCCAGTTCCATGGGATCCGATTCCCTCTTCTGACCACCAGGTATGCAAGTGGCATGCAGAAATACATGCAGGTACCCAAAGGCATAAACTAAATAAATCTAAGAAGTAAAATCAAGAAAGCCTAGGTTTGTCCTTTGAAAGTCATTTTTACTGAATCTCTCAAAGCTACTTTAAACAATACTTATCAAATAAAACTAATTTGGTGTTCCTTTATTTAGAAGCCAGTTTCCTTAGTGGAAAAATCTGGGCTTTGATCTTTGACTGTGAATAACTCAACATAGGCCTCAACATGTTTGTGTTTATAAGGAGTAGCTGTGCTGGACTCTGTTAGTTTCCCCAAGGCTTCTGTAATGTCCTGTCTTTTAATGCATGATAGCTTGAAATCCTCTTTTCAATTTGATCAATTCATTTTAAAATTGAATGAGCTTCTTCTCTTCCTTACAAACCGGTAATGCTGCTGAGTCAGAGGCATAGGACCTGCACTTTGTGTGGATTCTGCAGTCATGGTGGCATGAATCTATCCAACCCAGACACCTTCATCCAGGTCTCCACATGACTGAAGATGCTCCTGACTAGCAGAGTCTGACCTCAATTCTGGCTTAGAACAGAGTGACTCTGGAAATGTCCCACAGGGTCTCCTCCTCTGGGCCTGTGTTCTGACTCCATGACCAGCAGATTTCATAGACAACAGGGATTTCTTCCATCTCTGAAGGATACCTAGAATGTTACTATCTTGCTTCCCTTCCCATATCTTTAGACTGGAATTGTTTTATTTGCTAATATTCCCTAGCTTAGGTTGGGTTTCAAGCCAAGAACATCACTGAAAGAGAAGCAAGAATAGAAAAATCAATGCTGTAACGATTACCTGTGAAAACCGCTATGAATAACTTCAGATATTTCTTCATAGTTTCAGGACCATTGTTCTGTCTTCCTCACTTATGGATCTCTGAATTTTTATAATGAAAGTGTTAACTTTGAGTCAAGGGCCCTAGAAAAATAATGTCTATTCAAGTTTATAAATATCTAGATGGAGTGCTTAAATTAAAAAAATCTTAACATGGCCCTAAGTAGTTTCAGTTTTTTCTTTATATTTTTTCTTTTCTTTTTTTAAACTGGATAATCTCTGTATTTACATTTCAGATGTTATCCTCCTTCCCCCAGTGCTATCGCCCCTCCCCCTCCCATTGCCTCCATGAGGTGCTCCCGCTCCCAACCACTCTCTCCCACCTTAGCACATTGGCATTCCCCTACACTGGGAAAATGAGCCTTCCCTGGAACAAAGGACTCTCCTCCCATTGACGCCAGAGAATGCCATCCTCTGCTGCATATGCACCTGGAGCCATGGGCTCTCCATGTGAACTCATTGGTTGGTGTTTTAGTCCCTGGAAGCTGTGGTGGGTTTAGTTAGTGAATAATTTTGTTCTTCCCATGGGGTTATGACCTTTTCAGCTCCTCCAGTCCTTTCTCTAGCTCCTTCATTGGGGTCCCCATGCTCAGTCCGATGGTTAGCTGCAAGCATCCTCCTCTGTATCAGTATGGCTCTGGCAGAGCCCCTGAGGAGGCATTCATATCAGGTTCACTACTTGGCATCAGCAATAGTACCTGTGTTTAGTGACTGCATATGAGATGGATCTTCATGTGAGGCCGTCTCTGGATGATCTTTTCTTCATTTTCTTTGTATTTTTTAAGAGTTATTTCTATAATTTTCAATTATGTGTAGGTGTGTGTGTGTGCATGTGCATGAATATGTGTGTGTGTATGTGTTGGTTATGTATGTGTGATTGCAGATTCCCTTAGAGGCCATGGTGTCAGAGCTGGAATTAAAAATGATTGTGAGATACCTGATGTGAGTGCTGGAAACTTAGCTCAAGTCCTTCAGAAGGGCATAAAATGCATTTAACCCCTGAACATCTCTCCAGCTGACCTCTCATTTTATTAATGGGAAAAATATCATTTTCTTGGTCACATCACTAATGCAGTAGCCATTTTACGCTGATCTAATTTACTTGTGTACAGCATTTTCATTCCATTTCAATATACCAAAGACATACTGTGCATGGGAAAATGTATTTATTTTAGACCTGATTGTTCCTTCAGACAGTGAGGGAAAGGTAGCAGTGAGCTGACTATCCACCTACTACCCACCTGACTATCCACTTTAGGCTTCAGAGAAATCACAGAGTGCTCTGTCATGCTTTAAGCAGTTCAGGGCATAAGGAAATGTATTCAATAATTACGGGAATAGAGGGTTATGTTAGGAGAGTCAGTAGGTTCCTGGGGAAATAAGATTCTGCAGTAAGGGAGCAGCTCTTTGGGGCCCCAAAATGTGCTGATTCAGGGACATTATTAATTCTGGCGCTAGCTTTTGGAAGGCAGACTCTGGAAGGAACTGGAATCTTGCTGTCATTTTTGTTACTGAATCATTTGGTTGCAAGCAACAGAAATGACCTCAGCTAATTTAAATGAACAAAATATATGCTAGAGAAATATGAATAGTCCCAGAAGACAGGAAATACCGAAGACCCAGACTTCCGAAGGGACATGAGCTAAAGCAGTGTTGGCAACCGGCGTGTGCATGGAAGCCACTACATCGCAGTGAGGTGACAGCAGTTCATTACGTTTCTTCCTTTCAGTGTATTTACTGAAATTCTGAGTAAGTGCAATTGATTTAGCTATTGGACCTTGGATGGGCAAGACACTTTGGTGTGTTTATCATGACATTATGTTTATGATGGATGGGGATGGGTCTCGAGAAAACCTACAACTAGCTATTACCAGAAAAGCAGGAAAGCAACAACATTGTCACACATAGGCCAGAAAGGTGACATTTTTATCAGCCTCACTTTCAAGGCTGTCATCCATTGTCCCGGAAGCCTCCTCTCTTCACAGCAGTTATGTCATGGACTTGACTCCTAGAAAGCATGTACAAATCCAGCTCAGCTCTGATAGAACAGTGCACCAGGGAACCTTAGCTTTGGTTTGGCTGATGCCTTATATTCTGGCTCAAGCATAATTTTTTTTTATTCCTTTTTCTTTCCCAGTAAGCAGAAGCCCTGAGCTGCATCTTGCTAATCTCCCATCTTACCAAGAGGCTTGGATGCTTTCCTGAACACCCAGTACCTGGCACTTTCCTTGCTATCAAACTTCCCTGAGCTGTTTGGCACAGGCACTTCCATATTTCTCAGCGCTATGCCTCTTCTATGAGAATATTTTGATTTTCCTGGTGGGTCCAGCTAATGACTGCTGACTGCCTGCCAGATTTCTCTCTGTTTGTCTCTCTGTTTCTCATAAATTCAGAGCTTTATATACTTCTGGCTCATTCACTATTACTTCTGCCTAATTCAACTTATAAAATATGTTTTTGTCAATACTGAGTCATTATAAAATCCTAGCAGTAGTATTCATAAAATGTAAGGAAGGATGAAATAATCCAAGGTACTGGCCAGTGTCGGACTTACAGGCATGCACAGCCATAGCTTGCCTTTTTCTTGGGTTCAGGGGATTCAAACTTAGGCCCTTATACTTGCTTTGCAATTGCTCTTAAGCACTGAGGCCTCTCCCCAGCCTGCCCATCTGTTGTTTGTGAAGCATTCCTTCAAGTGGAACCTGGAGCTCATCCACTTGACTAGGCTGGCCAGCCAGTGAGATTTAGGGAGCTGCCTTCCCTTGCAGCCACTCTTGTCTGGACTTCAGTATAAAGTCCAGCTCTGTATTTGTTATTTTTATCTTTTGAGGTTATAATATGATCACATTATTTCTCCTTTCTCTTTCCCCATTCCAAACGTTCTCATATACCCCTTTGTTTTCTTTTGAACATCATGGCCTCTTTTTTTTTCATCAATTGATGATAAATGAATGTATATGTACATACTTACACATTCTTAAATATATAAATCCGACCTGCTCAGTCTGTATAATGTAACTTACACATATGCTTTCAGGGCTGATCATTTGGTACTGGATAACCAATTAGTGTGCTCTTCTCAGGGGAAGACTATTTCTCTGGCTCTCAGTCTTCCTTAGTTGCCCGTAATTCTTTGTGTGGGGTTGAGGGCTTGTGGGTTTTCCCCTGTCCATGTCAGAGCTCTGTAGTTGATGTTCTTTTTAGCTCATGTTTATGTACTCATCTTGGTGAGACTTATGAATGTAGCTTCTGACAATCCCAGGAGACACAGTCTTACGCCTGGCCTTTCCAATATGTTTACTACCTCTTCTACTATGTTCCGTGAGCTGTTTTGTAGATGTGTCTCCTTTGGGAATGGACTCCACAACTCTGCATTTAGATTGTTTGTGGTTTTCTGAAATAGTCTCTGTCTACTGCAAAGAGAAGCTTACTTGATGAAGGGTGAGGACTACATTTATCTGTGGGCATAATGACAAATATTTAGAAGGTTCTTATGAATTGTATTAGTTTAGTAAGGTAGCCGTTGTAGTCCTGGATAGTTGGCTGGATTTCAAGTATGAAGCAGCAAGCATGATTTCTCTCTTGTTAATAGATCTTAATTCCAATGTGAAAGTTGTTGATTACCTACATGATGTGTGCGTCACTGCTGCCTCCTTAGCCTTATGCCAAGCTGGTTGTTGCTATGGTTCATAGGGGTTATAGCTGGTAGGACTGTTGGTTGTTTCCCTGCTTTGGAAGCTTGCATAGTTCTTTCTGGTGTCACAAAAGCTAGTCTTTACGGAGGAGGCTTTCAAATCAGTTCCAGCTCAGGGATATCTGGATGCTGAGTCTGAAGTGTATGGTGTCTTTAGCAATAGAGACTTAACCTTCCACCTCTGGGGAACAACCAAAGGCAATAGCAATAACCTGTAATGTTTGGGAGTCTGACCAACAACTTAAAAGGGGGAGGGGAGCTTCACATTCTTGGTGTTGTGGTTTTTGCTAGGTGCTCTATGGTTGGCCCTTGATGGTAGCACTGTCAGCCCCATTATAATTTTTAAAATATATGTATATAGATATATTTACACAGATGTTTGTGTGGTACAGGTTTTCTGTTTTGTTTTGATTTTGTTTCTTTGTTTTGTTTGTTTTTGTCAGTGTCTTAGTTAGGGTTTTCATTGCTGTGAAGGGACACCATGACCAGGACAACTTTTTGTAAAGGCAGGCATTTAATTTGGGGCAGCTTGCAGTTTCAGAGGTTCTGTCCGTCATTGTCATATCAGGAAGTTTGTCAGAGTGCAGTCAGGCATGGTGCTGGAGAAGGAGCCAGAGAGTTCTACTTCTTGGTCTGATGGCAGCCAGACAGGATCTCTTCTGCCATTGGGCAGAGCTTGAGCTAGGAGCTCTCAAAGACCATCTACACAGTGACACACTTTCTCCAACAAGGCCACACCTCCTAATAGTGCCACTTCCCATGGGGTAAGCATATTCAAATGGCCATTTTTCACTCCTGTCCCCCATAGGCCTGTTCAAACATGAATCTATAGAGCCATACCCAGCCATAGTGTAATGCAAAATACACCCAGTCTGACCTCAGAAGTCCCCATAGCCTATCACAGTCTCAACAATGTTTAAAAGTCCAAAGTTTAATGTCTCTTCTGAGATTCATGCAACTTATTAACTGTAATCTCCATAAAATCAAAATAAAAAAGCAGACCACATACTCCCAACAGGATATGCATTCCCATTCTAAAACGTCATAGTGAGAAAAATACCAAACCAAAATAAGACAGAAAACCAGCAGGGCAAACTCCAATGTCTGATATCCAACTCCTGTTAGCTTTGTTGACTGTAATACACTTCTTTCTCTTGGGCTGGCTCCACTCCCTTGTAGCAGCTTTCCTGGGCAGGTATCCTACAGCTCTGACACCTTTAACATCTTGGGATCTTTAAGGTAACTTAACTTTACAGCTTCTTTATTCCAATGCCTGTGATATGCACATAATCTGGGCTTCTCCAAAGGGCTTGGGTCACTTCTCCAGCTCTGCTCTCTGCAACACTCTAGGTTCTTGCTGATTCCATTCCACTGCTGTTGCTGTTCCTGGTGGTCATTCCATGGTGCTGATGTCTCTAATATGTGGGGATCTTCTGCTGCAGTCAGGCTCCACCAATAGCCTTTCATAGGCCCTCTCCATGATGCCAAGCCTCAACTTCTTTGCATGACCTTTTCAGTACTGGGCCATCAACTGCAACTGAGGCTGTACTTTCACCAGTGGCCTTTCCTGGCTTCTCACAATGCCAAGCCTCATCTGATTTCTTTGGCCCTTCATGCCTTCAAAACCAGTACCACTTGGGTGATGCCTACATGTTACCCGGTTCATTATTATTACATCATCACCAGCTTTCTGTTTTCCAACTTTCACTACCTAAGCTTAGATGTCCTGGAACTTGCTCTGTGGATTGACCTTAAACTTAGAGGTCTGCATACCTCTATCTCCTGGCATTAAATGTGAGTACCACCATGCATGGGCTGAAACTTCGTGACCACTGTGCTTCAAAATTTGGATTGAAAGTGTGTGTCATCCTAGGTCAAGATCCAGATCACAGATGTTCCCTCCATTTCTTGATTATAGTTCATTCCAGATTAAAAGTCCAAATGAAAACAATAATCAGGTAATAATAGCACTTGACATGATATAACTACCTCTTATTCAACTGCAAACACATAAACAATAAGCTTGATTGGGTGGGATCTTGCCCCAGAGTCATCATTCCCTTATATTGATTATCTCCATGAACATGATATTTAGCTCCATTCTACTTCCTAGTTCCCCTTTAAAACTTCAACTATACATTTATATTTTTTTTCTAAGTTTGCTACATTGATCCAAACATACTTTATGAGAGGACAAAGTCTATGCTGGTCTTTTTTGACACTGCTTCCATAAATGTAATTAATCTGAATCTCTTCACCTGAGCCTCAGACTCTTTGGACAAGGCAGCCACATTTTTCAACAAATTATCACAAAAACAAACTACTAAAATTCTTCTCCTCTGAAACCTTTTGATCCAGCAGGCCTCCATAATTCAAATCACCCTTAGCACCACTGCCTTTTTATATTCCTACTAGGATAGCCCATTAAACCCCTCTTAAAGCATTCCACAGCTTTCCAAATACAATGTCCCCCAATTCACATTCATCTAAAGAAAAACACTTTCAGGCCTATCACAGGAATACCCCAGTCTCTGATAACAATTTCTGTGTTAATTAGGCTTTCCATTGCTGTGAAGAGATACCATGACTGAGGAAACTTTTTAATGAAGGCAACCATTTAATTGGGGTTGGCTTGCACTTTCAGAGTTTCAGTCCATTATCATCATGGTGGGAAGCATGGCAGCTTGCAGGCAGGCATAGTTCCACAAAAGGAGCCAGAGAGTTTTACATCTTGATCTGAAGGTAGTCATAAGGAAACTCTTCCACATTGAGTGGAGCTGGAGCTAGGAGCCCTCAATGGCATATTTCCTCCAACAAGGCAGCACCTGCTAATAGTGGCCACACTTCCTGTGGGCCAAGCATATTCAAACCACCACAGATAGTTAGCCTTCTTTATGACTTTTTGGCTATCCTTACTGTTGTTTTACTCTTCTCACTTTTCCTTTGTATTTATCTTCTGGCCCCTAACAAGAGCCCCTTCCATTTTTCTCACTTCCCCCATCAGATCATTTGTACTTTGCTGCTGTTCCCTTCTCTTCTCTTTTGCTCTACCCAGGCAATGGTCTGTAAGTGGTAATGGGCTAATCTGCTTTGTGCTCTCTGTAGGTCACAGGTTGCAGGTTGGGTTGTTCTCCCAACTACCTACCAGAGCCCTCTGGATTTATGAATGAAAGACACACATATATGCCAGTTAATTTTAATGTGTTTTGACTAGTTTGAAAGCTGGGTAGTTCTTATTCTTCCTGCTGTTAGCAAACACTCCCCTCTGGTACTTCTGAGCTAACATCTTTTAAAAGTCTCTATTTTAAATCTACTACACCAAACCCAATTGGGAAGTTGCCCCTGTGGCCACTTTCCCTGGATCTCACATGTTGGTAGGCCTTTAGGTCTGGTCTTTCTTCCTCTCTGTCATAGGATTTCTCTCTTTAGTTCCTAGCCAGTATAAAGTGTCAGCCCGTCCAGCCACTGGCTGTATGGCTACTCTTTTTTGCCAATCAAATCCAGCTGGAGGTGGAGACCCTCAGCTCTGGAAACTGGGCCTTCAGGAGCCAAATTAAATGAGACAACATTATAACCAACCCCTAACAATGATCCTTTTTTTACTTTCCTGGTTTCTGCAATGACTCCAGAATATGTACCCACACTAGAAAATTTAAAACTAGCAGCCTCGGATGAAAGAGAACAGGTGACATTTGTCTTTCTTGGTCTTGGTTATCTGACTCTATATGATTTTTTTTCTAGTTCTGTTTACTTGTAATATTCATGATTTTATTTTTCTTTACAGGTGAATAGTATTTCAAGTGTGTGTGTGTGTGTGTGTGTGTGTGTGTGTTGTGTGTGTATGTGTGTGTGTGTGTGTATTTCATGCACATGTGCATGCCTTAGCTTGCAAGCGAAGATCATAGGACAGACTATGGTTCTTCCAGAAAGTGGGATCTAAGAATCAAACTCAGATTGTGCTTTCATCTGCTGAGTCAACTTGCTGGACCCTTGTTTGTTTGTTTGTTTGCTTGCTTAATTTTTTGAGACAGGTTCTCATGTAACCTAGGCTGACGTTGAACTCTGTGTAACTCCTGATCCTCCTACTTCTGACCACCTAAGTCCTTGGAATACAGGTGTATTACCATTGCGTTAAGTCTTCAATCCAAATAAGCCCGTACAATGAAAACACAACTCAATTAATATGAATACAAGCTGCACTCCTAGACTGGGCAGATCAACCACTACACTACTGTATTCCCCAGCTGTGAGGTCCCTTAGAATGTGTGGCTTCTCTCAGCCACATGCTTCTGCTCCATTTTCTTTCCACCTCCTCTTCTTCAGTCTTCCTCTTTGTCTCTCCACTCCTCATTTCCCCTCCTCTTTTTTCTCCCCCCTTCTCTAAAATCGTTGGTCCTTCCACTGCCCAATCACTGGCTCCAGTCTTTACTTTTACAAGTTAAAATGGGGAGAAGGTTAACACGAGTACGTGATTTACTCCTTGTCTGAGGCATCCCCTCTTGGGGAAGCAGAATCAGCCTCAAAATACAACCAGTACCAGGGTAATCCAGAACATATTGCCTACCAGGCCCAGCTCCTAAACTGGTCTTAAGAGCACCTGAGACTCTATAAGCAAGATAGTACATTCTAGTCACACTCCAAAACTGCATGGTCACATATGGAAGGTCATAGCAGGACCTTAGTCATTGATCCTTTGACTACTTATACATTGCTGCTATCTAACCTCCCCTCCAGGCTCCACATGTCCACTCCTCCCAAGCCATTCACCCCATTTTTGGATCAGCATTGCCAAACAACATACATGCCTCAGCTGAATAATCTACTATGCTATATTTGCAGCACTTGCTCAAAATATCTTCCTTTACAGAGCACCTCAACTGTAATGCTCTTTCTTTTTATCTTTCCATTCTCAGCACTATGACCAACACACAGTACTTAATAAATATTTATTTTGTAGGATGTATAGAGACAACATTCAGCCTACCTAGAACCTCCTAGCATACTTTGATCTAAAAATAGTGTTTAAGAGTGACTTGTCTTGAAAAATTACTGCATTGATTTAAAAAATAAAATAAAATAAAGAACCTGGGGCTGGAGAGATGGCTCAGAGGTTAAGAGCACTTGTTCTTCCAGAGGTCCTGAGTTCAATTCCCAGCAACCACATGATGGCTTACAACCATCTGTAATGGGATCTGATGCCCTCTTTTGGTGTGTCTGAAGATTGCAACAGCGTACTTATATAACTAAAATAAATTTTTTTAAAAAAGAAGCATAAACCAATAATCAAACACACAATGGGTGGAAAGATCACATGATGTCAGATTGTCTTTCTGTATAAAATCTACATTTCTTAGCTCATGTTTGAATTCTTCTCTAATATGGTATCCTGTCATTTTCTGCTCTGAGTTTGACATTGTTCCAGATTGGCCTTGTCTGGTGGCAAGTGGGCTGGGGGAATGTTTCACATTCAGCTTGATATACAAGGCAGGACTTCCTAACAGGGTCTTCACATCTGCACCCCTACACTCGGCCCACATCCACCCGCACTGTGCCGCCCTGATGTGGGTGGGAATGTTCTGTGATTGTTAGCAGATGGGAGCACACTCAAGTCAGCTCATTGCAGCTTAAACGGATGTGTCCACAGGGATTGCCGCCCACTCCTCAAATTCTCTGGCTTTTATAGTAATGTTTTTCTTTTTGTCTTTCTTAAAAGAAATGCCATTTGGCTGACAATAAAAATTACTCAGAATTTCATCGACTATGACACTGTCTTGCAAAGATCACAGAGTCTTTTAGAATCCAATTTAGAACAACAACGATGATATTCCGAGTGTTGCTTTCAAAAAGAAATAGCCGCAGAATTCAACACATCCAATTCTAAGGAGGACACAATAAGTGCTTTAACAGTCGCTGTGCGTGGGCTGGTTGCTTCTCTAGTAGCCGAGTGACTCAGAACAGCAGTTCTCTCTGTGGGTGGTGAGTGGGAAGGAGAGTGTCTTGTGTGCAGAGAGCTAAGTGACAAACACATTTGTGGTCACAAAGCAGAGATGACATCTGTAAAGCTTATGTGCATGAAACAATCATACATAGACTGTGTATGCACTTAGACAAGAATCAGTCGTGTCGAATTCACTGTCTAGTTCAGCTTTCTTAGCAGTCCAACTTGCTATACCATACCTGCCACCAAAGATCTGGCCGAGCACAAACTAGAGTCACAGGTAGTTGTGAGCAGTAAAATGTGTATTTAACAAATATCCAGTAAACACCTTTTATGTTTTTATGGGGAAAATAAAGTAGCAGATTTGAGGTCTGTGGAAATAAATAAGGGACATCTCTGTTCCTAAGGAGTTTAGAGACCACTAACTACTTTTCTCTGATCATTTCTTGAAAACCAATATTAGCATTATGCTTATGCATGCCATTCAGATAAGAGAAAATTTAGGTTACTTTAACTAAAATTTAGGAACTTTAAACCTTCAAATATATCAATACTGACCACAGTACTAGGTTACTATGAAAGGGCACAAGACATCCCAAGACCAAGTTCTCAACACAAAGAATATTTATTTGCTCCAGAGGGACAAAGGGCAGGAAACAAGAGGCAAGGACAGGAGACAGAGGGTGGGGGAGAAGGGAAAAGGAAAAGGAACAGGGAAGGGATATTTGCCCTGAGGGACAAAGGACTATGGATGGATAGAGGGGAGACAGACCTGGTCAGTATGCAAATGGCAGTTTACCAAGGGAAAGGTGTCCCTGAGTTAGGACAGTTGGTTTGTTTACACTGGACCCATTAATTAGGCTAGAAGGGGCTTTTGACTGATGAACTTTAATACTTTGATAGCCAGACCTCGGTAGTCAGACTCAGGAAGAGACCATGATCAAATAAGGAAATAGAACTTGGGGGCAAGCTTTGGGAATGCAACCCATTTTTTTTTTTTCAAGATTTCTGGTTGAATATATGCTGTGGCTCATATTTTCATGATCTAGAGAGTTCTATTTTTAAAGTCCCAAACACAGTTGCTGTTAAAGCATTTTCTTAAGGATAGAAACACTCATAGTAAATATTACTTGAAATTCTGTTGGCTTTTGTATCAATCTGGGTGTGTGGTTTAATGGATTCGGTAACACTGGCTGTTGGTTTGAATGTGCTCGGCCCATGGGAAGTAGCCATACTAAGGGGTGTGGCCTCGTTGAGGTGGGTGTGGCCTCGTTGAAGTGGGTGTGGCCTTGTTGGAGGAATTGTGTCACTGTGTAGGTGGACTTTGAGGTGCACAGGCTCCACCCTGTGAAGAAGAAAGCCTTCAGAAGACAGTCCCCTTCTGCTGCCTGTGGATCAAGATGTAGAACAATTAACTTCTCCAGCACCATGTCTGCCTACCTGCTGCCATGCTCCTGTTATGAAGATAATGGGCAAAACCTCAAACTGTACATTCAGGCACCACCCACTCATACACAAAATAAATACTAAAAACCAAAATGATGTGTCTCATTTAATTCATGGCTGATGAATAAAATGAGCCATTCATGTCAAATAATTTCATACTAACTTTAAAAATTAATTTGTTTGAATAATTAATTAAAAATTAAATTTAAATTGAAAATAAATAATTAAAAATTAATTTGTTGCTTCCAAATTTTCACAAATTTTCCAATAACCCCATAACAAAATGTTACATAAAGCTGAGTTTTGATGAGTTGGCCAGCAGCTATTACAAAGAAAAGAACTTTTCTCATCGTTAGTTTTTTCATTTTTTTTTTTCTTGGCCTGTTTATGCTGTATCAGCTTCAGGTCAATTCCAATGATGTATGATTCTGTCTTCTCCCTCATCTTCATATTAAGTTCTTGTTCATCTGTGCTGACTGCAGTAATTTAAGACCTCTGGGGATTGAATGAGACCTCAAGCGTCTACGATTAAGAGTGAAGGTCATTCCCAATGTGGAAAGATGGTACAGATCTATTTTTCCTGTTCTTTTCCAGTAAACATGACTATGATCCCTTAAATTGATGTGAAAGACAATTAAAGGAGAACTATGAAATGGGATGAGAAGAAGACATGGAAGCTTAGGACCCCAAGACTAGAGTACCACATCCTAGAGCATGCGCTAATAACACACTCCCTCCCGAGAAAGACCCACGGCGGGCTGTGCTGCATGCTCCTAAGCTGACTTTCAGTCTAGCAAAAGAAAGCAGTCCAGCTGTCGCCCCTTTCTTTCTTTGGAGCACACTGGAGTCCTTCTGAGGGTCCTACATGGGCTCAACAACCACGAGTGACGGGATTGAACTGGAATTGAGCTGCCCCTGGAAAGCAGTGGCCGAAGAGGTCATCTCACTCTGCCCTGGACCTGAGCCTCGCTTTATCGGTTAGAAATACCCAGAGAGCTAGGCAGAGATGTCAGGAGAGACTTGTCCTAGCCTGTTTGCCGGCTCCCAGCATGGAGCCACTGTCTCTGCAGCCTGTGACAGTTGTTCAGATGGGAGACGGACAGGGAGCGCTGGGCGGAGGTGCTATCAGCAGCCTGCAAGTGCAGAGGTCCATCCTGGTGAACCTTGAAGCAGCAGACACGAGAGCACCAGCTCACACAGTACGTCGACGCCCTGCCCAGCTGCAACATCCTTCTGACTGAGCAACAGCAGGATATCAGACATGAGTCTTGACAATGGTCCAGTATTTACGGTGCTTCAGAAACTAGAAACCTTGAACCAGACCAGTGAGTCGTTGCAATGAATATTCGCATATAAAGCTTTTGGGGCAAAAAATTTATACCATGTGACTCACTGTAGGTTCGGTTCCGGTGCCACTATGACCAAGGAAGATGGGATGGAGAAGTGGGAAAGGCAGAGGAACCGAACGGTGAGTGCACAGTGAAGTGAGAGGTGGAACTAGTGGCTTGATGGGGGTGATGGGTGGGAGAGAAGGCTGCAGTGGATGGGGGAACGGAGGGTTGCTGGGTGGGGCCAACGAGGGTTGCTGGGTGGGGCCAACAGGTGGTGTGCAGCAGCCTGAAGCGTGTGCAGCCTCAGCTCCCGGATGCCGCCCAGCTGCAGGATGGCCCTGATTCTGAGCAATACCAGAACTTCTGAGATGCGGGGCAGTTCATGTCCTCGATCGGACCTCCTCGAAAAATCCCTATAGTTTGTGCTGTCCCTGGGCGCCACTTTGGTATCTGTGGTCTGCTGTTCCAGGCCATGTTGAAGCCCAAGGTTCATGTAGATGTCCATGGTCCTACAGCAGCTGGGGGATGTAGCCAATGTGTTGATCTTTCTGGCCTGAGTTACCACTAGAGGCCATAGGATGTCTGTGGTCTGTACTGCCACCAGAGATCATGTGAGGTCAATGTCATTTGCTGATGCTGGAGACGATGTGGAAATTCATGATCCATGCTCCCAATGATTGTACAGGGCAAGAAAGCTACTTTTGCTGTGGTGTTAATAACTCCAAATTCACAATTGTTAAAGAAGGATAGGGAAGGCCTATGTGACAACCCTTAACCCTCTGCCCCTCCTAAATTAACAACCTAGACAGAAACCACCATAGAGGACTCTGAAAATCATGATAAGGTTACAAGGTAAGGATAGCTCTCTACCATTCAACTTCTGGTGGGGATGCAGGTGGGAAAAGACTCAGTTTTCTTTAAGAGTCTGGCCACTGGGACTTTGACCATGTGTATATGAACAACACAAATTGAACTTTTTTTTTTCTTTTTGGTGAGGGGTAAGGGTGGGAGTGGTCATAATGGTGAGAGGGACAGATCGGGGAAGGCTGGGAAGTAAAATTGATTGGGGTTCATGATGCGAAATTCTTGAATAGTCAATAAAAATATTATGAAAAGTAAAAAGAAAACTCAAATTCACATAAAAACCGATGCAGAGATGCTTACAGCAGCCTCTATCCGGAGAGCGAAGATTTGAAATCAGCTCAGGTGTTCTCCAGTAAGTAAATGCCATGGTGAATATGTACATTGGGTGCAGTACTCAGCTACAAAGAGGAATGGGCTATTGATGCGTGCAGCAGCTTGGACGAATTGCCAAGAAATTATGCTGAGAAACAAATAGCCAATTCCTCATGGCTAAACACCGTGGGATTTCATTTATATCTATATTTTGTAAGTGGAGAGCAGGGGCAGAACCAAACTGAGAGAGTTTTAGGGGAGCGATAGACAGGGGGATCCCTCTGTGCTGTTTGCTACAGTTGCCAGTCAATATAGAATTAGCACAATAAAACCATTTTAAATACATTTTAAATGATTTAGCACAGTACTTAGAAACTAAGTGGCATAGTTCTAGTGTGTTATGTGAGTAGCATCTTTGGTGTTTTTAGGAGAGAGAATTTGTGTATGAATTCAAGATAATAAGAACATTTTAAACTTAGAATGAAGACTTGTAATGTTCAATGAAAAGGGATAATTTTAAATGAAAATATAAATCATAAGAAACGTAGGGCCAAAAGCTGCAGCATTTCTCCTTTTGTACTGAGCCACCTTGTGATGTAAATAATTGGTACACAAAGTGCTCGGGGCCATCTTTACCCTTTCCAGATAATGATTGAGGTTACTGTAAGGGATAGTCCAGGGCGTGTAAACAGTTACCTGAGGTGGAAACGGAAGGGTTCTTTAGAATGTCAGTTGTGTTGGATGGTGTTCTGCTGGGGCAAATGGACCCCAGTGAAAGACTAAGGCAGACTCCCGAAGGAACATTTCACTGAAGCAGACACAGGTGAAACACGGGCTGGTTTGCTCGAGTGAGCTCGTAAAAGGACACTCGATGAAGCATTCCTCGCTAACAACATACTTGGTTGGTCTGCCTTACACTGTATAGCTGAGCTGAAGCGAACTGAGAAACTTGTGGTGGCAGGCTGTCGTTTTTTTTTTTTTTTTTTTTTTTTTTTTTTTTTGCTGCTTCCACAAGACTGGAGCTGATTGGCAGAGCGATGTCAGCTGAGGCAAGACCTGTGGAGGACATGTGCTGTCTGGAGGGTGTATGAAAAGGAATCTGGGGGCAGTGATGGAGACTGAGCTTGGCTTGCTTATAGAGCCTGCTGTGCTGTGTGGTTGGTTGGTCTTGTGTCTTTGCAGATCTTTACTGACTCGTGCTGTGCTGAGGCTGAGGTAGTACCACTGCTGCTGATCATGTTTGACTCTCCAGAGCTGGACTGGAGTGTATTTGTGAAGTGTTTTTGAATGGATGGAGCTGCCACTCAAACTGTTAACCTGTGAACTGAGCTGCCGATTTCCAGACAACACAGATGGGAGTTGCTCCAAAGAATCTTTCTAAACAGGTTAACCCCTCCCCATTTCTCCAGTCCCTCCCCCCATCCTTTTTGTCCTACTGCCTCTGTTGAGTGGTGGGCTAAAACGGAGGTTAAAATGTTTAAAAACCTTCATTAAAAATAAGGATTAAAGAAAATTAAAGTTATAGTCACCCGTCCAAAGTTTCTTCAAGATCTTCACTATCGACAAGTCTCAAACATGATTCATTTGTTTTGTTTTGTTCAGATAGGAGCAGCCCTGGATGTCCTAGAACTCGTTATGTGAGCCAGGCTGGCCTGGAACTCACAGAGATCTGACTGATTCTGCTTCCCAAGTGGTGGGAATGCCACCACACCCAGCACTTAAACATGACTTTTTGATATGATGCTTTATAAGACACTGATTGTTAATCTCAGTTGTCAATTTGATGAGGTCTAGAATCACTTAAGAGACAAATATTTGGGCATGAGTACAAGGGATTATCTTGATTAAGTTGAAGCAGTGTAACCAACTCCTGGGCTGCTCACGGCCTGTATAAAAAGAGGACTATAAGCTGAGTACAAGCAGACATCACACCCAGCTTCTTGACAGTTGAAGAAATGTGACAGGCTGACTCTTCAAGCTCCTGACACCATCATTTCCCCACCCAGAAGCCTGGAAATACTGCGACAAACCAAACCCTTTTTCTTCCTTCCTTCCTTCCTTCCTTCCTTCCTTCCTTCCTTCCTTCCTTCCTTCCTTCTTCCCTCCCTCCCTTCCTCTCTCTCTCTCTCTCTCTCTAAGATGGGGTCTGGCTAATATTATTCTTAGTGTGTATCTCTCCCTGTCCCTCTCCTCCTTCTCTCTCTCTGTATGTGTGTATGTTGTGTACACATGCACACGTGTGCACACACACAAACACACACGTACGCATGCCACAGAATGCATGTGCAGTCAGAAGACAATTCTGAGGAGTCTGCCTATCTTTCACCTTTAGTGTGTTCTGGGGTGGAGCACATGTGTGGCATCAGGCTTGCTTCACTGGGTAGCAAAGAGCTGAACCCTCTCATGGACCCACCTCTTTCTTCCCACCGATCTATTTCTTTGGGGATTGTAAATTGATTATAATATCTTCCCTTCCCTTCTCTCAACCCCCCTCCAACACCCATTTCCTCTGTCCTTCAAATTAACCCTTTCATTGCCTCAGGGGCATTGTTTTATCACAACCACAGATGCACATCTATGACAGACATCTTGTTTTCTAGTTCCCCTCAGCATGAATTTGAAGATAACTAAGAAAGGACAGTATAAAGTATCAACTTAGTTAACATTCTTTCCCCCCTCCCCCAGGAGATTAAAAGTAGCACTGATAAAAAAATTTGCCCCAGTAGTGTGTCAAATGATAGATTCATAAGTTTTTTGCCATGATGCAGTGCAATCTTTCTTTGGGATTAGTTCTGGGGTTCAGAGTTTACGAATTTCTGGTCTCTAGAAACTTATTTGAAGATTTAAGTTCCCATCAGGGAGGTTTGGAGCGGTAGAAAGGTCCTAAATCAGCAACAATTAAGTAATCTTTGAGAGTGCCCTGGAGACCAAAAGTGACACACCTAATGACCTACCATTTGGAACGTGCTGAGTCGGCCAGTGCTGTCTCAGCATTTCTACCTTGAGAGTCAATGGGCAGCTGCTAGGTCCTCAGGAGCCTGTATACAATGAGCAGTCGGCACGGCGCCAAGATGATCCTGTGACAGACAGCTTCTAGTCATGACACCAACCACGAAAGACTCATCAGCTCATAGAAGGCAAAGCAAATGCAAGGGGCCACTCAGCATCCAACATGTTACACTTGGAAAGCAGAACTGAATAGTGGAGGTTTTACATTAGCACCACTGCAAATTCCAGCTGTTTGACCTTTAGCACTCTTTTATGGATCCTTTCAAAGCACACTCCGTAGCTTTTGAACTCTTGAGCTAATTAGATTAGAATGAAATAGTTACCCCATTATCAGAGAACAATTTGACTAATCAGAAAAATAAGAGGACTCTATTTTCAGGATTTCTGCTCTGAAAAGGGACATTATAGGAAGGGACATTGTCTTATCCCTTAAAAAAGTGGGAAGATGAAAGTTCATCTTGATGAGTACCAATTTTGAGAAAAAAATTTCCTGAAACTTTTGTTAGCACCCAGAATTAATGTTGTGTGGCCCAAAGGCAGATGAAACAGTGAGTTAATGTTAAAAAAAAAAAAAAAAGAAGAAGAAGAATTCTGAAAGACGATTAATGTTACATTAGTAACTTAATATCAGCCCTTGTGGGGATGTAACTATAAAATTAAACCAGTTCTACAGACCACATCTCTGGGCTTCCTCCCACCCTAGAACAAGTTGTTAACGTTTCCCATCACCCTTCTGTGTGGTTAGCCTTTCACCGTTATGATACAATACTTTCATAGAGGAACAAGAAAGAAGATTTATGTGAACCCCTAAGTTCATGGACTTTACTCTAAGAGGCTGGACCCATTTCCTTTGGGCCTGTGCTGAGGCAGAGAGTAACATGGCAGTAGGAACATGCCTTGTGGAGACTGTTTACTTTAAGGCAGCCAGGAAGCAGACGAAGAGCTAAAGAGAGGCTGCTGATGTGATGTAAGGACAGTCCCAGTGACTCCCTTTCTCTAATCACGTTCCACTGTCCCCAGTATCATCCTCTTAGCGATATCCATTTAACTGTGAATCCATCAGTAGATTGGCTCATTGACTGGAGCAGAATCCTAATGATGTAGCCTTTTCTTCAGGCAGCAGTTCCCCGGACTGCCCTGGGTTTTCAAGCCTTTAATAATGAGCTTCGGAATCAAACCATAAACCCTAGATGCTTCCATGTTTGTAGTTTTGTGACAAGAACGTGGAGAAGCCTTGCCTATCTGAAAACAGTTTCGAATGTAGTTGGCTGTGAGAAAGTCTGTGTGACAACTGTAACTTGGAAAGCTTTGATAACTTGAATGAAGATGAGGACACCACTCCTAACTACCGAGGAGGAGGTTTTACTGCGGATGTGAGGGGGAAGCAGCCAGAGGCATCTGGAAGTCTCCAGACTGAATGTTCTTTTGTGAAGCCATGAGAGAAGAGTAAGAGGGAGAGAGCAAGAGGGGAAGAGAAGAGAGAGAAGAGAGAGGGCAAGGGGCTCAAAAATAAGCCAGCCAAGGAACCAAAAGAAGAACCAAGAGAGCAGGTAGCCAAAATGGCTGAGTTATATAGGAAAAAAAATGCTGGGGGAAGGGAAACGGAAGCCCAGGCACAGAGCTCTTCAGGATGGGCTCCAAAGTGGCCTAGGAATCTATACTTTGTAAAAAGCCTCGAAATTAAAGGCTGAAAAATATCTTATATATTTCACGAGATCAACAAAAATTTACTCTGGAAATGATATTGGCCCAGGAGACCTTTGAAGGTTAATGTGATTGAATTGCTTGCATATGGGCAACATGAAACCTATGTTATTACATATGTGGGTTTGTGGGCATGTGGGGTGTGTGCTGGGTGATGGTGGTAGGAGAGCATACCGGACCAATGCAATACTAAAGATCTATTTATTTATGTAATGCACAATACACTTCATGTGTAGAGACTACATATGCTATAATTGTATACAATTACATTCTATAAACTGTATATCACACCAGTGTGCTCTCTGCACATATACATGTGGGTAGGATGTAGGTAGAATGTAGCTACAAACGTACAGTGATTCCCTTTGTGACTACCTCATTCCCAATGAATCGTGGTTCATGCTTGCCTTACGGTCTGGTGGTAGCCTTTCACCACATTAAAGAATCCTTGAACATATAATCTACTTGGAGACAGTAGAGACACATATGGAAACAGCACTACCAAACCCATAATGAGGCAATCATAAGGGAGACAAACGTGCTTGAGGCAAGAAGAGAGCAAAAATGAGAGCTTTGGCTAGACCAGCCGGCTATAGCGTACCGCACTATTTTGAAACACTGTGTTTAGGAGCATGGTTCAGTAACCCACAGTGAGTTCGTTTTCATCGGATTCCTGAGGCAGGAGACCTGGCAGGGATTTAAATTGGTTCTCATACTTCCCCAGCTGTTAGAATCCCCATTGTTCTCATTTACTTACGGCGTTTCTGTATCAAACCAGGGAACGTGTCTAAAGGGGATCATCAAGAAATAACTAGGGACCTTAAGACATGTCCAAGCCCATAGCTCCTTTGTTCCCCATGCACTGGGTGTGACCGAGACTCCTCACAGGGAGCTGATGTGGCACTCAACAAAGCTCTCTGAACAGAACAAGGGAGGTGGGGGTGGCCTTTTCCCTCCCCACACAAAAATCACAACCTTTCTTTAAGAGGCAGCTTTGATGGGTGGCACTGAGCTCTCAGGGAGGGAAAAGAGCAAAGCTCCCTGACCTCATCTTCCACACAGACAGCAGAACATGAGGGACTGCTTTTGACATTTGGTGACCTTCACTTGGTCTACTAAGAGGCTATTGGTTTTGAGAAAGAAAAATGGCTGTCTCATCCCCTTACTCACATATGTGAGATGCATTCACGTGAGTTAAATAAAATACATTCTGAATCAAGCCCCTCTCAGGACTGCTCTGGTTGTGCGGCCCTGACGTAGCATTGTCCATCTGCTTCCCACAAGTCTTCTCATTGGCTGCCCTTTGTCAACTAATCTCGTCGCAGCAGCTGGCGAGGATTTTTCAATGCAACTCAGAAAATATCAAGCCCCCCCTCCCCCATACACACACTTCACTGGCCAATGGCTCGCCTTTACTTGTTGAGTTTGTGAGATGGACAGAGAGAAGAACCCTACTAGTTAGGAATTTTAAAAAGAATTGAAGAATGCGCATGGAGTGTTTCATAGGTGTCTCTCCATTTGGAGTCACCTTCTGTGGACATAGTATGGCTGCATTAGATAACAAGTACATCTACTGTGGACTGCAAAGGTGCCATAGATAGGTCACACTAATTTAAGCACTCTCCAAATTTTGAAATATAACTAACAATTGTTACAAATATGCTAAATACCTGTAAAAATCTGAGTAGATATTTGAGACTCTGTGTCTACATGTGAAAGTATAATATATTTGTATGTGTTGGTGTATGTACCTGTATAGTCTATATGAGTGCATAGGTATATATACATTGCATATGAACATGCATATTACATGTACCAGCATCTGCGCCTGCATCTGTATCTGTATATGTGAATATCACATCAAGCAAAAATAAAGGAGGAATAAAGGAATCAGGGTTATACCACAGTTGATGTCACTAAAGTACATGGACTACCTAAAAGTAGGCTGCATAGTTGGCTGCAAGTTGTCCTTACACACACACACACACACACAGAGAGAGAGAGAGAGAGAGAGAGAGAGAGAGAGAGAGAGAGAGACAGAGACAGAGACAGAGACAGAGACAGACAGAGAGAAAGAGAGAGAGAAGACACAGAGAGATAATACTCTCTTTTCTTTCTTTCTTTCTTTCTTTCTTTCTTTCTTTCTTTCTTTTTTTTAAATTAAGATCTGGGGCAATGGCTCCACAGTTAAAGGGCTTGCTGTAAAGGCAATAAGTGTGAGGTGCTCTAACACCCAGAACCTGAGTACAGTTTTTGGTGGGTGTTGCAGCCTACCTATAACTCCAATGCTCAGAAGACACAGAAAGGAACCCCTGAAATAAACTGGATAGTTATACTATTGGCTAGCTTTGGGTTCAGTTGAGTGACACTGTCTCAAAGAATATTATAAAAGAAAACAGAATATAGATGACTCCAGACATCAGCCTAAAACCTCCACACATACCTTCATATATACATGTACCCACCTGGATATGAATATGTATATGCATGTACATCACACACATTTACATGTGAAAAAGAAAGTTAGTTTAAAAACCATAATAACAGTTAATGATTAAATTCAAATGTGGTTGAAAGGTTGAATATATAATTAAACTACTATTCTATAAATATTAGTTCTTTGGCTCAGGAAGGTCAAGCCACTGTCAGAATCAGCAAGACCACTTAACACCAGAAATAAGCAGATGGTGAAAGGTAAGTTCAAGAAACCAAGCAACAGGAACCAAGGCCACTTGGCATTATCAGAACCCAGTTCCCCTACCACATCAAGTCCTGGAAACCCCAACACACCGGAAAGGCAAGATTCTGATTTAAAACCACAACTCATGATGGTGTTAGAGGGCTTTAAGAAGGTCATAAATAACTCCCTTAAAGAAATACAGGACAACACAGGTAAACAAATAGACGCCCTTAAAGAGGAAACACACACACACACACACACACACCACGCTAAGAAAACCCCACAAATATCCTTTAGAGAATTGCAGGAAAACACAAGCAAACAGGTGAAGAAATTGGAAAAAATCATCCAGAATCTAAAAACAGAAATAAAAACAATAAAGAAATCACAAAGGGAGACAACCCTGGAGATAGAAAACCTAGGAAAGAGATCAGGAGGCATACGCACAAACATCACCAACAGAATACAAGAGATAGAAGAGAGGACCCCAGGAGCAGAAGATACCAGAGAAAACATGGACACAATAGTCAAGGAAAATGCAAAATGCAAAAAGCTCCTAACCCAAAGCATCCATAAAATCCAGGACACAATGAAAAGATCAAACCTGAGGATAGTAGGTATAGAAGAAAGCAAAGATTCCCAAATTAAAGGGCCAGTAAAATCTTCAACAAAATTGTAGAAGGAAACTTCCCTAACCTAACAAAAGGGATGGCCATAAACATACAAGAAGTCTACAGAACTCCAAATAAATTGGACCAGAAAAGAAATTCCTCATGTCACATAATAATCAAAACATCAAATGTACAAAACAAAGAATATTAAAAAACCATAAGGGAAAAGGTCAAGTAACATACAAAAGCAGACCTATCAAAATTACACCAGACTTCAAACAGAAACTATGAAAACTAAAAAATCTTGGGCAGATGTTATACAGATCCTAAGAGAACACAAATGCTAGTCCAGGCTACTATATCCAGCAAAACTCTCAATTACCATAGATGGAAAAACCAAGATATTCCATGACAAACCAAATTTACCACAATATCTTTCCCACAAATTTATCTCTACAAAGGATAATCGATGGAAAACTCCACCACAAAGAGGGAAACTACACCCTAGTACAAGCAAGAAAGTAATCTTCTTTTAACTAACCTAAAGAAGACAGCCACACACAATTCTACCTCTAGTAAGAAAATTAACAGGAAACAACAATCATTGGTCCCTAATATCTCTCATCATTAACTGACTCAATTCCCCAATAAAAAAAGACATAGACTAACAGATTGGATACATAAAGAGGACTCAGCATTTTGCTGCATACAGGAAATACACCTCAGTGAAAAAGACAGACAATACCTCAAAATAAAAGTCTAGAAAAAATTTTCCAAACAAATGGTTCCAAGAAACAAGCTGGAGTAGCCATTCTAATATCAAATAAAATTGACTTTCAACGGCACTTACATTTATAAAAGAAACCTTACTAAAGCTCAAAGCACACATTGCACCTCACACAATAATAGTGGGAGACGTAAACACTCCCCTCTCATCAATAAACAGATCATGGAAACAGAAACTTAACAGAGACACAGTGAAACTAACAGAAGTTATGAACCATATGGATTTAACAGATATTTCTAGAACATTTCATCCTCAAATAAAAGAATATATTTTCATCTTAGCACCTCATGCTACCTTCTCCAAAATTGACCATATAATTGGTCATAAAACAGGCCTCAACAGATAAAAAAAGATTGGAATAATCTCATGTATCTTATCAGAACAACATGGACTAAGACTGGTCTTCAATAATAACAAAAATGACAGAAAGCCCACATACAAATAGAAGCTTGGTCAAGGAAAAAATGAGGAAATTAAAGAACTTTTCGAATTTAATGAAAATGAAGGCACAACATACCCAAATTATTGGACACAATGAAAGCAGTGCTAAGGGAAAAACTCTAGCTCTGAGCACCTTCAAAAAGAAAGTGGAGAGAGTATACACTAGCAGCTTCACAGCACACTTAAAGCTCTAGAACAAAAAGAAGCAAATATACCCAAGAGGAGTAGACAGCAGGTAATAATCAAACTCAGGGCTGAAATCAACCAAGTGGAAACAAAAAGAACTGTACAAGGAATCATCAAGACCAGGAGCTGGTTCTTTGAGAAAATCAAGATAGATAAACCCTTAGCCAGACTAACCAGAGGGCACAGAGACAGTATTCAAATTAACAAAATCAGAAATGAAAATGGAGACATAACAACAGAAACTGAAGAAATTAAAAAAAAAACAAAAACAACAGATTCTATTACAAAATCCTATACTGAACAAAATTGGAAAATCTGGATGAAGTAGACAATTTTCTAGGCAGATATCAGGTACCAAAGTTAAATGAGAATCAGATAAACCATTGAAACAGCCCTATAATCCCTAAAGAAATAAAAGCAGGTATCAAAAGTCTCTCAACCAAAAAAAAAAAAAAAAAAAAGCTCAGGACCAGATGGGTTTAGTGCAGAATTCTTTTAGACCTTTATAGAAGAGCTAATACCAATACTCTCCAAACTATTCCAAAATATAGAAACACAAGTTACACTACCTAATTTCTTCTACGAAGCCATAATTACACTTATATCTAAACCACACAAAGACCCAACAAAGAAAGAAAACTTCAGACCAATTTTCCTTATGATTATAGAGTCAGAAATAGTCAATAAAATTATCACATGCCAAATCCAAGAACACATCAAAATGATCATCCATTATGGTCAAATAGGCTTTACCTCAGGAATGCATGGATGGTTCATTATACAAAAATCCATTAATGATAGCGGGCTAATATTCAATATATACAAAGAACTCAAGAAGTTAGACTCCAGAGAATCAAATAACCCTATTAAAAATGGGGGACAGAGCTAAACAAAGAATTCTCAAATAAGGAATATTAAATGGCCCAGAAGCACCTAATGAAATGTTCAACATCGATTCTTCCACCTAGACCAGCAGGTAACCTGGGGTACAGACCTAATGAGGTTGTGCAGTGAGTACCCAGAGCACAGAGAGTGCTTGGAGGCGAAGCCCAGGACTGTGTCAGAGAGAATCCTGATCTGCCTGGGGAAGGCAGTTCTGGAATATCAGCTCCACGGGCGTTTTTACACCTGGACAAGAGGTGAACCTGACACAAAGGCCCAGGGAAGGCACACCGTAAGTACTCAATGATCAGAGAGTTCTGTACTAGCTGGAAAAGGGTCAATTTTGGCCTGGACAAAGAACCAGATCCCCACCAAGAGTATTCAGGACCAGAATCCAAGAACACATCAAAATGGTCATTCACCATGATCAAGTAGGCTTCATCTCTGGTGTGCAGGAATGGTTTACTATACGGAAATCCATCAACTTAACAGTGGGAAACTTGAAGCAATCCCACTAAAATCAGGGAGTAGATGAGGCTGCCTACTCTCCCCCTACCTATTCAACATAGTACTGGAAGTCCTGGCTGGAGCAATTAGACAGCAAAAGAAAATAAAAGGAATACAAATCGGAAAGGAAGAAGTAAAAATATCACTATTTGCAGACAACATGATAGTGTACTTAAGTGACCCCAAAAATTCTACCAGAGGACTTTTACAGCTGATAAACAACTTCAGAAAAGTGGCTGGATATAAAATTAACTCAAATAAATTGCCTTCCTCTTCTCAAGGGACAAACATGCTGAGAATGAAATTAGGGAAAAGATACCCTTCACAATAGTCACAAACTTTATGAAATACCTTGGTGTGACTCTAAGTAAGCAAGTGAAGGACCTGTATTACAAGAACTTCAAATCTCTGAAGAAGGTAATTGAAGAAGATCTCAGAAGATAGAAAGATCTCTCATGCTCATGGATTGGAAGGGTCAACCTTGTAAAAATGGCCATCTTACCAAAAGCAATCTACAGATTCAATGCAATCCCCATGAAAATTCCAACTCAATTCTTCATAGAGTAAGAAAGAGTAATTTAAAAATTCATCTGGAATAACAAAAAACAGAATATTGAAATCTGTTCTCAACAACAAGAAAACGTTTGCAGGAATCACCATCCTTTCATATAGAAGCTTTGACGATACTGATACTAAGACTATTAAGGGCATATCTCAGTGTAAAAAAGTAATACATGACAAGCCTATAGCTAATACCTGGGGAGGACACCTCTAAGCATTTCTAATAAAATCAGGAACAAGACAAAGATGTCCACTTACTATATTCTTATTCAATATGATTTTGGAGGTCTTAGCTATATCAATAAGACAAAAGAAGGAAATCAAAGGGATACAAATAGGAAAGAAAGAAGTCAAACAAAGTATCCTTATTTGAAAATGATATGATTTTAAACATGATACCTTAAAGATTCCACCAGAAAACATTTAATAATCAATCTCAACAAAATAGAAAAGTATAAGTTTTGCATGCAAAAATTAACAGCCTTTCTATATATCAGTATTAATATAGTGAAAAAGAAATCAGAAAAAACAATCACATCCACAATTGCCTCAAAAAAAAAAAAAAAAAAACGGACAAAACAAAAACCAAAATACCTCGGAATTACCATAACCAATTCCATGAAGATGGCAGCACACACACTAAAACTGGAATGACAGCATGGTCCCTGCACAAGGATGGCACGCAAATGTGTGAAGTGTTCCCTGTTTTTATATATGTAAAGAAGACTACTATAATAAAAACTTCAAATCTCTGAAGAAAGCAGCAGAAGGTGGAAAGACCTTCTTAGCTCATGAACTGGAAAATTAATATTATGAAAATGTGTGTACAACAAAAAAGATGACCTACAGATTCAATGCAATCCCCATCAAATTGCCAATGTCATTATTGACAGAGAAAGAATATCTTCAGAGTCATATGACATTACAGAAGACCCCAGGCAGCCAAAGCAGTCTAATCAAAAAAAAAAAAAAACGACTGTGGTTATCATGATGCCTGCTTGTAAGCTCTAATACAGAGCTACAGGACCAAGACCACCATGCTCCTGGCTCAGAAACAGATGCATAAACCAATGTTATGGAGTATGGGTAGAGATATGAACCCCACAGGTATAGTCACCTAATTTTTCAAAGATGTCAAAAATGCAAATTGGCAGAAAGGCATCTTCTTTAACAAGCAATGCAAGGAAAACTTAACATCCACATGGAGACAATTGAAACTAGACCCTTATCTCTTACCCTGTATAGGAAATCAACTTCGGATAGAGCAAAACTTTACAGTAAGACCTGAAATTTGGAAAATGTTGGAGGAGAAAAGGAATGAACACACCTTTAAAACTTCGCATTCTGAATAAAACTCTAGTTGCACAAAAAAGTCATGTCAACAATTGACAGATATAATGTCATAAAATTAAAAGGCTTCTTCATAGAAAGAAAACAATCAATATAGAGACAATGTTGCAGTAAATACAGACAACCTATAGAACTGGAAAAATCTTTGCTGCTATATCTCTGACAGAGCATTAATACAAGTATATATAAAGAACTAGAAAACCAACCCAAAACATGGGAAAAAATCATACAACCCAATCAATAAGTGGCCCAATACAATGAACAGAAGTTTCTCAAGAGATTCAGTTCAAATGCCCAATAAACACATAGAAAACATTCAATCTCGCCAGCCAATAGGGAAATGAGAACTACAACAAAACCGAGATTGCAGGTAACCCTAGCAGAGTGCCAGCCATTCAGAAAACAAACAATAACAAATGCTTGGAAAATACAAAGGAGAATATATGGCTGGTGGGAACATACTCAAATGCAGCCACTATGGAAATCTGTGAATCTGTTTCTCAAAAGTCTAAAGAACAGAACTGCCATATGACCCAGCTATACCATGCCCAGTTATTTTCCTAAAGGAATACAAGCCAACATAGTCCAGACTTGCACATCAATGTTTATTACAGCATCAGTCAGAATAGCTAAATTCTATAACCAACCTACACATCCACCAACAAAGGAATGGATAAGGGTAATGTGGTGTATTCATAATGGAATTATTTTCAGCTATAGAGAAGAAAGAAGTTTTATGTCATTTGCAGGAAAGTAGATGCAAAGGGAGACGATTATAAAGTGAGTTAAACTTGTCTCAGGTAGACATTTGTGTTTTCTGTATGTCATGTTTCAGATAAAATCATCTGTGCATATGTAACATGAAAGTAAAAGCAAAATTGCCTAGAAGACCAAGGGGATTATGGAGGGTGGCAGATGGTGAGAACGAGGTTGGTGGTAGTTATTCTAAAGCTATATTTTTATTAGAACCTTGACCATGATTTGCAGAGCATACTACTCACACCACTGATAAGACTTCCCATGAAAAACTAATGTGTAATCAAAAGACATACAGAAGGAAGTCTGCAAGTCACCTGTTTGAGTAGCACAAATACTCTACAACTGGATTATCTTAAACACTCCAGAACAAGAACTGCTTTAATTAGGGAACTTGCAAAAACCAAATCCAGACAAACCATCAGTTTGCTACTCCACTACTAAGTGCCCCAGAGAGCAATAAGAAATTTATAACACAGAACTAAGTCCACTGTAAAGAGACCAGTTGATTTTTTCCTGTTTTACTTTTTAAAAGATTTGTTGTCTGTTTTGTATGTGTGTGTGTGGGGGGTGGAGTCATGTGTATATATGCATGCAGATGCTTGATAGCCCAGAAGAGGGTGTCTGATACCTTGAAGCTGGAGTTGCAGGTGCCCTTGAAATCCTTGATGGGGGTGCTGGGATCCCAACTCAGGTTTTGCACAAGAGCAGTTTATGCTCTTAACTGATAAGTTCTTCAGCCCCAGTTGGTATTTCTTGATCAGCTAGACCATAACTAGACCATTGGAAACATAGGGAATGGGATATTGGACTGTACTGACTTTCATTATTATAAATAATTGAACAAATATACATGCCATGAATATTTTGGCCCAGAGAGTGGAGTGGTACTATTTTGAGGTGTGGCCTCCTTGGAGTAGGTGTGTCATTGTGGGTATGGCTTTAAGACCCTCATCTTAGCTTCCTCAAAGTCAGTTTTCCAGTAGCAGCCTTCAGATGAAGATATAAAACTCTCAGCTCCTCCTGCACCATGCCTGCCTGGATGTTGCCATGTTCCTGCCTTGATGATAATGGACTGAGCCTCTGAACCTGTAAGCCAGCCCCAATTAAGTATTGCCCTTATAAGACTTGTCTTGGTCATGGTATCTGTTGCCAGTAGTAAAACCCTAACTAAGACAATACACTAATATATATTTGAAGCAACTGTTCTAGAAAGTAGCAAGTGTTGACAGTTAGGTTGAAATGTGTTGTCTGTTAGATCAAGTTACTCAAGCTGACAGAACACACAGGTTTTAAGTCACAGTCCAAAGGGTTAGGCTTATAACTGGCAGGGTTTCAGTAAGAAGCCAGGGCAGATCTGCCTAGTGACAGAATGCAGCTGTATTGGAGCACAAAGCTTTGGCAGGATGTGATCAGCTTTGCCAATTTGTAGAACACAGGCCAGAGTCCAGAGAGCATCCTAGGGACGGTTGGAGATTAAAGCAAGGCTGAATTCAAAAGTTCCCAGGGCAAAGAGTCAGCAGGCAAAGGGAAGCCAATAAGTGCTCCTCCTTCCTAACCCCTCCCCTACCTTATGGCATTCCTAAAGGAGGCAGGGCCCTCACTGCTGAGCAAAGAGAAATGGAGAAAAAAAAGTTATGTAAAGGAAATCAGAGTGTTTTAAAGAAATGATATACAGGGGCTCAGAAAATATCTCATAAATGTTCCTGTGTGTGTGTGTGTGTGTGTGTGTGTGTGTGGAAATTAAGAACAATAGGGCCAGAACCAAGTTTAAATGATGTTCTACCATGGTTTCCAATGGTTTAGGACCATATATCAAATTCTAAATCTTAGAATTTTACCAAAGGGAATATCTTGGGATTTAATATTTTTGACTTCTAATTACTATTTTTGTTGGATCGGGGGAACAGAGATTCTTTGGGACCTTATGGTATCTGATAACAGCCACCTATTTAGTGTTTACTGTATGTCAGGAAATATGGTAAATATATATTACAAATCACTGCATTTGATCTTTCTGGGGGTATTACTGGTCTATTGGTGTGCTTCACAGGTTAACTAAGGCCAACTATGTAAGCAGCTTGTGCCAAGAAGGAGTTTAGAAGTATATAACTCTAATTATAGTCACCGAAAGTAGATGAAAGTAAGGATTCCAAGTATCTTCTTGCATCAATTTTAACTTTTGTTGTAGGTATATTCATCCAGATATGAAAACCATACCCTACAAGAAGAGGGGATAAAGAAGAATATAGAAGGATGAAGGTGAAGAGGGGAAGAGGAAGCTAACACCAAGAATATTCAAGTATGACAGAGATTAGTGAGACAGAATTAGACAGAGGCTGACTTCCTTGTTTACTGGCCAAAGGGCACACGAAGTTCACCCTGCCTTTGGCACCAGGCATAGTCCTACCCGGCAGAATGGTTTAGCAATGGTGCGTGATTCGCTTAGTAGCCTTTACCCGCCTTATCCCGTGAAGTATGTTCAAGTCAAACCTGGAGCTAGAGAAAAACAGTTTTTCAGTGGTTGGGAGTTTTGGAAAGGTTGCCGCAGCAGTCCACTGTCACACACACAGCAGGCACTGGACAGATGGGTAAGTGGCAGAGCTCAAAGTCTACTGTCCTCATCAGCTCAATCCAGAGGCATTAGGCAGCACAGCCTGATTCCTACTGACTAATGAGACACCTAGTCTTGCTCAGATTTTGGCTCAGGAGCTGTTCCGGACTCCTGAGATGAATATAGGGAGATATGATTCCGGAATCATAGAAGACAAGGGATGGAGCAGAGATAAATTATTAAAACCATCTAGAGAAGTTAGGATTCATGTATTACTCAGAATTCAACCTATCCTGAAAACCATTAAAGGGGGAGGGGCAGCTTTATATAACTCTTCCATTTATCACAAAGCAACATTCTCGGAAGTGATAATCTTCCTTAAAAGCTGCCAAAATTCAGATTTCCTAATGAAAAAAAATAATTGCCCAGTAGGAGACTTAGTCACTCTTTTGTCAAGACATCTTTTAAAAAACATTTTTTGTGGTGTTGCAGATTTTCTATATTGAAGTCCTTTTTCTTAAGCACATACTTTTTTTTTCCTTCAGGTTTTGACAGGGTTGTCCACATGTTACTGTTTCTTATTTACAATGTGTCTGCCCTTTAGCTTCTCTTGTATTTATAGATGAACTACTTCCAACATGAAATGTACTATTCTGAGGAGTGCTTGGGACTGAATTTTGTCTTCCCAAAATTTATGTGCTCCAACTTTGAACCCTCACATGATGGTATTTGGAGGTGGAGCTTTTAGGAGGTAACCAAGTCTAGTCCACGTTAGGCTATGGGGGCTTCAAGATGCTATTAAGACAAGGATGAGAGGGGTCTTTGTTCCTATCTACATACGGAGATGAGCCATATTCTTAATTGAGGTTCCCCCCTCTCTGGTGACTTGAGCTTGTATCAAGTTGACACAAAACTAACCAGTACATTTGGGTTCACAGCTCTGGAGACTGGGAAGTCCAAGATCAGGTGTTTGAATGGCGGAGGGTGGAAGAAATCAGGGGTGGGTAAAAGACAGCTCAAGGAATAAACTTGCTATCAAAGTAACTCCAGCAGTCCTTTGAGAGGATTCACTCATGCTCAGAGGTGTTATTATACTCTTGAGAGCTCTGCTCCTAGAGCTTAGGTGTCCCCCGCCAGCCCCCACTTCCAATGCTACTAGAGAGAGGAATTCTAAGTTCCAATGCCCGGTCTTTTGAGAGAGCCATGTAAACCATGGTGCAGCTCGGATTAAGAGAAGCCCTAAATCCCCAGTTTTATTGTTTATTATCCTCCTGAAGATCATTGTTAGCAGCTACAATATAGGCTCATGTACATCTGGTGATTGTTGTATATACATTTTCCACCTGCAAAATATTTTTAAGATTTTACTAAAAACTATATGAACCAGCATGTTGACTCTATCTAGCAATAGGTGGTGTTCTGTGAACCTTGTGGACACTTAAAGCAATGTTTACTCACTGCGGACAGGCACTAGGACAGACTCAAAGTTCTAACTTGGGGAACCAGTTAGCTTCTTGGGCTTTACTTTTAAAGTATGGCTGACAGATTCCTTACAGGTCTGTGGGTAACTGCTTCCCAAACAGCTGCACTACCAAAACATCTCACCCCAGCACAGATGATAAATTCTCAACCCCCCTCACCCCTTCATTCAGTTTACTACCCTCTATACATTCTGACGCCTGCTGCATGTGTAGCTTGGGCAGAATTACATACAGTCGGACGCAATGACTGGCACCTTAGTTGCATGTCCAATGCCTTTGCCAACTCTTTCTTTCTATAAGGGAACATCAAGGCTAGTTGCTTTAAAGTTTTATTCTCTGAGAATTCCATATGTGTACTTTGATCATATTCCTCACCGTTACCTATGCTCTCTTATCCCACCCCCATTTCCTCTGGGCCCCTTCTTCTTAAAAGTCCATTTTCTACTTCCAGTTCTCCACATGATCCACTGAACTTACTCAGGGCTTTTTGAAATGACCATGGCTTGGAGGATGCTTATTGGAACATGGGCAACTCACTTCCCCCAATAGTCAGTCACTCAGGATAACCTCTCTGCAAGGATCACGAGCCCTCTTCCATCTCTGACCGAATGCTTATAGGCCTGTGCATGGGCAGGTCCTGTACAAGTAACCCAGCTGCTCTGGGTTTGTTTGTGCAATAACCGTACTATGTCCAGAACACAGCATTCTTCATCTGTTAGCTCTTATTATGTATGCTCCTCCTGTGATATTTCCTAATCCTTGGACATGGTATAATGAGGTGTGTGTGTGTGTGTGTGTGTGTGTGTGTGTGTGTGTGTGTGTGCACGTGTGTGCGTGTGTGACACAGATGTGCCATTTAGGTCCAAACAGTTAACAATCACTAATTCTCAGCACTTTCACTAGTTAGGAGTCTACATTACTCTCTTCTTGCTGAAAAAGGAGCTTCTCTGACCAGGACTGAAAGCAGTACATCTATGGGTATAAATATAAATTCTTTAGAGGGCAGTTTGACACTGTTTCCACTTATCAAAATAACAGTGGTGGGTAGTTTCCTCCTTAGAGCCTGTGATGTCATCAGCCGATGGGCTTTGGGCCAGGTTTATAGTACCCTGCATGAATTCCCTCCTGTAGAAAAGGCCTGGAAG
This sequence comes from Micromys minutus, assembly GCF_963924665.1. Lineage (NCBI taxonomy): Eukaryota > Metazoa > Chordata > Mammalia > Rodentia > Muridae > Micromys > Micromys minutus. Next base: position 39,856,901 of record NC_137977.1, read on the forward strand.
CTAAAGTCAGTGTTTATTATTACCCTTATGCCCAGGTCACTATTGCATCAGTGGGCACATCCTGCCTGGAAGGTCAGTATCAGAATGTGCAGGGTCTTCCTCTGGGGATGACTGTGGATGATCTTCTCTTCCAGCAGCTTACGTAGCACTGTCCAGCTCTGCGAAAGGTAACCAGAAGGCAGGAGGCTTTCCGGTCAATCCCATCGTTTCTCTATGTCCTGCAGCCAAAGTCTGTACTACCCTCAGCAATGCCATCTTACCTTACAGCAATGAAAATAGGCTGCGTTGTTTGGGGTGGGGGTGGGGTCTCTGGAGCCTCCCAGGTCAACACTCACAGAGAGGAACCATGGGAACTGGCTTAATCTTGTGGATTGCTTGCACATAATCACAGCTGCTTTGAGGAAGATACTGAGGTCTGTTGTGCAGAGGAGACCATTCTACAGTTGCAAAGAAAGTGTGCTACATCCCCACAGCTGGAGGTAGCTGCTGTATGTGACTGACATTCTCATGGACTCCTTCCTTTTGCTCCTCTTGTTGATTGCAGGGTTGTTTCCAGTTGAAGTGTGTAAAATGTGCTCTGCTTCTAGCACTACCCCCTGTCATGGCTGTTCCTGGTTGTCAGCTTGGCTATATCTGGAAGGAACTACAATCCAGAATTGGAGGGCTCACCTGTGATCCAGATCTTGCGACTGGAAGACACAAGTTTCTGACCTGGATCTTGGCATGGGGATCTTGAGGCATCGTGGCTACGAAAAGCTGAGGTCCAGGCAAGGTTGTACATGTCTTTAATCCCAGGAGACTGAGGCAAGGAGATCTCTGAGTGCAAGGTTAGCCTGGGACAAAAGTGTCAGATCCAGGTGTGGTGGTGCACACCTTTAATCTCGGCCACACCGTCTGCTGGAGACCTCCATAAGGACATTGGAAGGACAAGATTCCTCCCTAGTCACTGCTTTCACTCACTCAGCAGCACATCTGCTGGAATCCACTTCTTCAGAAGACCAGCTGAAACAACCAGCCTCGTGGGGCTGAGCAACTACCAGATCCTTGGACTTCCCATTCACAGCTGCCCATTGTTGGGAATTTGGACTACAGACTGTAAGTCATCATCATAAATTCCCTCAATATAGAAAGATATTCCATACGTTCTGTGACTCTAGAGAACCCAGACTAACACAACACCCCCCCCCCCCACGTTGTTACAACATCTCCTCCTATTTCCGTTTGACTATTTGCCTTTGTAAATTTCTGAGAAAGAAACAATTGAGTTTAGTTTGGTAATACCTCAGGTCAACTAGCAAATCACCACAGCAGGCTCACGATACCAGGTAAAAGAGCACAAATGAAGGAAATGAATGTCATCTGACGATGCTCTGAGATCTTAAGCTCCTACTTTCCTGCCCGTAACTAACTGAGCTCCTTCTCTCTCTTGCTTGAGACTTCATTTCTTACAGAGGAGGGAAAGTGGCCAGCTTCACTCTTCCTTCTTTTCCCACCCAGCACAGGACTGGAAGGAAAGGGGAGTTTTCCACAAAGAGAACTCTGATAAATGGAAGTTTTCTGTGTGTTATAAAAACGGTGACCACTGGAGCACAGAGATGGACGAGCAGGAGTAACGGAACACAGGAGCGGAGGATGTGTGCCCAAAGAATGGCAGGGTCAGCGCATCACAAAAGCAAACTGCACTTGTTTGCAATATAGCAGCAGACTGGGAAGTGTGGGCTGCTGGGGCGACATGCACTCTGAAGAGCTTCACTGAGATGGCTTTGGTTTGGCTTTTCCTCAGAAACTATTCTCATATTGACTGGTTTTCCTTTCAAGTTATTAGAAATGGCTGATAGTTTGATTTCTTGCTAGTTTCAATTCATGAGTTTCCAGTCAAATACCAATGAAAAATATCTACTCAAGTGCTAGAAATATAAACCTTCTTGTCCACATCTAATTAAAATATATTTAATCCAGATATTTATATTTGTGGTTTAGGGGAGTTGGCATTCTGGCCTGAGGGTGCATGCTTGTAATCTCAACCACATAGGATGCTGAGGCAGGAGGATTACAAATTCAGTGTCTGCCTTGGTTACTGAGTGAGTTCATTGCTAGCCTGTGCTATTTAGGGAGACTGTCTCAAAATACAAAAAATATGAGGGCTGTTAAAGACAGTGTATTTTGTAGAAATTTCTCTTTATTTTGAGTTTAACTTGTTTCCTTTCTTGTGCCGTGTCCTTGGAAAATGAGCTTTCTTAGGCCAGAGACTTTGGGATATGTTGTCTAAGACCGACCATGCATAAATTTACCTGTCCCACAACACAACAGCCCCTGGACAGTGGACTAGATTTAAGAATCCTGAATGCTAGGTTAGTATCTAAGTTTCAAACCAGCCCTTGCTCACTCAGTTCCACCCTGCCATCTACCTGTCTCCGCCTCCCCACAGATAGCTGGGTTTACAGGCCTGTGCTGCAGCTGCCTGGCTTGACCCGGTTTCCACAAGGATGATGTTACCCATAAAGTAGTGCTTATGAAGAACATACTCTTCTACTCTTTCGAAGAGGCCTGGGAAGTGGATCCGAAACCATTGGTTCCAGTTTGAGCATCACAACTTAATGACTTGAGTCATGTTTAGTGTCCAAACTCCTAGAACATCACTTGAAAAATTGCAATTGTGTCAATGACACAGTATGAGTTTAGCTGATGAGGACCTGAGCTCACACCCCAAGCCATTTTTCTAAGCATCCTGGATCCGGGTATAGCACCCAGGGAGGAAGGTGGGGGCTATTTCTAAGCATCCTGGAATCCTGGTATAGCACTTGGGGAGGGGGATGAGGAAGGGTCAGAATAAGGCGGGGGGAGGGTGTTTCAACCAGGTCCTGATTAGATGCTGATCAAGAATGTCTTGGCAGCCTAGCTGAACAACGGTGCCCTGACGGCTCCGTCCCCCTGATTCTTTGCAGCATTTCCAAAGCTCTCTCAGTTCTCTGCAAACCTCGCTCAGCCTGCCTCCCACGGCCTCGGCTGGAAGCCACCAGGGACCTACAACCGCTCCCTCTCGCGGGCTGCTCGTGCGAAGGCGGGATGGGGCGAGACTTAGACTTTCTGGCTCCAGCCAGCCAATGAGCGCGTGGCTTCCTTTCCGGCCGGCGAGCCGACCAATCCGAATCGGCCGGTGTCATCTTCGGCTCCGCTCGGCTCTTTTCGCTGATGCGGGCTGCTTGGGGGCCTCCGCCGCCGGAGAGACTAGACGCTTTCCTCTTTCTTTTTTTTCACCCCCTCTTTTCTTTCGTTTTTTTTTTTTCCTCCTCTCATGTGTTCACTTCCGGGTCCGGTGCCGCTCCGGATGCTCGAGGCCGAAGGATGTTTGACCTCCGGATAAGCGAGGCGCCGCCGTGCATTCATTCCCGATTGCATCGGTGGCCACAGCCGCGGCCCGGACGGCGACCCCGCGCTCCGCGGCGGCACTAGGAGGCGCCGGCGGCGGCGACGCGCGGAGCCAGTAGATTCGGGCCCGTCCTTCCCTCGCTCGCGCCTTTCTTCCCCGGCCTCGTTCCTCTCCTGCGGCCGCCGGCGGCGGGGATGTGCCGGCGCTGACGGGCGGACGCGCGCGCCGGGCCGAGCCCGCTGCCCGCGGCCGCGCCTCTGAGGTAAATTCCGGTCGGCGGAGGCCCGCGGGCTGGCCAGGGGCGCGGGCGGCGGGCGAGGCCAGGAGGGCGGGCGGCGCGGGGGCTGCGGCCCGGGTCGGGGAGGGGCCCGGCGGCCGCGCGACTGCCCGAGCTCCGGGGCGGCGGGGAGCAACTTCCCTGAGCCGGGGCGGCGGCGTCGTGCCGGTGTGCCCAGCCTTCCGCCGACTCGGAACTTGGCGGAGCCGTGCGGGGAAGGCGGCGGCGTGCCTGCCGTGGGGCTCTGGGGTCCGGCTGGTGTGTTTTCCGGCTCGCGGGGGAGGTGGCACCACATTTCTTGGGTGCAGGGTGGTGATGGAGAGCCTGTGTGCTGCTCGGGTCGGGGGAGTGAGGCCTGTGCCCTCCACGATCACTCCTGCTCGCCCACCTCTTGTTTCAGGACAGAAAGTTAAGGGGTGAGGGAGAAGTCTGGTAGCAAGCTGCTGTTGCTACAGGCTGGGGATGAGTTTTTACTCGGTCGTGATGAGTACCCAGGTTTAGGTCAGTGCCCCCTTTGAGCATTGTGTTCCACACGCATTTAATGTTAGAAGACAAAATACCTTTAATAGATTTACGAAAAGAAACTGTTTTTGTTCTTGCAATTACTTCTTGTGATTATACTTGACATTTGGTCACAGGTAGAGAGATACCGAACTATAAAAGTGGAATACATTTTTTATTTTTAAATTACATTTCTTTGAATACAGGCTTTTTCTGTAAACAGCGTGGAAGAAAAAAAAAATACAAAGTTGTGTAAGGATGATTAAAATTAGATGTGAGACTGATATTAGAAACTATATTCTAGGGCAAAAATCAAATGCTTTGTTACATTCTTAGTTGCTTATTTTTGAGATGTGCTTACGGTGTTTTATAATGGTTACCTAGCTTTGCTTCCACTGTGATTCTGACCTAACAAACTGTTAATTTTTGTATTTTAACTTTTCTAGCTGCATAGAGATTATTATATTTATAGGCTCGGGAAGAAAGGTGTTATCAAGTACACTGAGTGCCTTTCACGTACATTCTTACTAGAAGCTGTAGTAGATAGCTTTACTTTCAGTGAGCTTGCATTCTGGATATGTATGCAGCAGGTAGAAGGAATTCATATAGCGCTTAGGGACAGAAAGTTGTTTATTTTTATTATTTGTTTACTTACCCATTTTGAAATTTAGAGGCAGGGTCTGACTACATAACCTAAGTTGGACTTGAATTCTTTATCCTCCCTCTGTGGTCGCTTGAGTGTTAGGATAGCCAACTAGAATGCCACCTCACTTTTAATATTTTAGATGTAGATGAGACTTTTTTGAGGTTATGGAGGCTCTTGAGAAACGATTATCGATAATTTATTGTACTCCACGACTGCTCCTCCCAATTTGTCAGCTTAAAAATTAATGAATTATAATTATTGACATTTTCATTATTAGATTTGGAAATGTTAATAATGTACAACCCGAATGTTTTTAACAGAAGGGCCATTTGTTACTGTTTTCAAAATAAAGGACTGTGTCTAGAATCAAGGGATAATTTAATGAACTTATACCTCTACCTCTTGATGTTACTAGAAAAACAGGTAGAATTAGGAAGGTGAGTGAGACTGTGTAGCTACCTTCAAGGGAGAAGCAGGCATGCACACAAATCATTGCAACACAAGCTTCCTGTAGGTTTTATTAGAGGTGGATGGAAGTATGGGGTGTATGTGAAAGATACTAATTTGAAGGGAGTTATGAATGAGCGTGGAGCTGTGACACTGTGTTTGGGCCTTAAATATTTTTATAGGTGCAGGGGCTGGGGACAGTACTCCTAAGTGAAGGGAGCTGGCTGAGCCCTGTCTAGGTGTTAGAGCACCTGTGGAGCTGGATGCACAGCTGCTGTGGAGGCTGAGTAGGTGGGGAGCAGGCCCTGAAGGTTCAAGTAGGCCTTGCATTGAAGTGAGTCAGTTTGAGGTGTGAGGGTTCAAATATATCTCTTCTGTACTGAAAAGAGGTGGGCAAATAAAAATGGCACTTTAAAGTATAACCCCATAGTTAGTTGGCTATCATGTATTACTACTGGGGGAAAACATGTATACAGTGGAAAATCATTTGTACAGGGCTTTGTAATTTTTCTTTACTTACATTTGATTATGGGTGTGCCTGGCAGTCTGGTAATTGGTTTTACATGAAATAAATCAGGACTGTAAAACTGACTAGGGAGAAATGGGAAGCTCTCCAATTATTTCTCTGGTCTCTCTGATCCTTCCTGTAACTTTTTTTTTCCTGTTGGGAACAAACATCTTTACTATAGTTTTTGGTTCAGTCTCCCCCACCCCCATCTCCGGTAGACCATGTACTGATTTAATTACAAAGGGAATCCTAAAACAGTATATACAGATAGAGGGAGAGGGAGTACTGAAATATTAAACAACACGACAAAATGCAGGCTATTGCATAATCTGTTACTGTAAATACATTTGAAGGTGAGATTTGCTATGGATAAAGTATAATGTGAAAAAATCTACACAGCAAGAAAATTAATAGGAAGATGGTAAAATTAGAGTAGCTAGTTATAGGTAAACATATATGGGCTTTTTAGTCATCTTAAGTATCAGTTGACTGTAAAATAATTTAATCCTCTATAAATCACTATCAGAGTACTGCTTAGAAAACTAGCACCCTAATGCCATTGAATTATTGAGTGCTTGTGAAATCCTGAATCATGTTACAGTGAAGTTTTTTTTCTCTCCTTCGAATTTCCCTCTTAATATTAAAAAAAGATTTAGATTGTAACCAAGTGTGTATTGTCTTGAAACCTCTCTCTACAAAACAAAACTGGCTACAATTTACTTTTAAGTCTAGTTTGTGTAAAACCACTTTGAACTGAACTGGGGGAAATTCAGTTGAATGATGGGGCTTCCATTTTAAGAGCAAAGCAGTCTTAAGTGATTTTAAGCAAGCTGTTAAAATATATCTTGGGAATAATAATATGTATTTGAGTTGTTTTTTTTCCTGACTTCATAGTCACCAGTATTGTTCTTTTTTCTTCAGCTTTCATATTTCTTTTGTCTTTAGTCAAGCAGTTGGCATTTAGTAGTGTTATTTGATACTGTTAGTATGTTCCAGTGTTGGCTCTTTAAGAGGTTGGCACATTCTTTGTTCATGGGAGTTTGGGGATATGTGTTTTTTTCTAGTTGTAAGGAATCTATAGGCCCAGCAAACACCTTCAGTGACAAGCATTCCCTTTGTGTTGAACCACAAACAGAATCATAATTGGTATCTTCTTTTTGGAATTAACTATGCACCATTTGTTAATGTGATATGACTTTGGCCTGGAGATTTGTTCAAAAATCATGTAATAAGGCCCAGGGTTGTAGCTCAGTGGTAGAGCTCTTGCCTAGAAAATAGTGAAGGAGAGAGGTGTGTGGAGATTATTTTTAGATACTCGCTGTTAGACATGTTTTCCTACGCCCTTCTCAAGTCGAAATTTAGAAGCTGTGTCTGAAGTTCCTTTATATTATGGAGCCTGGGGTTAGCACATACTGATTATGTTCTTAGACTGTAAGTTATTATATTTTCTCCATCCATTTCCTGTTTATCACCTTAGCATTTTTAACAATGAAATATTAATGTATTTTTAGTAAAAAAATACTTTTGGCTATTTTCTTTACTATGTATAACCTAGTTATAATTAAGTTTATAACATTTGTGGCTGAATCTTGTCTCCTTTATTTTTATAACTTTCTGTAGTTTAAGGCAAAAATCCACATGAGTTATGCTAATTCTTTTCTTTCTTCTAGTACAGCAAGGTCAGTTTTGACATTTTTTGGATGCATTTAGACAATTCTGAATTGCCTAGAAGTACTTTCTTTAGCTTACAGCTCCATTCGGTATGTATGATGCATGTGCTGTCGCGTGTAGTGGGGGAGAGGAGAAGGGTTGAGGGTTGAGGTTGACCCGTCCTTATGCTCCTCATCTAGATGGAGCGAATGGATGTCAAAGTGAGGAGGTACGATGCCACAGACATCCTCATTCCACAAAGTGCTGATGCGTATCAGCTGTTAGGGCTGATTGGTGTGTAGAATAACCAGAGACTCTTGGGAAGACTCATTATAGGAGAATGCCTCTTAAGTGACCTCTGCTTCAACCCACTCATGAGCTTAAATGGTACTCTTTCTTTTCCCTGTTGAATTTACAGAGCCCACGCTACACGGCATGGTAGAAAGCTACTCTCTACTTTCCTCTTGAACTTTCATTCCTACCAGTTGTTCCTACCAAGAATCATTTGTGTTTGTGCTCTACAAACCATCAGTGACAGTTACACTGATTTTGTAATCACATATTGCAGTAAAACCTTGTTCAGCAAATTCTGAGGCCAGAAACATGTTTGTATGAGAGCCATTTTGCTACTTTGGAAAGAAGAGTGTAGCAAAACTAATTACGGTTGAAATGTGGGGACAATGAAATGATTTTAATCCCATACAATAATGTAAAGACCCCAGAGTAAGGCTGCTTACGTGTTGTGGGTGCCTTTTTACATGGGAGAAACAGAAGCTGGCAGGTGACGCACCGTGGGCTTGGCTTCTGTTAGAAAAATAATGTGGAACTCTCTCCTGTATGAAGAAAGCTTAGCTCTGCACTGCAAGATTGCCCTGCAAATGGACCTTGTATTTTAGATGCACTAAATTATTTAGGGTTTGTGGCGTCTTGTTGTTCTGTAGATTAAGAAAAAAAAATCTCTTTAAAGCTAACTTACAACTGTTGATAAATAAACTAAAAGGGATCTACTACTCTAATCTCCTAGTTGCACCCCCTTTGAGACTTACTTAATAGTATCTCTTAATGACTGATTGATTTGGTGTTTAGTGTTGATTTTACTCCATAGTGAAGGTTAGCTTGGAATTTATTATGTAGCACAGGCTGATCTTGAACATTAAATCTTCCTGTCATCTTTCCAAGTGCCAGGATTATAGGCTTGAGCCACTCAGCCAGGTGGCATCTTCTTTTAAAACAGTAAGGAAATTCTGGTATGCCTGACCCTACCAGAAGGTTACTTCAGGGTACATTGTTTAAATATTTAGTGAAGAGATTGTTAGTCTCATAGTTTGCACTGCAGCCCTTGACCAGATTTTCTGTGCTGTTTTTCTGCTTTTATACACCATCAGCATTGGAGTAGTTCCTCATCATTTCAGTAGCTCCTCAAGTTAAGTAGGGACCGCTGGGGTGAATTGGTAGCTGAGGCTGTTCTTAGAAAGTAAAAATACCACTCCCTTGATGTGTATCAGGAACACTTGAACATGGTGCAAAGCATGCTGGTCTGATAGCTTAAGATTGCTGTGCTGATCTGCCTAACTTAGCTCAAGCTGGAAAGGAGAACTTGCAGTTGAAAACATAACAAGGTTCAGGTTGGTAAAGATGCTACTTATGTGGGGTCCACACTTGAGACGGCTGAAATACAATGCACTCACGTGCAACAATTGAATGCAGGGAGGGCGCAAGGCTAAGGCTTGAGCAGTTTGCTTTTCTGTGTCTTTGCTGGCTGTGTTGTCTGCACTCAGTTCATCCTTAGGCTATTAGATCACATTGTAGACATGTATTGGTGAGGAAGGAGTCCCACATGCTTGTCTGCCTTCCCTCAATTTGCCCCTCCCTCCCAAATAAAATCTTAGCGTTGCCCAGCAGCTTATTTTTTCCTTCATATTTTCTTCTTCAGACTTATGTGGTGCCTGTTTTGTCCAGTTGGTAGAAGGGAACTAGAGTTAGGTTTGTTGTCTAGTCAGGGTCTATCTGTCCTGAGAATGCATAGTGGAGTGAGGATATTTTGAAAATAGCATGAGAAGGAGGAATGGGTGAGGTGAAAATTAGAGGCACACTCAGCAGTGACCATTATATCTACTTGTTTGAGAGTGAACTAAATAGTGCATGCGTAAATGCATTTGAACCCCACATTCCTGTCCGTATGTGATGGGGGAAAGGTTAGAAAGCTTCCATGCCACTATCTTAAACATGCTCATGTCTGAATATTTTTCAACACTAAAAATACTGATAGTTTTTAAATTGGCTAACTTTGAGTTTCTAAATAGGTTATCTAAGTAGTAAGATTATGTTTTTACATGACACTCTTGAAGCTATTCTAATTTTAAATAAAAATTGCATGAATAATTTTATTTAATTATTGACCAAATTGTTGCTCTGTGGTTCTTGGTGAAAATACCGCCTACACCTTTGACCTCGGTAGACTACTCTGTTCCTCACACCAGGTAGGAGAGTAAGCGCTCTGAGGAAAGAAATTGTCAGGCAAACTTGAATTGTGGAGTTTCAATAACAGGAGAAAAGGGTGGTTTCTTACCAAATTTGAGAACGGAGAAGCAGTGATGGTGCGGTCCAGAGGCGTGGGAAGATTGAGTAAACACTGATGTCATGTACTTGATTAGCAGAGCTCTGATACCCGAATTACTAGGATCATACACCTCTGACCAACAGGTGGGAGGCCATAAAAGTCGTCTAGTCTACAGTGCAGATTTTGGTTCTGACTGGACTGTAGATCAGTTAGCCAAGCTTTTCTAGGACAGGTACTGTGCTCTTTGTCTTTGGAGGCATTCAGCCAGAGGGGTTTTTTAGTAACAGAGTTTTCATTTTCCCTTAAATAGCAGCAGTAACAGAACACTGAGGTGCACACCTGTGTGTCATACATTCACTGAATAATCTCAGGCTTGACCTGCTTCAGTGAAGATGCAAAGCAGAATGAGTACAGCCACTTGCATATTCCCATTTTGAAGAAAGTTATCGTAGACATTTCCTGTCTTCAGTATATGTAAAGGGAAGGCATAGAAATGTATGCTGTGCATAAATATATTTGTATTATTTATCTTCCAAGAGAACATGTTAATGACAGTTATTTGTGACATTATTTAGAATTATTTTTACTTTTCTGCTTTTAGTATTTTTCTGTATTGGAATTTTCAATTATATCTGCATTACCTCATCAGAAAAAAACTTATTTAATTCTATCTGTCTATCTGTCTGTCTGTCTATCTATCTATCTATCTATATCTATCTATTATTTATTTATTTATTTATTGAGTAAAGAGAATAGATTTCTATTGAGGGATGTTTTCTGCCAGCTTAGGTTTTCATGGTGTAATACTTTGAAATTACACATATATATTTTTTTAATTTTTAAAATTGAATACGTTGAGATTATCTTACAGTTTTGACTGGATTGGTCGTGTGTATGTGTTTATTTGTATGCATGTTTCATTTGTGTTTGTGTGTCTGAGTGCATTTGCCTGAGGGTACTTACTTGTAGAGGCCAGAGTTAAACCTCAGGTATCTTCCTCTTTCTTCACTGAGGTAATATCTCTCAGTGGACATGGAGCTTGCTATTTTAGCTAGATTGGCTGGTGAGGAGCCCCTGGAGTCTGTCTGTCATGTTTCCTTCACCCCCACCCTGTGCTGGGATTGCAGGCATGTGCTGCTGCAGTGCCCAGCAGTTTTTCATGAGGGTCTGAACAGTACTGGGTATCTGAGCTCGGGGCCTCATGCTTACACAAGGACTTCACTCATGAGACCTCTGAAGTTTTCAGTTAAAATTTGCCATGTGATACCTTTGGTATAAATGTATTTTATAGAAGTAATAGGTTTCTCAATATTTTGACATTATTGTGTTGTATTTTTTTAGCTTTGTTTTTGCAAGAGTACTAGACAGTGTATTAGAATGTGATATATTTAGAGTTAAAATTATGTTCAGAATTTCCTTTGTGAAAAAGGAAGTGAAATGCTTTTTTCTTTATACTGTTTGTGTCATATTTATTTTTTATTTATCCTTATTCTAGCAGTGAATACTGTACTTTCACATTGCAGGCAAATATGTTTGGAAATATAATGCTAGAAGCAAGAACATTGGTCCTGCCCCACTAGTCATATGTATGTCTTATGTCTTGCAAACATGATTATGAGTCCTTGTAACAAAACTGTCTTCAGGGATCACCTAACACTCAATTTCAAGTGTAACTGCTAGGTATTAGGTGTTGGTTAGGTGGCATTTGTGGGTGCAAAGTTTTATAAATGATTATCTTATATTTATTTCTGGGACCTGAAAACTATTCCTGGAATATTTCATAAATCTTCAAGACATGGAATCTTTTTGATACTAATTTTCATTCAGGCAAATTGTAGATTTTTTCTGAGTTCTTTTCTAGCATGTGAATGTCAAGGTATATTATGGCAAAAATATCTTAATATAATTAAGATTCTGTATATGCTTATTGTTAGTAAGATATTAAAATGTCATCAATTTAAAGTTATTGTTTCTGATCTGTTGAAAGTTAGTTGATCAAATGTAATTATATTGTATGTTTTGCTAATTATCTTAACACTGTATTTATAAAAGTTATATTTGTAGACTGGGAAATAATTTATGACTTTGGAATGAGAGAAATAAAATATGAAAGTGAACTTTATTCTATATGCTTATTAACAAACTTTGAGTGAAAATTATTCCATATATTATCCCCTCTGTGGTAGAAGGTAGAAGAAAAGTGTGTGTATGTGTGTGTGTGTGTGTGTGTGTGTGTGTGTGTGTGTGTGTGTGTATTGTTCTTGCAGACTTTGTAAATAGAGAAAGGGTCCTAGAAAACATTTTCTACCATTGGCTCTTAGCCCAAATCCCTGTTAACATTTTCTTAGGATGTTAACCAATTAATTTATATTTGAATGTGGTGATTGGACCAGAGCACTGGTATGTTTAAGGTTTCTATAGGCTATTCCACTTGGCTTCAAGGTTGAAAGTCTAATTTCCTCCTTTCTTTGTGTACATACATCTTTTACCATTAAAAACCAATGACATGTCATGAGGTGTGAATACGATAGAAGAAATGCATGGGAAAGGCATGGTGGTTCATTACCTGTAGTCTTGTACTCAGGATGCTGAGGGTGCATTGTCATAAGTTTGTGGTTGGTGTGCTCTATAGAATAGGACCAAAATAAATATACACATACATACACCCAGCTATCTTTAGAGAACCAGGTTAAACAAAGTGACTTTTCATAGCGTTGGACCTGGCTTCACATTTTCACTTCACATTCTTAATTTTTGGTAAGCATGGCATCAAAGCTAGAGCATTTAAGATATCTTGTAAAGCTTGCTAAAGGAAAATCTATCAAGAAGAAATTACAGTACCAACTAGGGAATAACAAAAACCAATACATCTCTATTATCCTTAAAGAAGGCTTGCTAATTAAAAGTTACTCATTTTATGTTATATTGGTCGTATTTACAAAAATCATCGTTTTTATTTTTATTTTTATTTGTTTTTTTGTTTTTTTTTTTTTTTTAGGTAGGGTCTTGGTGTATAATCCAGACTGACCTCAAAACTGAATTTTCTCTCTTAGCTGTTAAGTGCAAAAACGACAGGAGTGCCTCTGGGAAGAAAGAGGAGACTTTAGCAGTCATGTAGTAGACTTCACTTCTCTTTCCTATTATAAGTACCTCTGCTTTTTATCTCAATAGAAATAGTTTTATCTCAGTAATGATATATTCATAGTAGATTGTCTATATGGAATATAGTTAGGAAATGTATACACATTAATATACTATGATAAATAATAGGTGTGCATAGGGTTTTTGTAATTGATGCTACTTTTTTTTTTTTTTGGTGTGTGCGTCTCATTTGGTTCAGGAGTAGCCTCACTGCCTACAGCACTTTTGGTCTGACAGAATGGGAGCAAGCCGTTTTATAATGAGTTCAGTTGAAATCACACACACACACACAGTGCATGGTAGCAAGTTTGGATTTTGGCATTATTCTGTAAATTGTAAGGTTTAGATTTCTAAAAACTACTCTGATATTTGAGATTTTGCCGTAGAGAGCTTTAACATTGCTTACATAGGATTTAGAGAACATGTTATTTGTGAACGTTAGGAATGACTTTCAGGGATTATTTTTAGTTAAGCAAAATACCACAGTAGCATAGTAAAATCAGCACGCAGTAAAGAGTAATGAGCACTGCTTCACAGTACTGTACTTTGTTATTAATTCTCTCACCTTACACAACATTCTAAAGTGCCAACTTTTTATTTTTGGCATGGATTGACTTTTAAAAATACAAAATATGTAATGAGATGTAAGTTTTAACTGTATATATTGTGTGTGCATGTATGTACCTTGGTGCACGTGTGTATGTATATATGTATGTATGTTTGTGTGGTATGTGTACATGGGGTATGTATATATGCATGTGTGTAATCGTGGTATGTGTGCATGTGCTAAGGCATATGTGTGGGGGTCAGAGGACACTCTGGAGTTCTCTCAGCTTTTGTGTGCATTCTGGAGATACAGTTCAAGTTGCCATTCCTACATGACAAGGCACATTATATGCTGAGCCGTCTTGCTGTCCTTTTCTTTAGCTGTCCTTTTTTATTCGGTGTTGGGTTGTCAACACAGGGTGTTTCTTGTGCATGCTAGGCAAGCAGTCTGCCAGCTGAGGTATATGCCTAGTTCCTAAACTCTTACTGTATTTTATGTATTTGTAGGTTTTGTTATAGATTGGGCAAATGCTGGACTTTTTTTTCTGTTTTAAGTGTGCTGTCTTAGACTTCTGTGCATCATCCTAGTCCTTACTACAGTGTATGCAGACTCTCTACCGCTTTCAAAAATCTTAAGACTTTCTGAAAGCGAAAAAGGGGACTGCAAGAACTTTGTGAAAGCTGTGTGGAGTTGGATGGGTTCGCATCTGCTTCTGAGCAGAGACTACTTAACTAGGGACATTTGTGTATTCCCCTGACAGTTTCAGTAGATGCTAGATAATAGTTTTTGCTTTTCTTCTTGTAAGTTTATGCTCATGAAGAGGACCATATTTTTAATCTGTAGTAATTTAATTTTTAACAGTTACTGAAAGTACCTCTCTCCATTGCATGTCCACTCTCCCTGCTTTCTTTAGTTTTCTGAGTAGCTAACCCTGGATCTTGGGCCTGACTGAAGTCCAGGAGTGTAGTGTAGTTAGCATGCTCAGTGTGGAACCGTCAAGAAGTCTGGGCTTAGCTGAGTATTCAGGTGCTCTCTTCCGAATCAAGGATTATATCAAGGGTGTTTTACATGATAATTTGGTGTCAGAGCACCTACAGGTAGCCATCTTTTTATACATTTGACTCTATCCCAGCCCCCCTTAATGACAGAGTCAAGGATGTGGTTCTAATGTCTGTGTTTTAGTGTCTTTGAACTTCCTTAATTTGTTGTTAATAGTTCACTGTAAATACCTTTATATCTACTTTGCCGTTTTTCCCCTTTACTTTCTAATTCTTACTTCTCTGTTGGGTTGCCTTTTCTTTCTCTCCTTTTCTTTGTACTCTCCTCATTCCCTCCATAATATAAGATTCCCCAAGAAAACTTAAAATTTTGGCATTCTGTATCAGATTTTTTTGGGGAGGGCTGGTATAAAGGTAGCAGAAAGAAATCCGCATTTAATAATCAAGTAGGAACTTGCTGTAGGGGACTGACACTGATTTATGAGGCATAGTGTTCTGTGTATATGTTCTTGTTTTGTTTTCATCCTGAAAGGTATGGATCAGTGAACACAGCTGTCACATGCTTTCTTAGCTGTGCATTTGAGTGTACCAAGATAACAGACACGTGAAAATACACATCCTAGATTAAGCATGTTGAACCTTATAGATAGCCAACTCCTTTACTTAAATGACAAGACCTAGAACTTATGGTGCAGTTCTGAGCACTTGGCATGAGTTCAGAAAGCACTGAACTTTGGTGTAGTACATAGTATTCTTTATATTACTATTTGTTTAAACATATGTCACAGACTGTGTCTTGTTTTCATACTAGTCTATTTAAACAATAAAAGCCTTTAAATGTTACTAATTTTTAAGTAATTCTAATAAAGCTTACTCTAGAAATAAAAATTTAAAGTAAAATCTGAGGGCTGGGAAGATGGTTCAGTAAGTAAAAGTGCTTGCCACACAAGTGTGAAGACCTGAGTTTGAATCCTCAATACCCACATAGAAATCTGGTGTGCAGCCCGGGAGGTGGGTGGGAGTGAAATGGGATGGGTACTGCTTAAAGAGGAAGGGACCAGTAGAGCAACTTCCTTGCCTGGGACCCCGCCCCTCCCAGCTGTGGGCCTGTGCAGTTGTGTGGGGATTCTCTCCTAGGGTCAAGGGACCTGGGTTTGTTCAGTATCTGCTGCTCATTTGCTCACATCTGGCCAAGTGCACGTTCCCTAGATGCAAACTGCTTTGAACTTTTGAGTTGTATAAGTTGGCTGTGTGCGTGCTCATTTTAAAAACTACATTTTAATAAAGAAAAAGGAGAACCTGGGGAAAGTTCCTTTGCTTCTGTGGAGGAAATGTAAGACTTTAAATTCTGGAAATTGTTATCTGCTCCT
The DNA here is from genome assembly GCF_963924665.1 of Micromys minutus. NCBI lineage: Eukaryota > Metazoa > Chordata > Mammalia > Rodentia > Muridae > Micromys > Micromys minutus. The sequence goes on from NC_137977.1 coordinate 39,872,916, forward strand.
CTTTCCTGGAAGCTACACACCCTGAGACCTGTGGCTCCCTGGGTCTTCTGTGTGGTGGATAGGAGGGCTTGGCCCAAGCTGGTCCTTTTCTGTACATCCAGTGCTACCTGCCCACTTGTGTCCGGTCATATACATCAAAATAAAGCCTCTAGAAACTGGAAAAAAAAAAAAAAACTGGTGTGACTTCATGTGCCTGTAACGTTAGTCAGTGCTGTGGGAGGCATGGTCAGCATAGCTCAGGTTCAGAGAAACCTTGACTTAAGGGAATAAGAGTGAGGACTTACCCATGTGTGCGTAGGTGTGTGCCCATATGAAAGTAGGTGTGTGTGCATGTGCATGCACACACATAATTAAAAAGGCAAATCTTTCCAATAAAAAGATGAAACAACCCATTCATCCAGCAGATGCACAGCCACATGTAAGCAAGTGTTCTACCACTAAGCCTTATTTCTTGCCCTCTTTTCGCTTGTATTTTGAGGCACTCTAACGATATATTAAACAGGTGTTCTTGAGCCTTCCTATTCATCCTCTTACATTTAGGGATTTATAGGCCCAGACTTCTATGTCCAGCTGAGGTGTTTTTTTGTTTCCCTTTTTTTTTTCCTTTTGAATTGTAGAGTTTTGGAGAGTCTAAATGACCTTTGGTCTATAAGATACTATTTCACTTCTTGTAGTGTGTCTTGGAACTGTAACTGTCCTTATGGTTTTTTTTAGCATATCATACCTACATTCAGAAAGAAACTGCTATATAAATTACTGTTACCAAATTTCTAATAACATTTTCTTGATCTTTTAGTTTTTATTGTGTTATTAGGAAGAAATGCTGGGTAGGAAGACTTGTGCCTTTAAGGACACCAGATTAACAAATTGTAGTATCTCAATTCTAAATGAAAGAGTAAAGCATTGTTCTCTTCTTTAACAGTGACAATGAAATGTAGAGGTTCAGCTGGATTCAGTTTCAGATGTTTGCGTCCATTAGAAAGATTCGAACATTATTAGGTTGTTAACAATCATTTCCCGTCCTTGCTTGGTTTCATTATAATCACCAGGAGTTAAATATTGCTGATACTTAATTCTCATTCCTTATTTATAGACGAAAGTGTGAGTGAGTATAAATGAATATGTGTGTGTGTGTGTGTGTGTGTGTGTGTGTGTGTGTGTGTGTTTGTAGTGTTTGCACACCAGAGATTATTGTCTTTGTTAATTGCTCTCAATTTTGTTTTTTGAGATAGAACCTCTTACTGAACCTGGGGCTCAGGATTTGGCTAGAATGGATGCCCAGCAAGTCCTGGGGGATCTTCCTGTCTCTACCTCCCTAGTGCTGGGATTACAGGTGCATGGCATAGTTCCTGATTAGAGTTCAAAGAAGGTAGTGGAGCTTAAGTTTAGTATAGCAAGCACTTTACCTCCTGAACTATCTCTCCAGCCCTGGAATACATTTTTTCTTTCTTTTTTTAAAGCCAAGGTTTCTCTCTTTGTGTTGCCCAGGCTGATCTCCAATTTCAAATTCTCTTGCCTTAGCCTGGGGTTACAGATGCTTACTGCCGTATTTAGCTCTTTATTTGCATGCTGGAGATAGATGCACTCAACCCTTCCTGCTTGTGTGACTGAACCATCTCCCCAGCATAAGGTGAAATACTTTCAGTGAGAAAATTTTCATCAATTAGAGGAGATTTTTTTTACTGTTTTTGGATTAAGTATTTGCAAAATTTCCTGCTTGCTAGTATTTATTTGTAATCTATACTATTAATAAATTAATACTCTTGGTGCTGTTCCAGTGAACCACAAACAGCATACAAAAAATAGAAACAAGTTAGATTTAGTCAGCCTTTCTTTCCAGTTGAGGTTAAATAAGGTGATGCAATCTCCTGGCTTTGCTTTTCATAGTGAGTCCTTTCCTTTCCATTTCCTTTCAAGATTTTGTTTAAAATGACTCCAGATCTATTGCTGAAGTGCTGAATGATGTTCTCAGGGTAAGAAAACTGGTGTGTTGTGGAGAAAGTACATCTAAGTAAGTTTAGTTGAGGTGCATGTATAACGTTGGGAAGTGTTTTAAAATAAGCCTGCAAATTGATTTGTTGATAAAACTTTTGTGATGAAAGAAAAAGTCTGGACAGAACCTTAAGTGTATTTTTCCTTGGAGAGTTGGTTTAGTGTTTTATTCTGTATTTGCACTGACTTGATAAAATGTAACTATCATGAATCAGATGTTTTTGACTTTCCTGATGAACAGAAGAAAATAATTTTTAATGACTAAAAGGCAGGTCATGTAAGTAGAGAGAGTAGTCACCCCGACCCTTCTGTTTGATTTACCCACATTCACTTTATCCTTTTCCAATTTCATGTCATTCCCCCCTCCAAATAACTCACCAAGTCTAATTTGTGCTGCTTATATTTTCATGGGTGTGGTTCACCTACCAGGGGCTACACCCTTAAAGAAAACGGACTCTTACTCCCCTAGCAGCCACAGTAGAAGTGGAGGCTATGCCAGTATGCTGACTGCCTTGATCTTCCAGTGTCAGTCAGGCAGCCACAGCTGCTGTGAGTGCATCATGTAGTGGTCTCCATCATGTTCCAGAGACACTTTCACTCTACCTCCCCAGCCTCTGCTTCTTCATTCATGTTACCCAGACTTTGTTCCTTGATGGCCCTGATGGCCTTTGGGGCTCGAGTAGGAGTGTGATGCAGATTTCCCATCTGTGGTTCAATAACTGCTGACACTCTCTATACTGGGATCAGTTGTGAGCGTTATGTTTATCACTGTCTACTGCACAAAGAAACGTCTCTGATGAGGTTTGAGAGCTGTACTAAGATGAAGTCATGGGACAGTTTGATACTGTGTCTGTTTAGCAGATAATAGCAATAAATTCACCACTGGAGCCTGTGAGCTCTGCAGCCGTGGGTTTATAGACAGATTTATGGTACCAGGTATGAGTTTTCTCTTCTGGAGCAGGTCTTAGAACCATTAGAAAGCAACTGGTTGGCCTCATAACATTGTTGTTGCTATTGCACCCCTGGGCATATCTTGCCAGATTAGTTGTAATTCCGAGGGTTCTATGGTAGAAGAGGTTTGTTGGAGTGTTTGTCAGTTCAATTCTGGACCTGGAGAATTAGCTGATAGAGTAATAAAATATTCCTGCTTCATTTCCAAACGAATCAGCCAGTGATTTTGACAGCTTCTAGCTCACTGTCTTGTCTAGAAAGGCAATTCTTAGGTATGAGTCTGACCTGCAGTTCTCTGTATGTACATATAATACATGATTAGGATACTGGATATTTTATAGTTCTTTTAACTGTTCAGAAATGTGGGCTTCAGTAAAGATATGTTAATAAGGATTGTTCATATCCACATACTCATTTATGGAGAGATGGTTCAGTAATTAAGAAGTTAAGAGCACTTGTTGCTTTTGCCAGTGAACCCACATATGGTTCCCAGCACCCATGTTAGTCAGTTCACAAACTGCCTGTAACTCCAGTTCCAGGAAATCTTAACACCCCTTTCAGGCTTCTGCAGAGGTCTGCACATATGTAACATACACATGTAAACATACACATGAATAAATATAAAAAACAAATTTACCGGTAAAATTAAAGTAAAAAATATAGAAGACATTGTGTGGACCTATACACACGTACATCCTAATGTATTGTTCTGCTTTCTCTTAGTATTCTGAAATCCTGAAGTTGGGCACTTTTATAAAGAAAAGTTGGTGCTGATGAAATGGCTCAGTTGGCAAAGTGCCCACTGTGCAACCATAAGAACATGAGTTCATAGTCCTCAAATTCTTGGAAAAGAGCCAGGTGTAGTTGTTGCACATCCAACACTGTAGTGCAGGGAACAGCAGAGGCTGTTGGATTTCTGGAGCTTGCTGGCCAGCTGGTCTAGTCAATCAGTGAGCACTAGTTTCAAAGAGGAACTGTCTCAAAAAGATAAGGTGGAAAGCAATTGAGAAACATAGCCACAACCTCTGTCTCCCACATATGTGCATAACACATGCATAAAGATGCTCATGCCAACACTTCATGCACACATTTATACTTTACCCTCACTCCCAATAAAAGAAGTTGCTTTAGATCATAGTTCTAGAGATTCAAGGACATTGGCTTGGTTATGGTGAGGAATTCATTTTGAGTGTCCTTATGGTTGTAGATGGAGAAGTCACATGGTGAGACAGGAAACCAGAGGGCAGGGGAAACTCTTTTGAGAACTAAACCACTTCAAGGGCTCTTCCCAGTGACCTAATGATTTTCTTCTAGGACTTCTTAAAAATCAGATTATTTTTTAATATCACACTGGGGACCCAATTTTCAACATATAATCCTTTGGGGACATGTTGAACTATATGCATCATGGCATCTATTTACCTGAGAATGGTCAGACCTGGTTGACTGGAAAATTCATTTAATTAGACTTAGAACATTTCTGCTGCTGAGGAAGTTTAGTAAAGTTTCTCATTTAAAAATTGCCTTAATTGTACCCGATTATAATACACTATGATTTGGTATTCCTGTTATTATATAGTAGCTTTAACTCTAGAAATATTTTGACCATAACCTATAGAAATGTATTTTACTTTTAGGATCAGTATTTTATAGACACACACACACACAAACACAAACACACACACCATTAATTTATGGCACTGAAGGTCTCATTAAGCACGTTGTTTTTGGCCAGGCATGGTGGCACATGCCTTTAATCCAGATTTTGGGATGAAGAGACTGGTAGGTGAGTTTGAAGCTAGCATGGTCTACACATTGAGTCCCAGGATAGTCAGGCCTATGTGGACACACCCTGAAGCAGAACAAAACAAACAACAAAGAACAATATGATTTTTCTTACTTCATGTGTGCATTCCATTTTCTTTTCCGTCGCACAATGTCATCTTATATAGTTGCTGTTTAACAGGACTCACGAGGGACTAGTGGGGCCTGATCCAGTTTAGAGAATATAAAAACTGATTAGTAGTCTCTCTTTCTTTTACCTTCCTTCCTTTCTTCTCCTCTTCTCCCCCACCCCTCTTCTCTCCTGCTTTTGTTTGTTTGTTTTCCCTTCTTTTAGGTGGTAAGTTTGGAAGATAGTTCTTGGGTTTTATTCACAGGAATGTACAGGGAAATCATTGAAATCAAGTTTCAGAAATATTAAGTAATTTTAGATGATGGGTTCTAAATCTTTTGAGACAATTTTTTGTAGTATGTAATTAAGGAAATTGATGTCCATAATTTTGACATTATGGTTAATGATTTAGCTTTAAAAATAAGTGTTTGTTCTTTCCTTAGACAACTGCTGTTGGAGTAATGCCAGAAGCCAGTAACTGGGACACTTGGTGCTAACAGAAGCATGTGATGTAGTGGCTAGCCATCACATCACAAATGTCTTCACTCATTTCAATTTCAGAGAGGCTTGAAGACACATTCTAATACGTTTTTTATAGAGGGTGTATAAAACATTTAGTACCTCAAATTAGCCTTTTTGTAATAAATACATAGTTTTAATTTTCTATTTCTTGAGAATTTCATACATTAATACTTTATATTAGTTCCACCTTTCTTCCTCCAGCTCCTCCTATGTCCTCTTTATTCCCATTCAAATTCAAGGGCTCTTCTTTTTTATTGTTATAGTCACAAGAACACACACACATGCACACATACAAAACCTAGTGTTGTAATAAAACAAATAATAGGCAAATATATTTTTATTTCATGTAACAAACCTGTTGGGAAGTACTACCGTCACAAATAAGATTTGAATATACAATTTGATATTAACTTTATGTTATAATTTTATACTTACAAAGAATTATAATATTAGAGATGCATGAAATCTTTTTCTTTTGCTACAATAGTATTTTGAGAGCATAATAAATTAGTTTTAAAATCTGAAACTTATTGGTGTTGATTTGGTTGGCACAGAAAGCAGAACTGTACAGACACGTTTTCACACTGTGTCTCTGTTTTATCTGGTTGTGTCCTTGAAGAGGTTAGCTCTCTGTGTAGGTCTTAAATGACTACACCATGCTGAGTGTTCTGAAGATTTGTCAGTGATTGTCAGAGTATACTAGTCCCTGTATGTCTAGTCAGGCTATGCCAGTGTTCTTCAAATCTAGAAGCTCTTTTAGTAGTGGATATCACTGTATAAAAATTGACGATGTTTATAAAAATAAGGCAATTGATTGTTCATGTTTGCTTCTTCTTAAAGACAATTTTAGAAAGCATCCTCTTGACCTGTTCCCTGTCTTTTAAAATATATATCTTTTAGCCTCTAATATACACATATATAATTATGTTTTTTATTTCTACGTAGTAGAAGGATTAAAGTTTTAGTTAAAGGAAAAACATCTGTTATAAAAATTGCAACATCCTCAAGCATTATAAATGTTTGTGTTATGAAAAATTGTGAACAGGGCGTATTTCTTTGACACTCCTAGTAGTTGCCGTGCCTACTCTTTAAGATCTACTTGTTGGTTGTCTTTCTTGTGTCCTTTCAGTCTGTCTGAACAGATTGTCTCATTCTTGCATCTACATGCATGGTGCTGCAGTACTACATTGGCTTTTCTTAGCTGTTGTTTTTCTCTTTAAGCATCTGGAATTTAATTAGACACACTGAGTCACATCTAGTCATATTTGTGCTTCTTGTTTGACTACTAGAAAAAGAAAAAATAAATTCATTTTGCGTGGGTGCTAGACTGAATACTATGTAACATTCTTTCTCATTTTCTTAACTTAAATATTTTTAGGTCTTTTATAGTGTGTCTATTGAGATGTTTTAGACACTTAAAAAACATAGTTGGATTTTAAACCACAGATATTACTTAGTTTTCAGAATCGATTGCTTCTGAAGTTTACTTATTTATTTTCAGGTGCTAAGGTTGGGGTTCAGGGCCTTGACTTGTGTGCTAGGCAAGGATATGGTGAAAGAGCTAGCCCCCCTCCCCCCGAAATTATTCCTTGTTAGTTGTTTTTTTTAAAGATCACGTCCTCATTTGAAAACGGGATTCTTTGGTGACAAAAATGCTGGAGGAGGAGTCGTGTACTTCAGATTAAGAAGTCTTCAGCTCTTTTCACTGTCAGATTTTGTGCTGCCTTTGAATTATCCACTAAAAGTCATGAGGTTTCAGCACATCTGCTCTGGCTTCCTACTACTCTGTAGTCTTTTCTTCATCCTCATCTATTTAATAGTAACTTTATCTCTGTTTCTTCTCGGAGTGAACTTGCACTTACCCTTTCACTTAAGTCTATGCCAGAAACAGAGATTCTTATTCTCGCGCTTTCTTTTGTTTTATTTGTGCCTTGTTAATAACCACACTTTTATTAATTTTGCCATAATTTTCATACATTATTTTATTTTATTGTGAAATTAATTCTGAAGGTTGAAAATCAATGACCTTGGCTTGTGCTGTTTAAGACTAACTTTGAACCTATGTAGTTTGCTAGGTTTACCTTTTCCCTGGTAAGCATTTCTTTGATGATTTTCTTATCCTTCCCCCTCCCTTCCCTTCTCTTTCCTCCCCCTTCCTACTTCCTCCTCATTCCCCTTTGCCCTCTTTCCTTTTAGCTTTCTTCCCTTCTTTCCTTTTTCTCTCCCTTCGTTTTTTTTTTTTTTTTTTTTTTTTTTTTTTTTTTTTTTTGAGACAAGTTGCAATCTGTAATATAGGTTGTCCCGAACAGTGTTTCTCAACCTATGGCTCGTGACCTCTTTGGTAAACTTTTATCCAAAAATATTTACATTAAAATCCACAACAGTAGCAAAATTACAGTTATGAAGTATCAATGAAAATAATTTTATGTGTGGGGTCAGCACAGCATAAGTAACTGGTGTGAAGGGTCCCAGCATTAGGAAGTTAAGAACAGGCTGGGGTCAGACTCATGGATAACCTGTCTCAGTTTCCTGAGTATTGAGGTTATAGTTGGGAGCCGTTCTGCCCAGTGCTGCTTTCCTTTTCCTTGTTCCTATTAGTAGCTGTTGTTGGCTGGAGGCTGGAGACATTGGACTTTGTTATTACTATGTTTGAATTTTGCTTTTTATTCTTTTGAAAAAGTGTGGTTTTGCTTTATATATTGGGATTGTTCCCTTTTTTGTCTTTTAAAATCCTATTTACTCTAGTATCACTTTGATACTCTGTGTATTACTGTATCTTCTAGAGGCTCCAAGGAAAGAATTGTTTTTAATTTTGTTGATTAAATAAGTTGGTAGTCAGTAGTTTGCCTCCACCTCCTTTTGGTAGGAAGAACAATTTTCATACTAGATTTCCTTAGATGTCTAGTGGTCCTTGGTTATCAGTTTATATTTGTGAAAGAGGGGATTAGGGTATGCATTTAGATTTTCCTTAAAAAGCTCTTAGAGTTTTGCATACAAATAAAAAAAGTTTGTCAACTGGAAGTACCAAAAACTTCATTGATCAATGTATAATATGTGTAACTGACCTTGCTCCAAGCATCAGGGATCATAAAAAGTTACACGTAAGAAACTGTATTATTAAATATTAACGCTGCTTCATGGGTGCTCTCATAAAGTTCTACCACTATTTAGGTCTGTCCTAAAACTTAGCAATCTTCCTTAGTCTCCTAAGTTAACACTTAGGATTACAGGCATGTACCATATCATGCATATCTCCAGGGTTCAACTGGAGATTTTGGGTATATATGTGTGTATGTGTATGTTGTTTTTAGTGTGTGGCTGTGGTGTCTGTGTGTAGGTCAGAGGTCCACGTTCCCGTGTTGACTCCTTGCCATTCCACTTTGTTCAAGACAGGGTCTCCTGTCGTTGGCATAAATGAGGCTAGTTGGCATTCTGGAGCTTCTGGAGATTCCTGTCTGTGCCTCCCTTTTGTCTATAAGGGCCTGTGCTGGGTTTGCAGATAATTCAATGTCTGCCTTTACTCACTGAGCTGTCTCTCCTGTCCCTATACCTGAGAATCTTGGTTTTAAACTATTTTAATTTCTAAAAAATAGTTTTAGAAGTAGGAATTCTATGTAGTTTATGAATAGTTTCTTAAATGTTCTGAACTAAGTGAAGTAAAATTAAGACTTGTTTTAGTTTCCTAGTAATCACTGACATGTTCTTTGACTTGTCCCCCTTACCTGGCATGAATGATTTGCTAGGCAGTTTCCTTTGCTTTATTTTCATCTATCAGAAAGTTCAGTTTTGAGAATGGACTCATTTTTCAGCTATTAAAAAAGCCTGTTCATTTTCTAGGCTCTATTTTAAGACTACTTCCTACGTCTACTGATTTCCCAGCTTCAGGCGTGGGCCTTAGCTTGGGGTCCTCTACCAGGAGAGGTCTTTAGGGCTTTGTCTCCTCTCCTCCTCCATCATGCACTGTGCCACCCTGTCCTGTTGTGAGAATGTGCACTCCGGGAAGTCTTACGTACCTATTACACAGACAGCAGTCTACAGGCATCTCTGTGTGTAGATATGCATTCACAGGCTTCACCAAAAAGAAGCACTCAGGAAATGGGGAAGGGCAAATAGGCTGAGAGATGAGAAGTATGTGAACATTGGTGAACATTTTTACTCCATTCGTGAATCCTTAAATTTAGAATATGCTTTTTGATAGCTCACTGTTTACTCATAAGTGGAAAGCTATATATATTGAAAATACAAAAATTTACCAAAAGAAAACAATTTTTTTCTAAATGGAAAAAAGCAGAGAAGGGATTTTTTAAGCGTTTAAAAAATGATTGCTGTGTTCATTAATTATTTAAAATAGCTGCATTTTAAAGTAAGCTTTATGCACAGATATGGAGATATGTTATACTTTGAGATATTGTGCTAAATTTTTACTATGTGAGTGAACATCTTAAAAATTTATTTATTTATTTATTTTTTCATTGTTTCTGATCTGGTCACTAACAGGGACACTGAAAGCTCCTACCAGTGAATCAAGACCAGCATTTTCTTTGAGAACTCTAGCACACCAGCACAAATGCCAGTTTATTTATAATTATATATTTCTATGTATATACATGTGCATGTGTGGAGGTCAGAGGACAGTTTGTGGGAGTTGGAGCACGATGCATTTACCCCCTCTCAGCTATCCTATCAGTCCAGCTATTATTTTAAAAGTCACACTTTGAGGTACAAGGTACATATAACACAGTGTGCAGGCTAGTTTTATGCATTTGCAAATATATAGATAGGTGCCCATAACTCTTGATAATAAAGGTACAGGACACACGCTTCCACCAGGAAGTTCCTCTGTACTATTTTCCAGTGAACCACCCTCTTAGTATAACTGCTCCGAGTTGTTTCCATAGCTTAGTTCTGTTGCTTCTAGGATTTCAATAATCAGAACTCAGTTGTGCCTGATGTCCTTCTACTTACTCCTGATTCAAATAGGATTGGTGTTATATTGGTATACCAATTTGTTTATTCTTCTGTTGAGAGTACTTTGTATCCAGATTTGGTTATTATAAATAAGGCTACAATGAAAATGGGTGACAAATCTTTGTAAATACATTATTTTATTGATAGGCTAGGATAAATATACCTTTTACTTCATAAGAAACTGTCAAACTTGGTCCCATTGTTCTACTGTTTTATATGTACACCAGCAATTAATGACAGGTCTATGTGTTTTTCATTTCTATTAGTATTCTTTTGGTAGACTTTTTAATTTTTTAAGATTTGCTTTATTTATGAGATGAAATGATACTTTTATGGTTTTAATTTGTATTCCCATGGTAAGTATGATATTAAGCAAAATTTCATTCATTTATTGATTATTTGCTTACATTCTTTGTGGAAGGTATTCTCCAAATTTTTAATAAAAAGGATAAAAATTATTTTAATTGTTGTATACTAATGTATATTCATAAGTATGTGAAATAATTTCCCTTAATATCTAGTTTCTGTTCAGTTCTAATTTTTAAGTTTTTATTTTATTTTTCTTTTATACACTGCAAGTTTACAAACCTATTTTCCTTTATGGTTCTAATATTTGCCTTTAGACTGTGATTCATTACATATCATTCTTTTATGGCTTGAAGCAAGGTTCATTTTTTTTTTTTCACATAAGTGTACAGTTGTTTTCCATGTCACTGTTGACTTGACTTGGTGTCTTAGTAGAAAATCAGCTGTCCATTGGTGTGGTTCTGTTTTGGACTCCGTTTCATTTACCTGTTCTGTAGTATTTTCATATTGTTTTGATTACTGCAGCTCTCTAGTAAGCCTTGAAATTAGGTGCTGTTGTATGTAATTTTGTTTTTGTTGTTTGAGATTGTTCTAAATTTTTATACTGTCTCTAGGGACAGTTTGTCTAGAAAACAAACTCACTGACCTGTCACTTGGCAGTGTGTTGATTCTACAGATCTTTACAAAAATCACATTTTGAGGTGTTCTATTACTCCTTCCTTGTTTCTGTGTGTAGCTCAGTCAGGGCATTGATGCATGTGTCACCACAACCTAGCTTGAAACTGTACTGAAAAGAATGGATTGTGTAGATGAAAGTAGGTGTTCATGAGTAACAGCTGAGAGACTAGCCATAGAGCATACAAGTATTTGATGGCTGAGATTTCTACGGAAAATGTGTGGTTATGCTTTTCGAAGTCTTTAACTTTTTTAATGCTTTTAGAGTTTTCATCTGTGTATTACAGTATATTCAATACACGTATATTCATGAGGCATGGTGGTATACGACTGTAATCTTACATGTCTGAGTCAGGAAGATTCCAAGTTTGAGACCAGGCAGTGATACATAATACGGCCCTGTCTCTAAAGGAAACTTTAATACCTATCTTCTTTAACATCTTAGCTTTGTGAAGTTACTATTTTTAAAGACTTATTTTGAGTGTTACATAAAACATTTTTTCCTTGAGATACAGGAATGCTATGTTCTTATATTACCAGTTCTGTGATTCTTTCCTATATTTAAAGAATAATAAATGAAGACCAAAGGAGAACATCCTTTTGAAAAGTAAAAAGTATACAATAGTGAAGAAAACACTTTAAGATTAAAAAATTTCAAAACATGTTTTATTTTTCTGCTTTTAAATAGAAGATTAATATTGATTTCCCAGACTTTGAGATATCCTTTTTTTTTTAAAAAATGAGATAACTTTTAAATTGCAATGTCTAGGCTAGTTAGTGTGTAATGTTTTGTGAATACATTATTCTCCTTTGTTATTTTAGAACCACCAGATGTCTGATTTCTAGGGTTTGTGTTTGTGGGGGATAGGGAGATGCCTCAGGTGGCAAAGCACCTCCTGCACAGACGGGATCCAGTGTATGGGTCCCCAGCACTCCTGTCAGAAGCTGGACATGATGTGCTTCTGTAACCTGTTACTGGAAGGGGCGTGGACAAAGGCATCCCTGGAGCTTGTCCTGCCAGCCTAGCAAATCTGTGAGCACTGGGTTTATTAAGAAACACCATCTCAAAAAACAAACATACAACAACAACATCAACAAACAAAAGATTGAGGAAGACACCTGTGGTGATTTATATAAGAACATACCCCATAGACACATACATTTGAACCCTTGGTCACCAAATGGTGGTACTATTTGGGGAGCTTACAGAATCTTTTGAAGGTGTAGTCTTGGTAGAGGATGTGCGCCACTAGGGCTTGGCTTAGAGTTTACAGTCTTACCTCACTTGCAGTTTGCTTTCTCTGTTTATTTGTGGTTAAGATAAAATCTTTCTGGAGGCTTGATGACCCAGTGTAGGGGAATGCTAGGGTGATAAGGTGGGTGTGGGTGTGGGGGAGCACCCATACAAGGCAGGGGATGAGGGCATGGGGCTTGTGGAGGGGAAACTGGGAAGGGGGATAACATTTGAATGTAAATAAGTAAAACAAACCAATTTGAAAAAAGATACAATCTCTCAGCCTTCTGCTCAGGCCGCCTATTGCCTTGCATTCCTTACCACAGTGGCCAAAAGAAACTCTTCTATAAGCTGATTTTGATTATGATGTTTCATCATAGCAACAAAAACTGATAAAACACCTGATTTCTACCTCTGGCCTTTATATACACATGTACATATGTGCACATACATTTTCATAGTTGTATAAACATCTACACACATATACCACACATTTATACACAAATATACACATTTTTTTAAAAGTTAAATTTTGTTTTTGTAACGTTTGGTATTAAAGTACAGACATAAAAAGTAATGGTTGATGTAAGAGTCTACTGTGCTTTGGTTTCACTGACCTCAACAAATAACCTAAGCTTTTGTCATTTAATTTTCTAAATATGTATGTCACCTTTGTTAACAGTTTTCTCTTCTTAATGTTATAGCTCTCTATCAGCACCAGCTTATATCACCGAGAAGATCATTTTAAAGGCATACCTTGCTGAGAAGACAACTGAGAAGTTGTACGGATGGGATGAACACGCATCACTTGACTGACTATCTGCTGAAGTTTGGATGCTGACGTGGCTCATAGGGCACTGCTGCCTAGTGATGCACCTGCTCTACAGTACCCCATTTCATTGTGCTTGTCTTGATTAAAGAATTCAAAGTGGAGTACCGCAAACTTGATATGGATAATAAAAAGAAAGACAAGGACAAATCAGATGATAGAATGGCACGGCCCAGTGGTCGATCAGGGCACGGCACTCGAGGAACTGGGTCTTCTTCATCTGGAGTTTTAATGGTTGGACCTAACTTTAGAGTTGGGAAAAAAATTGGCTGTGGCAATTTTGGAGAATTACGATTAGGTAAGATTGTTTTCTTTATTCCATTGTCTGAAGAACAGTTTAAAAATGAATACACTTGTAAAAGTACACTTTTGCTTTAGTTATAAGTTCTTTAAGTATATAGTTAGGGGCTTTAGTTGATCACTATTTCCCAAAATGTTGGTTATAAAAAAAAATACAGGTATTGAAACTTTCTTATTTGTGCTTTTATTTGTAAGGAATTCCCAAGTATCTGACTGTCTATTTGTTTGAGAGTAACCATTCTCATTTCCTAAGAATTTGAAAAACAGCAAAAAAGTAAATTTAAAACACCAAGCAGGGGCTGAAGAGGTGACTCAGAGGCCCAGAGCACTGACTGATCTTCTAGAGCACCCACATTGTTTGAGTCCTAGTATCCACGTAGCAACTCAGAACCGCTTGTAACTCATCCTAGGAGATCTTTGCCTTCTTCTGACCTTCTTGAATAGCAGGCTCAAGTATAAGGGCACAGATATATGTGTGTATGTATGTATGTGTATGTGTGTATATATGTATATATCTATGCACTCAAAAGCCCATACAGGTAAAAATGAATAAATAAAAATCTTAAAACTGTCATAGTTTCCAGTAAGTTTTTTGTTATATAGTACATTTTGGGGGGATAATTACATTCTGTTTTCATATTTCAAAACATTTAGTAACTGAGCATTTTAGAGTCTTATATGTAGCTTAAAGTCAAGATAGTGACAATGAAAAATTAATGACGTTTACATTGTTACAGTTCCTTGTTTCTCTGTATTATTCTCCCCTTTCCTTCCTTTACCTTGCTGTGTCTGTGGTAAGGTTTAGGATCATTTCTTTAACTGGCATCTCAGAGCATAGTTTGGAAAATGTTGGGTTTCCCGAAGCTCAGTCTACTTCAGGAACCAAAAGGAAGACTTGCCAGATGCCACAAAGCAAGCAGTTCAGTGGCATATTTAGATGTGAGATACCAGTCTTACTCCCAGTGCATTAGAGCAGCTGTCTCCATTGAAAAGAAACAAGGAATGTGCTGTAGTAACACAGGAGTCAGTACTTAGGTAGTTAGGTACATTAAGGACTCTCCTCATTGGACCACCAAGACCGAACTTGAGGTGAAAAAAACTGACTTTACAGTTTTGAGTCCCACCTGCTGTTGAAAATAAAGCAATTTGTGTTTCTACTGAGCTATCTCTTTTCATTTTGTAAAAAAACACACTAATTTGTAGTCTCTTCTATTTCATTTGCTTTGTGTTGCTAATGGACATTAAATATGAATGAATGAAGCAAGCTACTAAGCTAGTGATATTCTTTGTTCATAGCTGTAAATATGGTGTAGTTGGCAAATTCTTTTGCATTTAGTAAAGATTAGATATTTGAAAGGGCAAATATTTTATGGGTTGCTTTTGAAAGATTGTGAATTAATTTGAATTTTCTAAGTTGTTTCTTACTTGGGAGTTAGAGAAATTATTTACTTTTTGTTAAATTTTGAGATTATCCATCCAATTCTTAACATTGGTCAGATACTGAAAGAGTTTATGAATTCTTTTTCTAGGTTATCGGAAATAATACATTTATGAGTATAATATAAAAGATTAACAGAAATAACTTTTTATAATATACAGTCTCTGCGTATGTGTGTTCACACAGAACAATTCTAGTAGTCATCTTAACCAGAACAGTATGAGACATAGTGTCTCATAAGCTGCATAGTAAGATTACACTATATATTGTGGGGCACTCCTTTCTTTGTGAATGAACAAAAATAAAAACAGTGTTCCTGCTTGGTCTCTAATTATATCCAATTAAATGATTATGTAGGTGTTATATATATGTGTGTGATACTTAAGTATTTATTTAAATATATAATTTATATATGTATATCTTGAAAAGTCAAGCTAATATACTATAATAACATATGAGATTTTTTTCTGCAAAGATTTGTATAAAATCAATTATACCAAAATTGAGCGTGTTGAATCAATGAGTTTATTGGAGTTAATTTCAGTAGTCTAGGTTTGAGGCTACTCAAAGGCAGCTACATTACGGAAGAACCCACCATAACTGGGTGTCAGCTCAGGAAAAGTTGCATTTCTGGAGATCTCTACTTGATTTAGAGGCAGCTCGAGTAGTCAAAGTAGTGTCTTCCTTATTCATCTTGTGGGTAAAAGAGTCTCTTCCCTAAGCAGCTATTTATTGCTTCCATAAGCTTAACCGTGGGGAGAAATCCTGTGTATCTGGAAGTTTCAGCCCTCTAAGATTTAGAAGATTATTTACTTCCTGAGCTTCATGCTTCCTTCTCTCTTCAGGAGGGAGTGTTTTCATATACAACATATATATATATATCTGCTCTACTATAAATGCCATTGTTTTATGAATATTTAACTATTTTACATATATGCACCTATATTCATAGATATAAACATACAGAGCTAAATTAGTCATTTTAAGTTTTCTTATTCATAGACCACTAAGAGGGCAATTTATTACTGTCTTTTCAAAGCCCTTCATGGTTTCTTTGTTTAGAAAAAAGTCATAAACTTTTTTTGGGTTGGCATGGATTCTGTAAAGTGTTTTTATTAACCTTTATTTTTATGTGTATGTATTTTTCCTGCATGTATATATGAATACCATGTGTGTACAATACTTGGAGAACTTGCAGAGGTTAGAAGTGGGTTTCAGATCCACTGGGCCTGGAGTTACAGATGGTTGTGAGCTGCCATATTGGTGCTAGAAATCGAACCCAGGTGCTCTGGAAGAGCAACAATGCTCTTACTGCTGAGTGCACTCTCCATCTCTGCTTTGAATCCTTAAAGTACTTTTATTAAAGCCATATTAATAAGAACATCCTGAACATTTGGGGTGTGTGTGTGTGTGTGTGTGTGTGTGTGTGTGTGTGTGGTCTGACTAAGAGAGAATATGAGGTTTACCTTTTATAGGTGTTTATTTTCTACAAAGATACCCAGAGCTATTTATTGCTGTAAAATGATGTTTCTTATATTGTAGGGCACATTAAATACTTTAGACCTCTTTGATACCTTGTTGTAACTTTGCATACATGCCTAGTTGCCCAAAAGAGACACAGCGCTGTCTACTGCTAGAAACTGTTCTTACATATTATTAGGTTTTCAAAAAAAATAAGACTGAGGTTAAAAAACAAACAAACTGGTAGACAACAAATTTAAATTTTATTTAAATCAATGTTACATTTTTATTTTAAATGATGTGCCGATTTGTTTTTTTCTTTTATCTTTATGTATTGGCAGTAAAGCTTGTTTTTTTTTTTAAACCTGTTGATAGATCTATTTCAAGTTTATATACAGTCACTCCGAATTCCTAGAACTGTTTTTGACACATACTGAGTGACATCAGACATAGTTAGTCAAAACAATAGGATTATATTGTGTTATAGTCTTTGAACATCTTTAAAAATATTTTTAAAACTTTAGCAATTCTATGCATATGTGTAAATGTATTCTGAGCCTCCCACCTCCTATCTTCTTCCCAAATGCCTCTGGACTCTTCTTCCCAACAATTTCCCCTCCTACTCTCTCATGTTTTATTTTTAGAGAAGGATCATACTGAATTTAATTAGGACTGCCTGCCCTGGGTGTGGAGTTATTTCCTAGAGCATGCACACTAACTAGCCAGTGGACACATCTCATTGAGTACAGTGCTTCTCCTCACCCTCACAAGTGCCAGCAGTTCCTCAGCTAGTGATGGCACCTCCTCCCGAGCTGCAGTGTTGATGGGCTCCATACTATTCTGGTCTTGTGAAGACAACCTCAGTTGCTGTAAGGTCATGAGTTGAGTCATCGCGTCCTGCCCAGAAGATAGCATTTCACAGAATGCCTTCTGTCCCTTTTTCCTCCTTAATCTCTGAGCCTTGAGGGTTCTTCAGTACTTCAGCCAATAAAGCTCATTATAACATGAAGCTTCTCTGGCTCACGTTAATACTGGCAGTAATTACGGTGTGAATTGGACTAAATAAAGGTGAAGTGCCTCAGATCCCTCTTGCTCTAACAGTCTTTAGTTGCTGCTGTATAAGGTCAGATGTGAGCCTGTTGTCTACATCAGTGTTTACAACCTTAGTGTCTGATGAGGGTCTTCATGAGGGTCTTGTCACTTGCAGGAAAGGAACTCATTACTGTTCAGTATATTGACTCTTATCTCACCAAGTTTGAGTGATAAGGCTTTTTCCTCACCTTCCCCCCCGCCCCCCGTTTTGTTGGGTGTTTTACCTGTACGGGATGTCTGTGCATCATGTATGTGCAGTGCCCTGGAGGGCAGAAGAAGGTGTTAGATCCCCTGGACTGGAGTTACAGATGGTTGTGAGCTGCCATGTGGTTCCTGGGAATTGAACCCAACTCATCTGGAATACACAGAAGTCTTCTTTGGATATATTTAAAAAAAAAAAACATTTTGTTTGGGGAAGAACCAGTTCTTAGAAAAAGAACGGTCACTAGAGACTTAGGTAGGAGCATGCTTTGGGTATTATCCAATTATCCAGTCCCCAACTTTATATATTTATGTCTTACTGTCTTCATCCTCTATACTCAGGAGTAACATTCTGTGCAGTGCTATTAGAGACCAGCCCTCTACCCAAAGTAAATGGAACTATGGAGACACAGTAGTCCTAATCTGTTTATTTTGCCCTGCCCTTTCCTCAGAACTCTAATAAAGGCCTTTGCTTAAACTTTCCTTGTGCTTTTGTCTCTGCCACCTACCCAAATGGTGCTTTTACGACCCTCTATGCCAATGGTTCTCAACCTTCCTAATGCTGCGACCCTTTAATACAGTTCTTCATGTTGTGTGACTCCAACCATAAAACTATTTTCATTGCAGCTCCATAACTCTAATTTCGTTACTGTTATGAATCAAAATGTAAATATGAATCATAATGTAACTAAAAAATCATAATGCAAATATCACATTAGGCAATCCCTGTGAAAGGATGGTTCTGCACCCAAAGGGGTCATGACCCACAGGTTGAACGCCACTGCTCTATGACATTCTATGTAACCCCCTCAGAAAGTAGCAAGCTTTGTTCCCTGGAGTTTCACTTCTATTTTCTTGTGGCTCTGCCTGAATGACATTACATTAAAAACAAAACAAGCCCACAAACTCAGAACAAGGGTATTATATATAACTGTATGAATTTGTATATCTAAAATAAGATGCTGTGCGTGCCTTTGGACATAATTGAGTTGATCACAGGAGTTTCTGTAGCTTTTCTTACTCGTTTTCCCCACTGTTCTTGTTCCTCACAGCTCCTTATTTGGATGCTTGTGCATGAAAATTACAATGTTGAAATTCCATATGCTCTATCTCCATAACATACAGGCTTGAGTAAATTCATTATATTTATGTTTATTGAATTTTTTCTTAAAAAACACCTGAAAATGCAAAGTGCTTGAAAATGTAAAAATAAATGTAAAAATAAAGAGTAGATCATGGGAATGATAGAATAGCTTCATGCACAAGGACAGTTGTCACCGAGTTTGCCAAGTTTAATCCTACCTTCATGATAACAAGTGAGACTGACTTCTATGGGTTATCCTGTCTTCTTCATGTACTCCATGGACAACTATGCCCTGCCAACCCTTTCCCAATAAACAAACAAGTGTAAGCAATTTAAAAATTGATAATGATGCTATGGCAACAAATTTAAAGATTCCCAAATACAGTCATTTTCATCACATAGAACAGACCAGAAGGAGAATGCCCAAGAGACCTCTGTCTGCTCAGTGTGGGTTGTAGTGTCTGCAGGGTGATCTCACTAGCTGTTACTCCTTCCCAGTTAACCAAACAGAAGGAAGAAGACTCAGGAACATATTCTATTCTTGGAAATTGGAAGTGTCATACTTCATGACCATTGGTGTGAAATTAGTCACTTGGCTACCTTAAGCTGAAAATGCCTGGAAAATATAGTTTATTGCTGGGCCACTTTTTAAATATTGAGTTAATATTGTTGAACACCTACTAGTCCTGCTAGACACATGAATGTAACATCTGGAGGCTATACTTCTCTCTAATAACTCCTATTCCACAACGTCGGGAAAACCTCAAGTTCAACACAGCAGAAAACCCGAGTGGGAAATGCCACTTGAGATAGATGAAGTTATCAGTGAACTAACTCCAGTCCATTTGGAGCCTTAATGGATCTGTGTATCCCCCTCCTCCTATCTCACTCCACTGTTCAGACAGACACACTGCACACCTTTCACTTTTGTGTTTAGCACACTAACTAATTGTAGAACTGTGGCTATTCCTCAGGGACAAGACTGTATATTACTTATTCTTTGCTCATGGGTATGACTGTATAATCCACAGTTCAGCCTGCTATTTAATGTTAATAAAGATGATACTTTTTAGGATGCAACTTATTTTGTTTCTTTTTTTTTTTTTTTTGCAGTGATATAAAAGATTAGACTATATGAAAGCCAACAAAAATGTAGCTATGTTGGTTCTGTAGTATCTGTAACTACTCATCTTCTGGATTTTTCCTGCACATAGTTCAGAATAAAAATTATATAAATATATATAATTTTGTAAAAAGATTATAAAGCTTTAAGGAAATATATATTTTTTCATCTTTAAACTCAATTGTGAATTAGATACTAGTCTCTTAAAATCAGGTTCCTCATTGTTAGTAACATTCTTTACTTAGGTTTCCTGGAAGGCACCTATAGTCTCATATATGATGAGTTTAAAAATATGCATGAAAACAATTCTAGATGCTAAACCAAATTGCTTAAAATTCAAAATTTTGAAACTAAAGTTTGAAAACTGTGAGTTTAATGAGTTTCAGAATAGAACTTGATTTGTAACACTTAGTATTTTTGTTGTGTTAAATATTTCAAATATGTCCAGTCAATGAGATCTATGCTACTAGGCATTAATATAAATTATTCCACTTTTCCACACTTTTTTGCAATAAGGGCAATATTTAGGATATTTATCTGAATATCTTGCACTATAAAGATGGCAGAACATCTGAGGCCGAAGTTAGGAGCTGTATGAAAAGATAAAGGAAGCTGTACAGGAGAATGCCATGCTTGAAAATTGATAAACTGCCTGTATTGTTTTTAGCAGTCTGTAACTAGAGCTACTTTCTCCTTTTAAAAACAAATGTTCTGTTTTGAGTACATACAATAGGCATTTTTTGCTAATTAAAAATACTGGAAATTAAGAAACAACATGGGCTATTTTTATTTTATTTTTTGATGTATTTATAAAGATACATGCTAATTTATATTTCAGACTGACCTTCTATCTTTATTAGCTCTTATTCTCCATAGTATTCTTCTGGGGCTGTGCATCTGACCATTGGAATTTTCTTGGCTTAAAGTCAACATAAGGATAATTAGTTTATTTAAATTCTTTGCATGTTAGTGATGTTAACCTGATCTGTCATTTATGTGCCTTCATGTTTAACATAATTTTCTGTATTTAGAAGTTTAAAGTATTTCATTTAGTTAAATATGTATAAAACCTTTTATTCAAGTTTTCTTATCCCCAGAAATGTCTATATATTGAGATGATAGGTTTTTTTTTTTTTAAATCTCATTTCTTATATTTAACTCTAAATAGTTTCTCAAAGTAGTTAATGGATTGTTTTATTTTATCTTATTTATTTTATGAAACAGGTATTTTTGTGTAGCCATGGCTGTCCTGGAAGTAGCTCTGTAGACTAGGCTGGCCTCAAAAGCAGTGATGCACCTGGCTCTGCCTCTCATGTGCTGGGATTAAAGGTGTGCACCACCACTGCCCAGCTTGATTAGTTTTCTTATTTAATTATATTTTAAACATAGGTCAGAGTTTTTATATACTTGATATATATCAGATTAAATATGACCCAATAAGACAATATTCTATAATGGTTTAAAAGAAAATGGATGGATGAGGAGTTTCCTGTTCTTATTTTATATAGTAGGTGTTCTGGCTTCAAATGTATTCACTATTTACTTGAATATTGTTTGTTTTCCAAGTTGCACGCACTATTATAACAGAATATTTGTCTTATAATTGTATAGCATGTTTACTAGTGTCAGTTTCTACTTGGAACCTAAATGCATTATTGAGTTGAAAGCTAATTTAGCAGTTTTCTTGTTGTAAGAGTTGGAAGTAAAGAGTTTTGATTTATTTAATGTCTTACAGACTTTCTGATTTTAAACAATGCAGGTTCTAACAGTTATGTAAATTAAATTTAAAAGTATTAGCAGAATCTGACATATTTCTTCCTTTTTCAAGGGAAAAATTTATACACAAATGAATATGTGGCGATTAAACTGGTAAGTTCATACTGATTTTACAGTTATTTCTTTTAATTATTGGCTTATTAATTTTCCTTTTTTACACTCATAACTTGGATGGTTATTCAAAAGGAAAAATGCTTGCCTGAGCGGGCTTGTGTGACAATGGCCCTGACATCATTGCTGAAGCCAGTGACGTGTGTGTTCTCTGTGCTGGATCTCTTTACTTTGGCAGCATCATGGAAGTGAAACTTTGTAGTTGTCAGTGTTTTTAATTTAGGAAGATATTTTCAAGTGGATAAAAGCAAAATTTCTCTTTCTCATTAGACAAGATAAACATGCCTTTAGCATTCAGGATTGTATTTGAACACACACTTGGGTGCCAATTATTCTCCCAGGGTTTTTTCTACTGGTGTTTTATGAATCCGGTAAAGCTGGTTGTTGCTCGACTTCAGGGATTCAAAACTCCACGAGAGCTGACTGTCTTGGGAGTATTACAGAGTTTTATGTGCTCAGTGTGACAGGCACAAATTAGATCTCTTTGGAAGTGTTTGCATCCTGGAACTATCTTTTACTTATGTGTCCATTCATTCATTCACTCACTAAGACAGCTTATTCAGATCTGGCTGTTCTAGAATTCACTTTGTAGACCAGGCTGCCCTTGAACTCACAGAGATTCACTTCTTTTAAGTGCTGGGATTTAAGGCGTGTGCCCCAACGTGGTGCTAGGAGCCATTTTTATAAAGCATATGTTCTTATTCTGGTTGTTAGTCAAGTTTTCCTAAGATCCAGACTGACTTCGTGTTCTCATTCTTCTTACCCTTGTCACCCTTGTCTCTGACAGTATGACCTGTGTATTAGGGTGATATGAGTCAGACTGCTAGAGGAAAAGGCAGTGGGAGGAAATTAAAAAAAAAAAAAAAAGTAAAGAAGAAAGAAAGAAAGCTTTTGAACTGCAGTGGAAAGTCCCTACTGCTTGAAGTGTGCTGTTTCCTGTTCTTTCATCAAAATGAAGACAGGCGGGCAGGCTGTGGCATCACTGAGATACATGGGACTGACACTGGGCTTATCCTAATGAATTCTGCTGGTTTTAAGGTCTAGTCTCTGACTTTATAATACAAAGTCTGGTTTGGTTATGACAAGATTATCAGTGTTTTAAATTGGATTTATGGTAATCAGTCATGAGAGTCCTTTAATATAATCAAGCTCTTATAGATGTCAAAATTGAGAAAATAATTTCTGCCTTTGGTAACATTTTTTAATATTAAGATTCCAAGTGCCCAAATTAGTAGAAATATCATTTTGTTTTAAAAATATTAGTTTATTCTTTATCCATGTTATAAAAGTAGACAATGATCATATCATTTTCCCCCTTCCCTCTCTTTCTTCCTTCAATAAGTCTCTCTTGTATTTCACGTCTATTTAAGTGCTGCTTACATTCTTGTGGAGTGGTGTTGGGCTGTCCACTGGAGCATGGCCCACCTGTCACGTACACACCCTTCCCCAGTTCACACTCCCTTCTCCAGCAACCAACTGCCAATAGCTCATCAGCCAGGGAGAATGCCTTATGCATGCCTCCCCTTCATCCATGCTGATGTTGATGGTCTAGGGCTTTTGCAGGCAGCCTTAGCTGTCCTGAGTTCAGGAGGGAGTGGCCATGTCATGTTCAGAAGACAGCATTTTCTAGTACTCCTTCCCTCCTCTGACTCTCCAGTTCTTTCTGTCCCTTCTTCAGGGAGGGTTCAGGAATGAAGGGGAGCATGGGGGATTGATACCGTTGTCCTATTTAGGGCTGAACACTCCATCGTACTTATTCTCAGCACTTGACCAGTTATGAATCACTGCATTAAATAATTTTAAAAGGCTACATAAAAAGCCAATTCAAGCAGACAAGGGAAGTTAGTATGTAGGACTCATAGACTCAGCATGCAGGAACTGTACAGTCTTTGAATGGGCATTTTGACTTTGTTTGACATTGTTCTTTTTTTCCATGTTCTAACCCCTTGAATGACATTAGAATTGGAGGTGGTGTGCCAGGATAGAAATAGTGTGGTGTTCTGTGATGAAGTGGCCATAATGAACATCTCTGTGTAGACGGTATATCCTGTGTGAGAGCCACCGCTATGTTGACTGCTCCCTGTCTAGTTAATTCATCAGGTGGGACACTTAAGTCCTGTTATTTTCGGATTTAGAATTTGTTTGTCCCGTCCCTCCCACTTGTGCCTTAGTAAATACAAATCAACATCACTTTGCAGCCTCTTTTATATGTGAGATGTGGGACAGGGTATCCTTCCTTCTGTCTTTTTAGGCAGGGTTTCTTATAGCCCAGCTGGCCTTGAGTTTGCTGTGCAGCATAAAGATGACCGTGATCTTGTTGCTGCCACTTTTCAGGTGCTAGGATTATAGGTGTGCATCTCCACACCCAGCCTTTTCTTTCTAATATGCTGTGATCAGCACTACACACCAGCATTACTATTTCTCATAATTTAGGGTAATTGGGAACATTTTTATTTTCCTGGTTTGAGGTAAGCATGGCCTACAGTTATATTCTCTTTCTATTGGAAGATCAGAAAATCTTTTACATTTTGGTCCTTAGTTTACTGATTCCCATGTGTGTGGTTTGATGTTTTATTGTATCTCAGTGCAATAGGTAAGGTGTAATTTTGTTTACAACCAACTATAAAGATAGTTGAAAATGTAATATTTATATATTTTTGACATAACCCATTTCTGTATTTTAGTGAAATAAAGGCACTGTTTGATATTTTGAAACCAGGCCTTAGTGGATAGTTCAGTTCTGCCGCAGCTTGCAAGATTAATGCCTTATCTATGTGTTTCTACTCACACAATAACCAGTTGCCATGACTACTGAAAATGTCATCCTTTGGTGATGTGACTAGCTTCATAGTAGTATGGTAACATATTATTGCTGTTGAAGTACTGGAATCAAGCTGAAATTACTAAACTAAGCCAGGATAGTTCCTTTTCTTTTTGCCTGGAGGATATCAGTGATTAGATATACCTTTAATTTCAGTTGTAATGGTGTAAGTAGATACTGTTTCCCATTTTAAGGTTGTGTATTTTTAGATAGTTAACCAAAATTTATGGATAATATAGTGCTATGTGGAAGACACTAGTTTTATTACTTTATACTTTAAATTTTATATTACACACACACACACAGATGAGGAATTGCAGCATACAGAAAGCTTAGCTAACTTTCCAAATGTCACACATCTATTGAAGTTACACACACACACACACACACATATTGGTCAAACCTAGTATAATTTGGTTTAAATCTCTGTACTTTTAACTATTGCTCTTTATTGCCCCTCTAGGTTTAAGCTTACTGGTTTCTAGAAATAATCCTTATGATACTAAGTTTCCAGTGAGTGTAATATATATATATATATATTTCATTTCTTGGGCTTCTCATTCTTGAATCTGTGTGTTGCTTTTGATCATTACTGCCCTTTTCCCATCCAGTGCCCACTAAGCCTTCCCACTATATTGTCCAGATCTCTAATAACATATTGTTCCTACTTTCCCCTCAATAATGTATCTTCATAGTTTTCCTGTTAACCTTTTACTTCCCCTAGTCTCTTGTTTTTTTTTTTTATATACTTATGTTGCAGAAAACTATGTTTTTAATTTAATTTTTAAGAAAAATTCTGTTGGTTCTTCTGATAGTATTTTGGCCAAATACTTATTATATATATATATCTGAAGATGGTATAAATTTATTGAACATTGAACACAATTTTATTTTTATATGGATTGAGATATAGTGATACCCAGTAAAATATGAAAGTGTATATATGTTTAAACATTTGGAATTATAACTTAGTTTTCTCTTAACTGAAATGTCTTTGGTTTATTCAATTGTTTGCCTAGGAGCCCATGAAATCCAGAGCACCACAGCTGCATTTGGAATACAGATTCTATAAGCAGTTAGGATCTGGAGGTAGGTTATATGAATTTTAAAATTTGTAATAACACAGTTCATTATCATAATCTTTAGTTTCAAGAAATAGTATTTCAAATTTGATTACAGAATCATTTCTTTATTTTTTTAAATTGGGGCTGAAGATAGCTTCAGTAGTTGAGTACATGCTGTTCTTTCAGAAGATGGGAGTTCCTAGAACATATGTCTGGAAGCAAGGGCACCCTGGCAACTGCAACTACAGATGGTGTGCACTGTGGTGCACATGTGGAGGATAGGGGGTGACTTTTGCAGTTGGTTCTTTCTCTCCACCTTGGGTGTCGGGATCTAACTCAGATTGTTGGGCTTGGTGGCAAATGCTTTTATTGCTGAACTGGCCTAGGAAGAGTCATTTCTAAACTGCAAAAGGATACTATTTTACTTAATAGTCCTTTAAAAACAAAAGAATATGATGATCATACTAGTAGAGAACATTGTGACAAAATTAGTTTAGTCGTGCAAATAGTATCCACAGTGTTTGCCTTTTCAGCAATATTTACTGAAGTTATGATGGGTATAAAATGGAATGGTTCCATAAATATATCCACATGGTAATTCCTGGAACCTAGATTCACATATGGCAGAAATATGAATTGGCAGGATTATCCTAGATGTTATCTGGGTAAGCCCAAAATGCAAAATGCTAGTGTCCTTATTAGAAAGGCAGAAAAATTTGACATACACAAAAAAGGTTATGCTCATGGGGCATTGATTGGAGTGATGTGAATGAACCAAGGAATGCCTGCAGCTCTAAGATCCTGAGGGAGGCTCCCGGGTTCTCTCCTAGAGCCTGTAAAGCAGCAAGTCTAGCCCTGCTTTGATTCAGCCTCATGACTGACTTGATACACTGGTCTCTAAGGTGTAATACAGTCAGTTTTAAGCCATCAGATTTGTAGTAACTTCTTAAGAGCAGGTAATATAAATACTTCATATTAAAAATACTCATGTTTATATGAAGTTCTTAAATCTCATTGGGAATAGAGATTGGCAAAATATGGTAAAATTTTCTACTTATTTGTTACATTGTCTTCACATGGGAGGTTTTCAGAGTGCGATTTTTATGTATGCCTTGATTTTACTTGAATGGCTTTTCTCTAGTAGGGTATATTGTTTCCATACCTAATAAAATAGAATTTCTTGATGTGTACTTTAGAAGTATATTTACATTCTAGATGGTAGAGTTGTTTATTTTTTATAATGCAGCTTGCATTTTTCTATTGAGAGCATACACAAATAAGTATTTCTTACAATGTTAGTATACTTGAAAATTTGTATTATGGAGTATATTATAGATTTTTATATATTATCCTTCCCTATTTTTCTTTAGTAGCCTTCTCAGTCTATTTTGTCAGATATTAAGGTAGCTGCATCAGTTTGCTTCTTTGATTCATTTGCTTAGAATACTTTTCCCCATCCTTTTACCCTGAAATAATGTCTGTTCTTGATGTTAAGATGTGTTTCTTGGACATAGCAGAACTTAGTTAGACTGTGTTTTCCTTGGAGATTTTAGAATTAATTATTAATTTGTAACATTCATTAATTCTTGTTATTTTGTTGTGGTAATGTGGGCTTTTCTGTTCCTCTTGATTAACTGTCCTAGAATAATTTTTTTTGTGTCCTCTTGGGTGTAGTTAACCTTTTCATACTGAAGTGCCTTCTTTAGAGGTGAATTGGTGGGCAGGATTGCTTACATTTTCCCTAATTGTGGAAATGTTTTTCTTTTTCCTTTGATTGTGAGTGATAGTTTTGCTGAGTATAGTAGTCTGGGCAGGTGTTGGTGGTCTTTTAGAGCGTGTAGAAAAATCTGTTCAGGCTCATTTGGCCTTCAGAGTCTGCATTGAAAAGCCAGTTGTCATTTTTAATGAGCCTGCCTATGACTTGGTCGCTTTCTCTTGAAATTTTTAATATGCTTTATTTATTCTGTACATTTATTATTTGGATTATTAGGTATTGTGGGGTGTTTTGTTTCTGGTCAGGTTTATTTGATACTCTGTATACTTCTACTCTTGATATGTATCCCTTTCTTTTGGGGCAGTGTTGTTCTATAATTTTATTAAAGATATTTTCTGTGCCTTTAACCTGGTGTTCCCTCAGCCTCTATACCCAGTATTTATAGCTTTTGTTTTTTCATAGTGTCCCAGATTTCCTGGCTGTTTTGTGCCTCAGTCGGTCAGTTGGTCTGTCTGTCTCTTCTCTCCCTCATTCCCTCCCTCCCCACCAGCCCTCTCTCTAGATTTAACATTTTCTTTGACTAAGCCATCCACTTTTTCTACCTGTCTTCAGGATCTGAAAGTCTTCCATGTCTCTCTTGGTGAGCTTACTTATTGGTTTTTTGTTTGTTTGTTTTGTTTTTTAAAATTTTCCTGAGTTTTTCATTTCCAATTTTATTTTACTTTGGGCTTTGTTTAGTGACTCTCTTTCTTTGTCAAATTCTACTGCTATGTGTTGGATTGTTTTCATTATTCCATTCAGTTCTTTGTGCTTTTATAGTCTTTGTTAAGGCATTTATTCATAGTCTATTTAATGTAATTGAGCATATTCTTTCTCTTTCTACTGGCCACTTTCCAATTGTCTTAAGCGTACCATTACTGTTACTTAAAAAGGCTATTATATTTACATCTGTATTTTTATTGAATATTTTATTTATTATAGTTCATATGTTGTTTGCCTTCTCAGTCTTTCCTCTGCAAACTCCCCTCCCATCCCTCTTTCCTTTTGCCTCTATGAAGGTGCTCTTCTTCTTCTTCTTCTTCTTCTTCTTCTTCTTTTTTTAAATTGGGCAGTGTTTTATTTTCCTTTACAATTTAATAAATACTTGATAACTGCACATGGCGTAAGGCTGCTTGGTAGTTCAAAAAGGTCACAGTGGCGGTGTTTTCCTGACTGTGTAGTCTTCGGTAGTGAGTGGAATGACTTGTATGACATCACTGTCAAACCAGCAGGACTGCATTTATGCATCCATCGTTTTCAGGATTGTTGGTAACTTGGGCGTACTTTCCCCAAATCACCTGCCTCCCTGTGTCACATGCCCAACTCGCTCACATTCACTTCAATAACTGTGCCTTTGGTGATCACACCCAGGGTTGTATACAGTGGGGATGATGGATTCTTTTTCACACCAAGTATAGGCAGACAAAAGGTAGCTTTCAGCTCAGGGTGTGTGACATGGGCTTTTTCCATTGGCCTAATGCACTTCTCATATTTAGGTGGTTTTCTTGTAAAACCATCACCAACAAAGCAGACTTTAGTAACCATTCTCGTCCATGCCTTCTTTTTTCTTTTTCCTGTTCGAACAACTTTCAATACTTCTGTTTCTCCTTGGGCACGAACTTTGGGTAGAGGAACCTCCCATTTTCCCGCCTTTTCTTTTCGTTTCTGCTTAATCATGTTGGAAAGTACTTTTGCTCTGGACTGCCCCTCTCTGTCCAGCAGAGGCAGAGACTGCTCCCTGTGGAGTCTTCTCATCATCCTTCTGCTTGGTGTTTCTCTTTTCATGCATCTTAATCGTCTTTTTTATTTGTATTTTCTCGGCATGGCGCTGTTTATGGTAGAGCTTAGCTTTCAGGCCAATCATTTTTTTTTGCTTTCTTTGAGCGTTCATGGGCCTCCCGACCTTCTTTCTTTCTCTTTTTCTCATGGTAGTCCAAATGATATCCATATCGTTTGCGGTGCAATTCAATATATTCATTCTGTGGCATGAAGACAGCCGCGGAAGAGCAGTCCGAGACCTCCCAGGTTCCAAAATCTTTTAATTTCTGGGTGTCACTGGCACAGGAGCCTGCTCCTCTCGGGCCAGAACAGGAAAGGGTATCGAAGGTGCTCTTCTACCCATTCACACACTCCTGCCTCACTGCTATAGAATTCCCCTACACTGAGGCATCGAGCTTCCACAGGACCAAGGCCTTCCCCTCCCACTGATGTCAGATAAGACAATCCTCTGCTACATATGCAGCTGGAGCCATAGGTCCCTATGGTTGGTGGGTTAGTCCATGGAAGCACTGAGGGGCGGGGTCTGGTTAGTTGAAACTTCCTATGGGGTTTCAGTCCCCTTTGGCTCCTTCAGTCCTTCCTGTAGCTCCTCCATTGTGTTCCCTAGGCTCAGTCTGCTTGTTGGCTATGGTATCTGCATCTGTATTAGTCAGGTGCTGGCAGAGCCTCTCAAGGCACAGCTATACCAGGCTCTGTCAGCAAGTGCTTCTTGCCATTAGAAATATTGGCAAGTCTAGGTTGGGTGTCAGTAGATGGGATGGATCCCTAGATGGGATGATCTCTGGTTGCTTTTCCTTCAGTCTGTTCCATTTTTGTCCCTGTGTTTCCTTTAGACGGGAACAAATCTGGGTTAAAAATTTTGAGATGGTTGGGTGGCCTCATAACTCAACTGGGGGCCATGCCTATCTACTGGAGGTGGTGTCTACAGATTCTGTTTACGCTTTGTTGGGTATTTTGACTGTTATCCCTGTTTGGTCCTGGGAACCTCTAGCTTCCCTGGTGTCTGAAACTTTCTTGTGGTTTCCCTTAGTTTCCCACCCCCCATTGCTATATATATCTATTAATTTTTCTGACCCTCTGGACTTCTTTTTTTTTGTATCTTTCCAAACTTGATCCTGTACCCTCCCATTCTCTCCCTCTTGATCCCAGGTCCCTCCCTCCTACTTCCTGTGATTATTTAGTTCCCCCTTTTAAATAGGAGTAAGCATCTACACTTTTGTTTCCTTTCTAGTTAAGCTTCACATGGTTTATGAGTTATATCATGGCTATTTTGAGCTTTTGGGCCAATATCAGTGAGTAAATACCGTGTATGTTTTTTTTGTGTCTGGTTTACCTCACTGAGGATTATATTGTCTAGTTCCATCCATTTGCTTGCAGATTTCATAATTGGGAGGAGATCTTTACCATCCCTACATCCGATAGAGGGCTGATATCCAAAATATACAAAGAACTCAAGAAGTTAGATTCCAGAGAACCAAATAACTCTATTTAAAAATGGGGCACAAAGCTAAACAGAGAATTCTCAACTGAGGAATCTCGAATGGCCCAGAAGCACCTAAAAAAAATGCTCAAAATCCTTAGTCATCAGGAAAATGCACATCAAAATAAGCCTGAGATTCCACTTCCTACCAATCAGAATGGCTAACATCAGAAACTCAGGTGACAGCAGTTGTTAGTGAGGATGTGGAGAAAGAGGAACACTCCTTCATTGTTGGTGGGATTGCAAGCTGGTACAACTACTCTGGAAATCAGTCTGGGAGTTTCTCAGAAAATTGGACGTATACCTGAGGACCCAGCTATACCACTACTGGGCATATGCCCAAAAGATGCTCCAACATATAACAAGGACACATGTTCCTCTGTGTTCATAGCAGCCTTATTTATAATAGCCAGAAATGTGAAAGAACCCATATGACCCTCAACAGAAGAATGGATACAGAAAATGTTGTACATCTTACTACTCAGCTATTAAAAACAGTGACTTCAATTTACATCTTTATTCTTGTATATGGAATGCTCTCTTTCCCAGTAAATGCCTGGTGGCACTCCATTTTAATGTACCTGTTTTGCAGTGAATTTCTTGCTACTAGTTGGCTTCTCTGTAAAGAGAGGCTTCTATATTCTATCATGTTATTAATCTATAACTTTAAATATTTTCAATATTCATATGGGAAGCAATGTTTCTATCTGGATATTGACACTTCTACTTACACTGTCTTTTACATTATTTAGCTCTGTTTTGAAATGAATTGGGGGATTCTATAATGTATGGGATTTTAATTATACTTTTTGAGAAGAATTTTGGTTATTGTGTAATTCTTGTAAACATCATTGATATCCAAAATTTGCCTTTTTAATAGTTTCCTGACCATGTTTTTTACAATTAACGTTTTAACAAACGAGAAATATTCAGGTATATTAACCATGTATATGATTCTGCCACTCAGAACTTTGAGGCAGGAGAATCATAAGTTTGACCTGCTCTAAAAACAACAGGAAGAAATTTAAGAAAGCCTCCTGTCTCCCCTCTCTCACTCTTACACACTGTGTTGCTGGGAGAGAGGACTTACATTATAGGCAGCACATGCCAGACATTTGGGCTGAGGTTCTTTTTAGTACCAAATCTGTTAGGTGGCACATCTCAGACATTTCCTGCTGAGAGCCTTTTATGCCTTTAAGATTTTTCTTTTAGGATCGAAGAAACCTTTTGTTGTGAATTGGATCACCAAGAAATTCAAGTAAATATTAAATATTAAAAAGTCCCCGAATTGTCATTTACAGTACTAATTGAAACATTTAAAAATTCATATTGAACTTTCTTTTTCAGTATAAATGAATGAGAACATTGTCACTCTTAAGTGTTTGCAAATTTTTTAAATATACAGTTTAATAGAAAACAGCCAGCTTCTCTTATCTTCAGTTCATTGTGATAGCATGTGTCCAGGAAAACTTACTGTTAGCTTGTTAGAAAATCAGAGTGAAAAGGTGAATAACACCCTCATGGCTTTATTAAATAATTTTAATAGTGATTGTTCCCTGTAATGGTCTCACAGACCAGTGTTGTTGTAAAGTTTACAGGCTACTGTTGTTTCAGACCTCATATTGAAAAAGCTGTGGTGAGTTATTTGGCTTTAAATGATGGATATCTTTTTGATATTGTATTAGTTATTTTTCTCATTGTAGAAGAAACAGACCAGAAAATGATATAGCTCTAACACCTGACCCCTGTATTCTACATCCCAGCTGTAACTCCCAGAGTTCTGCTTCTTTAGGAAGAAGCTTCCTAAAGCTGCAGCATTGACTAGGGACACAAGGTCAGTGTGTATGGAGCCAGGCAGTACACCAAAGCAGGAAAAATGGTAGTTCCTTAACGTTTAGTTGCAATGTAAAGTTAGAAGCTTCCCCCCAGTATGTGTATTAAAATCCACTTACCCAGGCATGATTTTGCATCTCTTGATCTCTTGGAAGATACTGTTTTATTAATATGCATGTATTTTAAATATTGAAATGTTTCACTGTCTAAATTACACCATAATAATATCACCAAAATTTTGTTAGACTAATCTTTAAGCATTATAAAATTGTTAAAATCATCTTAGTAGATACAGATTTCACAAAGTTGTAATTACCTCTTGCTTAAATTTTTTATTGTTTTTGGGTAGGGGAGCCCTTGGTAACACTTTTATCCTTTTGTCTTGAAGAGTTTGTACATTCTCAAGAATGCTCTGTTATACAGGGCTTCAACAGATTACAGATTTTACGGCTTTATTTTTTTTCCTTTTTGTTTGTTTTTTGACACAGGTCTTATAGTTCATTTCAGCCTCAAAACTCCCTATGTATAGGAGGATGACCTCAGACTCCAGATCCTCCTGCTTGTTCTTCCTCAGTGCTGGAGTCACAGGTGACATGTAAGTCACCATCCCAGGTTAGAATAGACCTTGTTCTAGCTCACAGTTAGAGATCAAAACCATGACCTTAGGAATACTAAACAAAATTTAATCCAAGCCCATATTTCTCTCCAGATATTGTGGCACATGCTTTTGATTCCAGAACTGAGGAGGCAGAGGCAGATGGAGCTGTGAGTTGGAGGCCAACCTGCATAATGAGTTCCAGGCCAGCCAAGGCTAAATAACGAGAATATGTCTTGAAAACCAAACCAAAAGATTGCATTAGTGTCTTACTGTAAACAGCTTAAATAAGACCTGTGGTTTTCTTGCTCCAGCTTTTTTGAGGGCCAGTATTACAGATCTGTAAACACTTATAGAAAAACAAAATAGAATTAAGTGTTTTGGTGAAAAAAGCAGAAGAAAGGGGTTTTATACATAGAGAAAGGCAAAATCAAAGAGACAAACAGACATACACCCCTCCCCCCAGAAATAGGGAACATGAAACAGATGGGCATTTCAGATGGGCACTTCCCTCATTGGGTAATAGAGGAGAGACAAAACAGTCGATACATGGTTGATTCATAATGCCAAATTATGTTACATCATTTTGAGTAAGAATTAATGCAGAAAGACCTTAAACATCATGCTGATTGAAACTGGCCCATTCTAGATTTTTTTTCCTGGTTTCTTGACAGGTCAGATAAACAAGTTAATTATTTGGTAATATTGAACTTTAACGTGGGGGAGCTCATTTTTATTCTTCTGCTAAAGCATGGTTGAATTGAGGAATTCAAAGTGGACATCAGTCTTTCATCATAAAGTATGGTGCTAGCTTGCAGATCATAGCTGGGACGTAAGCAGCTTATGTTTCAAATTCTGCTGAGTTGTGTTATTGTTGTTCTTTGCATCATAACATGGCATTCCCCCATTCTGTTACTGTAGTGAGTGACATTGGTGGACTTTTTAATGTTAACTCCCAACTTTGCATTTCTGGGCAGACTCTTGAGTTATGGTTTCTTATTTGCTTTTATATGCATAGCATCCAAGTCAGTCCTATTAAGGTCTCATCAGAGCTCAACACTTGTTTAGTGAATAAAGAGTGATGTTCCATAAGTGTTTTTCCATTTTGGATTGCATTTGAAAACACTGAAAAAATTGGCAGCAAAATACTGCCATGCAGTAACCCAGAATTTTTGATTCAGAGAGCAGTTCTCTACAACTTGAAGTATTAGAATATGGTTGGTTGGTGAATCAGAAGTAAGTAGAGAAGTCCACTTGTAGTCCTGGCATTAAGGAACTTCACAATTTGCTCATTTTTTATGTTCTCTATAGTTCTGACAAATTTTGATGCTCTAATGTATTTACACCTTACAGCTGAGAAAGGAACAAACTAGAGTGAAATATTTTCCCAGAGATTGTTAAATTGAGACAGAGATTAGAAACTTTCAGGACCGTGGAGGAATACAATAGTGGGGAGAACTTTAAAAACTATGTAGCTGAGAGCTATTGCAAAGTCTCAGTAGCAGTTCTGGGTCTTGACTGTGGCTCTGTGCTCTCGCTGTGTATGAATTCTTTTACCCAGAACAGGACTTAGTTGTGGTGAGCCTTAGGAATCCTGAACATGTGTGATGAGTGACTGCAGTGAAGCTACTTACGCTTAGCTGGTGCGTACAGTGCTGACAGACATGGAGGTGGTGGCTGATTCTGGAGAGTGTGTGCACGTGCGCTTGTTTCTGTTCCTGTGCCTGTCACAGACGTACTATTCCATTCCTCTGTGCCTTCTGCATTGTTCATCCTGACACTTGAAGCTCTTGCCCAAACCACTGCTGCTGCTCTTGAGACCCACCTGCTGAGTGACACCCAGCCACACAGCAACACTGAAGAATGTTAGGGCAGACTGAGAAATGCTGTGCTGCCTTCTAGTTCAGAGTGCATCTTCTGCCATACAGTAATTGGAACTGGGTTTTATAGGGTTAACAGGAATTAACCTGTTCCCAAAGGTCTTGACTAAAAAGAATGGAAAGGATTTTGTTTTAAACTGTATATGAAAAGACAAAAAAAAAAAAAAAAAAAAAAAAAAAAAAAGCCTTTTTAAATTATTTGAAAGGAAAAAAGTATGGGTGGTAAAAGAGCTTCATTTCTTCATACGAAACATTTCTACATGCAGTATCAGGGTAAAGAGCCCAATTTACAGGGATTAATTGGGGATTTATTACTTTCAGTTTATGCTATCTTATATGACTTTATAATGAATTGTTAGTGTGTTAAAATGTGAAGCATCGTTATTTACAGTTTAGCTCAGAGAACTCAGCTGCTGTTTAGAGTAGCAGTGCCAAAACCAGGGTGGGAGTCTGGGCTATGGACGGTGGTCTACATTGAAGCATAGCATCCTTTTCTCCTCAGCTCTCCCTCTCCCAATTACAATTTCTAATGAGTGCAGGATTGAGGCTTTCAGGTTTTGGAGGCTTCCCATCTAGCATGTAGATCTCTTTATAACATGGAGCTTTTTTCTTTAAGGCTGTGTAGACAAGGTCTTCCTCCTTTTGATTTTGTAAGCTGCTTTTTAAAGATGATGAGATAAGGTTAAACCCATCTAGACACACAGTCTGCCTTTTGATTGACTTAAGATCTGCTAATAGAGACTGTACATACATTATACGTGTATGTGTGTTAGAGTTATAAATGCCCACACACATTTCTTTAACTATATAGGCGAATGAAATCTTAAGAATTTTCCCACACCCAAGGAGATATTTTTGTTGATCTTAGCAGGATGCCAAGTATGGTAGTTCTTAAAGACGAAAGTGACTACCTTGTTCAGTAAAAGTAGGATATTTTTTATGGTCTGAGCTTTTCTGTAGTCTATAGACATATAAGGCTGAAACTCGGTAGATGAGGTTGTCGAGAGGTGATAGAATATTCTTTATCAGATGCTCAGTGACACACTTCAGTACAGGCACAACTAGACTACCAGGTGAACATCCAGGACTGGGTTTAGAGAAGGAGGTTTAATCAGAAATGTTTAGTGTACTTCTAGAAAAATAAATGTACTGCTAAAGTGCTTAAGAGTAGAAAAATTAAAACATTGTTTATTGGTTTTCTGGAGGAAAAGGCTTAGTACTTAAAATGATGAAGTTATTAAATAGCTCTTTCTTTTTTCCTAGATGGTATACCTCAAGTTTACTATTTTGGCCCTTGTGGTAAATACAATGCCATGGTGCTGGAACTGCTGGGACCTAGTTTGGAAGATTTGTTTGACCTCTGTGATAGAACATTTTCTCTGAAAACGGTTCTCATGATAGCTATACAGCTGGTAAGTGGAGCAGGATGTGGGGAGTTCTTGGACAACTTTAGTTCTTTGCTTACAAGTTCTCTCCCTCAGTCTATTTCCTACTCCTTCCCACTCTCCTCCTTCCTCTTCCTTCTCTCTCTCTCCAGTCTCTTTTCTCCTCCTTTCTTCTCTCCAGTCTCTGCCCACCCTCCCAAACCACCCTCTCTCACATCTGGTGTTAGCTAGTCTTGCCAATTCTTATAGTGGCTTGACCCTCCTGTAAGCCTGTGTGTCAACACTACTGGGGGACCAGGTCTCTCCTAGCAGGGTCTACTAGATACAGAGAGGTGTGGCCACATGGTCAGCACAGGGCACAGATAGAAACCAGAAATTTCCTGTCCCAAACTGTTTCTCCATTCCTTTGTCTTGAAGGCTCCGGGCGTGTCCCTCAGCAGCAGTGGTGGTCTTCCCTGTGTTCTTAGGTGTGTCAGCACTTCTGGGGGACCAGCTCTCTCCCAGCAGGGTCTGGGCACAGAGTGCTCTCGCACAGGTCAGCTCTGGGTGCAGGAGGAAACCAGAAGGAGGAAGAATAATCTTAACCCTATGAGTGTGTCTATAGCTTTGAGTTTGAGATCTTTATTTTTAGGCCTTTAAAGTTTTTCATCTTTGTAATATAGCATCCTCTGAAAATAGTGATTGAGTTTGACTTACTGATAGGAAATACATTCCCAAAATTCAAATACTTTTATTTACTTGTGACTGTAACAGCAAAGACATAAATAGGTGTATGCTCGTTGAGGAAAAACACTGATACCATGTTAACTCTAAAGGCTTGAAACAATTTCTAATTGTTTTCTTTATTATGTTATTTTTATTGTGAAAGTTCTGTCTTGGTTTTATCATGATTTTCTTTATTAGTGAAAATCTAAACTAAAAATTATTTTCTCTTTTCCCACTAAGATTTCTCGCATGGAGTATGTTCACTCAAAGAACTTGATATACAGAGATGTGAAACCTGAGAACTTCCTAATAGGACGGCCAGGAAACAAAGCCCAGCAAGTCATTCATATCATAGATTTTGGTTTGGCAAAGGAATATATTGATCCAGAGACAAAGAAACATATACCATACAGAGAACACAAAAGCCTTACCGGAACAGCCAGATACATGAGCATAAATACACATCTAGGAAAAGGTATGTGTACATGCCTTAAGTGTGGGAGCTTGGGTCTGTGGCCATAGCAACATGTGAGTTGGTTTCCTATTTGTGAGTCAGTGTTTGCAAATTAAAACAGATGTATTGTGATTCTTATTCTCCATGTATCTACAGTTTTCTTTCACTTACAGTTTGATAATACTGTGAAAATAAGGCCCTGTACAGGGGAAATGTTTTGTATGATAACTTGGAATGTCCAACCTTTGATACAATTGAGAGATCCACTTAAATGTTTCTATTAAATAATACAAGGTGATGCCCAATTTTAACTGAATTCAGTGCATGTGAATGTTTTTATTTATTGAGATTGTAAAGACAGACAGAGCTGGCTTCTAAATAGAGTATTTTTTTCTAAGCAGTATGACTTTAGACAAGTTATTAACTTTAAAAAATATTTTCTATGTATACAAAGAATAAAATGTCAGTTATAGAGTATTTTTTATGTCTTTTTGATTGGGACAATATTTTATTTATTCCATAAGTTTAGTCTCTTTTTAAAACCAGGAACTTCTCCTTTAGGTCTTAATCTTAATAATGTTTAGGAGCAAAGGTAATTTTTAAAAATATTCTCAATAATGGTCATTTATTTTTTATGATTAGATATTGGTATACACGTTTAATGCACAGATATAAAAAAGCAGTTTTGTGTTTTTGTATTCTGTCAGGAGTCAGTTCATGTAATTAGTTCCAGTTGGATCTATTCACTTAATTACATGATGCCTGTTGAGGTTCTCCAGGAAAGTGAATGTTCCCTTGGTAACTAAAAAGCATATTGTAGGTAGATATTTGAGATTATGCAAACATGCTATTCTTAAATTTTTCTTTTTTACTTTTGAGATAGGGTATAGCTTCATAGCTTAGACTGTCCTCGAGCTTGAAGTCTTCTTTGTTTGGCCTCTCACATTCTGTGATTGCAAGCATGTGCTACTAGGAAAGGCTCTTTAATAAAAATTTACCTAGTAGATTTATTATGTATTGATTTTTTTTCTGTATGTTTTTCCTTACATATTTATTAGCTGATAAGCTGACATCACTGACTTTACTTTTTTTTTTTTTTAAGATTTACTTATTTTATATATATATACATGAAGCTATCTTCAGACACACCAAAAGAGGGCATCAAATCCCAGTACAGATGGTTGTGAGCCACCATGTGGGTTCTGGGAATTGAACTCAGGACCTCTGGAGGAGCAGTCAGTATTCTTAGCCACTGAGCCATCTCTCCAGCCTCACAAATATTATTTTTTACCCAGTTATTAACTTGTATTTGTGTAGACTATTGCTCTTAGTTTTTAAATTATTTAATAAATTCATTGCTATCATTGTTTATTTTGATGCCCAGTGGGACTCACATTGGCCACTGGTTGCTCATTCCAAGCTGACTCCTCCTGTTAACGCTCACAGCGTTCTGTTCTTTCTGGGTTTGTAGTTCCTCTATTATTCCAGGTGGTATAGCCGTCATGCTGATGAGATGTCTTGGGTCTCTTTAGGAGATAATGATGGTACTACTCTAAGACCAGGCTAAGAATATCTTCATGTATACTTGGGTGTTACAACTAGGGTCTGGGAAATGTATAAATATATGTATACAGCATATGTATATAGTGTAAATAGCCTATCCAGCATACAGATGTACACATGTACTATTATATTCCTAGTAAAGGTTCAAGATTTTCTGGTACTTCTGAGTTTTGGGTCAGTTTTTTACAAAGTAGTACACCCCTATTTATATTTGTTTCCCTTTTTATTTTTCTTTGCTGACATTTAGACGTCTGCTTATCACTACCTATTTATTCAGTGCTTTGAAGCTACTCAGACAATAGCTTCAGAATTGCTAGATGAAACAAGCTTACTACACGCGGTATTTAATTATTTTTTAGAGTTCTTTAAAAAACTGAAACATAATTATGTTGGATAAGGCAAAAATATTTAGGTATATGATGTATCAAATATCTGCACTACATAACCTGCAGCTTGATTTTGTGCTTTTCCTAGAAGCCTTTTGATTTTAATTTCTTATATCTATGACTTATCTATAATTAGGTTTTTTTGTTTGTTCACTTTTGTATGAGGTGAGACAGTGGTTGAGGTTTTATTCATGGTGTATTTGTTGACACTGATTTGTGTTTGTCTTTTTCTTAAAAATCATTTTTACATTGTATTTGCAGTAAGTTTTTCTGAAACCATTCTGTGTGCTTATATCAGCACAGACTTGGTGTTCTGCATTTAGAGTCTGTTCCTATTGTCTTGATGGAAAGCACTAGCCAGGAATGTACAACTCTCTTATGTCGGTCATCATTGATTAAAGTACACAATAAGGTGTGGGGAGGACTGCAAAAGCTGTCTAATCCAGCTCCCAGCTTTCCTCAGACTTACCTGTTAGACTGTTTGCCTCTGCTCTGCTCCTCTGTTCTGAATCCATTAGATTTTGCATTGACAACTGGCCTGATGGTGCTCATGGTGAGAGAAAAAGGTGAAATGCCTTTACAGTTTCAGAGATAAATGATAAAAGACAGCTTTTATTCTGGTAATACTGTTGGTAAATCCTTTCAATAGCAAACTATCCTGACAGATTTAAAACACAATTGGGTAGCCTCTTTTAAACCAGTCACACCCATATTTGCATGTGCATTGTTCCTAAGAAATTTTCCTTTTATGGGAGTTGTTACAGACTATTAAAAAATAACTAATGGCGCCTCACAACTATTTTATTGTAAGAAATGAGGTCACAACTTCCCTATAGGCTAATTTTTTTTCTTTTCTTTTTTTTTTTTTTTTTTTTTTTTTTTGTGAACAATGATATACGTAGCAGCTTTCTATTTGTAGAACAGGCAAAGTGAGTTATTAATCATTGTTGGGAAAGGCCTTCAGAGGTTGGGGAAGTGACCTTTAACTGTTGTAGGAATCTACAACAACAAAAGCTATAAAGATTTATTTTTCAAAGACCCACTTAGTCTAATGTAGATGGGTAATATCGATAGAGGAAATTTGTTTGCCAGATCACACGAGTGAGTTCAGTGGTGTTTGAGTGTGTTCTATACTTTCCATGAGTTGGTGGTGCTTGTGACTTGGGTATCTCATATTTGTTGAATTTGACATACAGGATTTGGTGAAGAGAAAGGAACCAGGAAAGAAAGGAAAGGGAAGGAAGGAAGGAAAGTTGGAAGAAAGAGCTAACAGAGAAAACAGGATTTTTTTTTTTTCACTTTATATGTGTCTGACTGAAACCTTCACAGCTTTACCTAGTTCTTAACAATCCTGCTTTCTTATTCCATCTTTTTTTCCCCCCTTTCATCCTATTCTTTCCTTCCATCTTTCCCTTTCTTTGTTTTTCAAATGCTAGAGGATTAAACTCAGGGCCTTGAATCTGCTAGGCAAGCATTGAACTGGTTGGTGAACTATGTACCCAGACTTTTGGTGATTACTTTTGAGGCAATCAAATTTATTCAGGATTTAGTCAGAAGGAGATGTGTCGAGTATATTATAGATGAATAGCATAAAAATCACATTGCATAGTCTTTCATTTTTAGTCTCATAATATTTGTTGATCTTAACAAAGCATAAGTTTTTTTTGCTTATATCTTTGCTTACATCACTGTCCAAAGTGACATGTTCAGAAAGCAGTGTGACAGATAGGGATTTCCATTTTCCACTTAATGAAACCACTACCTGCTGCTGTTGCAGCTTCATTGTATTGTGATGATGAGTTGTTTTATGTCGGCTCTAATTAGATGTCCACTTTTGAAAAACCTGTGGTCAGTGGCTGTGAGGCTCATCTTTTAGTTCTTGGATCACTTCTGCCTTTTGAAAATCTCTCTCTCTCTCTCTCTCTCTCTCTCTCTCACACACACACACACACACACACACACAAGCTTAGAGAGAATGCATTTTATTTTTAGTTCTTGGAGATTTTTATTTTTTTCTACAGTTTTGTCTCACTTGCCGTCTTACCATGTATGTGGTTCCTTGCTGCAGCACCTGGCTTTTCCCTTACTTTGACATATTTCTATTAACTTAGAAGCCAGACTTACTGAATTATATCTAAATTGAGAGAAATTTCAAGAAAGAATTTGAATTAAATGACTGTGCGCTGGATTCTTTCTCAGAAAGAAATCTCCATGTTCTAGACTTTTTTGATAGTGTTGGGTTGTGTGTCTAGATGAGGGCTGAGGGAGCCGTTACTGCACATTGTGCTCATAATTGTTTTGTTTCTTTTATGTTAAGGTGGGGCTTTCTGTCTACCAGTGTGGTGTGGGCCTCACCTTCCTGCTCAGGGTGACTTGGAACTCAGTTGTATTTATCAGGCTGAGCTTGAATTAAGCATTCTCCTGCCTTAGCTTTCTGAATGCTGGGATTACAGGCATGAAATCTCATGCCCTGCCCTTGTATTGTCATTGGAAAAATAACAAATCTCATTTTTATTATGTAATTTGATAAAGTGTGAGCTCAATGAACATTGTGGCAAATGTATTTCTGGTAATTGTGGGGTTGAGAAAACTACTAAAACCTTTTATAAGGAAATATTAAATAAGGCCATCTAAAACAGATTTACTTTTATGTTTTAATTATGTGTATGCACATGTGTTTGTATAGGAGTAACTACATACAAGGAAATTGTTTGTGGGACCAGAAGAGGGTCCTGGAGCTGAAATTACAGGTGGTTGTAAGTGGCCCAGTGTGGTGCTAGGAATTGAACTCAGGTACTTTAGGAGAACTCTTAACCATTGATCTGTCTCTCTAGCCCCTATACTTTATATATAGTAGATTTTTTTTTTTAGTTTTTTTATTTGCAAAGAATTATTTATATTCTCTTGAGTTTTTATTTTTTGAGTTTCCTTACCAGTCTGCACTTTAGTCTTTGTTGTTTTTAGTAGTAAAACATTTATTTTTGATAATATATGCATATATAATAGATTCCCACTTAAAAAAAGATTTATTTAATGTATATGAGTACACTGTCACTGTCTTCAGACACACCAGAAGAGGGCATTGGATCCCATTACAGATGGTTGTGAGCCACCATGTGGTTGCTGGGAATTGAACTCAGGACCTTGGGGAAAGCAGTCAGTGCTCTTAACCACTGAGCCATTTCTCCAGCCCGATTCCTACTTTTAAATGAGGCCTTTGGCATATTCTGTGTTGAAAGAGATAAATTTGAGTTCATAAACAAAGTCTTTCTAGTCAAAATTAAATTTTAATGGATATGGACAATTACAGATAATTAAATAGTACTATCATATCTAGATGGAGAAAATTAATATTGAATTTTTAATAGAAAAACATTGTAGAAGGTTTACAGCAAACGATTTCATTGTTAGGTTTTTCCAAGTGAACAGATACAGGAAGGTGTAGAATCCTGTCCTGTTAAGCTCTGGTAGTTATTTAACTCTGAACCTGTATTCCAGATACGAGGTAATAATTTCTACTTTTAGTAAAGTTACAACTTTGAAAGTCTGATATATAGCACGTGGATGTATATGAGGCTCTGAAAATGGGCTATGCATATGTAATACATAATGTTTCTAATGGGTATAAGTTTAATAATATGGCTTAAATTTCTTTCAGCCACTTAAAAGAAATTTTAACTGTACTTAAATCAAATCTCCACTTCTAATCCTTTAATAATTACGTAATCAGGACTTTGAGGGAAATACCCATTTTTAAACAGGCCTATTCAGTTAAATGCCTTAGAAAAATGTGAACAGGATTTAATAAGTACCTGATAACCTGTGGGGATCTTTTTCATGTAATAGAACTCTTACAGACTTGAAGTGTGTGCCTTAGTTACTCTATTTCAAAGAGAAAGCTTCCATGTGACTTGTATTACTTCCCACTTGGTGACATTTATTTCCAGGTGTCAGTTGATAAAAGAACACAAAGAAAGCAATTATGAAGGTAGAAGGGGTTTTGGATTGAATTTTAGTAGTGGGCTTACTTTACTAACTCCTATTTATGGCTTGAATTTATAATACCTTGTAGATTATGAATCTAATACTGTCCTTTGATGGAGTGATGTAAGATCACTTTTGATCATTTTTGTTGACACTGTGGTAACTAAAGTAGACCGATGGAATAGAAATGGCTTTATATGCTATTTCTTTAACAAAGAATCCTATTGTGAGGCTAAAATTATATATAGATATATAGTATGTGTGTATGTATATCAGCTATTTGTTTTGCATATGTATGTGGGGGACTGTTGGGGTGCTCAGGCTACTGCCTGCATTTGGAAGGCCAGAGGGCAGCTTGAGGGACTCAGTTCTTTCAAGCCTTTGTAATTATGTGCTATTTTACTTTCCTGCATGCGCACACACATACAAACTCAAGTACTCTTATATATTGGTAACTTTGTTTTTATATTTTTTCTGGGCTTTTGTTACTGTTGTAAAGATGTTGCTCTTTAAATTTAATTTCTGATTGCTCATTGCTAGTATGTAAATGTTTTGTTTTTATACTTACTATTTTATGCATATGTATGTGTTTAGGGGGTTGCACATGCCATGGCGCTTGTTTGGAGGTCAGAGGACATCTTTGTGGAGCTCTTTCT
Source organism: Micromys minutus (assembly GCF_963924665.1). Lineage (NCBI taxonomy): Eukaryota > Metazoa > Chordata > Mammalia > Rodentia > Muridae > Micromys > Micromys minutus. Next base: position 39,917,211 of record NC_137977.1, read on the forward strand.
CATCTTTTTATGTGGGTGCTGGAGTCAACCTGGATTGCTTCATTGTGCTTACATTTCAATAATGAAATGACATTTTTCTTGCTTTGTTATATGCCAAGAATTTTTATGATAATGAATAGAAAGAAATAGATATTTTAAACTTATGTTATGCCAGGTCTAGTGACTCCAGGAATCCAAGGTACAGACGAGTCTGAAACAGTAAGGTCACAAAGTGAAGCCCTATCTAGGCTAAATTCAAGGCCATTTTGGAAACGTTCCTGAGAACTGGTCTCAAGTGAAAAACAAAGGAGGGACAATGAAATGGAAACAGTGCACTGGGACTTTAGCCCAGATCTCGAATGTCTGTCTGCTGCTTCCAGGCCCTGGTACAACCTAAGTACCACATAAAATAAAGTGGATGAAAAAAAGAAGGAAAAAGAATGTTTCAGACTTTCATAGTGCTTTTTCCTTAAGACAAAGAAATTTCTATAACTTATTTTGTTGAGTTTTTATTTAAAATAATATTGTGTGGTGCTGAGGATCAAGCTTTGGGCCTTGTGCAGTTTAGGAAATGCTCAGTCACCAAGACATTCCCCCAGCCCTTGCTGAGAATTTATGATGAATATATGTTAGATTTTTCAAATACTTTTTATATTTCAGAGATAATTGAACAATTTATACCTTATGAATTTCAATTAGGTGTGTGTGTCTGTGTGACATGTATATGAGTGTGTGAGATTCAGCGTACGTGGAAGCCAGAACACATCAGGGCTTTCTTTATTGCCTCAAAAGACGTCTCATGATTGCTCACTTGCTTTTTTCCCTTTTAGCTAGCAAAGTCTTGGGAACTGCTTGTTCCTCCTCCGAGTCCTGGGGTTACAGGCAGCGGCCTCCATTTCTGGGTTCTTGTATACTGGTTGGGAATACAGACTGCCTCTTACAGAGCAAGCACTTACACACCGAGCTCTCCCCAGGCCCTGTAGAGTCACTTTTGAAAGTTAAACCAACTTCATATCCAAAGAGTAATGATGACTTTGTCAGGGAACATTATCTTCTTCAGGATTTTATGCTATTTAAGAGGGATACCTTATGAGTTTTTGTTACTTGTTGGAACTTTATGCAGTGACATCCTGACACAGGATTATATGAGTTGAGAACTCTTAGTTCTGAACTCTTATTTCTAAATTTTGCTAATCTGATACTTCTTGCCTTTAGTAGAATGTACCAGTCATGCCTCATATTTAGGGTAAGGTTTTAAGATGTTTTAATTAGTTTAAAGTGTGTGTGTGTGTGTGTGTGTGTGTGTGTGTGTGTGTAGTGTATGTGTGTGTGTATATATACATATATATATACATATATATATTGTGTGTGAGTGTTTTGTGTGTGTGTGGGCATGTATGTATGTATATACAAGGGCACAGATTATGTGAGAGACTTTTTGTGGGGAGATTAAACACTCACACATGTCTGCTCTTCCCAGAAAGTAAACCTACAACAGATCAAAGTTAACAGTTGCACTGGAGTCCATTTTAGTGAACCAATGAGTTTTTATTGGTATTACTAACAGGACTATGGGTGAGCGATTACTTTCAGAGGCAGGATGACTCAGAAGCAGCTACATCACCAACAAGCCCACCCCAGCACAGGTGATGGATGACTCATGAAAGTGTATTCCTGGAGCTTTCTGCATTGCTTCCAGGCCGCTCAGCAGGTCTGAGAAACGTCACTGACTTAGCTGGGCAATGTCTTCTCCAGCCGTTGTTTACTGCTTCTATCACCCTGGTGGGGCTCTTTGGGGACTCTTGTAGATGTCAGTTTTCCCAGACATATGAAGTTTGCTTAACTCCCAAGTGTCGTGAAGTCTCTTCAGGAAACTGCTATACAACAGCACATGGTGGACCCACATATATGTGAAGGTCAGAGTATAGACAAACTCAGGTGTAGATCTTATTTTTTTTAGATACTCTCTGTAGTTACATTTGATATGTTATCCCCTTCCCCCACTTCACTCCCCTTCCCCCCTCCCCCTCAGATGTAGATCTCTGATTTCATGCTTGAGACAGGGTTTCTAGTTGCTCATTGTTGCATAGGTCAACTTAGTTGACCTGGGAACTTGGAGGATTCTTCTCTGTTCATTCCATCTCATCATTGGCAAGCTGGGATTACAAATATATGTTACAACATCCAGCTTTATGTGGGTTCTGGGGGTCTGAACTCTGGTACTTGCATGACAAGTACTTTATCCACTGAACCATCTTTTAAGCTCATGGTTTAAAATTTAAATTAAATTTCTTTTATTGGCATAGAGCTCTTCATTTTGTCTTGAGGCAGTTTAATAATTAGTAAATATTACAAAGTGTTTGTTTCCTCTCAGTTGAGTTGGCATAATGTGGGTTCTTTTTATGGTTTTTGAGAAGGACTTTGTCTCTGTAGTCTTGGCTGTCCTGGAGCTCATAGAGTCCTTCCTGCCTCTTCCTTCTAAATGTTGGGATTGAGGTGTGTATTCCACCACCCAGCTAAGTTCAGAATTTTTAAATCAGTTTTTTCAAGGTCTGTAAGATCTAGTCTAATACCCCTTCTGTTGCCCCTATTACTGTTAATTTGTGCCTTTTCTTTTTAGTCTAGTAAGAGGATTAATTATTTTATTGAAGCTTTCAAATAATCAGCTTTCCTTTTGTTAGTTTTTTTGCTGAATTTGTTTTCCAGTCATTGACATCTTTAAATATCCACCCCTCCCCCACCCATTCCCTACTTATTGTGTGCAGTATTGATATAAAGACAGGTAAGTGGTCAGAATATAAAGTTCAGAATTTGAATATAGATGTTCAGCTGAGTTTTGAGAGTAATGCAGAAGCAGGGAAACAGGGCAGGGAAAGTATTGTCAAAGAGTAGTATAGCCAGATGCCGCTATTAACAAACAAACAAGAAAAAATGGAACTTATTTTTAAAGCAAAATTAATTTACTTCAAAGTGTATAATAGATTCAAATATAAGAACCCAAACTATAAAATCTGTAGTTAGAAAAAATAAGAGAAAAATTTGTGGTCTCAAGTGTAGTCAGATTTTTTTTGAATTGCAAATAAGTCAGTATGAATGGTAAGAGAAAAAAATTGGTAACAAATTAGACTTTATGAAAATACAGCACACAGTGCAATTCATGAGTGAAGTCCAAGTTTTCAGTAAGATACTGTTCATCCACTGTAAGCTTACATGTCATAGATATTGACCTGTGTAAGATGTAAAAGAGTGACAGTATTAAATTCTAAAATAACTGGCGATCTAATATTGCTGGTGGAGATCTGTACAAACTTTCTACAGTATACTTGAGAAGTATCTTAGGACGCTGAGTATGCATGCCATATGATGTTGTGATAGACTCCTAAGGGTTTCCTTAGGATGACTGAAAATCGATGGTCACACAAAGATTCAGGATGCTCATGATTCTCTCCCTCCCTCAGTAAGGAGGCCTCAGACTGGAGCCTACCTTGGTGAAATAGGTGGACTTACTGTGCTTGTCCTCATGAAAAGCAGTGAGCTCTTGATGCAGGGAGCAGTATGGGCGAACCATGAAAAGATACTGAGGGAAAGAATCCAGATATGAATCTGTACTGTATGAAAATGAAATTTAATCTAGAATGGCAAGCAGTTATGTGGGGTCCTGAGGGACATTGATAGCAGAGCTATTTGGAGTCTCTGGGAAACTTCCTGACTGTGGTGACAGCTATACAGGTATGCTGTCAAGGGTGTATTTTATTACAGTGAGCAGAGATTTTCCTTCCAGTAATTCTCAAACCTGACTGTACTTCATTGTCATCTACTAAGCGTTTAAAATGCACATATCCTCTACTTCACTATATAAAAGGAGTCATCTGCTAACAGGTGGCTGGCTTCTTTGAGCTTTTAAAAGTTTCCAAAATGCTTTCAAGTTCCATCTGGAGTTTGTAAATAATGTTTTCTTTTCTTTTCTTTGTCTTACAACTTTATTTTAAAAAGAGAGATACATGTACAGATTTTTTAAAGCATTTTGGCATACAACTATATGAATATATTTTTGTCTGTACTTGATTTTCTTAAAGGTTTGATAGTATGCACTGATATCTTAGTAGTTGCAATGAGCATAAAGTACATCTAAAACAAAATGTAACATGGAAATAGTCAGAGTTTTATTGGTGTGTATAGATTAGACATAATGATTTTTAAATACCAAAAATTGCCACAAGGCTATCTTCTTAGCTCTTGAGTTATTAATGATTTAAGGTCTAGGTGTACCCCACTCTGAGTGGGTGCTATGCACTTTTTGTTTGTTTGTTTTTATTTCTTTTCCTTTTCCTTTTTAAGACTCCCAGAGCCTAAGCATCCAGAATGTGCTCTCTGCTGGCCGTTATTGGGTTGTGAGGGTAATGAGCTAGCTCCTCTAACATGCAGTCCGAGTGACAGATTCTGAGGACAGTATAAATAAGCACTATTTGTAAACTGAAGCAAATGCTGTGGGAACACAGGGTAGAAATTCAACCATTTCCTGACCTTTCATCTTACTGCAGGTCAGTACTCAGGAAGTTTGATTTTCTGAAAGCACTGAGCATTATTTAGAATATCAGAAAGCAATGTGGCTAATTTGGGAAATATAGCTTAAGTGCTGCACTTTTTAAAAGCATTTCTTCTTATTTGTTAGCATCTTTGTATTATTTTAAAAATCAAGAAATCTCAATTTAATGTCAGTGACAACATATTAAATATGTATGTGGCTTCCAGGGTCTTAGCTTGTTCCTGTCAGTCATTTATACGCTACATATTTTGTGTCCATCTGTCCTTGGGGTATTCAGGTTTACAGAACATTAAGCACTTTAAACTTAGCACCATTAGCATTTTCTGTTGTTACTCTAAGTTGGAGTTATGAGATGCAGAGACTCAGTTTGACCATTAACCCTCTTTTCCATTGGCCTCTATTTCCATGAATAGGGATCTAAAGAAATAAATAAAGTTTCAGTAACACTAAAGATATCATATGGCATATTTTAAAGATGACAATCTGTAAAAAGAGTTTGTCTGATTTTGTTGTTTATATGTAGCAGAGCCATGCTTTACACTTAGAGACAGTATTTTCCATTTGCGTATCTTACTGGTAGTGAGAGTGAAACGTCCTGTTCCTCTTCTGTTTCAGAACAGAGTAGAAGAGATGACTTAGAAGCTTTAGGACATATGTTCATGTACTTCCTGAGAGGCAGTCTTCCTTGGCAAGGCTTAAAGGTAAATTGGTTTTTTGTATTTCTTTATTGGAGTTCACAAAATCTTAGCATGTGTTAAGGCCTTTTGCCACAACTAAATAGTTTGTAAAAACCACATTGTTGTACTTTTCCACCTCAGGCTGACACATTAAAAGAGAGGTATCAGAAAATCGGAGACACGAAACGAGCCACACCGATAGAAGTGTTGTGTGAAAACTTTCCAGGTAATGGACAGTGATTAAGTTCATAAATTGAAATACGTGCTTATGTGTAGAAAATGGTTAACTTTCATTGCTTAAGTTTATACTTTTTTGTGTGCTTTGAAAAAACATGAATCCTATAAAAATTACAATTACTATATAGACAGTTTGTATATTTGTTCCACAAGATGGCATTACATGAAAAAATTTCATCTTTCAGTTATGATAAGACCAATTTAACTCATGTTCATTTTTATTAAAATACCATTTGGTTTTATTAGAATCTCAATATCATGTTTAACAGAAGTTATTAAAATATTAATTTTATTTTCAGGGTATTATAAAACCTTATTTACTAACTTTAGGGAAATATTATTAAAGAACTGTATACATTTTGAAAATAATTATCTTTTAAGCACTTAGGGCAACTTACAAGCAAAAATTTACTTAAATAAGGTTCCTTAGTCCCAAATTAAGAAATGGTAATGAATTGTTAATTAAAAGTTTATGTTTGAGATAGAAGCTTACTAAGTTACCTAGGCTTGTCTGGGCCTTGTTCTGTACCCAGGTTGGTTTGGGACTTGCTGTCTTCCTGCTTCAGCCTCTTAGCTGTTGGTAGTTACTAAATATCTTTTGTGGCTTGCACAGCACCATGAAGTGCAAAGACGACTGTAAAAGGTCTTATGTCACGTTGTAGTCACTGACTTGTCTCTGTAATGGAATTACAGTAACAGTAGAGCCAGTGCTTGGAAATAGAATGTATTTTCTCATTCATTGCTAGTAAACTTTATTTTTTTTTCTTCTGTAGTCTCTATAAATGGAAGATTAAACACTGTTGTTTTCAGTCCTAGAAGTTTAGGTTAGGCAGAATGAGTGACTGCATTAGTAAGGCTATACACAGTTCTCCAAGGAAAAGGAAGGTGCTGAGATAATTAGTCCTGGAATCAGACAGCAAGTAGAGCAAGAAAGTCTCTGGGAGGAAGCCACAGGGCACTACATTGCATTGTGAGTGAATGGGAGCACAGACGCAGAAAAGTCTCCATGTCTGGTTCCAGCATTGGTAACCTACCATATCTTTCTATATACCTCCATTCCGTGATGGTGGAGTACTCTTTTTAACAAGTTAACGACTTTACCCATTAGATTTTTGCTTTTTGTTTTTAATTTTCCATTTTTATAGAAAGTATATATATATATCACTTTAAAAAGTGATATGTAGAAATTTGTATATTACCAAGTACTTATTTGATTAGAAATTAAAAGAAGGCTTCTATTGTATTTCTGTCAGATTTTTGAGATGATTTTGATTATTTTGCCAGCTCAGTTATTAAAATACTATTCATGGTGAAGGTTAGAAATGCTGCCCCACATTGGTAATGTAGTGTGCATTGCTGATGCTGAAGGAAACAATAAACTAGTGAAAATGCTCTCATGTGAACTGGCTCCAGGAGGGTCTTAAATCTATTTTACAATATGCATGAAGTATGCCTTGTGATTAAACAGTCATGTGTCATGAACCACTAATTCTACCTCTAGTACAATTCATGATATATATTACAATAACAGAGTTTTAGCCTTTGGTAATAAACGTTGCGAGCGTGATGATTAAACTAAGCGTCTTATTTCTTTTCTTCTTTCCTTCTTTCTCCTTTTACTTTTGCTATAATTGAAAATTTTTATTGAAATAGAATTTAGTTAATTTTTTTCTAGTATTATAGATATAAATAGAATAATTTTTATTTCCTTTCTAGAAGAAATGGCAACATATCTTCGTTACGTACGAAGGCTAGATTTTTTTGAAAAGCCAGACTATGATTACCTAAGAAAGCTTTTTACTGACTTGTTTGATCGCAAAGGGTATATGTTTGATTATGAATATGACTGGATTGGTAAACAGTTGGTGAGTACTTTATGCTCTTATCATAGAAGATTATTTACAGTTTTTTTAATAGTACAGAATGCTCTTTGAATATTGGTGGCAGTTTGTCAGGAGTTCCTTCTTTTTTTTTTTTTTTTTTTTTTTTTTTTTTTTTTTTTTTGTGTGTTTGGGAACATTTTTTCAAGGGCACCATACTTAGAATTTTATATAAGTTCTGTTACTGGATTTCCTGCTTTTTATAAAAGCGTGTTGAGTTATTTTGGGTTTTCTGTGTTAATTTGCTTCTTGGTATCAAATATAATATATAGTATTCTTATGATATACTGTTGATATTTCTGTGTTAATTTGCTTCTTGGTATCAAATATTATTAATAGTATTCTTATGATATACCGCTGATATTTCTGTGCAGTAACTTATGTTCTACTTTGATCAACGTTAAGAATTTAACAGCTTCTCTGAGTCAAGATGTTAAATCCATGATTTTGTTATTTAAGAAATATTTCTTTAGTTTTGTAAACATGTACTTTATTAATTTTGGATATAAGATTTATAAATACATTTTTATTTTTAATATGAGAAAGTAACTTAAAATTAATAAGAACATTAGGAGATCCTTTCAAACAGTGGGTCTCATCCAGTGAATCACTTTGGGGTCAAACAGGCCTTTTACAGGGTCGCATGACCCTTTCACAGGGGTTGCAATATCAGATATCCTGCAGATCAGATATTTACATTAGGATTCATAACAGTAGCAATGTTACAGCTATGAAGTAACAGCGAAAATAATTTTATGGTTCGGGGTTTTCACAACCTGAGGAACTGTATTAAAGGTTGTGGCATTGGGAAGGTTGAGAGCCACAGCTTTATTCACATAAAAGGTAATATACTAACAAATGCTTAAATGTCTTTAAAATACTTGAAAATGTAGTTCTCTTCCTTTTGCTTTACTTGGGTAGTTTTTAATCAACGTGCTTCAGAATAATGATGCTTCTTGAAGATTTAATAAATAGGCAATATCATTTATTGATTCACTGATTCTTTTGAAGACTTATGAAAAGTTTTCGAAGGGAATTCTGAAACAGGCCATTCCAGCACTAATTGTTGGTTTTGTTTAGCCTACTCCAGTAGGTGCAGTTCAGCAAGACCCCGCTCTGTCATCGAGCAGAGAGGCTCACCCACACAGAGACAAGATACAGCAGTCTAAAAACCAGGTTTGGTGCCTTTATGGATATGGAATCTTTCAGTTACTTTCATTATTGACATGTGTGTTTCTGTTCAGTGGGTAAAACATTCACACATGTATACACACATGGAAAGGACTTGTGTTTGCAGGACACCTTTAGTTCTCATGATTAATTTCAGATAATCACCAGTTCTTAATTCATGGTAAGAATTAGTCAAAACTGAGCTATATTTGGTGTTTAAGAATGGAAGTGTTTGAATTATAACAATGTTTGTGCTCTTTCTATAGTTAATTAAATAAGTTATTTATTAAATTTCTGCTGTTTAAAGTGATTTTTTTTTTAGTATGTGTGTCTAGAAATACAGAAGCAAAGAATACAGTTTATAAGAAATGATTTAAACTGAGTTGAGTAGGTGCAGTGTTCAGAGCTCACCCCTGGAAGCAGGCATACGTGGATGTGGTTTTGTTTCACCTTGTTTAAGTTAATTTCTCAAGGCTGGTTTTCTCACCTATGAAATAGTGATAATACATGTCCTAGAATATAATATATCCTCAGTAATTCTGAACTCATGGGCAGTGTTGCTCTCTCATAATTTTTACAGTAAATGCACAAATAACTACATTTTGAAGTAAACTGTACAACTTGAAATATATTAAGTGCCATATACATTTGCATATTTAATACAGAAAATGGCCCTTGGTTTTTGAAGTGATCCTGCAGAGTAAATGCACTTCTTTTAGAGATAATGGAATAAAGGCATTTGACAGTGAGAAGAGACAGAGAAGGGAAGAGCAGAAGGGTTGGGCAGGGACAAGCAATAGAAGAGCAGAAGCTAAAAGTCATAAAGCATGTGTTTGAGGAATACCAGTCAAGTAGTGTGCTAGGACCAGAGTGTTAGTTGAAGATCCAGTATGTGGTGCTGAAGGAGAGCTAAGCATTCTTGTTTTCTGGGGGAGGGAATGGGTAGCTCTTGAGTCCTTCAGTTGTGTTTTCCTGCCCTTTATTGCAAGAGGATTTTCAGTTTGCTTAAGAATATTACTGTCTTCTAGCATCTGGGAATGTCTATAAATTCTTTGGTTTAGCCCTGCTTAGATTCTGTCCTGATGCTTTTTATTCTGACTTCTTTTATCCTGTTAAAAGTTCAAGTGATGGTTTAAACAAAACAAAAACTAGAGGGCAGAGTACCATTTATTAATGCTTCACTACATTAAATAATAGTATACTTATAATCAGAAAGATTTGTTTTTAAAATTTTTAAAGTTTGACATAGAAATATTGACACAATCAAAAGTCTCATGAATTAATTCAACCATAAAATTCAAGTAGCTTGAATGATCTGATAAGATAACTATGTAAGTAGACAACTTAGAAGTTGAGACTTGGTGTTTGTGTTTTCTAAACTAGAGTTCCTTGAGTGTTACTGAAGATTGCTTCTCTCTAAATTTCTCTGTTCAAGCTATTGGATATTGTAATTAGGAAAGCCTTTAATGTTGAATTGCATCATAACTTAAATACTTTTAGGCTTCTAACTTACTTAAGACATAGATGGTCATGTAAGCTTTCTAAGGGGGAGTCTCTGTTTTATTTGAGGTTCTTTTTGCATTAAAGCAAGGAAGATTTTGTATGTGTGTATAATGTTTCAGTGAATCCTTTGGAATAGGGCTATGCATAGATTTGAGATCTGAATGCAGTCTCCCCCATTAAAGAAAAAGTTCTTAAATATCTGTAACAGTGTTTTATGACAGACCCTGTGGTTCACAGTTCAAAAGAGGAAACAGATGATTTTTTTTTTTTTTTTTTAAAGCTCTGAACACTGTAGTGACTGCAGACAGAACAGTCAGTGGTTTAAGTTCAGGGTAGCTACAGTTACATGTAAAGTGTTAAGTCCATCTTAGTGTTTATGCAGAAGGAGGGTGCATAGTTTTTATTACTTTCTTACAGAGATCTGTCATCAGTTGCCAGTTGCCACAGCTGTCTGTCTCAACTTTAATTCATTTCAGTGTCAGTTACAAATCCACTAATCTGGCTATGCAGTTAGAGTGAAGAAAAGACAGAACACTCACGGTGGTTCTGATGGCAAACTTCATGCCATGAGCTATGGGATGTTTTTTACAATACAGCTTAATTTAGGAAGCTTACTCCCAGAGTGTTTCCCTGCATGTCCTACTTACATTTAACATCTGTTCCACAAAGGCTACTTAGGCTCCGGTGTACTTAGGCTCCCTCTAGCCCATTATACTTTTTTGTGGAATTTGGTTGAAAAAGAAAAAAAGAGCACCAGAGACTTTAGAATATTTGCAGTTAGTGTCAAAAGCTTGGTAGCATTATTGAAGCTGGCTCTGGCTGAAATCCTCACTGTGCTCTTCTAGGTCTGTGGTCTTAGGAGAGGGTTGAATGTCAGTGTCATTATCCATGAAATGAGGATGATTCTGTCCAAAGTTACTAATTCAGAAGCACACATTAAGAACTCTTCTTCTGTTAATGCTTTCTGCATGTTCTTAAACGAGTGAGACTGACTTGTAAATTCTGTTAGTGGAATGCTCGTAGCCCGCATGTTACCATACAGACGTTCCAAGGGCTCTGAAGCCACAGTTTTCACTCTGCTTCATAAAAGGGTCTTTAATTAGAAGCAAATTGAATAAAGAAATAAAACAGCAAAGAGATTCATAATTGTGGGATTGTTACTTTTAAGAATGTTTGTTAATTCTCCAATATTAGGGCATAGTGCTTTTCATTCTTCAGAGAGCTTTGCCATTTTTTCCTGCTACACCTACAGTAGAAACAATATCATGAAAGAGACCGATTTCTTAGGATCTCAGCATTTCAAAGATTTTTTTTTTTCACCTTTCTAAAACTAGCTCCCCAATGAAGAAGCCCTGAGGACTTCTGTAAGAAAACCCCATGGCAGCCATTGGCACACTCATGTCAGCTTTCCTTCCGTGCTTCTTGGCGGATTTTATTTATGAACAGTAAAGATTCCACCAAAGAAGAAAGAGCAGCAGAGACTTTAGAATATTTGTAGTTAGTGTCTGTGGAATCGATGATGGAATATATGGATTTCCAGACCCTTTTCCTTCTACAACATTATGCTCTCACCTGCTTTTATTGCTGATCATGACTCAGTTCAACAATAAACATTTATCTTTCATCTTCACAGAGAAATAATTGTATGTATTCTAACTATTCAGAATAGTAAGGTTATTTTAATTTTCCTTTTATACATGTTTTGTAAATTATACGAATGAGATGTTTAACATATTGGGTTTTTCTTCTTCCATGCATGCCATATGCATTAAATAAATGGCAGTCGGCAGACCACAGGGCAGCTTGGGACTCCCAGCAGGCAAATCCCCACCATTTGAGAGCTCACCTTGCAGCAGACAGACATGGTGGCTCGGTACAGGTATTTTCTGATTTTTGCATGAGTGATTCTTCCCAAGATTTATACAACTAACCTATTTTTGAACTCATGGCATGATACTCTGTCCTTATGAAAGCTTGTTGCCGAATTCTATCCATAACTCTTCCTTCGTTATTTAACCAAAAACCAAATAACACGATCCAGAAAGACTGCCAGAGATACTACAATTTTGCCTTGGTTTATTTTTGCAAGTACATGCAACAGGATTTAAGTCATACTCGTGGCAAGTTAGAAAAAGGGAACTATAGTATGAGTGGAACTTGATTGTTAACATGCTGAGCATCTTTATTGATTCTCTAAGTAATAGAACATCTGCAGACCGTTTACCCTTTTACTGGCCTTGCTTCCTTCCACTTTCACTCATATCTATCCAAACATTTCCAACTGTACTAATTGGAAACAGGGCCCTGTGTGGACTTACCGAAGTAGCTGCTGTGCTGTACATTTGTAAATACTCAGTAAGCTGTGGTGTCTACACACGTAAAGCAGGTTCTTACTTATGGTGTGCCTCTTTCTGCCACTTCCTCTCTGCACAGCTAGTGACTGCTCTGCACTGCCCCAGCCTCTAAGCATAACTGTGTAGGTGTGATTGTCCAGACAGGAAAGGCTGCATCCTCTGGGTATATCTTTAAGGCAATCATCTTAATGCTAGTGTAATGTAACCAACAAACATTACCTCAGCCTGTATCAGTTTGAATTCTTTAAATTTTAATTTTTTTCCTCAGTATATTTTCTTGTGTTTTATCAATTTTTCATTCTTTTAAATATATTATTAGTCAACTGAATCTGTATTGTATGCTTTTTATTTAACTTCTAAAAATAAGTTCAAAATTAAGTCTTATTAGCTCTCTTGTTTTTCTCACCATTTCAGAGAAAAACTCTGTAACCCAATTTTTATATAGGAAAGTCTATGGATTTTTAGTAATATGCAGTAGAAATATTTGAATAGTTATATAAATTGTGGAGTGGCAGATTTAGAGACAAGAATACCTGAATTCATATCATTGGAAAAGTGGAGTGAGCAAAGTATATTGCATTTTCATAAAATGCTGGCGTGGTTTTACCTGTCTCTGAGTTCTCTTGTTTGTGTGTGGTATATGTTTTGCTAGTGTGCAAGCGACCTGCAGCAGCTGAGGCTTTGGTAGAATCTGTTCTAACTAGCATCATTTCAAATCTGTCTTCCTGTTCTCTTAACCATCTCATGTGTTTCCCTGGATGGGTTCCTATGACGTTTTATCACGTTAGTAGTTTGTGCTCTATTTATTTTCCCCACAGGGTACTTGTACTTTTTTCCTTTCTCCGAAACGTTTCTGTCTATAGAGACTCCATCCAGCTTCATCTGATACTCAGTATGTGATCAGTTTACCCAGCAGACTAGTTGTAGAATTGTAGTAAAGGATGAATGCATAGGTAAAATGAGAAACTGCTCATTCTGCTGACCTCATGAATGTGGTTTCAGTCTTAAGCCAACTTAATACAGTGAGCATTTTTAACAGTGTAATGGGTAATTTACTAATACCTCAAGTGTGGCAATGCCAGAATCCTACCCCATTGTAGAATAAAGACTGACTTCATTTACCTCATTTAAAAATCATCTCATGCACACTCCAAATTACTTGATTGTTAAGATTATATATACTTAGGAGAGTGTAAGTTAAAACTAGTGAAGAACCTAAAAGCTAACTCCTGTGGTTATTATGTTGATCCCAAATAAAGGTAGAGAAGTAATGCTTTATGTTATTTTCATGGTTTTATAAAAAGGGAAGTCGTATAGAATTTTCAAAAGTTTGTTTTTGTTCTGTCCTTTCTCAGGTTGAAACCGTGTGAGTGTATGTGACCTTCTGTAGGCTTTTCCTAGGCAATCTTACACTCCTGCCCCCAGCCCCTGACCCCCGATCACTGTATTTCTTTCTGTGGAACAGTGAAGCAGTCAAACATTCTAGGCTCTTTAGAGTTGGTGGAATTTTTTGAAGCTTTTGACTTAAAGATACATCATAAGATAGCTCTTGTTTCTGGTATGTTGTGCATATAATACACACATACACACACACACACACACACACACACACACATATATTGAGAGAGAGAGTATACACACATGTCCAAGAGTATGTGCACACATGTAGAATAGAGGCCTATAACAGATATTGTCTTCACTTGCTTCCCACTTTTTTTGAAACAGGGTCTCTTCCCACAACCTGTGGCTTACTGATTGGCTAGGCTGGCCAGCCATGGAGCTCTAGGGATCCGCTCGTCTGTAGTCACAGATGTTTACTGTCTGTCTGTGTTTTTACATGACTATTAGGTAATCATACATGGATCCTGGTGCTTGCATTCATTGTGGCCATTTTATTGACTGAGCCATGTCCTTACCCCTCTGATGAGCTTTTCTTAAAACAAATATTTTTATTTTATATGCATTGCTCTTTTGCCTACATATATGTCTGTGTGAGGGTGTCAGATATTGGAATTACAGACAGTTGTAAGCTACCATGTAGGTGATGGGAATTGAATGCTAGACCTCTGGAAGAGCAGTCTAGTGCTCTTAACCACTAAGCCATCACTTCAACCCCTAATGAGCTTTTAATAGAAGCTTGAAACTTGAACTCTATGCCTCTTCTGAGTAATACTCTAACAGACCAGATATATATGCTACCAAGTTTATGTTATGGTTAAGAGTACAATAGATTAGGTTCATATTTTGTGCCCTGGATTATTTATCAGTAAAAGGCAGATATTAATAATAGCTTCCCTCTTGGTTTTGCTTTGAAAATATTTTGCATAGTGACTGAGGTTTTTGAAGGACTAGCTAAGTAGAATCAAATGCTTTTGTAAATGAGCAACCGTATTTTCATTTCCTGAACGTCAAGTTTGAAGACATAGCCAAGAGAAAACATTTGTCAAATTCCATTTTTTCTTTTTTGTATTTATTTAGTGATATCATAGAAATAAATATAGATGGGAAAGAGACCTACCCATTTATATTTTTGGCTATTAATTATTCAGAAATATCTAAGGTTTCTTAGGACCTAGACCTTGTTCTGGGCTCTTAGAATGAAAAGAAGAATGGAGAGGATGAAGTAGTCCAGTGCTAGGGGAGTGTGAAGGAAAATGGACCTAAAAATGATTCGAATTTTCATGTAAAAAGTGCTATGGATATAAAAGAATCAGTAGCAATTACTAGTTAGAGAAGGCAATGGGGAAACAGAACTGTCTAATGCATAAAGTTGTTGAAGAGGGGGATACCTTGGGGAATCTGTCTAAGTGTGTGAGAAATGAAACCAAGAAGCATGTGAGTTGTAAACTGTGAAGGGCATAATAGTCCTTGTTGTTAAGTTTGGATTTTATTCTGAAGATACGAGGGAAACAGAAAGAGAATTATGTAAGACTAATCATGCTGTTGCATGTTTGTAACCCCAGCACCCAGAGGCAGAGGTGGGATCCCCCAGGAAGCTGAGCAGCTAGACTACTGGAGCCTGTGAGCTCTGGATTCATCGGGAGAACCGTTTTTCAACAAAGAAACTGGAGAGCAATAAAAAGTTGATACATATGTAAAAACCTACAGTTATGCACACTACCCACACACATGCACGCACACACACAGATGTGCACACACATGTCCACTATTTGTGTTTATCTCATTCATTTTGTCTGTTCATTTGATGTGCATTTGTGATAGTTCCATATGTTGGCTGCTGTGAGTACTTTGCTAGTAAGCATGGATGTTCATGTGTATGTAGTATCCTGGCTTAGGTGTTTTGGGAATATGCTTAGGATGATGTGGTAATTCTGCTTTTTATTTTCGAAGTTCATCTTGGTTTCCACAGCGATTATACTACTTTACTGACTCACCAGAAGGGTATGGGGCTTCTCCTTCCCACCCCTATCCGTACTAGCTATTGCTGTTGAGTTTTGTTTTCCTTTTATTATAACAGGGTCTCACTATGTAGATACTGGCTGTCAGCCTCAAACTCCCAGACATCTGCCTGCTTTTGCTTCCCAGTGTGGGGATGAAAGGAGCACATATGCCCCATCCTTGGTCTTATTTGTGTTTTTGATGCTAGCTGGTTCGAGTTAAGATGAGATGGATATTTCTTTCCCTGTTCCCACCACCTAAGGGTCTTGGGTACTTTTATGCATTTACCAGTCATTTGTATTTCTTATTTTCAGAAAAGTGTTAAATTAATTTGCCAACTTATTGCTTTGAACTTTGGTGTTTTAATTGTTTTAGGATTTTTTTTTAATAGAATAGAATAGGTTAGAGATTGGCCTTCATTCAGATGCATAATTGACATTTTCTCCTATAAGTTCTCTTCATTTTGCCAATTTCCTTTTCTGTATAGAAGCTAATTCCATCCAGTCACAGCTATCAATTTCTGGAGGGTTTTCCAAAATATTCTCAGTGATGTAGTTGTCTTGAAATGTTTTCCCTTTTTTTTTTCTTGTGTAGCTTTAGGGCTTCAGATTTTACATTAGGGCTTTAGTGCATTTTAGTTGATTGTTTTGCAGGAGGGTTGGTAGAGATCTTGTCTTATTCTTCTACCTGCAGATACCCAGTTTCCAAGCACTGTTTGTTGAGCAGGCTATCTTCATGCCAGTATGTTGTGGCTGTAACTACACTAGGTTTGTGTCTGGGCTTTCTGCTGTATTCCTTCTGTGTGTCTGGTTTTGTCCAGTGCACTGCTGGTTTTATTACTAAGGTTTTGCAGTATAATTTGGCACCTGTACTTCCAGCATTGCTCTTCATCCTTCTGATTATTGTGGCCATCGAGGCCTTTGTGCTTCTCTGTGAGTTTTAAGGTTGTTTTCTAGTTCTGTGGAGAATGTCATTTAACTGTGGTAGGGATTACATTGACTCTGTAATATATTTGGTCAGATAGCTATTTTCATAATATTGTTTCTGTGAACTTATGATTATGGGAATTCTTTCTATTGTCTTCTTAAATATCTCTTTAATGTTTTAAATTTTTCATTGTCTTTTATTTTTTTGCTTAGTTTTATTATGAGGTATTTATACTTTGAAGCTCTTATGAATGAGGTTTTCCTCTGATCTCTTTTTCAGCAACCGTGTTTGTTATTGGTATAAAAGAACTACTGCATTTTGAGCGTGGATTTTATACCCAGCTACTTTGCTGGAATAGTTTCAAAGACGTAAAAGCTTTCTACTAGAATTCTTAAGGTCTTTTGAAGTCTAGTACTCTGCTGTCAGCAAGTGGAGATCATTTCTTTCTGTCCTGTTTGCATGCCTTTTATTTCTTTCTATTGCTGTATTGATCTAACCAAAACTTTAAGTACTGTGCTGAATAGAAGTAGAGTGAACAGACATCATTGTATCTTTATATCATTTGTGATCCCCACTTAGTATAATGTTTGTTGTTTATGACTTTTATGGTATTCAGACATGCTCCTTCTAGTCCTGTTTTTCCCAGAGCCTTGGTTATAAAGAGCTGCAAAACTTTGTTAAAGGTATTTTCTACATCTAGTGAGATACTCACCTGATTTTCCCCCAACAATATTCATTACATTTACTTCTGTGTATATAGTAAATCTCTTATGCATTCTCTGTAATGAAGTAATGAGTTAAATCATGAAGTATGATTCTTTTTAGTGTTTTTTCAATTCAACTCAAATTTTTGCATCCATGTTCATCTGGGAAAGTTGGCTGATGCATTGCTCTTTCTTTTGATGGTTTGCATGGAGTGGTGACTAGAAAACATGGGGATTTGACTTACAGTTGTTTTTCATTTTTACCCATTTTCTTCCCTTAATATTACAGAACATTACATTATTTTGACCTTTTTCTGTTCTACAGTCACTGGTAGTACATCAGTGGCTGTAACTGACCTTAAGTACGTTTCTATATCATGTATGTTTTTAATTTCTGCTATTTTATTAGCGTGTTTTGTTGTTCTTCCCAAATGGTCCGGGGGTTGAATTCAAAATAGGCTGCTCATTAAAAACAAGCTGAAATACTCATAAGAGATAATCAGCAGACATAAAACTCACAGACAGAAACATGAACAGGCACAGTATAGCCAGGGGACTATAAACTAGTGAAACAGTTGAAATGTCAAACAAAGAATTCAAAAGTCCACATAAGAAAATTATGTGGCTAAGTCTGCATAAGAAAATTAATTCAGGATATAGAAACAAAAATCAGCAACATAGAAGAGAAAGTGGATGACAAAAATTGTGCTTTATACACTCTGGAATGTCCAGATGTTTAACTAGAGATGTCTCTTTCGTATATTTTGAGTTGGAGGAGTAAACACAGCATTCAGACTATACAGCCAGACCAGTCCAATATGGTTTGTTTTCTTTTCCAGACATGGTCTTTCTATGTACCCCAGCTGTCCTAGACCTGTATTATCTAGACTGCCCTCGAACCTACAAAGAATCAGCCTGCCACTCCCCCTCTGTACTGGGATTAATAGCATGCCACCACCATGCCTGGCAGTTCCTATGCCTTTAAAAGCTGTCCAGTATTGAATTCTATTGGAAGCTGCAGGTGTCAGGCAGTCCAGTGGCATTCAGAGTTCTTACTCCTGACAGCAATCCTTGGGGCAGATACATGGTTTCAGAGGCTGGTTTGTCAGCTGATGACTGGTTTGGGCTTCTTGGAATTCACAATAATTCTTAAGTGATAGGTCAAGCTCTTAGTGATTAAACACCATACCCCGTGCTACCCAAACTGAGGCTGCTGACGCTTTCTCTTTATGATTGCCTGCTGTAATTATCTCTTACTTAATGCTGAGTGTGGCTGGTTCCAGGCTCCTGGACCTATGATTGCTCCTTGTTATCAGGCTCCCAGGGTAATTTAGTCTTAAACACAAGGTTCCCTCTGAGTTGCTACCTTGCCACAGCACTCCAAGGCATGGGGAGTGGCAGAAGGACTTCTTCTACACTGATGGCTTGTTACACCAGAGGAGTCACTATCTAACTAGAACTGTGAACCATTTTCAAGGGTTGTCTAAAATGTGTGCTGGTTCTTTGGGTAGGAGTGCTAGTTTCTTTTCACCAAATACTCCTTGCTTAATTTTTGATGGCACTTCTGTGCCTCTTTCCTCAGGGAATTTGTGTGGAAGCAGTGCAGGAGCTGTGTCCTTCCTCCCCTGGACCATGTAGGAACTTTTCCCCCTCTATCTGTATTTGCCATTGGTCCTTTCACTTTGTGATTTCAGTGTTTTTTCACTGTATCTCTTTGGAATGGAATCTCAATTTTGTTTTCTTGACTCTCCTTCAGGGTATCACAAAGTAGCAGTTTCAGTCTGTCATTTTACCCTAGAAGCTTAAAGATTACTTTGATAAAAGGCTTGACTAAGGGGAGAGGAGCATGAGTCAGAGTCTATAAAAGGTCTTTGCCCAAAGCGGGGTGTGTTAGCTCATGCCTGCAATCATCACACTTAGGAAGCAAAGAGAGGATTGCCTCCAGTCTCGGTTCAGAGTCTGGGTTACAAGTGTCTTTAAGAACATTCTGTAGCCGAGTTGCATGAATGAGTAGCAGGAAGAGAGGAAGTAGAGTTTGATTGAATCTGGGTCAGGAAAGGAAGAGTGCTGTCGCCACCCCAGTCAGCTGTGCTTTCCCTTGGTCGACCAGATCTCTAAAACTAGGTCTGAAATGCAGCCATCAACAGAATAGTGATATAGGCCACTGCAGCCGTGTTTTCATTGCAGCACACTTTCATTCGGCTCACCACCACTAAAAATAGATTCTGTGATAGTTGGCAACTGTAAGCAGAAGGAAGAAGAAAAATATTAAAATACTAGTGTGCTGAATGACCTCTTTTATAGTTGGAGAGTGTTTTTACTTGAGCCTTATGAATGATGTTGCTTCGAGAACCTGAGCCAAGACAGTTATAAAATAACAAATCATTCAAAAGAAGTACAGCCAGGTACTGTTAAGGGAAACGAAAAGAATAATATAAATTGCTATAAGTTGATAGATTTCTTTGCTCAGTGTGGAAAGAGTCGTCTTCACTTTGCAGAGACTTTTCCATTGTGCTAATTGTTTATAGGACTTTACTAAAAGCATTTCTAAAACAAGTCTCCGTTTTCTGTATCAGATCTTTAATAAAACACAGTTGATAATGAAGAACAAAATGAAGTGACTGTTATAATTCCATTTTTTCTGCATAGTTTTCTTGGGTGCTGACATCTGCAAAAGAGCATCATTTGTAGAAGGATGTAGTAATTGTTTCTATTATGTAAATAATTCCACACTCATTAGTTTAGGAAGTTTCCTGGTGAGTCTCATTGGTATGAGTCAGTATGATTCATTTATTGTAATCTCCTGTTTTAATAACAAATTTTTGATAGCTTCTCCAAAGATTTGACTGCTCAGAGAAAACGTGACACAATGTCTCTATTAGTGAAAGTTGAAAATCTTCCTTATCTTTTGACAATGAAAACTAGTTATGGCAAATCATGCCTGGGGTCCACAGAATGCCATTTTACTGTGGGTTATCTTTTAGAATGCAAACTATCAATTATGCTCTAGTTATAGTTTTTAAAGTGTCTAGTAATTTATTGTTTACTGGCTAAGGTTCTTTAAACTCTAAAACATATTATTTTAAACATCTCATGTATCAGTGTGATTTTTAATGAGTGTCTTAGAGAAATAATTTATATATATTTGTGTGCATGTTTTAGTATTTCTGATATATTTATTGGTTAGATGTCCATCTGGTTCATTGATATTGTGAGCCTTTGATGTTATAAGTGTATGTGTGTGTGTATGTATATATATATACACACATACACACAGAGAGAGAGAGACAGAGACAGACAGAGACAGAGACAGACAGACAGAGACAGAGACAGAGAGGTGCCAGCACATGGGAGGCAGAGAGAGCCTGGACTATAGGCAGACTCTTTCTCAGCCACCTTCCCCACAGATACTTGCTGACAAGGGTCCTGCTGTTTTGAGACATGATCTGTCTTATCTGACTATGGGTAGCTTGTTTTGGAAGTTGCTTGTGCGCTCTCTCCTCCTGTTCCTTTGAAACTTGGTAGTAAAAATATAGCTAATTTAATTTCTTAAAATACTATGATAAGGATTTTTTTGTCCCAAAGTTAGAATGTCAAAGCAAATGTCTCTAAGCGTAATAACAGTAAACTGTAAGACATCTGATTATATTCTGAAATGCCAAACTTCAGATTATCTGTCATTTTTATAAACGTTACTAAAAAGAAGTCAGCCTGAAGAACCCTGATATTTTAATCTTCCAGTTCAGTTATAATTCTAGAAATGCCAGCTGAATAGAACCAATCTTTAAAAGTTGACTTGTGAAATTAAAAAAAAAAAGTATTTGCTTAGTTGATTGACTTGGGCTTATCTGTAACATTGTGCCTTCATTTCTACTTTGTAAAGTATTAATGCAAAAGGCTGGCTGACAGTGGTGATGGCCCCCACTCCTTGATCTGTGGCTATATCCATTTTGACCTGAGCGTTAAATAGGCACTGCCATTTTCCATTTCATAGTTTAGAACACTGAGAGTTAGCAAGGTCAGGTGTCCTCATTCCCATACAGTTCCCAGTGCTATAGCTGGTTTCTGCTATGCAACACTTGCAGAAATTATGGAGGAAAATGGGGAAGGAGTTAAGCTTACAGAATATAGGTTTTTTTTTTTTCTTCAGATTTACCAAGTTCTCAGTTTGAAAATAAACACAGACAAGGTGGAGTTATAAGGAGGAAATAGATGGAAGAAGCTAAGGGCCAGGAGAGGGTGGGACGTGAATATCTTTTCAAGTTTAGAGTTACGAGGAAAGAGGAAATAGGGTGATTAAATGAATTTGTCGGACCTTAAAATGAATTCCTAAAATGAATTTAGGAATTTTGTTATTTTTTTTATCTTAAAAGTCTTAAATTTTTATTCGTTAATGTCAATATTTACTTACTCTGACAAATAAGTCCCTGTTCTGTGTCAGGTATATTAGAGAGCAAAAGATGAGAGTCCTGGCCTTATGAAACAGTTTTAATGGAGGCAGTTTATTTAAGAACATAGTAATAAATCAGGAAGTAAAACATAAGACAAAAACAAAAATGCATCAAGAAGTAAGATGTCTTTATATGCCTTTAGCATACACTTAGAAAAGAGGCAGGCGGATCTCTGTGAGAGCAACTTCCATGATAGCCATGGCCACATAGGGCTCTACCATGTCTCAGAAATAAAACAAACAAATAAATAAAAGTCAACACAATTAACTTATACAAAGAATCCAAACTAAAGTACTACATAAAGACTATTTCTGCATGGAAATTATAGATGAATGATAGAAAAAGCCTGTTAAAGAGTTGCTCTCTAGGAATCTCAGAAGACAGCCTACAACAGAGCGGCCCTAGCCAGTGGCGGTGGATATTGCCAAGGCCAGAAGCTTGGTCTGTTAGAAGCTGGTGAGCTGAGGCAATGGTAATAAGAGATCAGTGAGCTAAGCAGACATTAAGTTGTGTGGAACATTAGCCTGGGGTGAGGAATATAGCTTTTTATTCTAAGTTAAGTGAGAAGCCAGGAGTTGGACTTTTCAGAAGGGAATTATCACAGTCAGGTTTATACCTGGAAAGGAGCACTCTGGTTGCTGTGTGGATGATGTATTTCACTTATAATGCAAGTCGAAGCTAATACTAGTTGACAGGTTTTTGCTCTTAAGAGAGGCTATGTTATTTTGTACTGGAATTGTAGTAATAGAGATAGTGAGAACTGATTAGATATGGTTTATATTTGGGGAATATCTCAGGACTTCCTCACAGATTGGATGTGGGGTCTAAGCAGCTAGATGAATGGTTGGTATTGTTCTGTCAAGTGGACAACGTGAGGTGGAAGTTTCAGAGATTACAGATTGGAGGAGGGAAGTAAGTCATGTGTAAAGAGTTGGAATCCTCAGGGTGAAAGCTACTTTCTAGAAAGCAGGAGAAAATAGAAGTTATAAGATGAAAAGGAAGACAAGCACACATTGAATGGCTTTGATCTACTAATTGTTTTATGTTCCTCATATTAACTTTATAATTTAAATGCCTTAATTTTTACTAAGTATATATGATCATATATGTACTTATGTGTTTGATATATGAATATTCTTTTCTTTTATTAACCAGGTTGTAAGTTCTACAAACGGAGAGCTAAACACAGATGACCCCACGGCAGGACGATCAAATGCACCCATTACAGCCCCTACCGAAGTGGAAGTGATGGATGAAACCAAGTACGTTCTTGTTTTGCTTATGTTGGTAATTTTTGTGCTTCCTAACTTTGCACGTTTCAACTGTATAGTTACATACAATTATTCTAAATTCCCCTGTAGGGAGTAGAGTGCACAGAAGAAGGATACAATAGATTATCTTAGTGACTATCTAAAGTGCTGCTACTGTAGTAATTACGTTAATACCAAAATAGTTATTTAGAAACTGCTCAAACTTTCACTTAAAATTAATAGAGTGCGTCTAGCTTTTGACATTTAGGAACATTGCAAGGATATTACTGCTGTATCACTACTTTTCTGTAAGTGTAAGTATTGGGTACTGTAGGATGCTGCATGTTTAATGTTACTTTAAAAATTAATTTTAAGAGGTAACCTATAGTGGTGCTGCTTGGAAAAACAATGCATGAAAAACGTGATCATTTAATTATGGGCTATTGTTGATAATTTCTCTTTTTTCCTCTCTCCCTTTTCCCTTTCTTTTGTTTTTCTGTGTATAGCTGCCAGAAAGTATTGAATATGTGGTGAGTTCTCAAGTGTAGGCAGGCAGAAATAGCTCCCTTGACTATCATTTCAAGATTCAATATAATCAAAAATCTTTACTTAGAAATTACAATTGATAAAACAAAATTGATAACAATAACATTAGCCCTTGAAAAGCAAGAAATAATTGTTGAGGAGCTGTTTTGCCTGCCGCAGCTTTCTGTGCTCTCAGTGACATAGTTTCGGGGTGCTCCCTAACCGCACAGGTGTATGCAGCCTGCATACATAGTTTTGGGGCGCTCCCTAACCGCACAGGTGTATGCAGCCTGCTTACGCTCGCACATTTGTTTTGCAGCATGGAAGTTTTTGTTACTACTTACATAGAAAGCTGAGTTTTTTATTTAAACTATATTTTCCTGTTTTCAACTGTTAAATACATATTTTCCCCTCTACAGTATCACTAAATCTTATTTCATTTACTAACCTGCCCATTAAAAGTCCTCTAATAGTTCCTAATAATATTCTTCCTGGGAGAAATGAAACTAAATTTTATTTTTTGGTATTTGCCTTCAGGTGGAATTCTGTGTGTAGATGCTTCTCTCAATTTCAAGACAGATTTTGAGTCAGTTCTGCAGTGAACTAAAGCCTTAGATGAGTCAGCCATCTTTCTTATGACATCCCTAAAACTCATTCGCTAACCGAGAACTGAGAATCCGCTGCGGACACTTCTTTTACCAAGTAGTGACCCATTTCAGTTTCATTTTAGAATTGATTGGTGGTGTGACCAAATTTAGTATATTTCAAGACATTATTAGTCCACTGTCTACTTGTTATTAGATGAAAGTTTAAGTATAACGGCTTATGCTTGTGAATTTCAGATACCGTGCTAATAGAGTTACAGTGTAGGGTGGCAGTGTGGCAGGTCTGATGAATATGCAATTGTGGATGAGTTAGTTGTGTAGTTCTGCTCCTCTGTGTGGTACTTTGTTAGGCTTGTTTCTTTTCCTAAAATGCTGCTAATACCCGTATCATAGGGAGGTGAGAAAAAGAGTATCTGCAGAGTTTGTCAGTCACAAACACAGGCTCTAGCTGTTACCATGCCTCTTTGTTCTTCATCACTGGCTGCCATTGGCGTTCTTCACAGGAGAAGGCTTCTGACTCTGCCCCACAGGCATTGTTAAACCTGCTGTCTGTGTTCACATCCTGTTAGAGACTGATTTTTGATCCAGTCTGTCCATTCTTTCTATGTTCATTCAGGAGAGACTGCAGCTGCATCAGTAGATACAGTACATGGTGAGGCTTTCAGTGTAGAAAGAATAATCAGAGAATGCTTCATAAACGTGGCTTTCAAGAGTGACATAGTTCACTTCGTTGTGATGTCTGTGGGTGTGTGTGCACACTTTTCTCTCCAGAGCCTTGGAGGAGAAGAACGAAGAATGTAATGGGACTACTGCAGAATTGTGTCACCTCCTGTTTTTTCCCAACCCTCTTTTAAACCTGACATTGTCTTTTACTACTGTCTTGTTAATCTGCCTGTCAGCTTTCTTTATACATCTCTCACGTGATGATGGTTTTCTCAATGTATTGAAAGCAAGGCCTTTTTCATCTTTAGATCCCCAGTGGTTAAGATAGGAAACCGTAGTAAGTTATTCTCTAAAGCAGTTTACCATACTCATGAAATAAATTATATCTACAAAGAAATGAGGTTGAAAATACCTGCTAGGTGACAGAAACAAAATAATGCTATCAAGTAGACAGTACCACTTACACAAACTGTTAGCAGGGCAGCAGGAAAGA
Source organism: Micromys minutus (assembly GCF_963924665.1). Taxonomy (NCBI): domain Eukaryota; kingdom Metazoa; phylum Chordata; class Mammalia; order Rodentia; family Muridae; genus Micromys; species Micromys minutus. The sequence goes on from NC_137977.1 coordinate 39,942,574, forward strand.
ACAGAAACTACAGTAGTGGTTGTCTGCGGCAGAAGAAAACTGGAGAGACTATTGAGGGACATCAGGGTTCCTTTAAGGAATGAGGAGGCTTAGGTTGTGGTGATGTTTGTTCAATTCTGTGAACACTCACCTCTTTGTACATGTTGTGAGGACAAATTTTATGACGTGAATTATATCTAGATAAAGTAGTTGTTAAAAGATCGTGACACAAGGGATCAGGGAAACTTGATTTTAGTTGGTTGCAAGAATCCACAGAACTCCTCACTAAAGCCCTTCATTAAAACTCTTTAAACATTTTTTGCCTTTCTTTTAATCAAGTTAAGTTTTAGCATTTCTATAACACATTGCTCATATTTTCTGAGACTAAGGAATATGAGCAGAACTAATTTTTCTAGATTGCATCCTCTTCTAATATTTATTGGAGAAAATGCTATATCTTTGAGTGAATGATCATGAAAATATTTCAAAGCTTACATACACCATTAGATAATGCTTGTGCTGTGTGGGGGTGTTGAATCTTGTGCTTTGTACATGTAAAGCATGTGCCTTATCACTGATCTATACCTCAGTTACCATAACTACTGTAGAAGAGGACAGAGGAGTTGTCATAAAGGGATAAAAAGATTGCGTGGTATGCACATAGAGGGGGAAGCCAGTGCTTTCCCTCTGTCCCTGTTGCCTCCCTCTCCTACTTTTCCCTCAAAGAAGGATTAGAGGATCATGGGAATAACTTGGGGACTGAAGTTAAAGAGCTGTGTGGCCTCAGTAATCAGTGAAGAACTAATGATGAAATCGATGAGCAAGACGGCATGGCTGTGTTTGTGACAGATTGTCAAGTAGACTCAAACCGAATTCTGCCTTTTGCTGGGGTAGAGCTGGGGGCCATGTCTCTCTAGTTCAGGCTAGCTTGAGCTCTTTCATCTTCCTGATGGGATTAGAGGTGTGCTCAGCTTAAAAGGAAAATTTGTTGAAAAATTCTAAGCCATGATATAAGCAAGGTGAAAATTTCTGAATTAAACCAACTTGAAAAAGGTAAGGGGATTACATCTCTTTAGACAGATTAATTGCAAGTGGGTAGAGAAGAAGACTTAGGATTATAGGTATCTGACTGACTGAAGGTGTTACATACAACAAAGTCACCTGATCTGAACTCTTGCCTAGCTGAGAAATCTAAAGGTAAGGAATTTCACATGAGGTATTAATTTTAAGCTAAAATACTTATTTGTCAAAAAAGACAAAAGTATTAGTTGTCGTAAAAGGCGTTTCTCTACATGCTCATTAAGCCAGGGCTGGAGAGACTGGCTTCTGAAGTCCTGAGAAGGTGGCACAGGTTGGATGCTAGAATAGTCTTCACCTAAGGAGGAAGAACCTCAGATCTAGTCAGGAAAACACGCTTCAGTTTGATTGAGAGAATGCTAATGGATGACAAGGGCAGTGGGTGAAGTGAATGGAGGTGATCTTAAGATGAATTCTCACTGCACAGGCTGTTCACACTGCTGCTGTGTTCACGCTGCTGCTGTTTTGCTCATTTGATGGGCTGGTTCTGTGCTGGTGTGAGGAGAGGCACTAAATCAAACAAAATCACTTTAAAATAGTAGTAAGTACTCAGAAGACGGTATCACACAGCAGCACTGTTTCAGATTGAGTGCTTAGAGACAAGATAATAAGATGACGATTTCTTAATCACCAAGACTGTAAACCAACTGGTTTTGAAGTGACTTTGATCTTTACAACTAGCAGGAGGTTAGCATTTCAGTTTTCTCCTTTAATGTCACTGCTTTGTGGGCAGATGCATTTGTACAACATGTATCGATGCTGCCCTCTGGTGGTAGTTGCTTTAATCGTATGCCATCCTGTTTAGTGGAATTTATTCTAAGTTTGTGGCTCACTCTTTAACATTGATTTTGAACATAAAGGACCTGTGCCATTAGAATTTATCTTTAATCTGTATTTAGTTTCAAATAAATGCTTGGGCATGTTATTAAAGAAAGGTTATTTAACAAATGAGAAGAACTTCTCTTTCATAACTAAAAGCAAAACCAAAGAATCAGTGTGCGCACAACAGCAGGCTGTCAGCTAACAGCTGTCTATCAGACCTGTCCTGAGTGCACAGTCTAACATAACTCTTTAGTAGAAAGGTTTCGAAGGAGTATAGTTTGGAGCCTAACATGACATAATAATAGGAGCATCTGACACCACGGGCAGGAACTTTATATTAAACAACACAAGTTTCATTGGAATATCACTGGATATTGTAAATATTTGGTCTATTTCTTTTAAGTAACTTTTTTTTTTCACTTAAAAGTTAGCTTTTACCCTGTGGGTGTTGTCTAATAATTGAAAGATTTACTTGAATAATATTTTATCCCCCTCTGGTTGAGACAGGGTCACATGTATTCCAGGCTGAACCCAAACTCTGTATGGGAGTGTGACCTTGAGCTCCTCATTCTTCTGTCTCTGCCACCTGCCCAGGTGAAGTGGCCCTGAAGACTGAATCCGGGCTCTATCCAACCAAGCAGTATTCCTTTTGCATTTCTCTTTTTGATTTTTTTATGTACTGAAATTTCAGAAAGTATTAGGTTCATATAGTTGAAAGTAAATGTGGCTGGTCTTTTAGCTCCTGAAACAATGTTTTATACTTAGTTCTTGTTTGATGGCAGTAGCTCTAATTTAGCTCTGTGAGTATTTCATCATTCACACAGACACATGCGCTCTCATCCCCACTGCGCTTTATTCTGGTTACCTCAGTAAGATAAAGTTTGTATCTACATATTTTTAACCTAGGAAAAAAGACAAGGACAAAAAAAAACCTATATATTTAAAATAAGTTTTGAATACATAGCTTTTGTATTATAACATGGTCACGCCTTGGCTCTGTGATTTTAAATGTTAAGTATAAAATTAGTTTGATCACAATTAAATAACTTATAGTAGGCTTTGACTCTTACAACGATTTAAAGAAAGGCAAATGGGTCAGTTCATGGTCCTCCTTAGCTACATGGTGAGCTTGAGACAACCTATGCCATTTTAGAGTCTTTCCCAAAAGCATAAAGTAAGTTCCAGTCCTAGTGCTGTACTTAACCCGTTTTCTCTTTCTGTTTCATAACTATGGTAGGATATACTTGTTGAACAATGCTGGTTTTTTTGTTTGTTTGTATTGTTTTAGAATCTAACCTGATTTATACTAAAAGAAAATCCCTAGTAATAAGGTCATTTTTGCTTCTATAACAGTGACTTCAGGAGTCAAAACTATCAGAAAGAAAGGGAGAAACTATGCAGCTGAGCTTCATACAAGCACAACACCCGAGACTCCTAAATATCCTGAGTGAAGTGAGGCAGACCGGTTGAGTCAGCGCTGTAGTCTCTCGGTTCTTAGAGCAGAGTCTTTGGCCTTCCTGGCCCCTTTTGATGTTTCACAGAATGTCCTGCTGGAGGCAGAAGGCATGGTGGGAGGACATAGTCACGCTGCCGTAGGGACACTAATACCACGCTTTGCTGATGTGTTCACCATCATCTGCCCTGCACGAGCCTGTTGCTTTCTAAGACCTTCTCAGTTACTGTGATAAGCTCAACCTTGAGCAACTTTAGTGTTTTTATAATAACAGAATGTTTTCTTTATCTACAGGTGCTGCTGTTTTTTCAAACGAAGGAAAAGGAAAACCATACAACGTCACAAATGACTGGACACAGACAGATCCTGGGGAGTTACTTACATGTTCATATGCTGTCTCGTGATTAAAATCATCTCGATAGTGACCACATATATTTTCAAGGACTCACTCTTGAAACAAAAATGTCATACTTTCATACTTCATTTTGTGGTTGTCTTACATTCATTCCCCCCACCCCTAATTTAACTTTATGGAAGCTTTAAAAATTTGTCAAAACGTGAGTGCTTTGCCCATCCTTGAATGGACCAATGAAGTGTATTGATGAACACAGTTCCATAGGAAAACAATACAGGTGTCCAAATGTCAATTAATTGTACCTAATTTGATTTCTTTATGTCTTTATAAAAGCATAATCAAACAGGAATTTTCTTCCCACTGGATAGTGCAGCAGAGAAAACAGTTGCCCAAATATTAAAAACAGCTTTCTTGAACAGTTCCTGTTTTGTGACATCTGCATTGATTTCAGTATGACTGATGGTACTGTTATTCATGAATCATACGACATTCTCTCCGTGAAATCATGGTACAGTCACTGCCCAGAGGTACTGAGGAAAAAGTACTATGGGACTGGCAAACTGTGGCGGTAGGAAATGAGCAGTGTTGGAGACACGAGCTGAGCTTGGCTTCTGTGCCACCACTGTGTGACGTGTGGCTGCAGGAGAAGCAGAAGCGCCAGGAACACTGGTTTAATGTCACTCTGCCCCCAGATGGTAAGATACGATAGGTGGCAAGAAGTGAGTGCTGGAGACGTCGTGTCTGTTTAAACACGCTAAGGAAAGGATAAAAGTGTGAAGCTTGTGTCCGTGTGTAAGGCTGGAGCCCCTTACGAGCCCACTGCTCGGTGGCCACACTCCTCTCCGAAGCAGACACCTGAGGACGTGCCGTACAGTGGCTGCTTGTTACGTTGTTCTTCAATTAAAGAAAAGAATCATACCCCCAGCAGCAAACACTGGCTCACTCTCTTGCCCTCTGTGCACGTTAGTCTCTTGTATGCAGCTTTGCTGGTTCTCTGGAATTCCCTGTCCTGAGCAAAATGTCGATGACCGGAGAATGTCGGAGAGGGTGGGCTGGGTGCTTTGCCTCCATAGCTTTCACAGTGCCTGCATATGACCAGCGTAACAGTTCTGTATCAGCCAAGCCCATTCCACTTCGCAAGTGTGCTTTGCTTTACACCGTAAAGACACAGCACACTTTCTGTCTCATCCTGTCCGCCGGGATGAGAGTTAAAAGACTGGCTAGGAAGATGCTGTTGACCACACCACACATTCATCTTTCACTTAGGAAACTGTTGCTCCTTCTGTGCACTGTCTCTCTGTCGTAAGTGTGAGCCTTCAGGTATGCCTATTTATTTTTTGTCTCAAGGTAACATTTAAAATATGTATTAAAGGAAATGAATCCACATTTTTTACTTCATTATTGAATTTACAGGTATTTAATTGTATTTTGTAATTTATTTTTCTTATTAGCCAAAAGTTCAATGTGTTGCTTTTGATAAATTGGGCATCCACATGAACATCCCACATCAGGACACTGTTCATCTTTTTTCTTGATTTTTGAAGACCTACACTTAACTGAGAAAACATTCGCTGTATAATTTGATCAACTGTTCCCATTTTGTTTGTATACTGTCATGATATCTAAACTGCAGGAGTTAAATACTGAGGGTTTTTTTTTTTTTTTTTTTTTTTTTTTTTTTTTTTGTTTGCTTTGAGCAAGGTAGATGGATATTTTGGCCATTTATAATGTGAAACCACTTCTTTACAGTATTCGACCAAATTTGTGTGTCTATGATATTTGTAAATACATGCGATATCTGTATTTCTTATCATAAACCTATTTAGTTTTATTCTCAGTAGGGTTTTTTGGACTGTACAGTGTTTATATGATCTGAACTCCTTATACATAAGAAGGTGTGTATATTAATCCAATTATGGACTTAAATATTTTAAAAGTATGAATACCCTTATTTGCTGCAAAGGCCAGTGTGTAGACATTTGCTTTTTAGCAATATTTTTAAGTGCTCCATTTTAGTGCTGGAGAATAAGTCTTTGGCACACAGACTGGTCAGTAATAGGTAATGCAGGTATGTTCAGGTTAAGCCAACAATGTTTTGCATTTTTATGCTTCTTTTCTGTCAACACTAATGAAATCAACATTGCCTGAATGTCTGAATACTGAAACACAGCCCTGTTTAAAAGTATGTAACTGAAAAAGAAATAAATAAAGGTAGTTTTTTTAAACTCGCTCTTTCCCCTTTCCTCTAACCATGTGAACTAATGTTATTCAGTGCTGCACGGAGCTTTAAACATTAACTTCTGTTGGTTTACTACTTAACTCTAAGAGCAGAGCAGAAGGAAGGGCTTTTGTCATTTTGTTTGTGTCTCTGTTCGACTGGAGCACAGTTGTAAGGAGCACGTAACAGGAAGGATCGAAGCTTGCTTGGTTTTCAGTTTTTACATTTTTTTTTTTGAGATACTTAATAGAGCAATTAGTTAAAGCTGTCTTCTAATAACTTAAGGGAATAAACAATGATTTTATTTCTGTTTTGAAAATGAAGTCATGCTATTTTTGAAAGTTCACTGTTAATTAATTTTAAGTGGATAAAGTCATTTCAAATGAGGAACATAAATATATTTGCAACAGTAATTTGACTTCTAATTATGGCAGATCCTTTAAGCGTTTTACCAAATGGTGTTAATGGAGCCTTGTTTACTGAAGGACACTGTAAGCAAGGTAAGGCAAGCAGAACCATTTAGTCTGTGACTAGAATGTGTGTTGGGCACCAGAGACTGAAACAGCATGGAGGAATGGACTAGGGAGATGACTGAGTAGGTAAGAGGCTTTCCATACAAGTGTGAAGGTGTAAGTTCAAATCCCAGGAACCTCTGTAAAATGTGCCATGACACAGGGTAATGACACATGCACCTTTTACTCCAGCATTGTGCCCTGCAGTAACTGGAGCCCACTGGGGTGTGCTGGCTGCCAGTCTAGGAGAGACCTTGCCTCAGATGGATGTGGAAGGTGAACAGTGTCCTTCTCTGGGTTTTGTGTATGCCTCAAGGTTTCTATTGCTGCAACAAAGCCCCATGACCAAAGCAACTTGTGGAGGATAAACAGTACCATTTATTTGGCTTACACTTCCTCAGCATTGTTCTTGATAGAAGGAAGTCAGAACAGAAACTCAAACAGGGTATCGACCTGGAAGGTAGGAGCTGATTCAGAGGCCGTGGAGGAGTGTTGCTTACTGGCTCCCTGTGGTTTCTTCAGCCTGATTGCTTATAAAACCTAGGACCACTAGCTCAGGGATGGTCTACTATAGGGCCCAGATGGCAGGGCCCTCCCCAGTCAGTCACTAAGAAAATGCTTTACAGGCTTCCTACAACCAGATCGTAGGGAGGCATTTTCTTAGTTGAGGTTCCCTCCTGTCAGATGACGTTCGTCAAGTTAACATAAGTAATCTTGGTGTTAAAGCCTGCATCTGCCTTTCTCTTGTGTCATCTCATGGCTCCATTCCACTGATTTTACTTTCAGTGTGAGGGTCAAGTGGCTGTAGAGCAACATGAGACTTTGATGGGACTCTTGATAACTAAGTAAAAACAGCAGTCTCTCAGCAGGTCTAAAAGTTTCCATGTTTGTTGAATGGAATGAAGAGCTGTGGGCAAAGCTGCTGCACTCCCCATGGTTGGGCCTGAATCATGGGTCCATGTTTAGAAAACACTTGAGAAATGGCTCATAAAAGGACATTGAGATATTAACAGTGGTCAGATTGAAAGCTTGTAAACAAAACAGTCCAAAACCAACAGCAACCAAAAAAAAAAAAAAACCAAAAAAAACACCACCACACATGCACACACACATACACATAAATGTTTAAGTGCATAGATTTAAAATTGATGTGAATGGCTGTTCTGGATACATGAAGAATGCTTACAAATAAATAGGTTAAAAGAGAAATGCTGATGACTTGGAGTAGGCTGTTACTAGCAGGGAAAGCAAGATGCTTAACAAATAAGTAGGTTCATTATTTAAATTTCATCACACAAAAGTGAAAAAAAAATCACATATAATTAGCCTCAAGTATCTCACTTGAACAATTCAAAAGATACTGACATATTTTGTTTAGACGTGAACATCAGAGGGGGAAAAGATGAGAAGGTCCCCAAGTTCGGTATAGGATATGGTAAATTGGAGGTGTATTTAATCAGTGAGATACATATGGAAAAAAGTCCAGGATGTGAGTCTAAAACTCAGATGTAATGTAAAAGGTATGTGCATGAAGCTGGTTATTGAAGGCACAGTAGTAATGAGCTCACTTGATTTAGAAAATAGCAAGCTAGGCTAGGGTCTCCTGTGAAACATGTGTAGCTCAGTAAACAATGTAACATTCAACACATAATGCATTCTTAGCCTTCATGGGACATTTGGACAGGATTCCAGTGGCTTACAAATGTATCTCTATTGTCATGTTAGATAAGACATTTGGAATTATAGACTAAGTTTTGAAGGGGAGTAACTAGAGGACAGTATAGTTTGGGGAAGACAGTGATAAGCTGAACAGAGAAAGCCTGCAGACTGGCTTGTATACCCAGCAGCCTTCAGTACCCAGCATTTGCTTATGTTGTTTTGGCTTGGTTTTGATAATTGTTTATCTTAGTTTTGGTTGTGGTGTGTCAGTAGTTTGTCAAAAACACTAACCTTTGAACTTGGGATTTTTATTGAGTTTTTTAGTGCCTTATTAGAAATTTTGTGCCTCAGTGATGACATTGTGCAATGCCCGGATACACATTTCTTATTCCGCTCGATGCTGATCTTGGGCCATGACCTGCATTGTCTCATTAGATGTGAAACACAAAACCAGAAACAATAACTCATGGGTGCAACATGAAGAGGAAAGATTGTAATGATAAGGAAAGTAAGTAACTACTGAGCAGTCAAATACAGATGTCTACCTGCAACCTGAGAAAAATACAGCACAAGATCACAAACAGATTTTTAAAAAAGATTTATTTTATGGACATGAGATATGAATAACTGTTGCTGTCTTCAGACACACCAGAAGAAGACATCCAGTCCTACTACAGATGGCTGTGAGCCACCATGTGGTTGCTGGGAATTGAACTCAGGACCTTTAAAAAAGCAGTTAGTGCTCTTAACCACTGAGCCATCTCTCCAGCCCACAAACTCGGTTTTTAAACTTAGCGTTATTTTCAGAATTTTACATATAGAACCTCAGATGCTGCTAACATAGTGCATGATGGTATTTGAAAAATGTTTGACTTGAGGTAAAAAGGAGACTCAAGTATCTTATCTAGTATGTTCTTGTTCAGCCTTGCAGGACTTTGGGGATGAGTTACAGGGGTTAAAAGTTTAATTTCCTAAGTGTGCATGATTATAGAGCTTTGTTAATATTGAAAATACATAACCAGTTTGTCTCTGCTTAGCTTTTAATCAGATCACAAAAACTATCTTCTTTATAAGAGTATATAGATCATACCCAAAGAAAAGGACCTTAAAACCATTATCAGGTAATGTTGCTAGGATGTGGAAATGTTTTTTGTTTTCTTTTTATTTTGGGCCATGTTCTCAGTGTGTAGCCTAAGCTCACCTTGAACTCAAGATCTTCCCTCTGCCCCCTGAGCTCTGGGGTTGGAGGACTATGTGGTCATGTCGGGCATGAAATACTTTTGTTAGAACAGTTGTTGAGAGGGTATTTGTTAGGTAGCAGTTTTTCTTATTTGGAAACCACTCAATTTTTCTGAACTAGGGATTGGGAAACTTTTGGGGGGGGAGATAAAGTTAAGGCTTTGTGGGCTGAGAGGCATATTTGAGGCTTTTATATACTTGTGCAGTTTTTAAAAAGCCACATGATGAAATTCAAAATACTAAAACACAGTTTTGTTTGTAATACAGGTTGGCAAATGTTAAGCTTTGGTTATTTTTAAGAAGATGCTACTTCACTTAGTTGGAGTTTAAAGTCGATCATAAATATTCACCTATTCATTGATGGTCTAAAGCATTTTCACAAATATGTGCTATCAAATACTCCATCAGTCTGTGTAGGGAAAGTCACCATACTCAGTCTTCCTTCCCCACGGAACACAGAGATGTAGTAAGAATGAGCTCTTCACTACTTAAAACAAGCACTTCCGTGTAATACCTGCAGAGTGTAAAGTAACTGTAGACTACTTTAAACAGCCAACATTCTTGAACTTTGCCAAATTGTCCAATAGCTTATCCACACCTCACATATTTCTGTGTTATCATTGGAACACGTACTTCAAGTTGCACTGAATTGGGTGTTTTCTCAGCTTCACTGAAAGTACTCTTTCCTGAAGTTATGTTCGGTGCATTCACAGAACATGGAATGGTGAGTCACTTGGATCCCAGAATCAGCTTCTTAGGTTTAAAAACTGGGCAATGTTGGTAACACCTATTGATTTACAAGAAGCCAAAGAAAACTACTCAAAGTTGAGTACTTTGTTTTAAATCAGTTATTGGTGACCGCAGTTGTTTTCACAATCTACTATTGCAAAGCTTAGTGGGCACAACCCTTTCCTTTGGCTGTTGTAGTCAAATGCAGTTAACTCCATCCCATAGTTTTCTTTAATAAATGAGCCTCTCAGGAAACTTTGTCTCTTTAATCTGTGTGTGTGTGTGTGTGTGTGTGTGTGTGTGTGTGTGTGTGTGTGTGTAAGAGAGAGGATAAGAATGTGTCTGTCTGTCTTGCATATGGCCTCACTTTTGTGCCTACTTCATGGGTGAATAACTTCTGCTGTGTTTAAATACTCTGCTCTAGTTTTCATTTTTTTCTTAGATCTTGATTTTTTTTCCATTTTTTATTACTCTGTATTTACAATTGAGATGGTATTCTTCCTCCGCCCCGCTTCCATCCCCTCAAGCCCTCCATTTACCGTCACAAAGGTGCATTCCCTCCTAATCACCTTCTCTACCCCATTACCTTGGCATTCCCCTACATTGGGAAAACATGCCCTCCCTGGACCAAAAGCATCTTCTCACATTAATGCCAGACACTGTTATCTTCAACTACATATGCAACTGGAGCCATAGGTCTCTCAATGGGTGCTCAATGGTTGGTATTTTAATTCAAGGGAGTTTTGGAGGGTTTGGTTGGTTGAAAATGTTGTTCCTCCCATGAGGTTGCAACCCTTTTAATTCCTTCAGTCCTTTCTTTAGCACCCTCATTGGGGTCCTCGATTTCAGTCCGATGGTTAGCTGCAAGCAAGCTCAACTGTATCTATATGACTCTAGCATAGTCCCTGAGGAGGCATCGCTATCTGGTTCCTGCCAGTAAGTATTTCTTGGCATCAGCTATAGTGCTTGGATTTGGTGGCTGCATATGTGGTGGATCCCAGATGAGGCGACTTCTGAATGATCTTTTCTTCAATCCCTGTACCTCTATTTGACCTTGCATTTTCTCCTGTGAGTGTTTTGTTCTCCCTTCTAAGAAGGACTGAGGCATCCTCATTTTGGCCTTCATTTTTGAGCTTCATAATTTGTCTGTGAATTGTTTCATGGGTATTCAGAGCTTTCTGGGGCTAATATCTGCTTATCAGTGAGTGCATACCATGTATGTTCTTTTGTGACTGGGTTGCCTCACTCAGGATGATAGTCTCTAGTTCCATCCATGTGCCTATGAATTTCATGAAGTCATTTCCAGTAGCTGAGTAAAACTCCATTGTGTAAATGTACCACACTTTCTGTATCCATTCCTCTGTTGAAGGACATCTGGGTTCTTTCCAGCTTCTGGCTATTATAATTAAGGTTGCTATAAACATAGTGGAGCATGTGTCCTTGTAATGTTGGAACATCTTTGGAGTATATGCCCAGGAGTGAAATATCTGGGTTTTCAGATAGTAAGTACTATGTCCAATTTTCTGAGGAACTGCCAGACTGATTTCCAGAGTGGTTGTATCAGCTTACAACCCCACCAACAGTGGAGGAGTGTTCCTCTTTCTCCACATTTTGGAGACAACATCTGCTGTCACCTGAGTTTTTGATCTTAGCCATTCTAACTGGTGTGAGGTGGAATCTTAGGGTTTTTTTGATTTGCATTTATTTCCCTGTTGACTAGGGATGTTGAGCATTTCTTTAGGTGTTTCTCAGCCATTCGATATTCCTCAGCTGAGAATTCTTTGTTTAGCTCTGTACCCCATTTTAAAATAGGATTATTTGATTCTCTGGAGTCTAATTTCTTGAGTTTTGTGTATATATTGGATACTAGTCCTCTATCAGATGTAGGATTGGTAAAGATCCTTTTCCAATCTGTTGGCTGCTGTTTTGACTTCTCGACAGTGTTTTTAGCCTTACAGAAGCTTTGCAATTTCATGAGGTCCCATTTGTCAATTCTTGATCTTAGAGCATAAGCCATTGGTGTTCTGTTCAGGAAAATTTCCACTATGCCTATGTGTTCTGAGCTCTTCCCTACTTTCTCTTCTAATAGTTTCAGTGTACTTGGTTTTATGTGATCTTTGATACATTTGGACTTGAGCTTTGTAGAAGGAGATAGGAAAGGATCAATTTGCATTCTTTTGCATACTGACTGCCAGTTGAACCAACACCATTTGTTAAAGAGGCTGTCCTTTTTCCATTGAATGTTTTTAGCTCCTTTGTCAAAGATCAAGTGACCATATGTATGTGGGTTCATTTCTGGGTCTTCAATTCTGTTCCATTGATCTACCTGCCTTTCTCTGTACCAATACCATGAAGTTTTTATCCCAGTTGCTTTGTAATATAGCTTGAGATCAGGGATGGTGATTCCTCCAGAAGTGCTTTTATTGTTGAGAATAGATTTTGCTATTCTAGGTTTTTTGTTATTCCAGATGAATTTGCAAATTGTAGAGTGGGGGGAGGAGAGGCTGAGAGAGAATGAGAATGTGTGTGTGTGTGTGTGGGTGTGTGGGTGTGTGTCTGTCTGTTTGTCTTGCATTAGGCCACACTTTCATGCCTACTTGCAAGGGTGAGTAACTGCTCTGATGAAGTACTCTGTTCTAGTTTTCTAATTGTCCTGATCATTTCTTCCCCTGAAAATATTTTGATGAGAACTTACTCTGGTGATATGGAAATACATTCTTTTAGTGCAACTAAAGTATCATTTCATAATGAACACATTGCTTTGCCATGTAATTGTAGGGCAGTCCACATTCCACTGTGCCTTAAAAGTGCAATACTTAAAGATTACCTTTTTTAACATGATGAATATGCACTGGTAATAAAAAATGCCTGTCTGACAATATGTGTGACACTTGAAGTACTTTGAATTATAGTCATTACTGAGATTTATGATGTTTTGAACAGCAGTGTGAAGCCATATGAAGTGTGCTACATATGGTCTCTGTCACAACTATTCAGTTCTGCTTTGGTGGCAGGAAAGCAGCCATATACAATATGTAAATGAATGGGCCTGGCTGTGTTCCAATAAAATTTTATTTATGGGCACTGCAATTTGAATTTCATATGATTTTTATGTGTTTTGAGACATTTGTGTGATGTTTTCAGCCATTTAAAAATGTAAATATCATTCTTAGCTCATGAGCTAACCAAACACAGGAGATGGGCTAGATGGCCTTGCAGACCACTTTGAAAGAATTTGGATGTCTGAGGAAGATTATGTTTTATCTACTTCAAAGCCATTACCCAAAGATGACCTGCAAAAGTAAAGCACATTTTGATTGTGAACTACAATATAAAGAATAGCTCATGTGGGAGCTAGGGGAAAAAAGTAGACAAGCCAGACTTCGGAATAAGGCAATGTGTGATTTTAAAGAGACTGGACTCTTTTTACACACACACACACACACACACTCACACACTCACACACACAGAATCATAGATTAAAGGGACAAAGAGCTTCCTGAGAGGCTCATTTGTTAAAGCTATGGGATGGAGTTAATTGCATTTGACTACAAGGGCCAAAGGAAAGAAACCTGTTTGTACCCACTAAGCTTTGCTAGAGTAAATTGTGAATTGCATTAGACAAATGCAATTCATGGCATTGGAAATCAAGCAGATGACCTCTCCTGTGTTAAGTGAATTCCACTAAGCCTCATTCCCGGCCACAGATAAATGATAAATGTAATTTGGTTTCAAATTTGTTTTTCAGTTCCTGATAACTGCCTGTTTATTTTTTGTTAGCTTAGTTTTCTCAGCTTAGGTTGGAGATGACAGCTTCCTTCTAGCAATATTCTGAGGCTCACCCGGGCTTACCGTTACATTCTTACTGTTGAGCACTGTTGCTCCTTAGCTATTTGTTAAATGTTATCTGGGACTAAAGTGACCAAGCCTATTGCTCATTGGCATATCACACTTCTCACTTAGTGACACTTAAAGATACTACTTTTATTCCTTGCTTAAATGGCAAACAGGCCCAGGGCACTGTCCTGGTCAGGTAACAGGAATCTTATGATAAGGGCTCTGAGTACCCTAAACCACTGACACAATGTGTCGGTCAGTGATCTTTTGAAACTGCTGACCCTTCACATCTTGATCAGCAGTATGCTCTGCAGTCCAGGCCAGTGGGGGGTTTCTTTGCCCTACTGTTCTCGTTGTTTCACCAGGGAAAAAATTACTGTTCATAATTTAAATAAAATCAGCAGAGGAAAACAAAAAGCCAAGTGTTAACATTTTCTCTGTTATTCTTCCACCTTTTCTGTACATCTGATGCTTATAGTTTTTTAGTTTATGAAATCCTTGTATTAAATCCCCAGCTAATTGGGAAACTGAAAAATCATATTACGTTCTCATTAATTTACCTACTTTTTATTTTCATTTATTTCTTGAAATCTGAGGTTAGAGAGAAAGTTGTATGCACACTCTTCCCTCGGGGTCATTCTCTAATTGTAGGATTGGAATCGCTTGTGCTCAGAATCCCATGTTAACATGAGAGACTAACACTGCCCTGGACAAGCACTCCCATTAGGCAGTTCCTGACTGTGCACACGGTGTGTACAAAAGAGAGAGAGACAGAGACATACAGAGACAGACTCTGGGAACTTTAAAGTTGGAGATGTCTAGATTACAGTTTTCTAATTTGGTAATTTGTGTGGTTTGGGATTGTTTTGTTTGTTTTTAAGAATACTTTATGTAAAACAATGGCTTGTATAATTAAATTTGATTTGCTGGGGTGGGTCTGGGGATATATTTTCATAATCCTGTCTCAGATTCCCCTCACTTGCTGAGATGCTGCAGTGTGTTCTGCCTCTAGTGTCCTGCACTCTGGGGAATATATGCTCCTGGTGTACTTGGTGGTTCCTCCCCTTCAGTGAGCCTTTCAATAAGAAGCTACAGTTGGTCCAGTGTCACCAACACATTTCCTGTGCCACCTCATCCCTGTCCACATTTTCCTACACTATTGTGAGGACTTACTGTCTGTCACACTTTCTTGCTTAGTTTGCTTGAGTCCTCACCTCTTGGTCCTCACCAGCACACCAGCGTCATAGCGACGACTGTGGTGTTTTTAGCTAATGTGTTTACTTCTGGTTGCATTTGTTGTACAAACCACTTTAACTGTCCATTACCCTCTTGCCAAGACTTCACGAGACAACATTCCTTCTAGCTATCTGGCCTGTCTAGGCCTTGCTTTTTGTGGAGACACTTTCATCGAAATACATAATATTTCTCCCCCAAACCCCCACCAGCCATTAGTGTTCACACCTAGATTTCAAGTTTGGAAATGCTTATTTCCAAACAGCAGTACAAAAGTATTCGTGAATGCATGATTTCTGAAAATTATGAAAACACTTGTTACTAACATATTTGTTACTTCTATGTCACTAGAGAAGTTAAGTCTGTTTTCAAAACAGAATTCGGTCTTTGGGTGTGAATGGGATCCTTAAGCAAGCACATGGTTTAAACTGGGGGGTGGGGGAGGAGTGTTGGTGCACAAAGAAACCAGTGTTGTCTTATGGCATCAAGTTAGACCCGAGCTGGGAATGCCTCTGCGTCAAGAGCAGAAGCCCTTGACTTACCTGTCCCACTGCCATGGTTTGGACAGTGAGTGAGTGAATGAGTGAGTGAGTGAGTGGGTGGGTGAGTGAGTGGGTGGGTGAGTGAGTGGGTGGGTGGGTGAGTGGGTGAGTGAGTGAGTGGGTGAGTGAGTGGGTGAGTGAGTGAGTGAGTGGGTGAGTGAGTGAGTGGGTGGGTGAGTGGGTGAGTGAGTGGGTGGGTGGGTGAGTGGGTGAGTGAGTGGGTGGGTGAGTGAGTGGGTGAGTGAGTGGGTGAGTGAGTGAGTGAGTGGGTGGGTGAGTGAGTGGGTGAGTGAGTGAGTGGGTGAGTGGGTGGGTGAGTGAGTGAGTGGGTGGGTGAGTGGGTGGGTGAGTGGGTGAGTGGGTGAGTGGGTGGGTGAGTGAGTGAGTGGGTGGGTGGGTGAGTGGGTGAGTGAGTGAGTGGGTGAGTGAGTGAGTGAGTGGGTGAGTGAGTGGGTGGGTGGGTGAGTGGGTGAGTGAGTGGGTGGGTGAGTGAGTGGGTGAGTGAGTGAGTGGGTGGGTGGGTGAGTGGGTGAGTGAGTGAGTGGGTGGGTGGGTGAGTGGGTGAGTGAGTGGGTGGGTGAGTGAGTGGGTGGGTAAGTGAGTGAGTGAGTGGGTGGGTGAGTGGGTGAGTGAGTGAGTGGGTGAGTGGGTGGGTGAGTGAGTGAGTGAGTGGGTGGGTGAGTGGGTGGGTGAGTGGGTGAGTGGGTGGGTGAGTGAGTGAGTGAGTGAGTGAGTGGGTGAGTGGGTGGGTGAGTTAGTGAGTGGGTGAGTGAGTGGGTGGGTGAGTGAGTGGGTGGGTGGGTGAGTGGGTGAGTGAGTGGGTGAGTGAGTGAGTGGGTGAGTGAGTGAGTGAGTGCGTGGGTGGGTGAGTGAGTGAGTAGGTGAGTGAGTGGGTAAGTGAGTGAGTGAGTGAGTGGGTGAGTGAGTGAGTGAGTGGGTGAGTGAGTGAGTGGGTGAGTGAGTGAGTGAGTGGGTGAGTGAGTGAGTGAGTGAGTGGGTGAGTGAGTGAGTGGGTGAGTGAGTGGGTGAGTGAGTGAGTGGGTGAGTGGGTGAGTGAGTGGGTGAGTGAGTGGGTGGGTGAGTGAGTGAGTGAGTGGGTGAGTGAGTGAGTGAGTGAGTGAGTGGGTGAGTGAGTGAGTGGGTGAGTGGGTGAGTGAGTGGGTGAGTGAGTGAGTGAGTGGGTGAGTGAGTGAGTGAGTGGGTGAGTGAGTGAGTGAGTGGGTGAGTGAGTGAGTGGATGGGTGAGTGAGTGGGTGAGTGAGTGGGTGAGTGAGTGGGTGAGTGAGTGGGTGAGTGAGTGAGTGGGTGAGTGAGTGGGTGAGTGAGTGAGTGAGTGGGTGAGTGAGTGGGTGAGTGAGTGAGTGAGTGGGTGAGTGAGTGAGTGAGTGAGTGGGTGAGTGAGTGAGTGGGTGAGTGAGTGAGTGAGTGAGTGAGTGGGTGAGTGAGTGAGTGAGTGGGTGAGTGAGTGAGTGAGTGAGTGGGTGAGTGAGTGAGTGGGTGGGTGAGTGAGTGAGTGAGTGAGTGGATGGGTGAGTGAGTGAGTGAGTGAGTGGGTGAGTGGGTGAGTGAGTGGGTGCGTGAGTGAGTGGGTGGGTGAATGAGAAGGTGCAGAGGAGCCCCATGGGCAGAGGTTCAAGGCAGATGCTTTGTTTTTAGGATCAGTGGAGGCCACTGTGAGCTGCTGATGATGTGGAAGAAAGGCCAGGGGCAGTTGGTGGCCAGGAAAGTGCAGAGAAGAAAGGCTACATAGACTCTGTGATGGGGAGGGGGTTGGGAGAAATGTGTGTATGTGTGTGTGCATGTGTGTGAGAGAGTGTGTATGTGTGTGTATGTGTGAGTGTGTGTGTATATGTGAGAGAGTGTGTGTATGAGAGTGTGTGTGTGTGAGAATGTGTGTTTGTGTGTGTGTGTGTGTATATGTGAGAGTGTGTGTGTGTGCGTGTGTGTGTGAGAGTATGTGTATGTGAGAGTGTGTGTGTATGAGAGAGTGTGTGTGTGAGAGAGTGTGTGTGTGTGAGTGTGTGTGTATGTGAGAGAGAGTGTGTGTGTGTATGAGAGAAAGAGAGTGTGTGTGTGTGTGAGTGAGAATGTGTGTGTTTGTGTGTGTGAATGTGTATATGTGTGAGAGAGAGAATGTGTGTGTGAGAGTGTGTGTGTGTATGTGTGAAAGAGTGTGTGTATGTGTGTGTGTATGAGAGTATGTGTGTGTGTGTGTGTGAGAGAGAGAGAGAGAGAGAGTGTGTGTGTGTAACCTACCTCAGTGTCTGCCTATCTTGTCTGATGATTGAAATGCAAGCAAACCCTAGGGAAGGCTGTCCACAGTGTTATCCGGGACAAAGGAACCCTCAGGAGCCTGGGGTTTGGGCTTTAAAATGTCAAAGCACACATATAATTACTTCAAGTGGTTTTGTTTTAATATTTACCATTTTTAGCTTTCATTTTGCCCTTAGGCAGTATGTAAAGCTACCAACAGAAAGATGATTGGATTATAGACTTGTGTTCTGAGGAAAGAAATCTTTCTCCTGTTCTGAGAATCTACTTCTAAAATTTCTTTTTATATGAGAAATGTTTCCTAAGCCAATTAGTTGTTGGAGGGTCCTCAGCATTACAAGATGCATTATGCATCTAGCTGGTACTACGTGATGGTCCATGTTAATCACCCCATGTTCTTTCCAGAGCCAGAGCGGCAATGTAATCAGCCAAGTTCAGTGCTAATGCAACTTTATTTTTCACTTCCAAACAAGCAGACTACAGATTTTCCCCGACACCCCCTCCTGTGTGTGTGTGTGTGTGTGTGTGTGTGTGTGTGTGTGTGTGTGTGTGCCATACACATGTGGAGGTCAGAGGACAAGCTGTAAGAGTGCTTCTTTCCACCTACCAAGTGGATTCTAGGGACTGAAGTCAGATTTCAAGACATGATAGTTAAGTACCTTCATCCACTGTGCCGTCTCACTGGCTGAACTGTTGTGGGTTTTTTTTTTTTTTAATGGAAAAATTAATACCAAACAAAGAGAATAAGATAATGATTCAAATTCTTGTTGCTCTGCCATGGTTTAAGTTATATGAATTTAAATTATTGTTATATATAGAAAAATTGATTTAAAGTGTAGCCTGCTAATGGTCGATCATATTTACTCATTAGACAGAGATGAAAGTTACACTGCGTGTGTTTCTTTCTATGGTAATATCCACATGGAAACTTCTCTGGGAGGAAGTCTAGTGTATGTTTTTATTTTCTTTCTGCTTCCATAGTATATTTATAGTGAATTAAATGTTTGATGTTAAAAAGAAAATGAGGACAGATCAGTAGCATTTATCCATTGCTAGTCTGAAGAGTGTCTCCCTTCGGATCTTACAATGTACACGTTTCCTCTCCCTTTACAAATAGTCACTGAGTGTGTTGTTATTATCTAGCTATCTGTGACAGCTAAAGTTAACAGTGATGACTCACTCTATACTCTCCCAGCAGATAAAGGTCTGGGCACACCTCAGGGCATGCCTACAGTGTGCTTACTGAGGCTGAATACTTAACTGTGGATAGCACTGTTTTCTCGGTGAGCATTCTGGGCTGAATAAAATGGAGGAAATGGCTGAGCACTGCCACGCACTGCCTTTCGCTTCCTGGTTGGGAAGCAAGATGACCAGCTGCTTTGGTGCCCATTTCCTTGCTACAGTGAAACAAATAAGTCTTCTACCCTTAAGTTGTTTTGGTCAAGGATTTTGTCACGTGTTTGTGTTTTGTTTTTACCACAGCAATGAGACAAGTCACTAAGACTCTTTGATATCACAACCTAACACATTCATTCATTCATTCATTAATTCATTCATTTATTTATTTATTTATTTATTTATTTATTTATTTATTTATTGCTTTTCCCAGATAGGATTTTTCTGTGTAGCCCTGGCTGACCTACAACTTGCTATGTAGACTGGGCTGGCCTTGAACACAGAGATCTGCTTGCCTCTGCCTCACGAATGCTGGAATTAAAGGCATGCACCATCATTGCTTGGCTCAAATATTTGTCTTTTAAACTGTCTTAAATTTACAGATCTGTGTCATTAACTAATTATTAATTAATAGCATTGTACTATTAACATTGCTATTTAATTCCAGAATGTTTTAGTCAACCCCATTCACAAATACAACGTGTCATGTCTATTAAACAGTACTTCCTGTTCCCTGACAGTCATATTTTAAAGACAATTATTTGCTTCTTTTGGACATTTCATATATCGACACCCATATTACATGACTGTTAGGCCTCACTTGTTGCAATTAGAATGTATTCAAGGTTCATTCATGGTAAATGTGATTCCCTTTTAAGCCTGAAAAACCACCTGATTTATAAATATACTGCATTTTGTTTACTCAATGTATGGATTGACATGGACATGGTTTGATTCCATCTCTTGGCTCTTCTCCATGGTAATGCTGTTAACATTTGTGAGCCAGTTTTTATTTAGCATATATTTTGAATTCTCAGAAGGAGGGCTTGCTGAGATATGAGATTTTTCTGGTATTATGAGGTATTTTTTTCTCTTTTTGGAAACCTTTTCACTTCATTTTTTAAAAATTAGGTATATACTATTTATGTTTCAAATGTTATCCCCTTTCCCGGTTTCCCCTCCATAAATTCCCTATCTCTTCCCTTCCCTTACCCAACAACCTCCTCCTGTCTCCCCACCCTGACATTCCCCTACACTGGGGCATTGAGCCTTGGCAGGACCTAGGACTTCTCTTTCCATTGATGCCCAACAAGGCCATCCTCTGCTACATGTGCAGCTGGAACCATGGGTTACATCGTGTGTACCCTTTGGATAGTTGTTTAGTCCCTGGGAGCTCTCGTTGGTTGGTATTCTTCTTATGGGGTTGCAAACTCCTTCAGCTCCTTCAATCCTTTCTCTAATTCCTCTATTAGGGACCCAGTTCTCAGTTCAGTGGTTGTCTGTGAGCATCCACCTCTGTTTTTGTCAAGATCTGGCAGAGCCAATCAGGAAACAGCTATATCATGCTCCTATAGGCATGTACTTCTTGGCCTCAGCAACATTGTCTGGGTTTGGTGGCTGTATATAGGCTGGATCTCCAGGTGGGGCAGTCTCTGGATGGCCTTTGCTTCAGTATCTGCTTCAAACTTTGTCTTTGTATTTCCTCCTGTAAATGTTTTTGTTCCCCCTTCTAAGAAGGCCAAGATCCAAAACTCAGATGACAGCAGATGCTGGCGAGGCTGCGAAGAAATAGGAACACTTCTCCTCTGTTGGTGGGGTTGCAAGCTAATACAACCACTCTGGAAATCTGTCTGGCGATACCTCAGAAAATTGGATATAGTACTACCTGAAGACCCAGCTATTCCACTTCTGGGCATATACCCCAGAGACACTTTAATACACAACAAAGATATATGCACCACAATGTTCATAGCGGCTCTATTTATAATAGCCAGAAGCTGGAAGGAACCCAGATGTCCTTCAGAAGACAAATGGATACAAAAATTGTGGTACATATACACAATGGAATACTACTCAGCCACCAGAAACAATGACTTAACCAAATTCTTAAGAAAATGGCTGCATCTAGAGAAGATCATCCTGAGTGAGATAACCCAGTCACAAAAGAACAGACATAATATGCAGTCACTGATAGTGGGATGCTAACCCCAGAGGCTTGCACTCCCCCAGAAACAACTCACAGACTGTATGAAGTCCAAGAAATAAAGAAAACAAAAAATATACATATATTCACAAAACAAGAAGACTTTGACTATTCCCATGTTGCGTTTTGTTTTGCATGTACTTTACGCTTATTGCAACTAGTACATTTTCAATGCATACTGTCAAGCCCTTGAAAAAAATCAAGTACTGACTAAAAAACATATTCACATGGTTTTATGTAAAATTTATTTTAATGTCTGAAAAAACAGTACTGACAAAAATGTATAATTTTAAGCAAAAAATGTTTAAAATCTTTACATTTATCTTTGTTTTGCAAAATAAAGTCGTATGAAAAAAAAAAAAAAAAAGAAGGAGGACTGAAGCATCTCCACTTTGGTCTTTCTACTTCTTGAGCTTCATGTGGTCAGTGAATTGTATCTTGGGTAATCTGAGTTTTTGGGCTAATCTCCACTTATCAGTGAGTGCATACCATGTGAGTTTTTTTGTGGTTGGGTTACCTCACTCAGGATATTTTTTAGTCTCGTCCTTTTCTCTAAGAATTTAATGAAGTCATTGTTTTTAATCGCTGAGTAGTACTTCATTGTGTAAATGTACCACATTTTCTGTATTCATTCCACCGTTGAAGGACATTGGGGTTCTTTCCATCTTCTAGCTATTATAGATAAGGCTGCTATGAACATGGTGGAGCATGTGTTTTTGTTAAATGTTGGAGCATCTCTGGGGTATATGCCCAGGAGTGGTATAACTGGGTCTTCAGGTAGTACTATGTCCAACATTCTGAGGAACCTCCAGACTGATTTACAGAGTAATTGTACCAGCTTTCAATCCCACCAACAATAGAGGAGTGTTCTTTCTCCACATCCTCACCAGCATCTGCTGTCACCTGAGTTTTTGATCTTAGCCATTCTGATTGGTGTGAGTTAGAATCTCAGGGTTGTTTTGAATTGCATTTCCCTGATAACTAAGGATGTTGAACATTTCTTTAGGTGCTTCTCAGCCAATCCATATTCCTCAGTTGAGAATTCTGTTTTTAGCTTTGCACCCATTCTTTAATAGTGTTATTTGATTCTCTGGAGTCTAACTTCTTGGGTTCTTTGTATATATTGGATATTATCTCTCTGTCAGATGTGGGATTGGAAAAGATATTTTCCCATTCATTGGTTGCTGTTTTTGTCCTAATGACAGTGTCCTCTGCCTTACAGAAGCTTTGCAATTTTATAAGATACCATTTGTTGATTCTTGATCTTAGAGCATAAGCCATTGGTGTTCTGTTTAGCAAATTTTTCCCAGTGCCCATGTGTTCAAATCTCTTCTCTGTATTCTGCTCTATTAGTTTAAGTGTATCTGGCTTTATGTGGAGGTCCTTTATCCATTTGGACTTGAGCTTTGTACAGGGTAATAAGAATGGATCAATTTGCACTCTTCAACATGCTGACTACCAATTGGACCAGTTTCATTTTTTGAAAATGCTATCTTTTTTCCACTCCTTTGTCAAGATCAAGTGACCATAGGTGTTTGGGTTCATTTCTGGTTCTTCAATTCTATTCCATTGATTTACCTTCCTGTCCCTGTACCAATGCCATACAGTTTTTAATCACGATTGATCTATAATACAGCTTGAGGTCAGGGATGGCGATTTCCTCAGAAGTTTTTTTATTGATGAGAATAGTTTTCTCTATCCAATTTTCTTTTTGTTCTTCCAAATGAAGTTGCAAATTGCTCTTTCTAACTCTATGAAGGATTGAGTTGGAAATTTGAAGGGAATTGCATTGAATCTGTAGATTACTTTTGGCAGGATGGCCATTTTTACTATATTAATCCTGTAAATCCATAAAATTAGGAGATCGTTTGAACTTTGATATCTTCAATTTTTTTCCTCAGAGACTTGAAGTTCTTATCATACAGATCTTTCACTTGCTTGATTGCAGTCACACCAAGGTATTTGATATTATTTCTGACTATTGTTAAGGGTGTAATCTCCCTAATTTTTTCTCAGCCTGTTTATTGTTTGAGTAGAGAAAGGCTCCTGATTTATTTGTGTTAAACTTATATCCAGCCACTTTACTGAAGTTGTTTAACAGCTGTAGGAGTTCTCTGGTGAAATTTTTGGAGTCACCTATGTATACTATCATATCATCTGCAAATAGTGATATTTTGACTTCTTTCCAATTTGTATCCCTTTGGCTTCCTTTTGTTGTCCAATTGCTCTGGATAGGACTTAGAATACTATTTTAAATAGCTAAGGAGAGAGTGGGCATCCTTGTCTAGTCCCTGATTTTTAGTGGGATTGTTTCAAGTTTCTCTCCATGTAGTTTGATGTTGGCTACTGGTTTTCTTTATATTGCTTCTACTATGTTTAGGTGTGGGCCTTGAATTCCTGATCATTCCAAGGCGGTTACCATGAAGCAGTGTTGAATTTTGTCAAATGCTTTCTGAGCATCTAATGAGATGATCATGTGTTTTTTTCCTTTGAGTTTGCTTATATAATGGATTACATTGATGGATTTTCATATATTGAACCATTCATGCATCCCTGGGATTAAACCTACTTGATTGCGATAAATGATTGTTGTAATATGTTCTTGGATTCAGTTTGTGAGAATTTTACTGAGTAAAATTGATATTCATAAGAGTAATTGGGCTGAAGTTTTCTTTTCTTCTTTTTTTTTTTTTTTTTTTTTTGGTTGAGTCTTTGTGTGGTTTAGGTATAACTGTGGCTTTATAGAAAGAAGTGGGTAGTGTTCCTTCTGTTTCTATTTTGTGGAATAGTTTGGAGAGTATTGGTATTAGGTCCATTGCTTCTATGTCTTTAGGGGTTATGGGACTGTTTAGATTGTTTATGTGATTCTGATTTAACTTTGGTATCTGGCATCTGTCTTAGAAAATTGTCCATTTCATCTATTTTTTCCCAGTTTTGTTGAGGATAGATTTTTCTATTAGGATCTGATTTTTTTTTAATTTCTCAGTTTCTGTTGTTATGTCTCTCTTTTCATTTCTGATTTTGTTAATTTGAATACTGTCTCTGTACCCTCTGGTTATTTTGGCTAAGGGTTTATTTATCTTGTCGATTTTCTCAAAGAACCAGCTCCTGGTTTTGTTGATTCTTTGTATAGTTCTTTTTGTTTCTACTTGGTTGATTTCAGCTCTGAGTTTGATTACTTCCTGCCTTGTACTCTTCCTGGGTGCATTTGCTTCCTTTGTTGTAGAGCTATTAGGTGTGTTAGCCAGCTGCTAGTGTATGCTCTCACTAGTTTGTTTGTTTGTTTGTTTTGAGACACTTAGAGCTGTGAGTTTTCCTCTTAGCACTGCTTTCATTTTGTCTCATAAGTTTTTGTGTGTGTTGTGCCTTCATTTTCATTTAATTCTAAAAAGTCTTTAATTTCTTTCATTATTTCTGGACCAAGTTATCATTGAGTTATCATTGTTCAGCTTCCATGTGTATGTGGGCTTTTTCTCATTCTGTTGTTATTAAAGACCAGTCTTAGTTCATGGTGATCTGATAGGATGCATGGGATTATTTCAATCTTCTTGCATCTTTTGAGGCCTGCTTGATGACCTATTATATAGTCAGTTTTGTAGAAAGTATGGTGAGGTACTGAGAAGAAGGTATATTCTTTTGTTTTAGAATGAAATTTTCTACAGATACCATTTAAGTTTATTTGGCTCATTGTAGATTTATGTTACATCAATACATGATTGGAAAGGGAGAGGAGGTGGGAAAAAGAAGAGGAAATGGAAGAGGAGGAGTCAGGGAGTAAAACAGAAGAGGGGGAATCAAGGGAGAAGGAGGGGGAAGGAATGAGAACAGGAGGCCTAGAAAAATGGCAAGTTATAAGGGGTCTCCTAGGAGGAGAATAGAGTGTAGTGATAAATCTGTCCAATATAGAAGTGCAGCTTGTGTTCCTAATTACTGAGTTGTGTTTTCATTGAATGGATTTATTTGGGTTGAACAGGATATTGCAACAAATTGGCAATTTGTGTTAAAGAGGATATTGCAACAGATCATAACTTCTGTTAGTTTTACTGTGTCTTTGTTTAGATTATGTTTTCATGATATGTCCACTAATGAGAGTAAGGTGTTGAAGACTTCTTGTATTATTGTGTGAGGTGCAATGTGTACTTTGAGATTTAGCATTTTTTAATGTATATGCCCTTGTATTTGGAGCTTAGATATTCAGAATTGAGATCTCATCTTGGCAGCTTTTTCCTTTCATGATTTTGATAACTTTTCATTGAAAGTCAATTTTATTTGATATTAGAATAGCTACACTAGCTTGTTTCTTAGGACTATTTGCTTGAAAAATTGTTTTCCAGCCTTTTACTCTGAGGGAATGTCTGTCTTTGTCACTGAGGTGTGTTTCCTTTATGCAGCAAAATGTTGGGTCCTCTTTCCATTTTGTCTGATAGTCTTTGCCTTTTTATTGGAGAATTGAATCCATTGATGTTGAGAGACATTAGGGACCAATGATTGTTGTTTCCTGTTGTTTTTGTTGGAATTATGTTTGTGTGTCTGTTTTTTTGGGGGGGGTTAGTTGAAAGAAGATATATTTCTTGCTTTTTTAGGGTGCAGCTTTCCTCCTTGTATTGGAGTTTTTAATTTATTTTCCTTTGTAGGACTGTATTTGTAAAAAGATTGTGTAAATTTGGTTTTGTTATGAAGTGTCTTTGTTTCTCCATCTATGGTAATTGAGAGTTTTGCTGGATATAGTAGCCTGGGCTGGCATTTGTGTTCTTTTCAGATTTGTATGACATCTGCCCAGGATCTTCTAGCTTTCATAGTCTCTGTTGTCATTCTGATAGGTCTGCCTTTGTATGTTATTTGGCCTTTTTCTCTTACTGCTTTTAATATTCTTTGTTTTGTGCATTTGGTGTTTTGACTATTAGGTGACATGAAGAATTTCTTTTCTGGTCCAATCTATTTGGAGTTCTGTAGGCTTCTTATATGTTTATGAGCATATCTTTCTTTAGGTTAGGAAAGTTTTCTTCTATAATTTTGTTGAAGATGTTTACTGGTCCTTTAATTTGGGAATCTTTGCTCTCTTCTATACCTATTATCCTCAGGTTTGATCTTCACATTGTGTCCTGGATTTCATTTATGTTTTGGTTTAGGTTCTTAGACTTGCCTTTCATCATTTACTTATCTTTAGTGTTATCTGGTCTTGCTGATTCTGACAGGACTTGACCCTCCTGTGCTCCCAGGTGTGTCAGCATTACTGAGGGATCAAGTCTCTCCCAGCAGGGTCTGGGTATAGAGAACTGTAGCACAGGGTCAGCTCTTGGCACAGGCAGAAACCAGAAGAATTCTGTCCCATACTATTTCTCGGTTCCTGTGTCCTAAGGGGTCTGGGGCAGGTTCCTCTTGGGCCAGGAAGTTGAGCAGAGGTGGTGGTCTTACCTGTGCTCTCAGATGTGTGAGCACTCCTGTGAGGCTGGCTCTCTCCTAGCAGGGTCTGGGTACAGAGTGCTCTGGCTGCAAATTATTTCTTTCTTCAAATATTGGAACCTTTATCATTTTTCACAGCAGTAACAGCATTTTATATTCCCAAGAACAAAGTTCCAATTTTTCTGTCTCTTTTTTTAACATTTAATTTATATATTAATTTAAAAGTTTTTTTAGACATTGTTACAACTTATAGCCTGGCTGGCATGACACTTACTTTATAACCCAGGCTACCCTTGAACTAATGGCAGCCTTTCTGTCATAGCCTTCTAAGTATTGGATGTATGAGCCACAGGTTTGCCTTAAAACTGTTTTGATTTTGATTATGATTATGATTATTATATAGACATCATTTATCTGACGTGGCATCTTATTTTAGCTTTAGTTTATATTTCTATAATGACTGGTGATGTGGAATATCTTTTCATCTGTTCTTTGGTAATTTGTCTATATTTTTCTAGAAATGTCTATTTGAGTTTTTTGAATGCTTTGAAACTGAGTTGTTGGTCTCTGCTAATGTGTATTGAGTTTTTTTAATTTGGTATTTTAGACCCTTCTCCATCACATGATTTGCCAATCTTTTTCTCATTGGGGGTTTTCTTTTCTTGTTTTTAGTTATTTTATTTATTATTATTTGTGTGTGTGTATGTGTGTTTGTGTGTGTGTGTGTGTGTGCATGTGTGTGTGTGTGTGTGTGTGTGTGTGTGTGTGTGTGTGTGACCAAAGGGCAGAAACCCACAAGGCTAGAAGAGGGCATTGAATCTCCTGGTGCTGGACTTACCAGGTACCTCTGAGCTGCCTAAGATGGGTGCTGGGACTGAAATCCTGAAACTTTGCTGAACCTATCAAATTGCTCTAGTAATGTGTGTGTTCTTTGGGGATTTTTCTCTCTATATATTATTAGCATCAAGAAGGGATAATTTTGCATCTTTACAATTGGATTTTATTTCTCTTTCATTTTTTTTCTTTCCCCCACCCAATCTGTTCTTATGAGAATGCCAATAATAATGCTGAATAGAGGTGCTGAAAGCCTATGACTTAGTCTTGTTTTATATCTCAGTGGGAAGAACTCAGCTCAGTTTCTTTGCAATAAGTATATCAGTTGTGGATGTGTCCTTGTGTTTCAGTCAGTTATGCCTCTGTGTGTGTGTGTGTGTGTGTGTGTGTGTGTGTTTTATATTATGAGTGCTAGTTTTGTTAAATGTCTTATTTTGAGATTATTAGTTTTTTTATTTGTTAAAATAGTCTATTTCATTGATTTCATATGTACCCATTTTAATATGGAATCTTTTAAATATGCTGTTGGGGTTTAGTTTGAAAGTGGTTTGTTGACGTACTTGGATTCATAAAAGACATTAATCTCTGTTTTAGTTGTGGCCTTTTCATCTGGCTTTGTTATCAGAATAATATTGACCTCAAAATGAGTTAGTAAGAATTATTTGTTTTGAAAGACTTTGAGAACATTCTGGAGTTATCAGGTAGCATCCTGAAACTTTGCTGAACCTATCAAATTGCTCTATCAAATTGATATTAAATTATTTTTGAGATACTTGTAGAATCTGGGTGTGAAGCCATCTGTCCAGGGCTTTTTTTTGGGGGGGTGAAATTTATGTAGGTTATGTGATTTTTGTTCATTAAGGATTTCCCCCTTCTTACTTATAGGTTTGTTACTCCATTGAATAAAGCTATTTTTGTTTCCTCTCACAGCTATTAATTAAAAATAGATTGTTGACTAGGGTGGGAATTTCTGCCTACTTCTCCATGATAAGATTTTCAGTGGTTTGAACTTCTGAAGGTCTTGTGCATGCTGTCACAACATCTGCAATTCTCATGCACTCAGCCATATGTCTTAAAAACACAAGTTCCTTGAAGCCATCCATCACTCTGTCTCTTACAAGTTTTCTGCTTCCTCTTTTTTTCATGAGCCTTGAGCCTTGAGGGGAGGCATGGGATAGACACTCCATTTAGGGATGGATGCTCCAAAGTCTTGTATTTGGCACACTGCTCTGTTGTGGGTTTCCGTGTTCATTGCCATATCCCATAAAAGCCTTTTATGGTAAAGGTTGGAGGATATGCTGATCTAGGGTATAGCAATACGTCATCAGGAGTAATGTTTTTGCCATGTTAATTTAGTCAGATAATAGTAATATGTTTTCCCCAGGGTCTATGATCTATCGAATCTCAGGTTCTTTCCCTCATTTATGTGTCAGGTTGAGTTCCACCTCATGGAGCACGCCTTAAATACAATTTTTTAAAGAGTGGCTGGTTACTTTTTTAACAACCGTGACACAGTTGCACTAGTGGCCATAACATGTTGACAGGTCACTGTTGTAGCTCGCAGGATTTGTAGCTGATGAGACTGACAATTATTCTCCTGTATAGTACCATTATCATTACGATTGCTAGTCAGCTCCCAGTTAAGCATCAGCTCATTTTTTCCATGTTTAATGACTGAAGTATGTGATTTGTTCATGAATAGATTTTTGACTATCAGGCTGTGTAGGGTATTCAATAGCATTGGAATAGCCTGTAATGTTTAGGGGTCTAGAGAGCCCTTATGACCAATGACTATAAAGGGATAACCTGTTCCTGTTTTTGAAGATGTTTTATTTGTAGCATATGGTGCTTAGTGGGACATTATCTTTTTCATTATATAGTACCTCCATTATACTCTTTTTATATATATTTTAGGAAATTTCTCTAGTAATAGGTTTCCTTCTGGATTTTTAAGAGGCCTTTAGACTTATCCTATCCCATTTTTTCCTCCTATTCCCTGCCCTCTCATATACCTACCTGTGCAATCCTTATTCTGATTTCTTCTTTATCCCTTTATAATAATATGTTTTATTTTCTCTTACTGGGAAGATCCTCCTCTTCCCTGGTCACTCATTAGTTACCTAACTTTTGTGACTATTCAAATTGAAACATAAATATCTAAAGTCTAAAGCCTAAAACTAACATTTACATATAAGAGAATAAATCAGTATTGGTCTTTTGTTGTCTGGTTTACCGTACTCTATATGATCATTTCTAGGTCCATACATTTATTTCCAAATTTCATAATTTTGTTTTTCCTAACAGCTAAATAATAATCTTATTATATGAATGTACCACACTTTTGCTATCCATTCAATAGTTGACGGACACCTGGACTATTTATAATTTCTGGCTAAGATGGTTTGTGTGACAGGTCTACTTTCACCTTTTTGAG
Organism: Micromys minutus; assembly: GCF_963924665.1. Lineage (NCBI taxonomy): Eukaryota > Metazoa > Chordata > Mammalia > Rodentia > Muridae > Micromys > Micromys minutus. Next base: position 39,972,550 of record NC_137977.1, read on the forward strand.
AATCTCCACATTGATTTCTATAGTGGGAATACTATGTATGTACCAGTTTGCACTCCCACTAATGATGAATAACTATTTCCCTATTCCTGTATCTTGGCCAGCATGTACTTTTATTTATTTTATTGATCTTGGCCATTCCAACTAGAATAAGATGGATCTCAGAATTATTTTAGTCTACCTCTCTCTGACAGCTAAGGATATTGAACATTTTAAAGTGTTTCTCAGCCATTTATGTTTTATGTTTTGAGAACTAATACACACCATTTTAAAACTGGGTTATTTCCTAATGTCCAGGCTTTTTGTTGGTTGTTTGTTTAGTTATTTGTATAGTCTAGACACTATGTCAGATATATATTTTGTAGCTGTCCCCTCCCCCATTTTGTAGGTAGCATTTTTATCTGAATGAATGTCTTTTGCCATACAGAAGCATTCCAGTTTTATGTGGTCCTATTTATTAATTGTTGATAAGTACTATTGTGTTTTGTTCAGAAAGTCTTCTCCTGTGCCAATGAGCTCTATATGATTCCCGACCCTCTTGTTTATCATATGTAGGTATATCCCTTATATTGAGGTCCTTAATCCATTTGGGGTTGAGTTTTATAAAGGGTAATAGGTATGGATTTATTTACATTTTCTATACACAGCTATCCAGTTTTACCAGTGCCCGTTATATTTTAGTGTAATCTCTAGAGTTGAATTGGTAAACATAAATTGTTTAAATTTTGTTTTGTATTGACATCTCCACTTGATCATATAAGCAGGTACCTTTCTCTCTCTCTCTCTCTCTCTCTCTCTCTCTCTCTCTCTCTCTCTCTCTCTCTCAACTTGTATACTGAAAAAAAATTCTAGAAATCTGAAATACTGTGGTTCTGAACAATTTTCCTTTGCCTTCATAGAGACAAAGCTTGAATATATCAGATAGACCTGAGAGCACAGTAACTCTTTTCATCTGCATAAATAGTTGCTTTAAAAAAATCTTTATATAGAGGGACTGGAAAGATATTTCAGTGGGTAATATACTTGTTATTCAAGTGTGAGAACTTGAGTTCAAATCTCCAGCACCCAAGTAAATGCCAGGCCTGGTATTCATAATTCTGGCACCCAGAAGGAGGAGACAGGGCATCTCTGAGGAGTGCTTGTTAGGTAAGCAGCTAAAATGACAAGCTCTGGGTCCAATGGAGAGACCTTGCCTCAGAGTATAAGGTAGAGAGCCACTGAGGAAGACACCCAATGTCAGTCAACTTCTGGCATTCGTATGTATACACAAACATGTATACTCCCCCACACATGCAAACACTAATGCACAATGCATGTGCATGCGCGCACACATACACACACACACACAAACACACACACGATGACTTTTAAAGTTTGATAGGCCTTTTGAAATATAACAAAAACATAGCATCCATTTTATTCTTAGCAAATGTATCTAAGTAATGTTTCTAACAAAATTATATGGCAGCAAGATGTGACACTTTTTTCTTTGGTTATAGGGTGGTCATAAGGCAAATAAGCTTTGTGAAGTTAGGAAGTTTACTGTAACTGTTTGACATGTGATTTAAATTGTTTTATTTGAAAGTGGAATCCTTGAGTTCTGCTTTTGATCTGGCTGAATAAACCCTGTCAGTGAAGTGTAGACAGACATCCAGACACTATAAGGTAGACACATTTTGCATCAAGTTTCACTTAATAAAAATTTCAGTACTTTTATTCTTTTTATTATGGCTCTTGCTGGCCTATTCCACCAGCAATCTTCTTTGAGCCTGAACTGCTCAGATGAGATGGACTCAGTGAACAGGCAGAGAGGGAGTTTCTTCAGTGATTTCCCATCACACACCTTTGAGACAACTCAGCCTGTGCTGGTGATTTCTCATAAGCTGTCGGGCCAGTAACTGCCTCCCTGTGACCTGGAGAGGAGATGTCAGGAAAAGAAAGAAAATAGCCAATGACAATAACTCTGTATTCATAAGAGACAGGGGAAGAGCTTGAAGCGATAAGTCAGCTGGATAAGTGCAGAGAAACAGAAGGACAAGTCACCAAACAACCAAATAACCCAACAGCAACAAGCAAGCAAAACCAGTGTAGCTAAATAAGAACAGAAGCCTCAAAACAAATAGAAAGCCGGGTTGCCATGGTGACAAGAGACTGGAATCCTACCCACAGGACAAGCCCACACCTTTCCCAAGCCTCATACACAGTTTTGGGTCTTGCATATGTGGGTCAACATTTGCAAATAAGTGCTTCAGGCTGGGAGGAAACCCAAACAATTAATAACATTTTTTTTATTCTTCGAAAATTTCACACACACACACACACACACACACACACACACACACACACTTCATATGCAATATATTTGGATCATATTTACCCCTAATTATTGGCTTGACAAATAGGTTAATAAACTAAATAGATAGTTCTCAGAGGAAAACAAATGTGTCCATGAATACTCAAAAAGTAGTCAATATCCTTAGCCATCAGAAAAATGAAGATGAAAAGTGTTAAATACTTAAGTCAAATCATTGATTTGAGATGTAATCTCATTCAGAATGGATGCCATCAAGAAAAACAATGACAAGTCTGGAGTTCTTGCAAATGACCTGAGCTTCCTTCCTAGCCCCCATATACAAAGTCTCACCAACTACCCATGACCCTAGATTCAGGGAGAACTGATCCCTTGGGATATAAACTTTTGCATCTACTATGGAAGTCAGTGTAGATGTTCTTCAAAAACACAAACACAAAACAAAACATACACTACACACAGAAGAGAAAATTCAACTACCGTGTGATATCAAGCCAGTCCTGCGTACACACCCAAGAAGCTCTAAGTCACATGCTGCAGAGATACTTGTACATCCTGTATATTGCTTCACTGTTCACTATAGCTATGGAATGGAACTAGCAGAGGTATACATCAGCGGATAAATGGATAAATAAAATATGAAATAAATGCAAAGTATATACATAATGGAATTTTATTCAGTTGTAAAGAAAAATGAAATTACTAGAGATAACTACATAAAACAAGCCATATTCATAAAGAAAAACAAAATGTTTTTTTTTAATGTTTGCAAAGCAATCTCTCTCTCTCTCTCTCTCTCTCTTAGAGAAAAGAGTCTTTAAGAGAGGATCGAATGATGAAAGAAAGGGAGAGAAAAGACAAATGTCATAATTAAAGACATTTTTATGCATGCTACCAAAATTTAACAATAAAATAACCCTCCCCAATGTGTTTGCTTCTCAGAGCCTAGTATAGGCTGCACTCAAACACTCAAACTAGTGTTTGTTGGTTTGTTTTGTTATAGGAGCCTGATGAAAAAGAATGTTTTTACATTTATATTGGGATCAGATAAAGTTTGACTTTGGGAGAAAAAGAAAAGATTGATAGAAACCTGGAAGACTGATTTTGCATCACTCCTGAGAGGGCTCGTGGAGAAGTGGGTCTTGTTAGCCTGTGATATCTCATGATACTCCACTTCCCTGTAACTGTATGCACACTCTCTCCTGCACAACTGAAAGTGTGCATTGTGGACATGTGTTACTGTTTGCACAAAGCCAGGCTGGCACCGCTTAGTGAAATACGTGCAGGTTTCCTATTGACTTTTCTCCATCTATGACTGGAATCATGAAGCCTGCAGCTCCTGTTTCTGTTTTGGGAGGATCAGAAGGAAGTGACCGGTTCTTAACCTTTGGGAGGTTTTCAAGAGCTTTTTTTTTTCCTTTTTGATAAATGAACCATATGTGAATTGCAAAGATACCCAGAACACCTTTATTTACATTTTGCCACATGCAAAGAACCATCTTCATCTGCCCTAAAAATGTTCTGTTTGCCTTTTACTATAAAATGCCTCCAGACTGCATATCATTTGTCTCCGGAATACATGAATGAATGATTATGCCATTCTCATTTGGGCTATACTGGGACCTAACTGGTTTTTGGCTTAAATTCAACATGTGAAATTATAAGGTTCATTTTGTAATGCTGAAACTTAAAGATGCAACACAAGGTATATACAAAGAAAGTTGTAAGTAGACACCTATTTCAATACAACATGAATACACTGGATGGGACATTCCTTTTTTATTTAAAAACTTGGCCTCCAAAGAATTACCTTGATTATGAACTCCCATATTTAGGGTCTCAGGCAACACTAGTCATTTTCCATTGTTTTAATTGTGCTCTCAAGAAAAGGGGACCAAAATTGCTAATGTTCTATAGTTTTCCTAAGACATAGCATCTATTTTAAAATGTAAGTGAGGAGTATAGTATGACTGTACTCACAACCCAATGTGCAGGTTGTTAGGTCACTGATGACAAGCAAGCTAAGAATAGATATGACATAACCACAGTGACTCACACTCTGATCATTCACCAAGACCGAGGTTTCAGTTAACCAAATATTTTATGTATTGTTTTCAGACATCGTCTTGACCATGTCTCTCTGCTGGCCTGGAATTTATGACATAGGCCAGCTGACCTCAAAACTCAGAGATCTGCTTGACTCTGCCTCCCGAGTGCTGGGGTTAGAGGCATGTGCCATCATTCGTGGACCAATCAAATATTTTTAAACTTACATCAAGATTGCATGTTATAGCCACCAGCAGTAGTGGCTCATGGCTTTAACCTCAGGACTTGGGAGACAGATCTCTGTAAGCTTGGTCTACAGATTTCGTGGCAGGACAGCGGAATCTACATGAAGAAACCCTGTGTTGAATCCCCCACCCCTCAAAGAAAAAAAAGCTACTGCAATCCCAGGGGCCCAGAAAGTTCAATTCAGTGTCTACCTTCTTCAGCCATTATGACTATTTGGGTCTCTCAGGTATCTTTGTATTAATTCAAGGAGCAATAAATGCCAACAAGAGAAATCTAAGTAGGATACATAACTATGTAACAAAAGGGGTTTTGTTGGTTTTGTGATATCGATATGCAGGTATATTATAGTTCTTCCTCGTTTGAGGTAACCATTGGTTGACTTCTCCCTGGAAATGTACTATGGCATATAAACTTATTCTTATACACACATAAATGCACCTTATCGCTCTGTGTCTACATACAAGTGTAAATATATTACATATACTGTTAGGCACTTGGCCTTTTAACGAAGAGTCTGTATATTGTTCTATACTAGCATATGTCACTAGCAAGCATATAAATTGAGAAAAAAATCTGGATTAAAGAAAATACGCATTTACAGCTTTTTAAAACTGTCACTCTGTTTAGGATTAATTTCCCTAAGCCTGAGGTCAGAATCCAAGTTGATCCCTTCCCATCCAGATGGGACCTAGTTTCCTCAGAAATTCATTTTGTATAAAACAGATATGTACACTGCTTCAAAATATATTTCCATCACATCATATACTGTACAAATTATGAACAATCTTGATGCAAGTTGTAAAATATTTGATTGGTATGACCCTTGAATTTCAGCACTGGGGATGCTGAGTGAGTCAGATCCTGAATTTGAGGACAGCCTGGCCTATATCATGAGTTCCAGAGAAGCAATCCCACATGGTTAAGACTCTGCCTCAAATAAAACAAAGCAAAACCATATACGTATGTATTCTTCTCCTTTAACCAAGAAATTAATCTCTTGTGAAATAACTTATTTGGCGTGTACACACACACACACACACACACACACACACACACACAATATGTGGTTAACTGAAACTTTATTGTTATTCTTATTTTGTGTGTGTATATATATATTGTGTTTAGCAGATTTATTTATTCGGCTTCTTGAATTAGTTTTAGAATATAATTTGATATCCAATCAGTTTACTCAGGTTTGTCAGGTTGTTTCTTTGGTTTTGCTTTTTGAGACAGAGTCTTGCTGTGTACCCCTGGCTGGCCTGGAATTTGAATATTCTTCGGTTTTTGTTTGTTTCTATTTTATTTATTTGGTTTTGCCTCCTGAGTTCGGGAATTACAAGCACGAATCACATCTCTTTTTTTGGCACAGTCCTTACAAATCAATTTTAGTTTGAGTGAAGCAAAAGTGATTTTCCTGCGATCACACTGGGCGGGACGATCTATACGGAAATGAGTGTCGTTATAGTCATATCGTCTCATGGGATAATTTAACTTACCTGGCTGTATCACTGTTTGTATTGTTAAAGTTTGAGATCTATACTAACAGCTCATGGTTTGGGACCTTGGTTATGAGACTTGTGGGTAGCAAGAGGACATTGAGAAAATTGGACATAAGGAATAGATCCGTCCCTTGGTTTTTAAATAGTGTGGTGACATTGTTGGAAGGCAATAGGAGCTAGCAGGTCAGCGCTAGCTGGGGGTATTTGGATGAGCCTGAAAGGTCTCTTTGCCCCAGGGCCTTCTTCTCTCTATTTCCCCGATGCCCTGAGATGTGCAACTTGGGCTGCCACAGGTCTAACTCACTGTGGACCCCGAGATCCAGCTGCCAAAATGCCAGTGTTGGCGTAAGTAAGTGGCACTCTCAAGGCCCCACCTCCTAATGAAGACTTCGCGGCACAGCTGATTGGGGAAAAAGAATGGTTGTAGTATTTTTGGTTGGTTGACTTGTTTTTGACAATGTTCCTAGTAGTAGATTTACTGTGTTCCAGTAGATGACCCATGCCTGTACACATAGGGGCACTACTAATTGGACTGGAGATTATCAAAAAAGCTTAATAGAAGTCCAATGAACAATCTTTATGAGAGCATCTGACTTCTCAAAAATAGCATAGAGAATCACATAAGTTATTTCACAAGAGATTAATTTCCTGGTTAAAGAAGCACATATAACCTTTGTTGTTATTGTTGTTTTAAGACAGGGTTTCTGCATTTAGCCCTGACTGTACTGGAACTCATTCTGTAGAACAGGCTGACCTTGAACTCACAGAGAACCACCTGCCTCTGCATCCCAAATGCTTGGGATTTAAAGACATGCACCACCACAGCCTGGCATATTAATGTGATTTTTTTAAAACTGGTTTTAAAGAGACGACTTTTGACCTAAAATTTAAATGGCTGTACATGTTCCAAAATTCTATAGGTTGTAGAACACGAGAAATAATGCTGCCACTTAGTTAAGAAGGTACAGGTGAGAGGTTTGGAGGACAAGTTGAAAAACAGCAAAATGACACAGCCAGGAGCACGTTTAAATCACGTAAATGGAGTAAAGCTGCCAAACTTCTCATTTGTCTGTGTGAAACCGCTCTGACCCTCACAGTTCTGACATAACAGGACACGGTATTGCCTGGTTAACACCACTGCATTCTTTTGACTAGCAGTTAAGCAAGTACTCTGCATGCATAAATATCGTTAGAAATTGTTAGGGAAGATCCCCAGGAAGCGTTTGTGTTAAGCAGTAACACAAATGTAAGCGCTTACGGCGAAATGGAATTCTTAATGTAAAGGTCAAAGCTGCCCGAGAGAGACTTTCAGGTAGACTATTAGGTTGAAAAACCGATTCTCGTTTCGTCTTAATAGTTAGCGACGCATGGTAGCTGAGGATATGGGCTTTGGTTGAATGCAGCATGCAGTATTATTTCATGCTTGATTCAGCAGAAATGTGGATGACTTCTGTAGGATTGTGATGAATGGATGGATTTCTCTTTCCTGAAGCTGAAATGAGTGACTAAAACCATCATCAACAAGATAGGCTGTCAAAAAATAATAATAATAGTGTTTTCTTAGCAATGGTGTGTTTTCCCTTAAACACCGGCGATATTATGAGATGCTTAGGTTAACTTAAGATAGGAAAGAAAAAAATGCTCATCACTTTAAAAATCTGTCGCTAGATACTTTGATTTCATAGAAGTCATTTTTCTTGGAGTAGCACGTGGAGGAAGCATTGAGGAAGACACAGGGTTTGAGGAGGGAAGCTTGCCCATCTCCAGGCCTGTGTATAATTTCACCGAAGATTAGGAAAGTATCACCTTTTCTTTACGTTCATAAAAGGAGTTTGACTGGGTCATGTGTGTGGGTTCCTGGGACATGAAAAGTGAACCATGTTTTGACTGAGGCCATTCACATTATTTTTGTTTATTTCTTGTTTGGAAGGTCCAGAAATTTGGGGAATAAAATTTTCCCATTCACCAGGAAACATACTGGACTTTTCAGAGGGAGTCACTGACAATGAATGTGTCTTTAGTCAGTGACAGCCCTGACTTAGGGAGAATAAGTCTGGAGCTGAGTAGCTCACGAGACACCTAGCCAGAGGCGACAACAAGGCCATAAAACCTTCCATCCAAAGAATAGCCTTATATGGTTTAGGTTAAATATTTGTGGCTAAATGTTTGTGACACAGGAATTCAGACCACTGATCACCTGGACACAAGCTAATCAGAAATGACCCATGTAACATCCTCAGCACCCATCAATAAAGTTTTAGATTACTGAATCCTAGTTAAAATTCCCCAGTTCCCTTGGTCTGGGGTCACCACTTTGACGAATGGTTGACCCCTTCACGTTGGTAATTTCTGCAGAACACACTTTGCCCTTTGCATACTATTTTGAGTTTGGGGTCTTCCTTCAGCAATTCTTGGACCTTAACAGTTTATCTTTCTTTTTCTAGCTTAGAAAACTTGGATTCTAAAATCTGAGTAGGAGGGTAAAAACAAAACAAAAAAACCAAAAACCAGATGTTAGACCAGTTTAACTCTCTGGCCAGCTGTTAAAAGAAAGGTTAATGATATTACCAAACATTCTGGATAAAGAGATATGTATTAGATTTTCAATAATTGTTGCTTATTGTTGCTGTGACAGTTCAAGACCTGCAGCCAATGGCACGGATTTATTATTCCTGATTACTATGGGTTGGAAGTCTGAAGTCAGTTTTGTAAGGCTACAGTCCCGGAGGTTGGTTATTCCTGATTACTATGGGTTGGAAGTCTGAAGTCAGTTTTGTAAGGCTACAGTCCCGGAGGTTGGTAGTAGTAGGGCTAGTTCCCACTGTAGGAGATTTGAGGGAGAATATATTCCTTCCTTTCTTCAGCTTCTGGAGGACAATGACATTTCTGAGTGTGTCACTGCATTATGGCTAGCTTGCCTATGATCCTGTTACTCTTTCCTTCCTCTGAATTCTTTTTTTTTTTTTTTTTTACTTTTAGAAATATTTTTATTTAGCATTGTAATTTTGTTATTTACAGTACCACATGTGTACGTAGTCCATAATGACTACATCATGTTCAAAGCTTTCACCACGTACTCCCCTAACTCCCCTACCCACAAAAAGGGTGTCACTGTGATGTAGTAGCCCAGCTGGCCTTGCTCAAGGTCCTTCAGCAACTACTTCCCAGATGCTTGACTTTTCTATGTATTTTCTTTCTGTTTTTTTTTAAACTTTATTTTAAAAAACAAAGATAAAAGAAAAAAATCTTAAACATTTTTGCATAAATGTTTACAAATACAATTGTGTCAGTGCTTGGCTTTTTTTTTTTCTTTTTTTTTAAGGTTTGATACTTTGCATTAAGGTCTTACTAGTTACAATGAGCAAAAAGTACATGTAAAACAGGATGTAACCCGGAATTAGTCAACGTTTTCTTGGTGTGAAAGGATTGAACATGACGTTTTTTGTTTTTTTGTTTTTTTTTGTTTGTTTGTTTTCTTTTCTTTTCTTTTCTTTTTTTTTCATGAATTTCACACAGTCTGTGAGTTGTTTCTGGGGGAGTGCAAGCCTCTGGGGTTAGCATCCCACTATCAGTGACTGCATATTATGTCTGTTCTTTTGTGACTGAGTTATCTCACTCAGGATGATATTCTCTAGATGCAGCCATTTTCTTAAGAATTTGGTTAAGTCATTGTTTCTGGTGGCTGAGTAGTATTCCATTGTGTATATGTACCACAATTTTTGTATCCATTCATCTTCTGAAGGACATCTGGGTTCTTTCCAGCTTCTGGCTATTATAAATAGAGCTGCTATGAACATTGTGGTGCATGTGTCTTTGTTGTATATTGGAGTGTCTCTGGGGTATATGCCCAGAAGTGGAATAGCTGGATCCTTCCTCTGAATTCTTAATTTGCTCTTTTAAAGGATGCTTAGGATCCCTGGTGTCTTGGTTAGTTTTCCCCTGCCATAAAAAAACTCCATGGCCAAAAGCAGCTAGAGGAGGAAAGGGGCGTATTTCACTTTAGAACTCCTCCTGTGACCGTGCGGGGATTCTGAGTAGTCCGATCTTGTGCGGGTCTTGTACCGATAACCACAGCTACTTGTGAGTGGGTCTGCAGTAATACTGAGCACAAAGCATTTGTGCTAAGAGGGCATTTTAATAGACTAGGATCATCAAGGAGAATGAGAGTTAAGCGTCACATTGCTTCATTTATAAAAATCAAATTAGATCTGAGTCCATATATGTAGCAAGATATCTAATATTGGCCATGAATTGGAAAGCTTTCCCAGCCTTAGAGTTAACAAACCCTTGAAAAGTAAATCAGGCTAGAAACTTGGGAAGGGCTTTGGTCTTTATTGAGCTTGGTTGGCCAGAGAGGCTCAGTGTTTGAGCCCATGTGAACCATTTAAAAGTGGGCTCTCTCCAGATACTCTGTAAAATGAATGCCTGCCGTACCTTACAGTATGTTTTAGACATGATTCGCAGCATTGTCAATGATTGTAGTGCTTTTACTAGGGGAAGCCAAGAGGGCCACTTTTCTTAGTTGTGTATCATTTTTAAATTTGTCTCAAGCTTTTGCCCCAAGCTTAGTAGTTCCACTTTAGTGGATAGGTTATCATATCTACTTTTATGTATTATAGCTTAATTACAAATATTTTGGGAATTCATGAACAGGTTCACCAAATTTTACTTATTCACTTATTTAATTTTAAATTACCATTATATAAATCAGCTAAACCCATTTATCCCTCTGAGCACTCACAAGTACACATTGTTTCTGTTTTATATTTAGGAATGTTGATTATACACATGTTGCATTTCCTTTGACAGTAAACCAGAATTTTTTTCTAATATTTTAATTGCATTTTTGTGTTCTCAGACATGGCTTTGTTTCCTTTGGCAGCATGTTACATAACTTTACTGTGTATAAGTTACAGTGTGATTCAGACAGTGCTTGGCTTACCTGCATTTTCTGATCTTTCCCAAGTCTTGTTGCATCTTACTCAGACTTGTTTCAGAGGAGTTTTAAGTTTGGAAGTTCATTCTACTCAAGAAATATTATTTTATGGCTGCCAGACTTGTATGATCATCCTTCCTTATTTGTGTCACACTCTTCTGTGTTTTTCCTGTGTGTGTGTGTATGTGTGTATGTGAGTGTGTGTGTGAGTATGTGTGCATGTGTGTGTGAGTGAATGTGTATATGTGTGAGTGTGTGTATGTATGAGTGTGTGTGTATGAGTGTGTGTATGTGTGAGTGTGTGTGAGTGTGTATGTGTGAATGTGGTGTGTGTATGAGTGTGTGTGTGTGTGTAAGTGTGTGTGTATGTGTGAGTGTGTGTGTGTGTGAGTGTGTGTGTATGAGTGTGTATATGTGTGAGTGTGTGTGTGTATGTGTGAGTGTGTGTGTGTGTATGTGTGAGTGTGTATGTGTGAGTGTGTGTGTATGAGTTTGTGTATGTGTGAGTGTATGTGTGTGAGTGTGTGTGTGAGTGTGTGTGTGTGAGTGTGTGTGTGTGACTGTGTGTGTGTGAGTATGTGTATGTGTGAGTGTGTGTATGTGAGTGTGTGTATGTGAGTGTGTGTGTGAGTGTGTGTGAGTGTGTGTGTGTGTGTATGAGTGTGTGTCTGTATGTGTGTGTGTGAGTGTGTGTGTGTGAGTGTGTGTGTGACTCTGTGTGTGAGACTGTGTGTGAGTGTGTGTATGTGTGAGTGTGTGTATGTGTGAGTGTGTGTATGTGAGTGTGTGTATGTGTGAGTGTGTGTATGTGAGTGTGTGTATGAGTGTGTGTATGTGTGAGTGTTTGTGTGTGAGTGTGTGTGTGTGAGTGTGTGTGTGAGTGTGTGTGTGTGTGTGACTGTGTGTGTGTGAGTGTGTGTATGTGAGTGTGTGTGTGTTTCTGTCTACTATAGGATATATCTGTTTATATTGGGTTTTCTTGATTATTTTTCTTTAAAAATGTATTTCAATTGCTTCTTACCTTTAGCCGTCTTAATTTTCATGTAATTTTGAGCCTGTATTCTTTATAATCCAGACAGACCTCAAACTCAGCTATGTAGGCAAGGATGACCCTGAACTTGAGATCTCCCTGCCTTCACTTCCTCCACACTAGGATGACAGGTGTGCACAGTCATGCCTGGCTTCATGTTGGTGTCAAACTCAGGGCTTCATAATGCTAGGTAAGCGCTCTATTGACTGGGGCCACAGAGAGGTCACTCTGACCCTCTAGACTTTGTGTTGATTTTCCTAACGTTTCTGACTTTGTTTCATTGCTAATGGCTTCTTTTCATCATGTCCTGTTCCTTTATCACAAGGTTCTGCTTTGGCAAGCCAGCAGTCAGGAGGAAGCACAGTTTTGACTTACCAAGTGGCTTTCTGCTGATGTATGTGTAGCATCTAGATCCCTTTCCTTACTCCCTGGAAGGTGTCAATCTGCAGCAGCCTTAGTGTCTTTAGGTGCTTTTGTCCAGATTGACACCTTTCAACTGCCCAATACATGAGGGAGGGTGTTCTCTGCAGAGAAGTCCCACTGAATTAGAAGCCCAAGGTCCAATCCCATAGTTTTAAATTAATTCTTTTGAGAATTTCATATGTATTTTGATCATATTTATCCCCTACAGCTGCTCTCAGATTCACTTCTACCTACTCCTCCACACCCTTCCACACCTTCCTTCTGCCTCCCAGTGTGGAGCCATCCATTGGAGTGTGATGGATCTACCAGAAAACACAAACTCAGACCAAACATTATATCCCCTCCAAAGGCTCAGAAACAATCATGGAAGAGGGGGTGAAAAGATCGCAAGAACCAGAGATGAGAGATAGAGAACAGAACAATGTCTTTAGGACGTGATAAGCCTGCTTCAGTCATGAACTCAAAGCAGCTGTGGTTGGCTTCTTCACAAGATCAAGGCATCAACAAACTAGCATTGAGTGGGAAGGGATTCAGGAGCCTCCCACAACTGATGAGCTATGGACATGTGCTGCCTTCTAGGGAAAAGAAGAGTCAATTTGTATCTCTTGGGCTTAGGGCTCAGGATTTATCTGCCACTCACTGGAAAGAAAGGCTGTTTAAGGCTGAGAGTAGCATTTTCTGTAAGTATAAAAATATAAATGTTTAAAAAATGGTTTGATGCAATGTCAATGTAGCTAAACAGTTCCCCTCTGTTGTCCGTAACCATCTCTACCATGGGTTTAAACTGGTTCACAGAATGGATTCACTTCTACGGAGTGGGTCTCATATCCAAGTAGAGGATATTTGGTTACACCCACAGCAGTGATGCCACTATTGTTCAGGAAGGCACTTCTTACCTGCCAAATTGTTCTAGTGCCTAGGTTCTCATTGCTCATACCTTTGATACCTCTTCTTCCCAGCAGGCCTCCTTTTGGAATTATGAAAGCTATCTGCTAGAAAAGAAGCTTCTAGCTCAATCCCAACTGGATTTCTCTATATTGTGTAACCAACATGTGATGTGTCTTAAGGAATAGGATTTTATATAGTTCTAATGGACAACCAAGGGGAATGACAAGAGCTTACACTGTTTTGGAGCTTGTAGGGTCTCCCTGACCAAATACCCATTAGAATATATTCCACTCCTGACCTTGTGTTTCCACAAGTAACTTTGTAAATATAAAAAGAAAGAACTTGAAAGGAGATATTCTGTAACTATCTTTGCTTATGCCTGAAGCTTATTATTTTCCTATCATTTCCCTTTAACACACACTAGAATCAGTCATTTGACACAGTGCAGAGGAGGGCTAATAAGAACACAATAGAGAGGATGAACGTTATTGTTTTTGAACACATTGACACTAAAGTTTTACAATAAAGATAGAAACCAACTGTGAGGTAGGAGGTCTCTCTGACTCACAGGAAGCCATAGTATGTCTAGTTCATCCTCCCTCCCTCCCTTCCTTCCTTCCTTTCTTCCTTTCCCCTTTTTTTGGTAGAGTTTTTTGCAAACATATTCCTGGAAAACCGACAGTATTACTACCACCCCATTTTCAACAATAGCTTCTTTCTTGAAAGATCATTACTATGCATGTTCTTCTTTAGCTTGGCAACGCCTACCACTCTGCTATATAATGTGGCTGACTGAGGGTTCTACAGCTTCTGTGCTAAGTCCCAGTTGGGCACTCAACTGGGTGAATGTTTTTGTAATAGGATGTGCCACCTACAGAGATGAATGGTTGACTCTGCTCTGGTCCTGCAGAGGCTGTCCCTCTGTCACAGAGCTCTCATCCTGGTACTGTGTGTCAGCATTTGTGGTTTAGTATTGTGGTTGTTTCTCCGTGTGTTGTGGTTTAGGGTTGTGATGTGCTGTGGCAGTTTTGTAGCATATTAATTATCTATTGTTAAGTAACAAAGCACTCACCAACCTGCTGGGTGAGCCATTACCACTTTGTTGATTCTGCTGGTGGATCTTTCCGGTTTTGCTGGTCTCCCTGAGTTGTTACATGGTTGTGGCAAGCTGAGACAGCTGAGACAGGTGCATCTAGCATTTTTTTTTAATACCATCTTTCATCCTGGGTGTCTTCATGGAGTAATACACTCAGCATCCCAGGGTGTTGAAAAGCCACAAGGCCTCTGCTGGCTGAGGCTGGATAGGCAGTCAGCAACAATTCTGCTACGTTTTTCTGTTCAGAGCAAAGTTGACGGCCAGTCCAGTTTCAAGGTAAAGCAATGTCACATTATCCAAAGGTGTTTATTTAGCAGTGGAAGGAACTATGGCTTTCTTTTGGATAACAATCTATCACCAGTACTTTTTTAAAATGTTATTTTATTTGGTCTACGAAAAAGAGAGGAGAGAAAATTTCCTCTGCTGCCTTCAACAGGAGGTTAACTAGGATGTCAGCTAATAGTGATACGTACTATCACCAGGTGAGGAGACTCATGCTGATGAATAACATAGTTCTGCTCACCTGTTACATTTTAAAGCCCTTATGATAGACCTCAGGTAGTGACTTCTCTCTCTCTCTCTCTCTCTCTCTCTCTCTCTCTCTCTCTCTCTCTCTCTCTCTCTCTCTCTCTCTCTGTGTGTGTGTGTGTGTTGGGGTGGGGTGGGCCTTAGCCTCAATGGCAGGTCTTGTTCCCCAGTTGGTTCTTGATCTCTCATGCAGGCTAAGAGATGCAGAAGGAAGAGAAAGAGATTCGCCAGGCTTCAGTGGGAGGAAAAAGCCATGAGTCATACGAGATCTAGGGTGGAGTGGCCATTGGTTGCTTGCTTCCCTGACTGGGCCTGTGGCAGCAGGCAGGATATTTTAAATGTAATTAAGCTGAGGGGAAATTTAGAGGACTGAAAAGGAGAAGGTAATTGAACAACCAAGGTTGAGAGCAGATTTAGGGTGCTGAGCTGGAAGTGGGAGGAAGGGGTCGGGATAGCCAAGGAAGGCTTAGGAGAGCCCAGCAATTGAGCCAATAAGGCAGGTTGAAAAGTAAGCCTGCGCGCGCGCATGCGCGCGCGCGCACACACACACACACACACAGACACACACACACACACACACACACACACACGAGCATTTCATCTCTGGATCTGAGGGAACCTGGATGGAGCTGGTACCAAGGTTCACCTGGAGCTTAAAGTAGGGTAGCAACAACTACACGTTACAGCTGAGACCTGTAGGTGGACATTACAGCATCAGCAGCGGGTTGGATGATGGGGTTGGCACTAGGGGTGAGGAAGGCTCACTTGTTTTCATACTAACTTTGGAATGGTAAGAAGAGTGTGCCCCTCAGTTTCTCACTCAGCTGAAGTAGTGCTTTGCACTAAAAGCTTATGGACTTTTTCTCAAGGGATTTTGTAGGGATCTATACTCCTGATGTGTGTCCCCAGGAAACTCTTAGTTCTATCTATAAGCAGGAAAAGACTTAAAAGTCTGATTTTGAGGCACTTTCTTGTGGGTAGTCTGTTGACTTTCCTTTGACACATTCTGCCTGGGAACTTCATACCCTGCTCATCTTCCTAAAGAAAATTTTCCAGATGACAAGATGCATATCAAAAGTGTTCACTGAGCAATGATGTGTCATTTAATTACCCGTGTCATTTAGAATGTCCTTGAGAAGAAGCCTAGTGTGGGCTCAATGCTTCTACATCTGCCATTATGTAATGAAAGAAACACTAATTTTTCCAGAAGATCATTAAAATCTGTTGACTAAGAAGTATTTCATGGGCTCTGGGGAGATGACTCGGTGATTAAGAGCATTTGCTGCTTTTGCAAAGGACCTGGGTTCCATTCCCAGAAGCTACATGGCGGCTACAACCATCTGTAACTCTTGCTCTAGGGTATCAGAAGTCTTCTTCAGACCTCTGCAGGTATCAGGCACATATGTGGTACAGGCACACAAATACAAGCAAAACACTCATATGTATAAAATAAACTATTTACAAAGTGTTACTTTTTAATGATTCTTTTCTGTGTTTTATACTTTTTTCCTGCTAGGGAAAGTAGGGGTGAATTACTATTATAATTAATCCTTGAGATACACAGTCCTTTAATAAGCTGGAAACCTGTACCTTCCAAACCCTAACATCTTGTTTGGATCACTTTTCACTCAAACATGATCGACCTACTTCAGAGTTCTGAGCCACAAATGGTGAAGTCATAAAGACGTGAATTGAGCATTGAGACTGTCACAAAAATTTACTTTTAATATCAGAAAATAGAGTTCAAAAGTTTACAACCCATGGTCAATGTGGCCAACCTATGACAATGTGATAGACAATCTTGAGATGCAGGCATACCTTTTATTAATGAGCAGCGTGCAGATTTTGTTGTTATTATTATTACTATTATTGTTGTGTTGTTCTTGTTAGTCTTTACGGGTTATTGCAACATGCAAGCCATAAAAAAAAATTAGCAGCTGCATTTGGCTCCTGTTTATGATTTTACGTGTCAAAGTGCGAATAATATTTGCTGTAAATTTGAAAGGTATTAGCAATTTAGTTGATCGCTCTCCTGCTGTTGGGACAACTCTCTGTGTGACCACTTGATGGCAGCGTGTACTATGCGCTAGCACTGAACTTATTTATTTCTTTTTTTCTCTTTTTTTCTTTCCTTTATGTTGTTCAGCCTCGTTTAACATTGGTGGGGGAAGAGATTGATGGCAATGCAAATGTATTTATAACCACGAGAGATAGTCACCTTCCACCCCAATTAGCCTTTGCATTGATTTACTGAGGAAAAACATCTATTACTGAAAAAGTCTTACAGACTAGTGTTGCATTATTTTGTTACAGTTGAGATATCTGCAGGAAAAGTGATCTCCCAGATCTCACTGTAATCTAACCAAAATGCAATTTCCCAATAATTAACGCTATACAGAGATCTATCTGGGAGAGAGCTGCTCTCGCTCAGTCCTCTGCTCCCCTTAAAGCCACACACTCAGTTATTTGAATATATTTTTAATAATGAGCTTGTGACATATTTTAGATCTTTAAAAAGAGATTTATTCATGAGCTGTTGCTTGCAAAAAGCCATTGATCTAACCAAAAAAAAAAAAAAAAAAAAAAAAAAAGAAAAGAAAAAAAGAAAAAAGAAAAGAAAGAAAGAAAGAAAAGAAAAACCTCATCTCTCAACTTCTTTGTGAGAATATAATTATGATCTGAACTAAAGTCTTTTTATTTTTAATATAAAAAGCTTCTGCCTTTTGAAATACCCTTTTGTGCCCCCCAAAAGAATGGAGCTGAAGCTGAGAGGTTTCCTGTAGAGAAAAATCTGCCAATAAGGATTCCATAAACATGCTGCCAACCGCCCTCTAAGGGAAGGTTCACCAGACGCCCGCTTGAGATTTACATGGAGCAAATTGGGAGAGATTTACAAGGCAGTTAGCATTTAGTGCTTTTGGCTGGAAAGAAGGGAATAGGGTTTTGTTTGTTTTTTAACCAGCTCCTCTTCTCTCCTGGCCCCTGTCTTAAAAAATAATGGCACTTGGAAATTTTGGTGGCTTTTCTGTTATTTTGAGCTGCTGGGGAAGAAGATTCCTGTAATTCATTGCCATTTGATGTGTCAGAGCAAGGTGAAGACACTCAGCAGCAGGGTTGTAAGTGAGGCACTGCCCGGGCTGCCAGGGTTGTGTAAATGGTAAGAAAGTAACATGGGGAGCCTCAGACAGCCAGCTTAGATAAATGCCTTCCAGGCTGTGTTTACATATTCTGGGGAAGGAGATTCCAGGGCTGCTGTTTTTGCAAGCTCAACTCTGTTTTTCCTGAGCTTTGTATATATTTACTTACACACAATTGTACATTTCCTTCTGTTTATATATACTTGGGTATTCTGGGCCTGTGTGAGGGAGACTTATGTTCTACACATATTTTTTCCTATAGCTCATCTCATGCTAGCTTAAAAAAAAGTCTTTATAACAAAAGTAATTCAAGATTACTGTAGAAACCTTAGAGAATGTGAACACATGATAAGAATGGTGCTGTTACTTAAGTCTTACAGGCTTCCAGTTACATAAGTGTGTGTGTGTGTGTGTGTGTGTGTGTGTGTACAAATGTATGTTCATTGGATCACATATTAATTTTATACATTAGTTTTGTATACGTGTTCCCAAGTCTCATGGACAATTTCTATTGCTACAAAATCTACTTCTATTTCTTTTCTAATGCAGCACACGTTCATATCTCTTACGTGGACTGTTACCAGGTTTCATCACCTAGAAAAGAAACCTTAAAACAGGGCTGTTACAGCCAACCACTGGGCCTGATTGTACACATTCAAAAATGTATGCAGAGGACCCGACTCCAGATGGCTTTCTGACAACAGGGGACTATTTTCAAACTTGTATAGGAAGTTTAAATCTTGATTTGACAGGCATAATTGTTGATATGTTCAGTCTCAGATGAAATCAATATGGAAAAGGAAATAACAGCCTTGACAGATCGTCCATTCTGGAGCTGTGGCTGTCTGGGGAGCCCAGGAAAGCCACCAGCATGGCAAGGGAGACTTACACGAAAGCTGTAAAAAGGGGGTATCCCTTTGGGAGGGACTCTTTGTTTTCAATTTCCTTGGTGTTCTAAAATGGCCTCCTACAACAAAGTCCTCTCCACTGGCGATGACAGAAACTAAGAATTCACACAAAGGCCAACTGCAAAGTAGAAGCCAGTCAGAGGGGTCGACACAACCCTTTCCGCGTTACCTGGGTGTGTGGGTGTGTGCATGTGTGTGTACAGCATTCATGAATCCTGGGGCTCTCTGGTTAGTCCAGAGCATTCAAAGCTGACTCCGGGAACGTGATTCTGTGTCTTGGATCTCTTGACTCGGATACCTCGTCTTACTGGAGCAAAACCTACTCCACCGTGTTCATCTGGGACTCATTTATGGCAGAACAAAAGCACCCCAGAGAGGAGAAGGAGGCAAAGATTTGTTAGCGGTTTGATCTGGTGTTAGGTGAAGAGAAAAATGTTGAAATGATTAAGGGGTTCCTACCTACCATAATATTTTGGGACTACCCCTAAACTTGAGACAACTTTCAGGTGAATTAAATCCTTCAGCCTGCAGAACCTCCCTCTGCTTACTGAGAGCTGTGACAGACTTGCACTTCATTTGTTTACCCCATGTGTCATTTCATCCCCTGTCACAGTTTTTATTTGTTCAAAAAAAAAAATTTACCTAGGAAGCCGAAATCGACATAGATTTTTAATTTATACAGAAGTTATTATAAATATCTATCGGTGTCAATTAAAACAGTTGCACTGCCTACAACATATAGGAAACCAAATTCCATAATTGCATTTCACACACGGGGAGCAGTGCTAGCTTTGGGCTTTAAAGGCCACTGATGAACAGGTTCGAGGCCCAAATGAAATTGTGCTACATCCTCATTTTTTTTCTTAGCGAAATACTGGAAACGTGGTGGGACAGTGGGTAGGAAATGCGGAGATGAGGTTAGCGTTAGACACACCAACACCGATGCGATGCCCATTTTTGCTCGCCTCCCTTTCTGCACCACATCATCCAGAGCTGCCAAGACAACAGACTTGTGTGGTCAGTGAGAGCAGCCATGCTTTAGTCAACGCTACGAGGGTTAACACCCAAGTGAGAACTACGCAGGCTCAAACTTAGAAAAGTTGCACGGATGAGTGAAGTCGCGCGGCAGTTAAACACTGTTCTCAAACTCGCCTTTCTCTCTCCAGCTCATGTTTTGAGAGTCGGCTTCCAAACTCCATTCCTCTCTTGGTTTCCTCATTCTCTCAGTATTGCCATCCAATTAAGCTGGAATGTTTCTTCCAGAGGACAACAGAGTCAGCTCACTCAGCCTTCTAAGAGCGCTGACACTCACTGCACCACCTCCCACACACAGACTCTCCAGACTACAGATTTCTCAATTGCGACTTTTGAGTAATCAAAGTACTATGGTGACGTTTAACACTAGATCTTGTGGCTTTGTGTTTAGTTTTCATCGTCTCTATCTAAAGAAGTTCTTAAAGTTACTCCCTCCCTCTTCCTCTGCCTTCCCTTCTCTCTTCTTCCCTCCCTCCCTCCCTCCCTCCCTCCCTCCCTCCCTCCCTCCCTTGAAATATGGTAAGAAAAACTCCAGCTATTCAGCACAGAGCTATGCCCCACAGAATGTTTTATCGATAGACACAGAAATGATAGTTTTGTCCCCTCTTAGGGGACATGGAAACATGACTTGTAATGAAAAGATTGCTCTTTGTCATGATGTCACTGGCGTCTACAATACACATACCCCGCATTGACAACGTTGTTACTTTGAGTGTTCTAGAATAATAGTTTCCTTCTATTGCTACTACAAAAGACCTGAGGCTGGAGAAAAATATGAATAAGAGAATTTGTTTGGCTGATGATTTTGGAGGCTGGATGTTTAAGATCAAGTGGCCCCAGCTTTTTTTTTTTTTATTATTTTTTAAACGACTTTATTTTGCAAAACAAAGATAAATGTACAGATTTTAAACATTTTTTGCTTAAAATTATACATTTTTGTCAGTACTGTTTTTTCAGACATTAAAATAAATTTTACATAAAACCATGTGAATATGTTTTTTAGTCAGTATTTGATTTTTTTCAAGGGCTTGACAGTATGCATTGAAAACCTACTAGTTGCAATAAGCGTAAAGTACATGCAAAACAAAACGCAACATGGAAATAGTCAAAGTCTTCTTGTTTTGTGAATATATGTATATTTTTTGTTTTCTTTATTTCTCGGACTTCATACAGTCTGTGAGTTGTTTCTGGGGGAGTGCAAGCCTCTGGGGTTAGCATCCCACTATCAGTGACTGCATATTATGTCTGTACTTTTGTGACTGGGTTATCTCACTCAGGATGATATTCTCTAGATGCAGCCATTTTCTTAAGAATTTGGTTAAGTCATTGTTTCTGGTGGCTGAGTAGTATTCCATTGTGTATATGTACCACAATTTTTGTATCCATTCATCTTCTGAAGGACATCTGGGTTCTTTCCAGCTTCTGGCTATTATAAATAGAGCCGCTATGAACATTGTGGTGCATATATCTTTGTTGTGTATAAAAGTGTCTCTGGGGTATATGCCCAGAAGTGGAATAGCTGGGTCTTCAGGTAGTACTATATCCAATTTTCTGAGGTATCGCCAGACAGATTTCCAGAGTGGTTGTATTAGCTTGCAACCCCACCAACAGTGGAGAAGTGTTCCTCTTTCTCTGCAGCCTCGCCAGCATCTGCTGTCATCTGAGTTTTGGATCTTGGCCAATCTGACTGGTGTGAGGTGGAATCTTAGGGTTGTTTTGATTTGCATTTCCCTGATGGCTAAGGATGTCGAGCACTTCCTCAGATGTTTCTCGGCCATTCGGTGTTCCTCAACTGAAAATGATTTGTTTAGCTCTGTACCCCATTTTTTAATAGGGTTATTTGATTCTCTGGTGTCTAGATTTTTGAGTTCCTTGTACACCTTGGATATTAGGCCTCTATCTGATGTGGTGTTGGTAAAGATCTTTTCCTATTCTGTTGGTTGCCATTTTGTTTTCTTGACGATGTCCTTAGCCTTACAGAAACTTTGCAATCTCATTAAGTCCCATTTGTTAATCTTTGACCTTAGAGCTTGAGCCATTGGTGTTTTGTTCAGGAAATTTTCTCCTGTGCCTATGTGTTCTAAGGTTTTCCCTACTTTCTCATCTAATAGTTTCAGTGTATCTGGTTTAATGTGGAGATCTTTAATCCACTTACACTTGAGCTTTGTACAAGGAGATAAGAACGGGTCTATTTTCATTCTTTTGCATGTTGAGTGCCAGTTGGACCAGCACCATTTGTTGAATAGGCTGTCCTTTTTCCATTGAATGTTTACTGCTCCTTTGTCAAAAATCAGGTGACCATATACATGAGGGCTCATTTCTGGATCTTCTATTCTATTCCATTGATCCACTTGCCTATTTCTGTACCAGTACCATGCAGTTTTTAGCACAATTGCCTTGTAATATAGCTTGAGGTCAGGGATAGTGATTCCCGCAGATGTTTTTTTGTTGTTGAGGATGGATTTCGCTATTCTAGGTCTTTTGTTATTCCATATGAAATTGCACATTGATCTTTCCAATTCCATGAAGAACTGGGTTGGAATTTTGATGGGGATTGCATTGAATCTGTAGATTGCTTTTGGTAGGATGGCCATTTTTAAGATGTTGATCTTTCCAATCCATGAGCATGGGAGATCTTTCCATTTTCTGAGATCCTCCTCAATTTCTTTCTTTAGAGGTTTGAAGTTCTTGTCATACAGGTCCTTCACTTCCTTAGTTAGAGTCACACCAAGGTATTTCATAGTTTTTGTAACGATTGTGAAGGGTACCTTTTCCCTAATTTCTTTCTCCACATGTTTGTCCTTTGAGTATAGGAAGGCTACTGATTTGTTTGAGTTAATTTTGTATCTGGCCACTTTGCTGAACTTGTTTATCAGCT
This sequence comes from Micromys minutus, assembly GCF_963924665.1. Classification (NCBI taxonomy): domain Eukaryota; kingdom Metazoa; phylum Chordata; class Mammalia; order Rodentia; family Muridae; genus Micromys; species Micromys minutus. Next base: position 39,995,508 of record NC_137977.1, read on the forward strand.
GTAGGAGTTCTCTGGTGGTAATTTTGGGGTCACTCAAGTACACTATCATGTCATCGGCAAAGAGTGATGTTTTTATCTCTTCCTTTCCGATTTGTATCCCCTTTATCTCCTTTTGCTGTCTAATTGCTCCAGCCAGGACTTCCAGTACTATGTTGAATAGGTAGGAAGAGAGTGGGCAGCCTTGTCGAGTCCCTGATTTTAGTGGAATTGCTTCAAGTTTCTCGCCATTAAGTTTGATGTTGGCTGTTGGTTTGCTGTATATTGCTTTTATTTTGTTTAAATATGGGCCTTGGATTCCTGTTTTTTCCAGGACTTTTAACATGAAGGGGTGTTGGATTTTGTCGAATGCTTTCTCAGCGTCTAGTGAGATGACCATGTGATTTTGGTCTTTAAGTTTGTTTATATGGTGGATTACATTGATGGATTTCCTTATGTTAAACCATCCCTGCATCCCAGGGATGAAGCCTACTTGGTCATGATGAATGATGGTTTTGATGTGTTCTTGGATTCGGTTTGCAAGGATTTTGTTGAGTATTTTTGCATCAATGTTCATAAGTGAGATTGGTCTGAAGTTCTCTTTCCTTGTAGGGTCTTTGTGTGGCTTAGGTACGAGGGTTATTGTAGCCTCAAAAAATGAGTTGGGTAATATTCCATCTGATTCTATCTTTTGGAATAGTTTGGCGAATATTGGTGTTATATCCCCAATAAATGTCTGATAAAATTCTGCACTGAACCCGTCTGGACCTGGGCTTTTTTTGGTTGGGAGGCTTTTGATGACTTCTTCTATTTCTTTAGGTGTTATAGGGTTATTTGGATGGTTTACTTGGTCCTGGTTAAACTTTGGGACCTTGTATCTGTCTAGGAATTCGTCCATTTCCTCCAGATTTTCCAATTTTGTGGAGTATAAGTTTTTGTAGTAGGATCTGATGATTTCTTGAATTTCCTTAGTTTCAGTTGTTATGTCACCACTTTCCTTTCTGATTTTGTTAATTTGGATACTCTCTCTTTGCCCTTTAGTTAGTCTGACTAGGGGTTTATCAATCTTGTTGATTTTCTCAAAGAACCAACTCTTTGTTTTGTTGATTTTTTCAATGGTTCTTTTTGTTTCTATTTGGTCTATTTCTGCCCTAATTTTGATTATTTCTTGCCGTCTACTCTTTTTGGGTATATCTGCTTCCTTTTGTTCTAGGGCTTTTAGCTGTGCTGTCAGGTTGCTAATATGAGCTCTCTCCAGTTTCTTTTTGGAAGCACTTAGGGCTATGAGTTTTCCTCTCAATACTGCTTTCATTGCATCCCATAGGTTTGGGTATGTTGTGTTATCGTTTTCGTTGAATTCTAGAAAGTCCTTAATTTCTTTCTTTATTTCTTCTTTGACCCTGCTATCCTTTAACAGAGCGTTGTTTAGTTTCCATGTGTATGTGGGCATTTTGTTGTCTTTGTTGTTGTTAAAGACCAGCCGTAGACCATGGTGATCTGAGAGGATGCATGGGAGTATTTCAATCTTCTTATATCAATGAAGGCTCGTTCTGTGTCCAATTATGTGGTCAATTTTCAAGAAGGTGCCATGGGGTGGTGAGAAGAAGGTGTATTCTTTTACTTTAGGATAGTATGTTCTGTATATATCTATTAATTCTAGTTGGTTCAAAGTCTCTGCTAGTTTTGCAGTGTCCTTGTTCAGTTTCTGTTTCCCTGATCTGTCCATTGGTGAGAGTGGGGTATTAAAGTCTCCCACTATTATTGTGTGGGGTGAAATGTATTTTTTGAGCTTTAGTAGAGTTTCTTTTATGAATGTGGGTGATTTTTTATTTGGAGCATATATGTTAAGGATTGAGAGTTCCTCCTGACAGATTTCCCCGGTAATGAGTAAAAAGTGTCCTTCTTTATCTTTTTTGATAACTTTTGGTTAGAAATTTACTTTATTCGATATTAGAATAGCCACTCCAGCTTGCTTCTTGGAGCTGTTTGCTTGGAAGTTTTTTTCCCACCCTTTTACTCTGAGATAGTGTCTGTCTTTGTCTCTGAGATGAGTTTCCTGTACGCAGCAAAAGACTGGATTTTGTTTATGTATCCAGGCTGATAGTCTATGTCTTTTTATTGGGGAGTTGAGACCATTTATGTTGATAGATATCAAGGAATAATTGTTTCTGTTTCCTGCCATTTTTGCTTTTTTGGGTTGAGTTGTGTCTGTGTTTTTTTCTTCTTTTAGTTTTCTTGTTTAGGAGTTTTTTTGTTTTTACTAGGCTGTATTTTCCCTCCTTGTATTGGGTTTTCCACCTATAATTCGTTGTAGTGCTGGGTTTGTGGTCAGATATTGTGTGAATTTTGATTTGTCTTGAAATATCTTTGTCTCTCCATCGATGGTGATTGATAGTTTGCTGGGTCTAGCAGCTTGGGCTGGCACTTGTGCTCTCTTAAGGAGTGCATGATGTCTGTCCAGGCTCTTCTAGCTTTCATAGTCTCTGTTGAGAAATCGGATGTGAGTCTGATTGGTCTGCCTTTATATGTTACCTGACCTTTTTCCCTTACTGCTTTTAGTATTCTTTCTTTACTTTGGGCACTTGATGTTTTTACTATTATGTGTCGGGAGGTATTTCTTTTCTGGTCCAACCTATTTGGAGTTCTGAAGGCTTCTTTTATGCTCGTGGTCATCTCATTCTTGAGGGTAGGGAAGTTTTTTTCTATGATTTTGTTGAAGATATTTACTGTGCCTCTTAGTTGATACTCTTCTCCCTCTTCTATTCCTATTATCCTTAGGTTCGGTCTTCTCATTGTGTCTTGTATTTCCTGGACATTTTGGGTTAGGAGCCTTTTGTTTTTTGCATCTTCTCTGGCTGTTTTGTCTATGTTTGCAATGTTGTCTTCTGCCCCCGAGATTCTCTCCTCGATCTCTTGTAATCTGTTGGAAATGCTTGCTTCTGTGACTCCTGATTTCTTTTTTTGGTGTTCTGACTCTAGGGTTATCTCTTTTAGCGCTTTCTTTATTGTGTCAATTTCTGTTTTAATTTCCCTCTTCCATTCCTTTATTTCTTTGGTTCTGTTTTCCTCTCGTTCTTTGAGTTCTTTGAGTGTTTTTCTTGTTTCTTCTTTAAAAGCTTCTGAATCTTTTTGCTTTTCCTCCCTTTCTTGTTTAAGTAACTCTATCAGCGTCTTGAGGCATGATTTCAGGTCTGTGTCTTCTTTCTCTGGAGTGTTTGGAATTCCGATGTTTGCTACTATTGGAGAGCTGGGTTCTGGTGTTGCTAGATTGTCTTGGTTTCCTTGGGATATACTCTTTCTCTTTCCTCTTGCCATTTTGTTGTCAGTGATATGTTCTTGCCTTTCCCTTGTATCTGGTCTGTGTCCCTGGTACACTTTCCGTGTGCACTCCGCAGAGATCTCTCTACTCCCCGGCAGCCCAGGTTCCGGGTGGCAGCTGGGCCAGGCTCCGCTCTGCGTCCTGAAGTCGCCTCCGGGTGGGAACAGACGTTCCTAAGATCTGTTCCTGGTCACAGATGCTCAGCCTCTCCGAGCCACCTTTCTGGCTGGCAAGTGGGCCAGGCTCCGCTCTGCGTCCTGAAGTCGTCTCCGGGTGGGAACAGAAGTTCCTAAGATCTGTTCCCGGTCACTGGATCGGGGAGGACAGGGCAGGTCAGGGCAGGGGGTGCCCTTTCCGTGTGCACTCCGCAGAGATCCCTCTGCTCCCCAGCAGCCTAGGTCTCCCACTCACCAGTTGCTCAGCCTGTACGAGCCGCCTTTCCGGCTGGCAGTTGGGCCAGGCTCTGCTCTGTGTCCTGAAGTCGTCTCCGGGTGGGAACAGAAGTTCCTAAGATCTGTTCCCGGTCACAGTTGCTCAGCCTGTATGAGCCGCCTTTCCGGTTGGCAGTTGGGCCAGGCTCTGTTCTGCGTCCTGAAGTCGTCTCCGGGTGGGAACAGAAGTTCCTAAGATCTGTTCCCGGTCACAGTTGCTCAGCCTGTACGAGCCACCTTTCCCAAGTGGCCCCAGTTTTAACCTCTGGCAGGAGGCTCCTCAAGCACTTTACAGCAGAAGAGACGGCGTGATGGAGAATGTGTTCACATATGGCACAGTGAAACAGAGTGCCGGAGACTCTGGAGGCCCCACTCTTTGTATAATGATCAACTTTAACAAACTGGGGGTTCATGAGAACTATATTAATTTCTTTTGAATGTGGTGCCCCTAAGGATTCAATTGCCCCATGGGGTCCTGCCTCTTAAAAATATCCACCATCATCGTTACCATAGGGACCTGCCGTCCAATAGAGGAATTATTGGGGGGCATGCTCAACCCATGTCCTACTGTAGCAAGTTTGCTTCTTATAATGGGAGATAAATAGGACACCATCCAGGGTGAACCAAGCTTGTGAGGTCGTTAGGTAAATGATGACGATGACACTGGTACAATAGCAAAGGGGTGTCATCCATCTCCAGTACTTTCCGGGAAAATACCTTTTTGATTTGCTTAATTGTAGCTTGAACTTCATAACTGTAGAAGAGGTCTTTCTAGACAAAATGACTTGAGAGTGTAATTGTTACTCATTGATGTCTGAAGCCCCAGAGAACAAATGCAAGAGCAGATCTGAGAATGTTCCAGAGAGCAAGACTCGTATAGACCAACTAGAAGCGAGAGGAGGAGGGGAGCACTGGGTGGAGGTGGAGAGCTGGCTCTGGGAGGAACAGTATGTCCTGCTCATATGGAGGACCTGGGCTTGATGCCCAGCATCCATACTATAGAGTGAGTCACCACCACGTGTAACCTCAGGTTCAGGAGACCCAGCACCTTCTTCTGGCTTCTACTCATGTGCACCGACCCACACATAGACACACATAATTCAAAAGAAAGAACAAGTTTTTCAAACAATAAAACCATTATGAAGAAATGCATAGAAGGATTAGTTGTTTTTGAAAAATGTCAAAATTGTCGTGAAGAGAGAAAAATTCTTAAGATAGCATCTTCTCTCCTCTCCTCAGATCCAGAATATTTGATATTAGTATTTTACCAGCAATTTGAGCAATCAAATAGCTCTGTATTATTTGAAAAAGCTTGTTTCAGAAAAAAGAAGACCACAAGAGTCCCCAATTCCTTAGCCTGATTACAAAGTCAAATGAAAGTGTATTAGGAGCTTGTTTTACTTATAAGCTAGGATGAAGATGATACATTCTAAGTAAAATGATTTAAGAGAATTTAGCAACCCAATAAAACCAGTCATATCTAGCATTTCATCTGTCTAAATATAGTGAAAACCATCCTACTACAAAGAATGTTGGAAAACGAATAATGTATCTAATTTAAACTTTGACAAATGAAAGGAAACCAACAGAGATCTGGATCGGAAGCGAATGGATGCTAGAGGACAGAGGAACAAGCATGGGCCGATGTGTGGTTGACCCAGAGATGGGGCTACTCTCACTATCTGGACCATGGATAGATCATGTGAGATGCGAAATGTAAATCTTCAAGTGGTGTCAGTACAACACTGGGTTAACCACCACGGAGGAACAGAATTACCTTTTTCAAAACTACCTTGAAGAGAAAAAAAAAAAAAAAAAAAAAAAAAAACAATTCTCAAATAATTTGTAGCAACAATATGCCGAAGTGCACAAATCTATTCGTAGCTGACATAAAAGGTCAGCCCTATATATCTCTGCAGTGCTTGAGGGGAAAATGGAAAAAGCCCACAAGCCAGGCACCCGAGTCCCAGCTGTAAAGTCTCTCAGAGAGAGGCGCGTACGATCTCCATATGCAGGAGTAGCCAACACAGGTAAGACTCGGTGGTCAGCGGGACGTAAGCCCCAGCAATGTCCAGATATGCCCTTTAGAGAGATTTAACCTCTAAAGCGGTGTATTGTAGATTCTTAAGGACTTAAACGCCCCCAAAAAAGTGGGAAGAAGAAGACGTGACTAAGCAAACTGCACATGATAAATCCCGAGCGTTGTTTAGTTATGATGCGGCCAGAAGGAGTAGGCAGTAGTAAACACCTCCGAGGAGGAGTGAGGGCCATGAAATCTAGAAATAAGAAAGACAAAGCCCCTGCAGTGTAAGCAAGGAGAACCTAAGTAGATGGGACAGAAAGTAAGAGCTACAGTGTAAACATAATTGGAAACTTCACAGAGATTTAAAATGATAAAATATTTCTGTGGCCTCAAATATGAGTTTAATATGGAGATGTGTAGGCAAACTCTCTATATAACATATGCAGTATGAAGTCCCGAATGGAAAGCAGCCTGACATATAAAACCAGTTAAACTTTGAAAAACAATATTAACATAATGAACATTTAGATTAAAAAAGTTATAATTTGTGTTTTTACCCCTAAATATTGGCATGGTTGAATATGTATGGGGTAAGACCACGCCATGTACCATTGAAAACAGCAGCTTTTAATAGCAAAAAAGTGAGAAACAGATTTTCATTTAGAGAGGTTGTACCGGCTGGTTGTACTTACTAGCTTGTTACAATGAGGGATCATGGGAAGAGAATGAGATTCCCTACAAGGTACTGCCTAGATAAGGTTGTTCTGTGTAAATGTCAGTAGGGGTTGTCATGATTGCCTTAACTAAAGAGGGAAGTCCCAGCCCAAAAGCAAGCAGCAGCACCCCCCCCCCCCAGCTGTGGGGATGAGCTCTTTTGTGTGGAAGCGTCACCTGTCAATAAAAAGCTGGTGGCCTATTAGTGAAAGGCAGGAAGTAGAAGGTAGGAGTTCCATTAAAGAGATTAGAACTCTGGAAGATGGTCAGCGGCAGGGGATTCACTCTGAGGAAATCTGGCTCATGAATCTGAGAAGAGGAAACAGAGCCACGTGGAAGACAGAATAGTTTAAGTCAGTTATATATGTTGTAAGCTAGTCAAGAAATGAACCAACACTTATGGCTTAGGCATTTATTCATAAATAAATAGGCCTCCAGGTTGTTTTTCTGGGAACTGGGTGAGGGTGAAAAAGCCTGTGGCTATACCCTGGTTTGGGGTTCTGGTCTGTATATGACTATAGGAAGCCAGCTGAATCCTAAGGATGCACATATTCATTCCTTCCTGCCCTTAACTGCTCTTTGTCACAGTGACGGACTGTATCATGGAACTGTGAGCTGAAATAAACCCTTTCTTCCTTAAATTGTTCTTTCCAGAGTATTCTACCACAACAACAGAAATGAAACAAGGGCAGAAGTTGTTCTGCAAAAGTATTAGTGTATAAACAGTTTGAGATATTAACAAGCCCAAAGCGTATAGCTTTGAAAGAAACTATTTTACCCCAGTGAGAAATAGCTGCCATGTAAATTACGTAGTTACATCCAGTTTCAGAAACGAATATGTAGATGAGCAGAGAAATGCACACACACACACACACACACACACTTTAGTGATGTTTTAATGACACAAGTAGCAAAAGGAGAGACGAGGAGAAAGTGAGAAGAGGTACTAGGAAAAATCACTATGCAGTGGGATTTATCCAGTCGCCAGTACTTACAGCTTAGCACATAAAGTCTATAAGTGAAGTTGGAATCTTCTGTGTGCTCAGTAGCCGATCATGTAAGAGGTTCCCAGTGGAAGCTGGGATGACTCTGGACAACAAACATAGTGGAGTAATAGTCTGTGGGCACTCCGTGTTGTGAGGCACAGTCCCACAAAGGGATCTACAGAGGGAGCCAGCACTTGCCAGTGTTTCCGGAGGCTTTAGGGAGAGGGGCAGAGGAGGACCAACTGCTACTGAAACTCACGCACCATTGGAAGTAGCTTTGAGCCACTAAAGCAGCCTTGAAAAATGATAATCCCTTGTAAGACTCGATAGCACATTTGGTATTTATGTCCCTGGAGGCCTGAAGTGAGCAACAAAAGGGAACAGTAGCAGCAGGAACTCGGCAGCATCAGTAGGAAAGAGAGAATAAGGGTGTGCATTATAGGCTGCCATCCCTGTCTTCTCAGATATACTTGACAGAGGGTGGAAGAGAAGCTATAGTAAAACCTAGAAGGTTCTAAGCGAGAAGGAAAACCATTAAGTACAGGGAGGAAGTTAAAGTGCGGTGATGAACTAGTGAGATCAGTCAGTCAGTTGTCTGTCTGTCTGTCTGTTTCACCAAGGCTGTAGAAGAACTAAAAGAAGACTAGCAACTAACACCATTTGGTCATATAGAGAGAGTATTTGCCTACCATCAGTAGTATTAGGTAAGCTTTTCTAGTGCTGATAGGACGTCTATCAACTCATACCATACCCTGGGCTATAAAACACTGGGCTATATATTTAAAGAATACATTAAAGAACTGAATGTTTCTAGACTGTGTTCTCTGATCCCAGTGGAATTCAAGTGCAGATAATCAGGTCAAAAAGAAACATGACTTCCAAACACTTAGAAACTGAAAAAGATTTTCTAAATAATTCTTGACCCAAAGGGGCAGTCTTAAGGAAGTGCACACATGGAAAAGCATGAGAAGAAAAGTACATTTGTAGGGAAGTGAGGATGCTGTGAAGGGGTGAGGTCTTGAGACAGTGTGTGCCGTTGCCATAGGTATGACTTGACAAGGACCCCAGAGCCTCAGACTTGTGAAGCAATGGCAAAGACTCTACCCAGGAATGAGACTCAGATAAAGTGGCAAAGCCTTTGCTTCCAGTCCCATCCAAATGTGGTTGTTCACCGCATGTACAAAAAAGAGCTCCTCCACCCCCTGGATGTTGACAGCCTTCAGACTGTTCCCCTACAGAGACTGCTCCTACTGAGATCAGCTAAACTTGTCTCTTTGAACCAGCAGTGCACCATAAACCCTGCCTGCCTTTTTGTTTATTTGTGTGTAGTAATGAGGCTTCCTTGTTCAGCTGTATGCAGTTTCTCTGTGTCTAAGTTCAACTGTATATGCTAAACATGCTCAACTTCCAGTGAGCTGTGGTTTCTCCAGCTGAGAGTCCCAACCACCAGATCCCAGCTTTATGTCTGTGTCTTTCCTTCATTCCCTCACTCTGGTCTATCTCTCTGGAGCTTGGCATGGATATCACACCCATCACATCAAAATTTGGTCCACAGCTAAATCCATGTGAAACTGACCACACAACCCAACCATCACATGAGTCACCTAGTCCCTATGTGAAAAGCAAGAAAAAGAAGAGAGATGAACAAACAGCAAGGAAGAAGGGAGGACACAGCTGTGGTTAGAAACCAGTGATACTGAAAACAGAAAAATAAAATAGAGGAAAAATCAAGGAAAGAAAGACTTACTTCTTTGGGAAGATCAAGAGTATAAGATACTTTGAGCAAGGCTGACTGTTTTAGTGAGGGTTCTCCAGAGAAACAGAACCACAGCAGTGTATTTTAAGGAAGGGAAATTAAATAACGAATTTCAAAGGATAGCCTTACGTGATCGTAGAAAACAACTGTAAAATCTGCCAAGCCTGCTGGTAAGCTGGAGACTAGGGGAAGCATTGGCCACTGAAGTTCACGAGTGTGGAGTACCCATATGTAGAATGCCCCAGGCTTCAGCAGCTCATCTTTAATTCCCTTTGACCTTTGCTTGGTTGATGAATTTATCTATGTTTGATAGCAATCTGATATACTCTTAAGTCCACCACTTTAAATTCTACTCTCACGTCAAAACATTCACCCAGAAACATCCAAAATAACATTCACCAAAGTTTGAGGCACTGTGGGTCAGCCATGTTGACACATAAAAGCAACCACTATATTGATAAAGAAAAAAAAAGAGTAGACACAAGTGATCATAATTGGGAATTGAGATGTCACTACTAACTCTTTAGACACTACAAAAGATGGCAAAGATAATCTTTGGAAGAGCTTGGTGCAAACTGGACAGGATTGATATTCTTTGGCGACTGCAACTCTCCCAATGTGAAACAAATGATTCCAGCAGTCCTGTAACTATTAAGGAAATTGAATTCATAATTGTACCTTCTAAATCACTAAGACCAGATGTTTTCACTGGTGACGTTACCAAACATTTAGAAAATAATTAAAATGAATTCTACATAATCTGCTACAGAAAACTGCAGAAGTGGAAACATGTCCCAGTTTATCTTACGTAACTACAAAAACCAGAGGCAATACAAAGAGAAATCACATGACAATATCCCTCATAAATATAGATGTGAAAATACTCAACAAAGTATTAGCAATTATAATACAGCAATGTATAAAAGGGATTATACCTCATAACACCATTGCTGTGTTTTAGGAGCTAGCCTAGCTCAGTATTTGAAAGCAAAATGTACACTGTAACATTTTTTTTAATCATCAGATTTTTTTAAAACCACAGGATTACGTCAATCAATGCAGAAAACATTTCATAATTATTTTATGATTAAAACTTAGAAAATTAGAAATGAAGTAGGGCATTTCCAACTTGATGAGCATGTACAAAATCTCTGCCTTTGACACTATACTTAATGTTGAAATCCTTAGTTTTAATCCTCTTGAAATTAGAGATAAGGAAAGGATGCCTGTCCTAATGAGTATGCAAGAGTATTGAAGTCTCAGTCACCAGTGAAAAGGAATTTTAGGAGGCAAAGGCATGCAGATCAGAAAAGAAGACAGTAGACTGTTCTTAGTTGTTGGAGATGTAATTGTCTACACAGACGCTATCTATGAAACTACAAAAATAGAATGGGCCCATTTGTAAACCAATCTTGGGACTTGTAACTGATACACAGGTTGCAAGCTAAATATACAGTCAAAAAATTAATTATTTTTTCTATATGCCATCAATGAATATAGACACTTATATTGCAATACAGTTTATAATTGCTTAAAAAATGAAATGTTTCAGTATAAATCAAAGAAATCTTGTTCCAGAATTGTATACAGTGCTGATTCTCAAAACGACAGGTTTTCCTTCATAAGTGGAGACACATGCCTCTGCATTGTCTGAATTCTAAGTTTTATAATTCTAAATTATAATGAAAACATTATAAGGAGGTGACTTTTCTTTGATTTGATCAACAGGTGTGATAAAATGATTTTAAAAAAGTAATCCAGTGATATATTCTTGCAGATACAAAATAACTCTAAACTTGATGTGGAAAACAGAGAATGTATATTAGTTACAACAATTTTGGAAAGACAACTACAGAGTAGGGACAATTCCCCATTCAAGAGTGGTATTCTCCTAATATGTCACACTGTATTGTATTTATTCACAGAGGAACAAACACATGAGCAGAGTAGAGAACTCAGAAATCCATGGACATAAAAAAAGCTTAGCTGAGTATTTAATACAAACTCTGAGGTGATTAATGTAGAGTTTTCAACTGATGGTTGAGGAACAACCACACATCGATGGGCTGAAATAAAAACACAAAACCTCTCAGCCTTGTACTCACACCTAACAGAAAACAAAATGAATCCCAGGGTTTAATGTGAAACACAAAACTAAAAGGTTTAGAAGAAATTGGGAGCCAATCTTTAGGGTCTGGGACTAAGCAGACCTTTTTAGACTAAAGCAGACTGCATAAGAGGAAGGGTGGATGGATGGGGACTTTATCACTATAAAACGCCTTTGTCTGAGGGAGAGACTCAGACAAGAAGGCAGACTTACAGATATGTGAGAGAAAGCACACATATCTGACATAGGACAGGCCACACAGCGGGAAAGACACATATGTCCAACACAGTTCTAGTAAGACACATACAGACAAATGAGTAGTATCAAACATACACAAAGAGTTCTCAAAACTCACTAATGGAAAAACACACAATTTATTTCACACCATGAGTACAACCATAAATAGATATTTTACAAAGGGTTAGTGGACAATAAGCCCGGGAAAATTATTATCAGTGGCCAAGAGAAAAATTAAAACTTGCGGTGGCACTCACGCCTTGGGCATGAGAGTGACTTAAGTAAATGACAGCTGGGAAGGTGAAGAGACGAGCCTCCATCCACCGCACACGACCGTGACATGCTAGAACTCTTCTGGAAAATACTTCGGCAGTTTCTTTAAAGCATTAAATGTACAAGAAGCACAGAAATGACATTTCTGGGGAATTTAGACCAGAAAAATGAAGACACGAAGAAGAACTTGCTTGTGAGTATTTATATCGAAAGGTCATAAGTTGTCACAAACCATGGGACAAATTTAGAAACACATCACTTGAGCACCTCTGTGCAACAAAGTACTATGTGTGGAGGAAGGATCTTCCGCAAAATGCTGTCTGTGTCGCCAGAGTGGTGCTGAGGGAGAAAGCCAGTGCCAGCAGGTGACAGGCTAGGTGGATGCATTTAGATATGTCACCGCATGGAAATGACACAATTATAGACATGTGCCGAGGGTTAGCCACAGGGTGGAGGCAGTTGCTGTTATAAAAGGCGACATGAGAGATACTTATGGCACTACAAGTCACACTGTATCTAGGTCAATACTGTGATAGGATGCCTCTCGTCTCTAAAGTACGCATGGCTTTGCAATGAAGTCTTTGCTGACAGGTGAGTTAGCTGAAAGGCAGAGGTTGTCTTTCCTTCTTCATGTGCAACTTGTGTTCCAGCACTATTTATTGAGGAGACGGCTTAGCCTTTATCCGTGTGCATTCTTAGCACCTTGGGTGCATGCTTTCTAGACTGGATACAAGGGCTCTCTATTCTCTTTGCTCTGGCCTGCCCAGCCTAGTCTGTTAAATAGGGTTGTCTAGCTTCTCATTAGTATCTCGCTATTTTAATGAATTTCACTTTTCTCAACTGTTTGACTTTTCCTATTAGTTTTAGTGACCACAGATTCATTTATTTCCATGTATACGTGAAATTAGTAGGTCTCTACTCATGCAATTTGTGGGATTTGTACTTGTGTGTGTAGTAGATGAGGGTATGCATGCACATATGTGTTTGCTGATGAGGTTGTGCATGGAGGCCAAGGTTGACATCAGAATGTCCCTTTCTAGCACTTGCCACCTTGTTTTTATTTGACACAGGTATCTCACTGAGCCTGAATCTTATTGTTTTGGTTAGATCAGCTGACCGGCGGGCCTCCTGTCTGTCTCCAGCGCCCCCAACACTGGGCTGACAGATGTACGCTGCCATGACCGTCTGTTCTGAGGGTTATGAAGATTCTCACTCAGGTCCCCAAGCTTCCGCAGCAAGCAGTTCATCAAGTGAGCTATCCCCACCCTAGTTTTCTGGGACTTTGTCTGGAATGCTGCTCTATCTATAAACCTGCTATGGCAACCCACATCTTCAGAACATGGTTCTGATTCTCTCTGATTCTCCTGAGCTTAAATGTCTCACTTTTGGTAACATTTTGTGGATGTTCTTATTTTCCAAACATTTAGACTTAAAAAGCCAAGTGCTTTCAGGCAGGGGGTTCATGTAGCCTAGGCTGGCCCTGAACTTGCTACGTGGCCAAATACAATGTAGAGGTTCTACTTCTCGTCTAGGCTTCCCCAGTGCTGGGATTCCAGGCTTGTGCCATTGTGCCCAGCTTGTGTGGTGCAGGAGCTTTATGAACAGTAGGCAAGCACAACCAGGTAACATCCTCAGCCCTGATACATTCTCTTGGAGATGCAGGAAGGAGGTATGAGATGTGGAACAGTCTGAGGGTAGTTGGGAGGGGGATAAAGTGTGGACTGTAAGAAAAGATTAAAGAATAAATTAAAAAATTAAAAAAGAATTCTTAAAATTTGAAAACTTTAATCCTACTTGTTTACTGCTGTTAAATAGTTTTATGATTTTTTTCTTTCGAACTTTTTTTTTTTTTTAATTTTGTCCTTGCCAGGGCAGTTGTGATTAGTATCAGTGACAGTCATATGTTGTGAAGATAAACCTTTCATAATCTTACTGCTAATCATATGTTTGCTGGATTCTCAGGTACCTTTTAAAAATACAACTAGCCATCCTTATCTATTCTAGTATCACTGAAGTTTTTATCATGAATAAGCACTTAATTTAATAAAATCATTTTCTTGAGCCCACTAAAATGATCATATGATTTTTTCTAATTTAATCTTTTCTGCATAGTCAATTACACTGATTTTCAAAGGTTAAATCAGCCTTGAATTCCTAGAATAAGGCCAGTTTGATCTAAGGAAAGAAGAAAGGGATATCAGCCTTTTGTCCTTTTAAAGATCTGGAACCCTCTTGTCTTCTTTTGGTCAGAACTGGGTCACAGCCAGATTCCCAGAACAAGCACAGACGAAGAAGGCAGGTGCCTCTGATTGGAGGTATGTGGCTTGGGAGCCACTTTCCCCAGGAACTACTAGACCGGTGCTTGCTATACAGTTTGTGTTCCATTGGCTGGCGAAATTAGGGAAGTAACCAAAACTATGGACAGTTTTTAGAAGACACCATAAGACTGTCACAACTGTAGATAGAAAAGCATTAAATATTAGGAAGTTAAATCCTGCAACAATAACAGCACATGAGATCCAGCTGTAAGGCATTTTCTTAACCAGTGATCAAGGTGGGAGGGCCCCTTGTGGGTGGTGCCATCCATGGGCTGGTTTTTATAAGAAAGCAGGCTGAGTAAGCCAGGGTAAGCAAGCCAGTAAGCAACATCCCTCCATGGCCTCTGCATCAGCTCCTGCTTCCTGACCTGCTTGTGTTCTAGTCTTGACTTCCTGTGGTGATGAACAGCAATATGGAAGTGTAAGCTGAATAAACCCTTTCCTCCCCAACTTGCTTCTTGGTCATGATGTTTTGTGCAGGAATAGGAACCCTGACTAAAGCACCGAGTCTTATGTGTCTTTCTCCTTCCTTGAGAAAAGAGTATTTCAGGTCAGAGGGAAATAGCTACATAACAGACAAGTGGAACTTGGCCATGAACTCCAGAGTAAACTGCAGAGCCAACTCAAGACTCTGCATTTTAGGCTATAAATTTATTATCCAAGTTCAATAAAAATAAAATTAAAAAAGGAAAAATAAGAAAAGATTAAAATAATAAAATAAAAGCAATAGTAAAATAAAATTAAAAATATAAAATGAAACATTAGAAAAGTTCTAGTGACTCTAGCTTATTTGCTGGATTCCAGTTAAACACGATTAACAGTTCAAAGAACTGAGAGACGTTTATGTAATTATTTAATTAGTAGGAAGCACTACATTTTCAGCCCTACAACTACTAGAAATAAATGAATATCCTTTTCCAATTAAAGTTTGAAATTATTTGTGGTAGTTGGTGTCTGGCCTTGGGTTTTTTATGTTCCTGGCCTCTTATTCAAATAATTGAAATAAGGGCTTAAACAGATTGTAAAGTAACAAAAATACTTTATTTAAAGCAAAGAGTTAGTACAAACTAGACATGATAATGCTGTCAAGACTGACAGCAGACCACGTGAATGGGTGTCCACAAAACCCTTGATTACTGTTTGGGGATTCCTTTCATGAAGTTCAGAAGGAGTGGTATGATTGCCAAGGAATAGAGTTTTGGTTTCCCTATTGACAGAAAGATGTTTAATAACTAGTTCTCTATGTACGTGGTCTTCTCATGGTGCATCTGGTTTTAGGCACACCCAATACTGGATAGTATTAAGAGAACAAATGGGAGAGTCTTCATAAGTGTTTACTTTGGGGACATTTTGTTTTACTGTACATGAACCCCAAACCAGTCTAGACTGAACTGGAATACTGCTTGCCATTTCTGACATGCTCTGGGATGTATTTGAATAGAAATGTGGTATTACCATGAAAGTTGTTAAGGGGAGTAAGCTATTTCCATTCTTTAAAGCAGATATGTATGTGGTTCCATGCCAGTAAGGGTTTTAGGTTACTAACAGGTTGCTAGGAGCATTGTTTGGAGGTGTGTGTGTGTGTGTGTGTGTGTGTGTGTGTGTGTGTGTGTGTGTGAGTAGTAGTAGTAGTAGTAGTAGTAGTAGTAGTAGTATGTACAGGTAAGGGCTCCCGGCTTCCAAGTGCACTGTTAGAAAAGAGGTAAATGCATAGCCCAAACCAAGTGGAGTCTCAGAATGCTAAACTATTCCCCATGCTCCCTGTTTAGCAGAAGATGGAGTGAAATAGGCTTCTGGTCCCTGGGGGGAAAGGCCCAGCCCAGCATTCTGGTATTGGCAGCACAGATCTATGGCCTACAAATAGCAGAAGCAATTAAGCAAAGAAGCAGGCTTGCTGAGTGACAGGAAACAAGTTTTCTAGGATCCCAGTCAGACCTGGGCTAACTCAAGCTGCCTATCTCAGAGCTGAAAGCTGTACTCAGTCACTCTCCTCAGATTCATGGCCTAGGAGACCAGAGAGTAGAGTCTGGAGGCTAGGGGTGCAAAGAGCATGTCTGGGGGTGTTCTGCTGTGAGCCTATGTTGTCTGATGACAGTGTTGCAGGAGAGGTTTCATGTGTGTGAAGCAAGAGAGGTGTTTAGGTGGATTCCCACTGTGTGAGGCAGAGAGCTATGTCCAAGACTACTCTAGAGGGATGATGAAAAGAAAGGGCCTTGGGAAAAATAAGATTTTTATAAAATTAAAATTAATTATTGAATTAATAATTATAACCTATTTTTAGTTTCATTCCTGATTATTATATTCATCTCAATTACTCCATCTTTCTCCTTTTACTTATTCAATGTCAACCACAACCTCTCAAAGTCATGACATCTTAGGATTGGATAACTAGTAAGGGAGCTTATCCCTAGAGAAAATGGATTTCCAAATCCCACCCTCTGTCTCCCTCACTGTCTTTCTCTCAACAGTCATTGGTTGATGTAGCACTAGAGATAAAGAAGGAGATACCATTTATTATACAGGTCTTGTTTGCAAAACCACATTGAGATTTCATGCATGTGCTTTGTCTAGATGTCATGGATGTAAGATCATGTTTAGAAGACACTTTCTAGCACATGGTGTCCTGGTCCTTTAGCTCTTGGAATCAGTTGGCCCCCATTGATGTCATGTTTTCTGAGCCTTAGGTATAGTGGTTTCATTATACCTGTACTAATTGGCACTAGGCTCCCCATATTTGTTTTAATTGTATTTGACCAGTTGTATATCTTTATAGTGCCTTTTGTTTGCTGCAAAAGAACCTTTTGTTTTAGTTTTTTTTTTTGGGGGGTGAGGGATGAGAGATACATTTACTTGTTTGTGTAATAGTAATAATATTTGGGCTATAATTAGACACAACATTGAATTAGGGAAATGCAGATCTTCTTTAGAATCCATGAGCTCTTCAATGGTAGATAGTTGACTAGGTTTGTAGCACTAGGCATGAATTCCTTCCTACTGGGTGGTTCCTAAGTTCAATTATACAGCTGTTGGTTGTCCCTAAGATATATGTGCCACTATTGCTCCATTTGAGATGTCGTACTGGACCAGTTATTGTGTTTGTTTATAAACTTGGCATCTGAGCAGAACTATCAATTTCTTTCCCCTTTACAACTTCCATAGTGACTTCTGTTGGTATGAGAGCTGAGACTCAGAGAAGAGCCTTCTAGGTCAGCTCTGGTTTGAGTCTCCCAAGATTTTGTCCAAAGTGTGTGGTGTTTTCAGCAATAAAGTTCTTACCTTCAAGTTTTGGGATGCAAACAAAAGCAAGATAGTAGCCTATGTTGCTTTCAAAGTTTGTTGGACTCCCCTAGCCAACAAGTCAAAGGAAGACTTCCTTGCTTACCACTAGTGTTTTAGTCTATGGCTTTTGGGGGAGCATTATCACCTCAAGTTGTATAACTCCATTTAAACCATATATATGTTTACACATACTATATATGTAGTTTAAAGTTAAACATTATAAAAATGTTTCCCTATGGCTTTTTCAAATGTCCTCATGTTTTCTTCTCCCTTCCTCCTCCCGCTGTATTGCCTTTCTTCCCACCTCCTGGGTTGTTTTCTTGCCCTCAGTTTTTCCAAACACTTGGATTGCCCATTGATTCTTTCTCTCCCCCAGTTATCCATTCTGCTTTCTATTTCTCTATTATATGTGTACTATGGCCTTCTGCTTCCCACCCCTTGAGAATCTCTACCTCCTCTCTTGTGATATCTTTTATAGATTCATTACCCCAAAACATCCCCTCCTGTACACACACACACACACACACACACACACACACACACACACATGTGCACACACCTTTAATTCAGGTTCACATATGACAGAAAGCATTTTGTGTCTGTCTTTCTGAGTCTGGTTTATTTCTGTTTCTCATAATGACTGTGTGTTTATGAAGCTGGAAATTCCTTAAGGAAGGAGGAAAGAAAACTCAAGTTACAGGAGAAAGTCTTGACTTTGACAGGATGACATCCCTTCTTGACTTCATTCACACAGTGCATAATACAGCAGCCCTTAGTGTCTGCTAAGTTATCTGACATCTACATGTATGAAGAAGGAGGAAAACATTTGGAGTGATCCATTCATTGAGGGCAATTTGTGAAATACTGCTTGCTTCAGATAATACATCATCATATTTTTATTGTATACAAGCTGAAGCTCATTGTTGGGCAAATTCCTTAGTATTTGTGACCCAATTTCCTATGCATGAAGATGGTATGGTGGACCCAAGATGAACTATGCTGATGTCCTTTACCCTTAAATATGGCAGCAACTAGCTAACCCATGGCAGGATTTGATATACTCTAGTTATTATAGGGTTGCCGACTTTTTACATAAAGATTGATGTATTTATTCTAGAAAATAAGTCCTCTTTTTAATACTAAAACCAAAGTTGCTCTTCAGTTCTCCCTGAGCAGGCAGCTATCATTCTGCCATTTTTCAGACAACTCAGTGACCTTTCAGCTAAATATTATTGCAATCGCTGCTCAGTTTCTATCTCAACTACTTTTATGTACATTGTCAATCTCTGTGTCAATGTTTTATCTTTCAATTTCTCCTTTTTGTCCTTTCTTGCCCTGCTCTTTCCTGCAGGAGTGTATATAGTATTCTAGCATACTGAATGTAACACATGGTTTTATTGATTTTTACTTAGGGCTTCTTGGTCTGTTTGAGCCTGAGGCACCAGTTCCTGTCATTGTAGTGATAGTCCTTGATGAGCCTGTTTCCACAGCATTAAATTTTTAAATTACATTTTTAACCTTTCTCTCTCTCTCTTTCTGTCCCTCTTGCTGTGTGTGTGTGTGTGTGTGTGTGTGTGTGTGTGTGTGTGTGTGTGTGTGTGTTATTCAGTGGGGTGGGATAGTGCATACCATGGCACTCATGTGAAAGTCAGAGGACAGTATATCAATTGGTATTCCTCTTTCTACACATAGATTCTAGATGCTGAGCTTAAGTCCATCAGAAAAGGTGAAACATATCACTAGTCCCCTCCTCAGTATCTTAATTTGTCCTCTATTACATAGTGTGAATAGCTCAGATGTCTTGAATTCGGGTACTAAAGCTCTGTAATGTGCAGATCTTCTGTCTAGACATCTACTTCCTGCCCATCCTGACCCATGTCAATCTTGTTCACCTGGCTGCTAAGAATGGAGGTGTGTTAAGAATTTGTTTTAAAAGAGAACTTTAAGGTGCACATACAAAGTGATGGGTGCCAAAACCAAAGGGTTTGCTTATAGTTTCAGAGGTTTAGTCCATTATCATCATGGTATGTACCATGACAGTACACAGGCAGACAAGATGCTGGAGAAGTAACTCATAGATCTACATCTAGACACAGAGGCAGGAGAATGACAGAGTGACTGTGACTGGCTTAGGGTTTTGAAACCCCAGTGACATACTTCCTTCAACAATGCCACACCCACTCAAAAAGGCCACACCTTCTAATTCTTCTTAAGTACTACTACTTCCTGGTATTTCTCCCCCATGTATTTGACCAAGCATTCAAATATATGAGACCGGGGTAAGGGCATTCCTATTGAAACCAGCATGAGACCTCACTGTGTACATGTACCATTTTTTCTATTCATTTGTTGATTGACCTGACTAAAAGAAAACCACGGCTGGTTCTATTTCTTGATTATTGTGAATAGAACAGCGATATGCAAGGATATCCAAATATCTCTGTGGTGTGTTAACTTAGAGTCCTTTGGGTGTTCAACAATGACATTGCTATAGTATATGGAAGTTCTGCTATTTGTTTTTTGAGGAACCCCAACACTGATTTCCACAGTGACTGTACTAGTTTATGTCCATACCAGCAGTGAATATGGGAATCCTTGATGGTTCTTCCTACGTCTCTGTGGCTGTTCCTGTAACCCACCTGTTTCACCTCTGTTTCTTGGTGCATGTAGCACCAAGCTGAATGTGAGGTTTTGTAGAAGTCTTCTTATCTCTGTGCGAGTGGAGGAGAACACTATGCTGTCTATTCACCAGTGGAAGTCTGAACTGTCTAGATTCCTCTTCTTCACAAGCTTTTGTTGTCCTTCTGAGCTGTGAATCAGAAATCTTGAGTCTGAGTATTTTTCTTTACCTTTCTGCTTAGTCTTCTTCCCTGGCCCAAAGTAAGGCATACTGCGCTTCAAGAAGCAGACACTTCTATATGTCACACAACACTTTTTCTTCTATATGTCAGTATGAACTCTATGACAATTGTCCATGCTTAGGTAGCATAGATAAAGCTTTAAGTTTCCTCCCTCTTGCTTGTCTGTTGTAAATAAAAGAAAAAAGAAAAAAAAATCTGTGAAGGAAAGTGTTTTAGAGTATATGAGTAATTAGTACTATGACTCAGAGATCAGGTCCAAGCTAATGGTTGAGATCTGGAATAAGTCAGAACAATAAGGGATTATGTGCCAGGGTGATTGGTATCTTTATCCTGCAGAGACCCCCTACCCCATAATACATATTTGCTGTAGGACATGATTGTGATCCATGCTGTGAACCTTGTGTGCTGGGCCTTGATTTTTGACGTTCACATGTTAAAGATCAGATGTGGTATCAGCCATTTCCGCAGCAGAAACAGTTGAACTTTTCACAGTTGAGGGTGACTTCACAGAGAGGCAACACAAGCCACGACTTTGCTGTCCTGTTATTGGGCAGCAACATCCTCCGACTTGAAACACTGCGTTCAGGAGGAAGCACCATAGACTCAGGAAGTTATAATAAGAAGCTCATTCATGCCCAGGAAGTAAAACACACACACATCACAGGATTTTCCTTACCAGAGTTGTAAGACCGATCCTTTGCTAGATTGAAGAGAGGAGACTCTCTGACCTGTCAAGTTACCTGTAGGTCCTGCAGAGAGCTCCAGAGTTTCAGTTCTGTAAGTCATTCTTCATCCTGGGGTGGACACTCATTTTCAAACATCCATGTCATTCTAAGTAACTCATCACCCACACCCCTGTAATTAACTCCAAGAAGCTCACTGGTGCCCCAGGTTGAACCTTGGTAGTATTGTTGCTTTGTTCTCCTGCCTAGCTCTTTTTGTTCTAGCCCTACCTGAAGTGAGTAGACATTGACACCTCCCCCAAAGAATAGTGTCACATAACACTCATCTCATTTACCAGATGGCAAATGGAGCGCATGCACTACTGGAGGCTGGGACCCTTAGCTTTTTGCTTCTGCTTCTAGTTTGCAAAGTGCTTTTGTAAGGGGTTGGGCTGGAGTTGGGAGAAAGTGATGTCATTATATGGGAGGAAAGCGTGGGTGTCCCTGTGAGCAGTAAGGAGGGGCAGGCAGAATTTTTGTCTGAAGTTGATATTTCTGAGAGCCACTTGGGCTAATTTCAGATTTTATTTTTCAAAACGGTGGCTCTTGTGCAAGCATTCATGAATATAAGTTTTTGGATAGCATCAGGAGTAAGTCTCGCACAAAGTCAAATGGTTGTGGGGACCTGAATTTTTCCATTTATTTAAGCTTCAAAAAATGTTGACAAATTGTAGTTTCATTCTGTGATTGTTAGGGTATATGTAGTATATAGAAAGACATTATGTTTAATAACAAGAGGGTTTATATGTGTTCTGCTATTCTTAATAAGTCATGAGATTCTGTACTAGCTAAGAAACTTAAGGGAAAGACATTTTTATTTACCAATATTATAGGAAGGGAGACAAAAGCAGTACTCTCAGTGAACAGCATGCTTGTAGGAGCTGACATGTAGGTCCCACTGATTTGTGAGCAGGTGATGCTGGGATTTTATTTTCTACCACTGGGCTTGTTCTGCTATAAGCTCCATGCCTGTAGTTCTTTAAGTCACCCACACCGTAACCCACAGCAGAAAGGGAAACCCTTTTCATTCTCCAACACCTGACTTCAGGAAATTGAATTGTATTGCCTATTTGTGACTTCCTTCAGGAACCATTAGCGGTGTCTGTTTAACTCTTCAGATATATCCGAATCACTGCTTTCTAGCACTCAGGAGAAGCATCTTTTCTCCCTTAAACCCTGGCCTTGCCTATAGGATTTACTCCATCACACAGGATGAGGCAGTGTGCTGGATTCATTATAGAAGATAGATTGGCTATGTGTGGCATCTTATCATGCAGCAAGCCAAGGCATATAGTCTACTGTGAAGTTGCACAGGTACTGTATTTCCTGGACCTGTCAGATCCCTCTCAGATTAGTGTGTGCTTCCTGTAGTAGGTCACCACAGCTGTGTGGGGAGGAACACTGTTCAGTTTGAAGAACCAAAGGCTTTACAGACCAGACTCACAAGTCTATTAAAAAAATATGGATTTTTAGAGGTACAATAAAAACTTCAGTGAACAGTCCCTCTCCCATGACTGAGGCCTTGTTCTTTGTATATGGATACCTTTGAAGAGTCTGCTTTCCTGACGGAGAGGGGTTTATTGACACCAAGAGTCAGTGTTACCAAGTGAAAAGTGCAAGATATTTCACCTACACAGTTTGTTAGGAACAGGGTGCAGCGCTAAGCAGGGGAAAGTCTGAGCCTGCTCATCTTAAGGACACGTGACCTCTGCTGCTCTCTAGCCTGGTGTGTGAAAACTTTGCAATTTTCTCTCATCTTCTTTTGTCACCTCCATTATTTTTGCATTGGAAATTTCCCAGAGAACAAAGTTCGGCTGTATACAGAGTGTGGTTTGGTTTCCTAACTTCCTACTTATATGCATCTTAAAAGTCGTAAGAGTGGATGACATAATTCTCATCACAGAAGTGATGACATAATTCAAAAACAAAACAAAACAAAACAACAACAACAACAACAAAACCAAACCAAACTCCTTTGTACCCAGCTTCCTATGCTGTTCTTCTGAAGCTTGAATTTCGAGTTAGGTCGCTGTGCTGTGTTTGACATCAGTGACTTACGGTTTTAGAACAAAAGTCTCAAAGTAAAGCCCGGAGAATGATCGAATGGCTGATGTGATCATTCAGACAGCATAAAGTTGCTTTCACCTATCGCACCTCCCAAGTCCCAGGGACTGAACCCAGAGACCCGCATGTGCTAGGCAGGCACTCTGCTTGCTGGTTTGGTTTTGAGACAGGGGCTTTCTGAGTTGGTCTGAGTGACCTTAAACTTAGTGTTAGGGCTGGCTGCTCACACCGGCCATCGTCCAGCTTCTGTCTTCCGAGTGGTCAGGGTCAGGCTTGCTTTTACATCATAATGACTTGGACTCGGGATATGTAATTATTGTGGTTAGTCATGTGTGTTGCTTTTTTTGCCTATTTTGCTTAAGACCTCCATTTTAAGAGCTAGCCTACACTTACTTTAACTTTATAGCATTGCACACATACCTAGACATATGTATTAAAATAAACTGTCTAGACGTAGAGTGAAATGAGATATTGGGGACTGTGGGCTAGCACAGCAGACTTGTCCTATGTAATCAGAGCCCAGTGTTGCTATTGGTCTCTAAGTAGAAC
Source organism: Micromys minutus (assembly GCF_963924665.1). Classification (NCBI taxonomy): domain Eukaryota; kingdom Metazoa; phylum Chordata; class Mammalia; order Rodentia; family Muridae; genus Micromys; species Micromys minutus. Next base: position 40,019,123 of record NC_137977.1, read on the forward strand.
TACTTGGGATCTGTGTGAAGCCAGATTTCTGTACCTTAATGTACTCTAATGGAATCTAGGTCAGATTTTTAAAACATATTCAATTATATTGGTTTATTTTTGGATTTGTAAATCACATTACTTTATAAACATGGGTGTTTTGCCTGCATGTATTACACCACATGCATGGTTCGCACCTTTAAAGGTTAGAAGAGGACACTGGATCCTTTGGAACTGGAGTTGTGAGCTGCATATGGGTTCTGGGAATTGAACCTGGATCCCCTGGAAGAGCAAAAAAGTGTTCTTCACTGTAGAGCCAACTCCACTTTAACACTTGGAGCCTTGGCTTCTACATTCAGAATACCCAGGGTTGTTTTTCCATAGATGCTCTGAGGACCGGTCCTTAAGTGATATTCACAATGTATTATAGACAAGAATCAGATATAGTTGAAGTCTGATCAACAACCAACCACAGCACTGTGTGCTTTTCAGAGAAGGCTTTTTCAGAACCCCCTGTCTTCTCCACACAATATGGTTTACAAGAGAATGGCTTCGGCTCTCTAAACGTATCATCAGTTATAAACTTTACCTTTCTGGTTGGTAGAGTTCCCGAGTTCAGAGTCACCCAGCTATAAGCAGATTAACAAAGGAAGAAGATTGTTAGAGCTGTAGGTAGGAGATGGGCAAGCATGACACAAAGAAAAGCATGACCTGGAGAATCCTGGAAGCCCAATTGAGTTAGTTTCCTACACTAATTCTTCCTTTATTGGTGTCTTCATGTTCCCAAGAGAGGGAAAGATGTTACTCAGGGACATCATGACTTCTGACCCTCCACTCCACCTCCTGTTTGTGACTGGCTTGGCAAATCCCTTTATAGTCTCTACTTCAAACAATAAAATGCCTTCTAAGGAGGAAACTGGTGGTTTTCATAAAAGCAAAAACCCAAGAAATGAATCAAAATTTAGTCATTAACCAGGATGTTGAGATAGGCTGTGACTTTATATTAATATACTCATATAGACTAGATTTCCAAAATAGAGGTGAGACCATGTGCAAAATAATTCATATTAGAATACACACATATGTGCATGAACAATAAAGTCCTAGTTCAGAGGACCTCTCTATGATTCATAACTACATTTAATTTTTAGCATTTTGGACATGGGTTAAAATATGACCAAATGTATATACATGCATACATACATACATACATATATACATACATACATACATATATGTTTTTTTTACTTTTGCCTGCACTTTTATTTATTTTTTTAAATTTTTTTATTTTAAAGTTTTTTTCTACAACTTTATTTTAAAAAGAGAGATACATGTACAGATTTTTAAGCATTTTGGCAATTCTATTAGATGTTTGATAGCATGCACTGAAATCCCACTAGTTACCTTAAGCATAAAGTACATGTAGAACAGAATGTAACAAGGAAACAGTCAGAGTTTTCTTGGTGTGTATTGATTAAACACAATGATCTTTGAATACCAAATATTGCCACAAGGCTATACTCCTAGCTCTTGGATTATTAATGATTTAAGGTCTAGGTGTACCAGACTCTGAGAGGGTGCTATACACTTATTTTTTTTCCTAAGAAGGACTGAGGCTTTCAATATTTGGCCTTTGTTATTCTTGAGCATCATATGGCCTGCGAGTTGTTTCTGGGGTATTCAGAGTTTTCTGGGATTAGTATCCAAATATCAGTGACTTCAAATTATGTCTGTTCTTTTGTGACTGGGTTATCTCACTCAGGATGATATTCTCTAGATGCATCCATTTCCCTAGGGATTTCATAAAGTCATTCTTTCTGATAGCTGAGTAGTACTCCACTGTGTAAATATATCACAATTTTTGTATCCATTCATTTACTGAAGGGCATCTGGGTTCTTTCCAGCTTCTGGCTATTATAAATAGGGCTGCTATGAACATTGTGGTGCATGTGTCTTTAATTTATTTTGGAACAACTCTGGGGTATATTCTCAAAAGTGGGGTAACTGAGTCTTCAGGTAGGACTATGTCCAGTTTTCTGAGGAACCACCAGATTGATTTCCAGAGTGGTTGTACCAGCTTACAACCCCACCAACAGTGGAGGAGTGTTCCTCTTTCTCCTCATCCTTGCCAGCATCTGCTGTCATCTGAGTTTTTGATCTTAGCCATTCTGACTGGTGTGAGGTGAAATCTCAGGGTTGTTTTGATTTGCATTTCCCTGATGACTAGGGATGTCTAGCACTTCCTAAGATGCTTCTCAGACATTTCATATTCCTCAATTGAGAATTTTATTTTAGCTATTACCCCAATTTTTCATAGGATTGTTTGATTCTCTGGTGTCTAACTTCTTGAGTTCTTTGTATATATTGGATATTAGACCTCTATTAGATGTAGGGTTGGTAAAGATCTTTTCCCAATCTGTTGACTGCCATTTTGTTTTGTTGGCAGTGTCCTTGGCCTTACAGAAATATTGCAATCTCATTAAGCCCCATTTCTTGATCCTTGATCTTAGAGCACAAGCCATTGGTGTTCTGTTCAGGAAAATTTCCCCTATGCCTATGTGTTCTAAGATTTTCTTTACTTTCTCTTCTAATAGTACCTGGTTTAATGTGGAGATCTTTGATCCACTTGCACTTGAGCTTTGTACAAGGAGATAAGAAAGGGTCTATTTTCGATCTTCTGTATGCTGAGTGCCAGTTGAGCCAACACCATTTGTTGAGGAGGCTGTCCTTTTCCCATTGAATGTTTTCAGCTCCTTTGTCAAAAATCAAGTGACCATATGTGTGAGGGTTCATTTCTGGATCTTCTATTCTGTACCATTGATCAACCTGCCTAACTCTGTATCAGTACCTTGCAGTTTTTAACACAATTGCTTTGTAATATAGCTAGAGGTCAGGGATGGTGATTCCCGCAGATGTTTTCTTGTTGTTGAGGATGGATTTTTATATTCTATGTTTTTTGCTGTTCCATATGAATTTGCAAATTGCTCTTTCCAACTCTATGAAGAATTGAGTTGGAATTTTCATGGGGATTGCATTGAATCTGTAGATTGCTTTTGGTAAGATGACCATTTTTACAAAGTTGACGCTTCCAATCCATGAGCATGGGAGATCTTTCCATCTCCTGAGATCTTCTTCAATATTCTTCTTCAGAGTTATGAAGTTATTGTCATACAGGTCCTTCATTTGTTTAGTTAGAGTCACACCAAGGAATTTTATATGGTTTGTGAATATTGTGAAAGGTATCTTTTCCCTAATTTCTTTCTCCACATGTTTGTCCTTTGAGTAGAGGAAGGCAACTGATTTGTTTGAGTTAATTGTGTATCCAGCCACTTTGCTGAACTTGTTTATCAGCCTTAGGAGTTCTCTGGTGGAATTTGTGGGGTCACTTAAGTACACTATCATGTCATCTGCAAAGAGTGATGTTTTTACTTCTTCCTTTCCGATTTGTATCCCCTTGATCTCCTTTTGCTGTCTAATTGCTCCAGCCAGGACTTCCAGTACTGTGTTGAATATGTAGGGGGAGAGTGGGCAGTCTTGTCTCATACCTGATTTTAGTCGAATTGCTTCAAGTTTCTCACTGTTAAGTTTGATGTTGGCTATTGGTTTGCTGTATAATGCTTTTATTATGTTTAGGTATGGGCCTGTTCTTTCCAAGACTTTTAACATGAAGGGGAGTTGAATTTTGTCAAATGTTTTCTCAGCATCTAGTGAGATGACCATGTGTTTCTTTTTTCTTTGAGTTTATTTATATGGTGGATTACGTTGATGGATTTGTGTATATTAAAGCATCCATGCATCCCAAGGATGAAGCCTACTTGATCATGGTGAATGATCATTTTGATGTATTCTTGAATTCAGTTTGCAAGGATATTGTTGAGTATTTTTGTATCAATGTTCATAAGGGATATTTGAAGTTTTCTTTTTTTGTAGGGTATTTTTGTGGTTTAGGAATGAGGGTTATTGTGGCCTCAAAAAATTAGTTGGGTGGGGTTCCATCTGACTCTATTTTGTGGAATAATTGCACAGTATTGGTTTTAGGTTGTCAATAAATGTCTGATAGAATTCTGCACTGAACCCATCTGGTCCCGGGCTTCTTTTGGGTGGGAGGCTTTTGATGACTGACTCTATTTCTTTAGGTGTTATGGGATTATTTAGATGTATTACCTGTTCCTGGTTAAACTTTAGTATCTGGTGTCCATCTAGGAATTCATCCATTGCCTCCAGATTTTCCAGTTTTGTTGAGTATAGACTTTTGTAGTAGGATCTGATGATTTTTTGAATTTCCTCAGTTTCAGTTGTTATGTCTCCACTTTCATTTCTGATTTTGTTAATTTGGATAATCTCTCTTTGCTCTTTAGATAGTCTGGCCAAGGGTTTATCAATCTTGTTAATTTTCTCAAAAAACCAGCTCTTGGTTTTGTTGGTTCTTTGAATGGTTCTTTTTGTTTCTATTTTGTTAATTTCTGCTCTGAGTTTGATTATTTCTTGCCATCAACTTCTCTTAGGTGTGTCTGCTTCTTTTTGTTCTAGAGCTTTCAACTGTGCTGTCAAGTTGCTAGTATACGCTTTCTCCAGTTTCTTTTTAGAGGCACTCAGAGGCATGAGTTTTCCTCTCAGTACTGCTTTCATTGCATCCCATAGGTTTGGGTATGTTGTGCTTTCATTTTCACTAAATTCTAGAAAATCCTTAATTTCTTTCTTCATTTCTTCTTTGACCATGCTATTGTTGAGTAGAGCATTGTTCAGCTTCCATGTGTTGTTTTTGTTGTTATTAAAGACCAGTCTTAGTCCATGGTGATCTGATGGGATTCATGGGAGTGTTTCAATCTTCTTATATCTATTGAGGATTGTTTTGTGACCGACTATATGCTCAGTATTGGAGAAGGTGCTGTGAGGTGCTGAAAAGAAGGTGTATTCTTTTGTTTTATGGTGAAATGTTCTGTAGATGTCTATTAATTCCAATAGGTTCATAACCTCTGCTAGTTTCACTGTGTCCTTGTTCAGTGTCTGCTTCCATGATCTGCCCATTGATAAGAGTGGGGTGTTGAAGTCTCCAACTATTATAGTGTGTGGTGCAATACATGTTTTGACCTTTAGTAGGTTTTTTTTTTTTTTTTTTTTTTTTTTTTTTTTTTATGAATATGGGTGCTCTTGTTTTTGGAGCATATATGTTAAGGATTGAGAGTTCCTCCTGATAAATTTTCCCTGTAATGAGTAAAAAATTGTCCTTCCTTATCTTTTTTCAAAACTTTTGGTTGAAAATCTACTTTACTCGATATTAGAATTTCTACTTCAACTTGTTTCTTGGGGCCATTTTTTTGGAAGTTTTTTATCCCAACCTTTTAATCGGAGATACTGTCTGTCTTTGTCTCTGAGATGAGTTTCCTGTATGCAGCAAAATTCTGGATTCTTTTTATGTATCCAGTCTGACAGTCTATTTCTTTTTATTTGGGAATTGAGTCCATTTATATTAACAGATACTAAGGAATAGTGATTGCCGTTTCCTGCTGTTTTTGCTTTTAGAGGTAGAATTATGTCTATGTGTCTTTCTTCTTTTGGTTTTCTTGCTTAGTTATTCTCTTGCTTTTTCTAGGATGTAGTTGTGTTAGGTTTTTTATCTCTTATTCTTTGTAGGGCTGGGTTTGTGGTTAAATATTGTGTAAATTTATTTTTGTCCTGGAATATCTTTGTCTCTCCATCTATGGTGATTGAGAGTTTTGCTGGGTATAGTAACCTGTGCTGACATTTGTGTTCTCTTAGGGTCTGTATGATGTCTGTCCAGGATCTTCTAGATTTCATAGTCTCTGTTGAAAAGTCAGGTGTAATTCTGATTGGTCTGCTTTTATATGTTTCATGACCTTTTTCCCTTCCTGCTTTTAGCATTCTTTCTTTGTTTTAAACGTTTTGACTATTATGTGTTATGAAGAATTTCTTTTCTGGTCCAATCTATTTGGAGTTCTGTAGACTTCTTTTATGGTCATGGTCATCTCATTCTTAAGGGTAGGGAAGTTTTCTTCTATAATTTTGTTGAAGATATTTACTGTGACTCTTAGTTGATATTCTTTGCCTTCTTCTATTCCTATTATCCTTATGTTTAGTCTTCTCATTGTGTCCTGCATCTCCTGGACTTTTTGGGTTAGGAGCTTTTTGGTTTTTGCATCTTCTCTGAATGTTTTGTCTATGTTTTCATTGTTGTCTTCGGCCCTCGAGAATCTCTCTTCCATCTCTTATAGTCTGTTGTAGATGCTTGCATCTGTGACTCCTGATTTCTTTTTTAGGTTTTCTATCTCCAGGGTTGTCTCTCTTTGTGGTTTCTTTATTGTTTCTATTTTCATTTTTAGATCCTGGATGATTTTGTTCAATTTCTTTACCTGTTTGGTTGATTTTTGTGTTTCCTCTTTAAGGGCTTCAAGCTGTTTATCTGTGTTTTCCTGTATTTCTTTAAGGGAGTTATTTATGACCTTCTTAAAGTCCCTCTACCATCATTATGAGTTTTGCTTTTAAATCAAAATCTTGCTTTTCTGGTGTGTTAGGGCATCCAGGATTTGCTGTGATGGGAGAACTGACTTCTGATGATGCCAAGTAGCCTTAGTTTTTGTTGTTTAGGTTCTTAGACTTGCCTCTCAATATCTGCCTATCTCTGGTGTTAGGTGGTCTTGCTGATTCCGAGATTAGCTTGACCCTCCTATTCTCTCAGGTGTGTTAGCACTTCTTGGGGACCAGGTCTCTCCCAGCAGGTTATGGGTAGAGAGAGCTGTGGTACAGGGTCATCAAAGGGCACAGACAGAAACCACAGGAATCCTGTCCCAAATTCTTTCTCAATTCCTGTGTTCTGAAATTTATGGACAATTCCTCAGAGTAGCAGTGGTGGTCTTACCTGTGCTCTCAGGTGTGTCAGCATTTCTGGGGGACCAGATCTCTCCTAGCATTGTCTGGGTATAGAGAGCTACAGCATGGGGTCAGTTCTAGGTGCAGGCAGAAACCAGAGGGATCCTGTCCCAGACTCTGTCTTTCCCTGTGTTCTGAGTGCTCCAGGCACATTTACGTTGGTCCAGGAATTTGAGCAGGGTTAGTGGTTTTCCCTGTGCTCTCAGATGTGTCAGCTTGCCTGTGAGACTGGCTCTCTCCCAGTGGGGTCTGAGTACAGAGAATTCTGATACCAGGTCAGTTCCAGGTGCAAACAGAAATCAGAAGGCTGTAGCTTATTTTTAAACATGCATTTCAAGGCAAAGTACAGATAACAGATGACTTTCTCCCAAAGCACCAGCATACATATCAGCATCATTTATCTGAATTTAATATTGTTTATAATTCTCATTCCTTGAATTAATAATAGATGCAGAGGCTGTGGAAATGGCTCAGTTGGTAAACTGCTTTCTAAATAGCAATAGGACCTGAGATTGAATTCCCAGAATCCACATAAAAAGCCACCACCAGAGAGTGGAGACAGGAAGATCCCTGGGACTTCTTGCTTTGCCAGCTCTGCTGAATCAACATGCTCCTCTTAGTAGGTTACCATGCCCCCTACAAGTAAGGTAGCAGGTAATGAAGGAAGATACACAACTCTCACATCTGACCTCTACACACACACACACACACACACACACACACACACACACACAAACGTGTGCTCACACAGCACAGGCCACATGAAGATGTGCATACAGCAAACAGTAGGGAACTACCATGCCTCCTATCATCCCAGGGCAGTTACACTGAGTGTGACAAAACTAAGTGGAAGTTGTGACTGAATTTTAGCAGGTGAGATAATTTAATATTAGAACTCATGCCTTTGCTCACCAGGGTGCAAAGGTAAATCAGGATGTCACTTCTAGAAAACAGGGTGTTTGTTCCTCAGAAAGAACATATTGTAGAGTAAGTGTGCTATAAGGTTTTTGTGTTTTTTGGAGGGAGGATATTTGTCCTAAGTTCTAAGAAAAAGGTGAATCAGACATATGGTGTGATAATCTTGATTTTCCATTTAGTTGAATTAAGACATGTTTAGGTAGGTGCTGAAGAAATGGCTCAGGGGTTAAGGGTGATTGCTGCTCTTGCAGAGGACCTCAGTTTGACTCCCAACACTGGTAATGGGCAGCTCACAACCACCTTTAGCTCCAGCTCCAGCTCCAGCTCCAGCTCCAGCTCCAGGGAATATGGCTTCTTTGGGTACCTGTGCATACTCACACAGAGATATAGACAAATACACATGATTTACACACTGGAATTTCCAGATGTTTAACTGAGCATACCACTGGGTGTGTCTGTGAGAAGTGTCCTTAGAGATAATGTGACTTTGAGTGGTTGTAGTGAATTCACTTATCCTCTGGTGGACCTATAATATGATTGTATTAGTTGGGAGGGGGTGAAGAAAGCTGGAGATGGGGCCTAGTGGGAAGGAGTAGGTGATGGAGGGGTGTGGACCCCTGGCTTCTTCCTGCATTGCCTTGCTCTCTGATTCTAGCACACAGGGAAGGCTTTTGTATATTACATACACGTGCTTCCAGGAGGTCCCATCTAAGCACTTGGGGCCAAGTAACTAAGGACTGGAACCTGTGAAACCAGGAGCCCCAATTTCCCCTTAAATTATTTATGTCAGATTTTAGTCACAACGACAAAAATCTGCCACACAGGAAAAGCCCAGAGAACTCACTCTCTGCCTCGATGCAGAAAGAGTGTCATAAACAAAAAGAAAGGATGCCAGTTCATGAATCACATGGAAAAATGTGTTCTCCTGTTTTGGGTCATTTGTTGGAGAAACTCCAAAGAGTTCCCGTCACTAAAAAGACACAGCCACAGCCTGAGGACTGCAGCGTTCCTTTCTGCCTCATCATGAATGCTGGTAGATCCCTGATCTTTGCCTTGGGTATTTCCCCTCCGTTCTGCAATCTTGACGAATAAATATTTCCTTACAAGTCTTCTTTTGGGTTGTTGAATATTTACTTTGATAAGAATAGTTGAAGATGTTGGAAACCCTTCATTACCTTCTAGAGTTCCATAAATAAAGCACACATTTCATAAATATTTGTTGAGTTGAACTATATTTAATCAACATCTGTTTAAGGCAAATAAATGGAAAACATTATTCACTGGTGTCCAAGACACTTCTTTCGTTTGACTTTAATGAGAGTGACTCATGCTGTAGTCTAAAGAAGAAACTATATTTAACAATGATATCATCTTGTGAGTCTCACCTTCTAAAATAGGATCTCTGAAAAGAGATTTCATTCAAATAAATCAGTAAGTACTTCTAAATATTAAAATAGGTAATAAATCATAGTCTGTATTGGGTTTATATAGTTAGTTTTAAATTTTAATTATGCATGTGTTTGTATATGTGTATGTGCATCTGAGTGTGTGTGTGCATGTGCATGCATGCATGTGTGTGTGTGTGTGTGTGTGTGTGTATGTGTGTGTGTGTGTGTGTGTGTGTGTGTGTGTGTGTGTGTGTGAGTACAGTTGCCTGTGGATGGAGGTCAGTAAGAGCATGTTGGATCCTCTGGAGCTGGAGTTTCTGGGTGATTCTGAGCTGCCTGAATTGAGTGCTGGGATTTATACTTAGGTCATTTGCAAAGACAATACATCTCTTAACTCCACCCCCTCTGCCCCTTGTTACTCTTTCTTTTCCTGTAAGTCTGAAGATGTGAAATGCAGGGCACAGGCTGCATAACTGTAGTGGCACCTTGGCTAGGTTACACAATGGGTGTAAGTCACACTGCACATGTTTACCCAACTCTGACAGTAATCGAAGTAATTCGGTCATACAGGAGGCCATGTCTACACAATAGAAGTAGGCAAGTGTTTTCTATAAGTAGGATTTCTCCTTTACAGAGCACTTGTGTAACACTTATTAGCCTGTGACTGGAATAGTTCAGACAGAAATAGACTGTTTAATAGGCTAAAAGATACATCAAGAAGGGTTGACAGTCTTGGCAGGAGAATTAGGACAGTATAATATATTGGCTTTGTAAGCTGGTGACTTGTTATGGTTCATATTTCTTTGTAGGTGTGGTGTGTGTGTGTGTGTGTGTGTGTGTGTGTGTGTGTGTGTTTGTGTGTGTGTGTAGGCCTTGTGGGTTAGGCTACCTGTTTGGTAAGCCCCCAGGATCTGTCTGCTTCTACCTCCCCAGGGCCTGGGTTACAGGTATGTGCCACACCATCAGGCTTTTTCACTTGGGTGCTGGAAGTTGAACTCACATACCTTTTGCTTGTATATTAAGTACTTTACTGGGTGATCTTCCTGCTGAGCCCTAGGATACAGTCTTCATATGTCCAGCATGACTCGGTATGAAGAGAACCCAGCCCTCTAACTTGACTGGGTTATTGAACCTCAGGTCCTTGGTGCTCAGCTTTTTACCCTCCCAGCTGTGGCTTCCAGTTGTGCTTTCTGTACACAGACAGCTGTCAGCTCACATAGAAGAAAGTCTGAGTACAGATCTCAGGATCTTTCCACTATGGCCCCTGCTCTTTGAGAGTTTGCTTTTATGTCTCAGCCTTTTGGCTACCAAGAGTTTGGATGTCTGCCATGTTGGTCCTTTAGGACCACTGATTTTTTGGAAAATTTATTTATCCCTCATCTCTGCAGCATAGGAAATGTTTTTAGGTGAGGAAAAACATGATATCTGTGTTTGCTGTCACATAGACCCCAAATACCCTGTCAGAACCTCCTAAACAGTTGTCTATATAAACAATTTTTAGTGGTATCCAGCCTCAGTAATTGCTTTGAGCAGGGGAATTGATCTAATGCTATCTGCATTGCTACAGTTAGACTTAGAAATCTGAAACAAAGAGTTTTTAGGCTAGAAACTGTTGAATTTTTAATGAAACTAATCTCAGAAACCATTTGGGGTGGGACAGAGACATAACTCACCTGTGAGAGCCCTTGCTTAGCATGTGTGACACCCCGAGTTCAGCTGTTGGCATGTGGTTCAGCTGTTAGCATGTGGTTCAGCTGTTAGCGTGGCATAGCAATCTGGTGGCACAGGTTTGATTCCATCACTTGAGAGCCAGAGAAAGGACTCAAAGTTTAAGGGTATCATCAGCTACTTTGTGGGTTGAGGCCCGCTTGGGATATGAGACCCTGTCTCAAAGGAGAAGAAAAGTCATTTGGTATTTGATAGTTGTAGTTGAATGTAGTTCTTGTTTACAATTTTTTTAGTCTTATCCTAGAACTAAAAGAAGATTAACTAAAATTAATCACTGCTAAGCCAGGAGTTTCCATGTGGTATGAGCAAGAAGAAAATTTGCTTTCTACTGATAAAATGCATAGAATCCACGTGGATTTCATACATTTTTTATGAGTTACAAAATATTTTTATGTGATTTTTTTTGAGCTTTGAAAATTCTTTCCTAACTCATAGATTATTCGGAAAGTATTTAGACTATGGAGCAGTTTCTGACATCATGGTACATTTTAGAAACAGAAACATTTTGAAACCCAGGGTGCCGGAAAGCTAGCTAGTGGCCGAGAACACACATTGCTCTTGCAGGACATCAGAGTTTGGTCCCAGCATCCACACTGAGTGGTTCACAACTGCCTGTAACTCCAACTCCAAGGGGAACTGACAACTTCTGGTCTCCACAGGCAGCTGTACTCGTGTGTACACATCTGCACACAGACGTAGTCATAGACACAGACAGACAGGCACGCAAGCAGGCAGGCATGTACATTCATGTACACACACACACACACACACACACACACACACACACACACACACACACACACTTAAAATAAAACCAATCTGACGGGCATTGAAATTCAGGACCTAAAAGTTGTTTGAATCCTTTCTTTGCATTTTTTCTGTCTCCTGATGGAAAACTGGCTCTGCCAGTGTGTACCTTTCTGTAATAAGCTCCACGATCTGGGGCAAGTTACTTCTGTGTGCTTTAAGTTTTTTTTTTTTTTTTTATACTGGAAAATAGAGACAATATTAATTATTATTCAAGGCTGTTCTGATGATAAAGTGACTGGATAAACCATAAGTAATGTGGTTGCCAGGTTATTTTGAGTTATGGGTGGTAAAAACTCATGGAGGGGAGAGCAGTAAAAGCTCAGGCTGTCTCATGAAATAAAGACCTCATAGTTATGCTCTTAGTATACTTATTTTTAATATAGGACTTTTAAATTAGGAATGTATTTTAAAGCCAAATTTCAGCAGTACCCTGCAAACTTTGGTATGTGATGTTCTGTGATTTTTGTTTTCATTTATCTCAAAATATTTTCATTTTCTTATAACTTTTTTTCTGAGACTTCGGCTGTTTTAGAAGTATGCTTTTTAATTTCCACATGTTGGTAAATTCCCTAAGTTTCTGCAATTATTATTTCTATTTAGTTACATTTTGGCCAAAAGCATACATGTTTTTAATTTTATCTCTTTTAAATTTCATTAGGCTTTCTTTTTGTGCTCAAGAATATGGTGTATTCAGAACAAAGTCATCTGTAAGTTCTTGACATAGATTGTCATTCTATTGTTGGCTCTGTGTTGTCTAGATGTCTGTACGTGCTAGCAGCTGCTTCACCACACCACTGCTCTGTCTGATTGGTCCATCCATTACTGAAGTATGTTGTGGAGGTCTCCAGATATTATTCTTCAGTGCTTTCCTTCAACTCTGTCACTTTTCCTGCATATAGTTTGGGTGTGCGTAGTAAGGTGGAAGTGTCTATAATTTTGACGTATATGAACTATTTTACTATTACAAAATGTTTTTTATTCATATGGGAAAAAAGTTTGCCTGTAATCATTTTGTTTGATATAGAAAAGTCCTTTTGGCTTCTGGGCCCACATGGTACCATTTCTCATCCTTTCGTACAAGTTTTGCAGATTTTATTCTACAGTGTTTCACACAATTGGATCATGTTTCTTTTGTGTGTGTATCTATGCGTGACATATGTATGTCTGTGATGTATATGGGTTGTATGCATGTGTGTGCACATGGGAGTGAATGTGCACATGGAAGCCCATGTTGGATACTGGATATACCCCAATATCGCTTTCCTCCTTTACTTTCTGAGACAGGCTCGCACTGAAACTGCAGCTCACTGCTCTGTCTAGACTCTCTCTGGTCAGCGAGCCTCAGGGATCTCCTGTCTCTCTTCCCAGTGCTAGAGTTACAGATATGGCCATTAGGGATCTAAATGAAACTCCTCATGCTTAAACAGCAATCTCCCCATCTCCTCAACCCTCTCGTTCTTAAAGTTCCAGTATGATGTGCTTTCTAGACTAGAGCATTGTAGTTCCCTATAGCTTCTATAACAAATTATACAAAGTGGTGGCTCAAAACAAAACCAGTTTGTTTTGTTCTATTATGAAACTATGAAATCTGAAATATAACATGTCTTTGCTCTCTCTTGCTGTAGGGTGAACAATCTAGTCCTTGTTTCTCACACTGGGAGACATCACCATTCCTCCTTCAGTCACCACATGATTTCATTCTTCAGCTGTATCTCTGGTGGATATCACATTCTCCTCTTTCTTGTCTCTTTAGAGACCTTAGGGAAAGACTTATTAGGCTTGTTTGACCTCAAGATCTTTACATTTTCAAAATTTATTTTCCCAAATGAGGTAACATACAATTTCTCAGAATTAAGACCCAGTCATACACATTTAGGGCCACCATTGTGCCTACTGTAATTATTTTATGAGTCTCCCAAATTCATGACATATCACAGATATTAAAGTAGCTTCTTGACCTCATCCTCATGACTCCAGGATTTCCAGTGCACTATCATCTGTCATACCATCTATTAGCCCCAAATTTCACCTTTTTAAAGGTCTACATTTCTTCTTCTAATTTGTAATAATCAGATATGGCTGAGACTATGAGTATGATTCATTTAGGGACAGATTTTGCTTTTTTTTCATTTTATAGATATAAAATGAAACTGGTTTGCATTAATGGCAAACTAGTTTTAATGGTATGAAGACTTTGTATACCTGTAAGTCCTTTCTTTATGCAATTTATGTAATTGTATGATTGTAAAGTAAAATGTATCTTTATATAATCTAAGTTCATAAACATAGTTTTACAATCATTGTTATGTACAGTTTTCATATAAATCAGATAGGGGAAAAGTTATAAAATGTATTTTTACTATCTGAGATTTTTCTGTAATCATCTTTGCCAGGCCCTTTTGGGGGGGATATGGATTCACAGTGAGCTGTTTATAGAGTCCAAGCACGTGGGAGTCTTGTGGCTCAGGTATGTGGGGCCTTTGGCAAGAGGATCTTACCATCAAGTAATGAGGGTAACAAAGAGTAGTGCCAATATCCTGGATTATCTGTGGCTGTCTATAGGGATTCCACTGACTTAACAATTAAGAACACAGGCAACCCATTGTCTGGGCGTTTTGTTTTAACAACCTATTGTATCTAGAGGAGGCAGTACCACTTTTATGGGTTTGCTTTATTTAAACTCTTTTCATATATATATATATATATATATATATATATATATATATATACATGTTTGTGTATATATGTTAGGGAGCTTCTACAGCATGTGAGTTTCCATATGGCATTTTCAAAGGTCTTTAGTATTAGTTATTCCTTCACACAGGCACCCTTCAATCCTGATGTCCTGACTTCCCATCCCATTTAACCCTCATGTTTTTATTGAGGAATTGAAACTGTTAATCATCAAGTTATTATTGTAATATGTGTGTTAATTGCTGTCATATTGATTTCATGATATTTCTCTGACCTCTTTTGATATACTGTCCTAGTGCTGTCCCATTTATTCTCTATGACATCTTGGCTGTGTTTATCCAGTAGACTGCAGCATTCCTTCTAGTATTCCCTGTAAAGCTGGCTTAGTGGCCATAAGTTCCTTTATTCTGTTTTTATCATGGGAGTTTTTAATTTATCCTTAAGATTTAGTAGATAGTTTTTTTGGGTATAATAGTCTAGCTTGTCACATGTGACTTTTCAGAACTTGGAGTACTCTTCAGATTTAGTAGATTTTTTTCTGGATGTAATAGTCTAGCCAGACATCTGTGACCTTCCAGAAGTTGGAGTATCCTTCAATTAAGTTGATAGTTTTTCTGGGTATACTAGTCTAACCTGACGCATGTGATCTTTCAGAACTTAAGAGTACAACCATTTATTCTATTCTGGAATGAAAAGCTTCTGTCAAATAATCAGATTATTAGTTTTGTGAGTGATTTGACCTTTCTTTCTTGAAGCTGTTAATATTCTTTCTTTATTTTGACCTCTTAATGTATAATATGTATAAAGAGTTTCCTTTCTAGTCTTTTCTATTTGGAGTTCCTGTGTGTCACTTACATTTGGATGGATATCTATTTCTCTAGGTTCTGAAAATGCTTCTTCTATAATTTACTTGAAACATATTTTATGCCTTTGATGTGGCATTTCTTTTTCTATGCTCACAATCTGAAGTTTAAGGCTTTACATGGTGTCCCAAACATTTTGTGGTATAATTTTTGTACTTGTTTTCTAGCTCTGATATTCTTGTTTTCCGTGTGACACGTTCTTTTGATAAAGTTTTGGCTGATGTTTTATTTGGCTTATTAAGTTTTTAATTTTTAGCATCATTTTAGGCTTTCCTTCAATAATTCTCTTTATTAAACTCTATTTTTTTACATCTTGTATTGACTTTTGTAATTCACTCATCTTTTTGACTTCTTTGAGTTGTTTGAACATAGTTATTATCATTCTTTTGAACTCTTTGTTGGAAGGTTTTTTGAAAGCCTTTACAGTGTAGTTTGTTGCTATGGGATTAGTGATTTTTGGGTGAGACATATTGTCTTGGATTATCAAGTTAACTATGATGCTATTTCTAGATCTTTACATTCTTCTAGAGTTAGTCTGTTTAGTAGGATTGTAAGCCTGAGGACTATTTACCTCTCAATTCTATGGTAACTTTGGAGTTATGGGCAGGTGATCATAGTTGGAGATCTCTTCTTAGTAGGGATGGGAGCTAGATAAATCAGGAAGTGTGAGCCAAGTTATCAGGGCCTGGTGGGCCCTTACCTATTGATAGTGAGGAGTGCACTGCCTCAGATCTAAGAGCCGAGTGTCATTCTGTTTTTACAGAATTAGGTGTTCCTCAAGTTAATGATACAAATAAAAGCCAATCAGATCCTTTTTTCCCTTGCCTATTCTCTGTATTTACATTTCAAATGTTATCCCCCTTTCCCCCACTTACATGCCCCCTCCACCATGCCCTTGCTTTCATGAAGGTGCTCCCTCTCCCAAACACCCTCTGCACCTCAGCACCTTTGCATTTCCTTATACTGGGAAAACATGCCTTCACTGGACCAAAGGCCTCTTCACCAATTGATGCCAGACAACGCCATCCTCTGCTACATATGCAAATAGAGTCATGGGTCTCTATATGTGTATTCATTAATTGGTGTTTTAGTCCGTGGGAGCTCTGGAGGGTTTGAGTTGTTGATAATGTTGTTCTTCCCATGGGGATGCAGACCCTTTCAGCTCTTTCAGTCTCTTCTCTAGCTCCTTCATTGGGGTCCTTGTGTTCAGTCAGATGATTAGCTGCAAGCATACTCAACTGTATGTGTAACTGGATGGTTGTAGCTCCTTTGTCAAAGATCAAGTGACTATAGATGTGTGAATTCATTTCTGGGCCTTCAATTATGTTTCATTGATCTGCCTGCTTTTCTCTGTACCAATACCATGCTTTTTTATCACGATTGATCTGTAATACAGCTTGAGATCAGGGATGGAATTTCCTCGGAAGTTCTTTTATTGTTTAGAATAGTTTTCTCTATCCTGTTCTTGTTGTTGTTGTTGTTCCAAGTGAATTTGCAAATTGCTCTTTCTAGCTTTATGAAGAATTGAGTTGGACTTTTGATGGGGATTGTATTGAATCTGTAGATTGCTTTTGGCAAGATGGCAATTTTTTTTTTTTTTACTATATTAATCCTTCCAATCCATGAGCATGGGAGATTGTTCCATCATCTGATAGCTTCTTCAGTTTCTTCAGAGACCTGAAGTTCTTGTCATACTGATTTTTCACTTGCTTTTCTAGGCTCACAGCAAGGTACTTTATATTATTTTGTGAATATTGTGAAGGATATTAATTCCCTAATTTCTTACTCAGCCTCTTTATCCTTTGAGTAGAGGAAGGCTACTGATTTGAGTTAATTTTATATCCAGCCACTTTGCTGAAGTTGTTTATCAGCTGTATAAATTCTCTGGTGGAATTTTGGGGGTAACTGCAATCATATGATCTGCAAATAGTGATATTTTGACTCCTTCCTTTCCAATTTGTATCCCTTTGGCTTCCTTTTGCTTTCCAATTGCTCTGGATAGGACTTACTCTATACCATATTGAATAGATAGGGGGAGAGTGGGAAGCCTTGTCTAGTCCCTGATTTTAGTGGGATTGCTTCAAGTTTCTCACCATTTAGTTTAATGTTGGCTACTGGTTTTCTGTATATTGCTTTTATTATGTTTAGGTATGGGCTTTGAATTCTTGATCTTTCCAAGACTTGAAGGGGTGTTGAATTTTGTCAAATGCTTTCTGAGCATCTAATGAGATGGTTATGTGTTTTTCTTTGAGTTTGTTCATGTTGCAGATTATGTTGATAGATTTCTATACATTGAATGATCCCTGCATTCCTGGGATGAAACCTACTTGATCATGATGAATGATCATTTTGATGTGTTCTTGGATTAGGTTTGCAAGAATTTATTGAGTATTTTTGCATCAATGTTCATGAGGAAAATTGGTCCGAAACTCTATTTTTTTGTAGGGTCTTTGTGTGGTTTAGGTATGAGGGTAATTGTGGCTTCAATGAATGAACTGGGTAGTATTTCCTCTGTTTCTATTTTGTGGAATAGTTGGAGAGTATTGTTATCAAGTTTACTATGAAGGTCTGATAGAATTCTGCACTGACCCCATCTCGTTCTGGGCACTTTTTTGTTGGGAGACTTTTAATGATCACTTCTATTTCTTTAGAGGTTATGGGAATGTGTAGATGGTTTATCTGACCCTGATTTAACTTTGGTACCTGGTATCTGTCTAGAAAATTGTTCATTTCCTCTAGATTTCCCAGTTTTGTTGAGTATAGACTTTTGTAGTAGGATCTGATGATTTCTTGAATTTCCTCAGTTTCTATTGTAATGTCTCCCCTTTTCATTTCTGATTTTGTTTAGTTGGATACTGTCTCTGTACCCTCTAGTTATTTTGGCTAAGAGTTTATCAATCTTGTTCAGTTTCTCAAAGAAACAGCGCCTGGTTTTGTTCATTCTTTGTATAGTTTTTGTGTTTCTACTTGTTTGATTTCAGCTCTCAGTCTGATTATTTCCTGCTTTCTACTCCTCTTGGGTCTATCTGCTTCCTTTTGTTTTAGATATTTCAGGTGTGCTGTCAAGCTGCTAGTGTATGCTTTCCCAAGTTTCTTTCTGGAGGCACTCGGTGTTATGAGTTTTCTTCTAGTACTGCTTTCATTGTATCCCATAAGTTTGACCATGTTGTGCCTTCATTTTCATTAAATACTAAAAATTTTTTAATTTCTTTCTTTCTTTCTTCATTGTCTAAGTTATCATTGAATAGAGCATTGTTCAGCTTCCATGTGTATGTGGGCTTTTTGTTGTTTTTATTGTTATTGAAGACCAACCTTATTCCATGTTGATCTGATAAGATGCATGGAATTTTTTTTGATCTTCTTGTATCTGTTCAGGCTTGTTTTGTGACTGACTATATGGTCAATTTTGGAGAAGGTTCTGTGAGGTGCTGAGAAGAAAGTATATTCTTTTGTTTTAGGATGAAATATTTTATGGATGTCTGTTAAATATATTTGGTTCATAACTTCTGTTAGTTTTACTGTGTCTCTGTTCAGTTTCTGCTTCCCTGTTTCCATGATCTGTCTATTGATGAGAGTAGGGTGTTGAATTCTCCCACTATTATTGTATGTGGTAAAATATGTGCTTTGAGCTTTAGTAGAGTTTCTTTTATGAACGTATGTGCTCTTGTATTTGGAACATAGATGTTCAGGATTGAGAATCTTGATAGTTTTTTTTTTCCTTTGAGGAGTAAAAAGTGTCTTTCCTTATCTTTTAAAATAAGTTTTGGTTGAAAGTCTATTTTATTCGATATTAGAATGGATACTCCAGTTTGTTTCTTGGGACCATTTGCTTGGAAATTTTCCCCCCAGTCTTTCACTCTGAGGTAGTATCTGTCTTTGTCACTGAGATGAGTTTCCTGTATGCAGAAAAAAGCTGGATCCTATTTGAGTATCCAGTCTGATAGTCTATGTCTTGTTATTGGGGAATTGAGTCCATTGATGATAAGAGGTATTAAGGAATAGTGACTGTTGTTTACTATTATTTTTGTTGTTAGAGGTACAATTATGTTTGTGTGACTTTCCTCTTTTGGGTTTGTTGCAAGAAGATTTCTTTCTTAATTTTTGTAGGGTGTAGTTTACCTACTTGTGTTAGAGTTTTTCATCTATTATCCTTTGAAGAGCTGGGTTTGTGGACAGATAATGTGTCAATTTGGTTTTGTCTTGGAATATCTTGCTTTCTCCATCTATGGTAATTGAGAGTTTTGCTGAGTATAGTGTAGCCTGGGCTGGAATTTGTGTTATCTTAGGATCTGTATAATATCTGTCCAGAATCTTCTAGCTTTCATAGTCTCTGCTGAGAAGTCTGGTGTGAATCTGATAGGTCTGCCTTTATAGTTTACTTGACCTTTTTCCCTTACTGCTTTTAATATTCTTCTTCTTCTTCTTCTTCTTCTTCTTCTTCTTCTTCTTCTTCTTCTTCTTCTTCTTCTTCTTCTTCTTCTTCTTCTTCTTCTTCTTCTTCTTCTTCTTCTTCTTCTTCTTGCTTTGTGCCTTTGTTGTTTTTACTATTATGCAATGGGAGGAATTTCTTTTTTGGTCCAATCTATTTGGAGTTCTTTAGGCTTCTTGTACATTTATGAACATATCTTTATTTAGGCTAGGGAAGTTTCCTTCTATAATTTTGTTGAAGAATTTACTGGGTGTTTTAGGTGGGAATCTTCACTCTTTTCTTTGTCTATTATTCCCAGGTTTGATCTTCTCATTGTGTCCTAGGTTTCCTGTATGTTTTGGGTTAGGAGCTTTTTGTATTTTGCATTTTCTTTGACTTTATGTCAATGTTTTCTATGGCATCTTCTGCCCCTCAGATTCTCTCTTCAATCTTTTGTAGTCTGTTCATGACGCTTGACTCCTGATCTTGATCTGATTTCTGTTTTCAATTTTTTCACCTTTTTTGGTTGTGTTTTTCTGTAGCTCTTTGAGTGATTTTTGTGTTCATCTTTAAGGGTTTTTTCCTTGTTTGGGTGTGTTCTTCTGTAATTGTTGAGGCCCTCCATCATCAACATAAGGTGTGATTTTAAGTACACATCTTGGTTTTTTTTTGGTGTGTTGGGATATCCACTACTTGCTGTAATGGGAGAATTGGGTTCTGATAGTGCCAGATTGTCTTGGTTTCTGTTGCTTAGGTTCTTGAACTTGCCTGTTGCTATCTTGTTATCTGTGATGTTAGGTGACCTTGTTATCTTTGACTGGAACTTGTCACTCCTGTGGATCTGTGGGCCAGTGGGCTCAGGAGAGAGATTGTTCCTTGGTGTTCAGCTCTCTGTGGGTAGGTTCTGAGTTCTGTTGGAAGTGGGCTGATTCTGTCTCTGGGAACCGATGAGTGCAGGTACAGTTTGTTCCCAAGTAGCACTGAAATACCTGCATTGGGACAGTTCCCTGCCGTCTGTCCTCAGTAGCCTCTTCCCAGATAGTCCAAGGAGAGAAAGTGGGGACTCACCACTGGCTCAGGAAGAAGAGTACTCCTGAGGCTTGTCTGGGTATTTAGCAGTCTGTGGGCAGGCTCTGAGTCCTGGTGTTAGGGGGCTGGCTCTGGCACTGGACACAGATGGAGGTTGGAACTGTTCGTTCTCAACAAACAATGTAATACCTGTGGCCCAAAAGTTCCAATTGGTCTCTCCATAGATAGTCAGTGGAGAGAAAGTGGGGACTCACCGGTGGGCTCAGGGTGGATAGCACTCCCGAGGCTCCTCTGGGTGCTTAGCAGCCTGTGTGTAGGCTGTGAGTCATGATGGCAGTGATCTAGCCAAGCATGTGAAATTTATTTTTTTTGTGTTTTTATAACTGCATTTCTCTCTTAATCCAATTAATTTGACTCAAATACAGATACAATCACCATTGCAAATGAGTATCTGTTATTAAAATAATTTAAAAATAATTTCAGGCTAGCAAGTGGTGGCACACTTCTTTAATCCCAGTACTCAGGAGGCAGAGGCTGGCAGATCTATGAGTTTAAGGCCCACCTGATCTACAGAGTGAGTTCCAGGACAGCCAAGGTTACACAGAGAAACTCTTGTCTCAAAAATATGTAGTAATTTCAGTATATGTGTATTATTTTATGAATGGCTACTATATTTTTGTAGACTTTGAGACTGTATGTTACTATATGGTATATAGCTGTTTTGGTGAACTTCAAGGTTCTGCAATGCTTTGATATTAGCATGGGTCCAATTTATTTATTACCATTGTAGAGTATGTTACCCTCAGTCATTGGTTAATGAGCATTAATTTATTTCCAAGACTTTGCTCCCACAAGCAATACTGCTAAGAATATTTTTATGTTGGTTTCCTGGGGCTTATGAGAAAGAGTTTACAGGACTAGACAGGTTGAGTCCAAAATTTAAAAGCTGAATACATCAGTATTGCTCACTTCCCTTATGATATGTCAGTACAAAATCTCCCTTCTAGACAGTGTGTAAATATAATTATTCCACATTTTCACCAGTCTTTGAGGTTGTCTGACTTCAAAATGCTTGCAATCTAGTGGATATAAAATTATACCTTGCTACTGTTTTAATTTGGATTTTGCTTCTAGCTTCTATATAAACCCATTCTTATAACCTTACCGGTTATCCAGATTTTCTCCTGCTTCTTATATTTTTTGCTCTCCTGTTTAAACATATTTAGCCTTTTCTTTCCCATTACTTTATGGGAATGCTCTATGTCTTCTGAATATAAATTTTCTACTGAGCATGTGCCATCCTCCAATTTGCAACTTGATTATGGTTGTGTTTGCAGAAGCTTTTAATATTCTGTAGTAAAAATAGCAATACAGATTTAGGGTTGTATCCTGCTTAAGAAATTCTCTCCCTTTTCAATCTCCTACAAACAATCTCCTCTGCTTCATTATTTGACCTGTTACTGATTCTTATTTTTAGGACAAGGTAAAGAGCTCATTTTATATTATATCAAATTCACGAACAGTGTCTGGATCTATTTATTGACTGGTTCCTCTTTTCCCCTTGTAATGATTCTTGTCTTCAGTGTGGTGTGGTGGTGCTGAACTGTGATGTGTAATGACGAGAATCTTGCTCTCTCTTCATCACTAACATATCCAATGCACTGGAGACAATGCTAGACACAGAAACTATTATCACTCACTAGTGAATGAATGAGTGTGGATGTGTCTCTGCTGTAGAGCATAAGCCAACATGGCTTCTAGGGCATTTAAAGGTATTCAGTGATCTTTCTTTATTCTCCCATGCAGTCCAGGTCACAGATACCCTAGACTACTTGATCTGAGAGAAATAGCCACAAAAATGCCATCTGTTCTAGTAAAAAGAAAAAAAACTTTCATTTAATCAATCACAGAATTCATTACACAGGCTTTTGCAGTAACATCCAGCTCTAGGAAAGAGAGAATAACAGATGAAATCCAACTGGTCAAGTGCAGCAAGTACATTTCAGCATTTTCCCTTTCCTCTCCTTCTTATTTTTGCTTCCAAAGACACAGTTTTTGAAATTAAATTAAAATTACATCATATTCTGTCTTCCTGTTTCTTCCTCCAAACCCTCTCTTAAAATCATGGCTTCTTTTTCTTTATATGTGTGTGTGTGTGTGTGTGTGTGTGTGTGTGTGTGAGAGAGAGAGAGAGAGAGAGAGAGAGAGAGAGAGAGAGAGAGAGAGAGAGAGAGAGAGATATTTCCTAAATATATACACATACATTCTTCTCAGTTCATACAATTATGCATATATATAAAATTTCAAGGCTGACTGCTCGGTATTGGAAAAACAGTTGGGGGACTCTTCTTTAAGAAGACCATTTTTCCTACTCTCAGCGTTCATCAGTTACCAGTAGTCTTTTGTGTAGTGTTAAGACCTTGTGAGCTTGGCTCCTTTCATGTTAGCCTGTCCAGTTGTTGAGACTCCATGGGTGGAGCTTCCCCGGCATGCCTTGGAGATTGGGATCTCAGATCAGATCTTCCAGCAGACTCCCTTGTTTCCTGTTCTTGAATCTTTCTGCCCCCCTTCTTTAATTTTCCAGAGCCTTCGACAGATCAGGATGTGTGCCTTAGACAGATCAACTGAGGCGTGGCACCCCATGATCTCTTGTTCTCTGAGTTTTGATCTGTGGTGGTTGTCTGTAAAAGTTTCTGCCTGTTGCAAAGAGAAGTTTCTTTGATGAGGGGTGAGAGCTACACTTACATGTGGTATAAGGACAAATATATAGAATGCAGTTAGAATCATTCTGGTTTAATAACATTGCAGGTGTGGGTTTTCCTCTGAGATTCATGGCCCCACTAACCATGGGTTGTTGTCTAGATTTCCAGTAGCAGGCAAGATTTCCCTCTTGTTGCATGGGCCTTAAGTCCAAGTAGAGAGATGTTGGTTATTGTCAGGATATGCATGCCATTTTGGCACATGGTACTACTGTGCCATGCTGGTCATTGTCATGGTTCAAGCTGCCACAGCTGGGTAGAACTGTTGCTGATTTTTCTCCCTTGGAAGCTCTCATAGCACCTTCTAGCGCCATGAAAGCTACACCTCAGGTACAATGCTTTCAGGCCAGACACAGCTTTAGTCTTCCAGGCCCTGTGTCCAAGGTGTTGGTGTCTTCAGCAATTCAGACTCACCTTTCTTCTAAGAGACAACCATGGGCAACAACAATCACCCACAATGTTCCAGCAATCTACTGGACTCTCCCGACCAACATCTCAAAAGAGGTTTCTTATGGATGGTATTTGGGGCTTTGGTTAGATAGGCTATATTTCTTTAGTGGAACATTGTCCGCCAGGTGGAAATTTTTTATTTAAAAATATATATGTACATACATCAATGTATATGTATTATATGTAGTTTTAGGTAACTATATAAGTCTGTGATTCCTTAAGATATTTCAGACATCCTTACTGTTATTTCCCCCCATCTCCTTCTGTACTGACCTCCCTACTTTTCCCTTAATTAGAGCCTCTTTTTTCTTTCCCCATTTCTCTCTTCCATTATACCCTCCCACCTTGATCTCTTTGTACTTTGCTGGCTTCTGTGGCTAATCCAGCTCACGTATTCTTATTTGGAGCTAGGAGCCACAGACAAGAGAGAACCATATAGTATTTCATATTGTATATGCGCCACACTTCGTTGTTCATTCCTTAGTTGGAAGAGATTTAGGTTTTCCCCATTTCCTAGCTACGGTGAACAGCTCAGTAATAAACACAGCTGAGCAACTGTCCGTGGAGCAAAACCTTTGAGTTGAGTTGAGTCCTTAGGGCATGTGTGAAGGGGTGGTAAAGCTAGGTCTTATGGGAGATTTATTTTTAGTGTTTTGAAGATTCTCCATACTGATTTCCAGTGGGGCTGGACCAGTTTGCAATTTTATCAACAGTGAGTGATCCCTTTCCCTGACATCTTCCCTAGCATTTGTCGATGGTTGTTTTGTTGTTTGTTCTTCTTTGCCGTTCTGAATGGGATAAGATGAAATCTCAAAGTTGTTTTGTACTGCATTTATCTAATATCCAGGGATAATGATTCTTTAGATATTTCTGAGCCATTTTGATTTCTTCTACTCAGAACCTCTCTGTTCTCTCTGTTTAGAGACATAGCTCACTTTCAGGTATGTCTTGATTTTTTTTTTTTTTTTTTTTTTTTTTTTTTTTTTTTTTTGGCTTTTTGGTTTTAAGTTCTTTATATATTCTGTATATCAAGGCTCTGTCAAATATTTGGCTTGCAAAGATTCTCTCCCACTCCGTGGGCTTCCTCTTTACATAGTTAAGTTATTCTTTAGCTGCAAAAAAAACCTTTTTAGTTTTAGAAATTGTCAATTGTTGGCCTTGATTCTTGGATGAATGCAGTCCCATTCAGAAAGTCTTTTCTGACTCCTACATCATGTAAGGTACTTCCTTTGCTTATCTCTAGTAGTTTCAGTGCTCCAGGCTTTATATTTAGGTCCGTGGTCCACTTAGATTTAGTTCTTGTGTAAGGTAATAAGGGTCTGACTTCATTCTTTTGCATGGGGACACCTACTTTCCCTAGTGCCATTTGTTGACCATGCTTTCTTTTCTCCAGTGTATGCTTTTTGACATCTTTATTAAGTATTCAATGACTTAAACTATATGAACTCATGTTTGGGTCTTTAGTTTTGTTCCATTGCTCTACATGTCCGATTTTGTGCCAGGACCATGTTGTTTTTATTACTCTAGGTCTGTAATATATCTCAAGGCTTGGAATGGTACTGCGCCCATTGTACTTTTAGCTCAGGGTTGTGTTGGCTATCTGAGGTCTATTGTGGTTCTATATGGTTATTTTTTTCCTCTTTCTGTGATGAATGAAAATGGGAGTTTGATCGGAATTGCATTCAATCTGTAAATGGCTTTTGGTGGTATGGCCGTTTTTGTTATACTAGTTCTACCAGTCCATGAGCATGGGATGTCTTTGTTCTTCTATTGTCTTTCTCTATCCCTTTCTTTAGAGATTTAGCATTTTCATTGTAGAACTTTTTCACCTTCTTGTTTAGAATTATTTCTGGGCATTTTTTGTTCTTTGTGGTTATTGGGGATAGGAATGTTTGTGTCCATGGTACCTCTCTTTGTCATTGGTTTGTTTCTCTTTAGCTCTATGAAGCCCTCCCCTCTCTCTTTCCGGTTGTTTAAGGCTATTGATTTCTGTAAGTTGATTCTGTCTTCTGCTACTTTGCTGCAATTATTACCTATTTCTAGAGTTTTCTCCATAGACTTATTTTGTGACTCTCTTATGTAACATGTCATGTCATGACATATCATATCATATACAAGCAGAGATAGTTTGTATCCCTCTAATTTCATGCTTTTGTTTTATTGCTGCAGCTACTGTACTGCATGCTATATTGGGAAGAAGTGGGGAGAGTTGACCCATGTCTCATTCCTGCCTTTGTTGGGATCATTTCAAAATTTTTCCATTTGGAATAATGTTGGCTGTGAGTTTTTCCTATATAGCTTGTAATATGTGGAGCTGTGTTCCCCCTAGTCCCATCTCTTTCAGATGGTAGTTATTGATGTTCCTAATGCTGTGACCCTTTAATACGGTTTCCCAAGTTGTAGCGGCCCCTCCTGAAAATAAAATTATTTTTGTTGCTACTTCCTAACTGTAGTTTTGCTACTGTTAGAAATCATAATGTGATTATCTAGTATGCAGGACATCTGATATGTGACCCCACAGGGGTCGTGACATGTAGACTGAGAGCCACTCTAGGATGTTTATCATGTAGGCATAGACCTAGCTTTTACCTAGATTATGGGGATTTGACTCAGCCATCATGCTAAGCCCTCTTTGCTGTTTGGATGGAGTATGGCCACAGGAATTATTCTGGAAGGAGGTGATTAGCAAGTGGTTTGGGGGGTGGGAGGGACTTCAGTGTCATGTTCCATGGCAGTGGTCACATTTCATTATGAAACTGCCCCAAAATAATATCCTCCATGACTTCACTCAGTTCTAAAGTAAAAGAGTTTGAGTTAATATTTTATTGATAATGACTTCATAAGGGCTTCTGTGGTTGGGGTAAAACTGTTCTAGGGAATAGTTTCTTTCTTTCTTCTTCTTCTTCTTCTTCTTTTTTTTTTTTTTTTTCTTTTTCATTCCTGTGACCAGACTAAGGGAGGCGGGGCATGTTTTGGTTCAGAGCTGGAGTGCCACAGCCATCACGGCAAGGAAGGCATAGCAGGGGCAGTGCTTCTGGCTGTGACAACAGGAGCCTCAGTCCATTTTCCCATGCTTAGATAGAACAGGAAGCTGGGTTATGAATCTTAAGACTCGTAACCTCTTCCCTCTACCACACTTTCTCCCAGCTGGGCTCTGCCTCTTAAAGGTGTCACAACTTTCAAAATGGTGTTACTTGCTGAGGACAAAGTATTCTGACCATTTGCCTGTTGTGGGTTACATTTCACTTCCAAACCATAATAGAAACAAACAGCAGTGCTAGTTTTGCATAACATGTGTCATTGAGGAGAACCTAAAAGGAGCATTTTTAGCACATCAGCTAGAAATTCTATCCATTGAGGTCACCTCCCATGATGCCACCGGAATCTACATCTCAGAATAAGCTGGAGTCTGTCAAGCTGTCTACCAGTGTAAATGGTACTTGAAGTTGTCCTGTGAAGTTCCTCTGCTTCCAGTGGGCACACATACGTCCATTTATGCATGTTATACCTCCTCCCCCTCCTAATACAGATCAATAGGTGCTGTACTCACACCTGATAATGTACCTGTCATTTGGGCCATTAGTGGAAAGAGACCAGAGAGGTCTCCTACCCTGTTTCAAGGCAAAATGGCTTATGTCAACACTCAAAGGATTTAGGTTAGTTGTTAGAGATGTATTCGTCCATTGGAGGAAATAATATGATTTGATGTCTTCTCCAATTTTCCTTGGCAGGAATTGTCATTTACTCCCTGGGAGAAAGGGGGTAAGCTCCTCTGCTAAGACCGTCTTAATTCTTCACCCCTTTCTTACTGCCTGTGGAAGATGAATCAGATTTCCTTTGTTTCCACCCTCAATCTTTTCCCAGCTCCTTAACCCCATTCTATCTAAGCATGGTGAGTTTCATAAAACTTCAGGTCTTTCTCATTTGATTATCTGAAAGAACTTTGATAGGAAGGGTTTCCATTCATCAGGACTGACAACTGTGGACCTAGGACAGTGCTCGGAGACCAGGAAGTGGAGTGTGTGATGTCGAATGGGGTAGAGGCATGGCGTGGTCTATTGATGGCTAGTGACACATCAGCTTCTCTATCTTCCAGACGAGCAGTCTGTTGATAGATCAGTTTCCTCTTCATTCAGTGTGTACACGCTCTCTTTCTTTCTTGTTTGTTTTCATGTCTGCCAAATTCCAAATGTTTATAGAAACCGGTGGGCTAGGCGTAAGTGTCACTTTTAAAGAATGACAATTTATTTAAGGCTCCTTCTAAGCCCTAGTCTGGCCTGAGTCATTGGCTGAGAGTGTCAGGACAATTTATAACATTAAGCAAGTGCTAAGGTCCAAGTGATAACTCAGAAAGCCTGGTGAAGGCTGTAAGTTTACCAATGCATCAGAACTGGTACATTGAAGTAGGTTCAATATCAGAGCTAGATATTGATAACTGAGTTATCAGAATGCAGAATGTAGTGGGGGGGGGGCAGTCAGTTTGAGAACCCGACTCAGCAGCATTACACTGAGACATTACTGTGAGATGTGATGTTGCCTCCAAGTGATGAATCTTTTTAAAAAAGATGAGCAGCTACTTATTAGACATACATCAATATATAGGATGCCAGTAAGGGAACTGTAAATAGGAGGACATTTAATTTTTCTACCCCCTACTCCATGCTGATGTGATATTTTCCTTGATGGATTATATTTCTGGGAGAAAGGAGGTTTTGATATAAGTAGCACATTCTTTCAATTTGAAAAATATGAAATGTGTTAAGAGCTCCTGGGGACCCGACTGAGTGATCAGTTCTGGGAGCTTTGTCTGTCTATAAGATGCACATTTGCTTCTCTGCAAGAGTGGATTGGTCCTTGGAGCCTACAGGAGGCCAATGTTGACAGCGGCACTTAAATCAGTGTGTTGCTCTTTACAGCAAGTGCTTTCTGCCTTGTAGAGATATTGTAGCCATGGCTATTATCCCCCCCCAACCCCCGTAGATTACATTTTTCAGGTAAATAGACCTGCAAGCCCTTAGAAAATACCACATCCCTGTGAGAAACTGTATAGGCAGTCTAGAGACCTAGCCCCAAACAGTTACCAAATTCAGCAGCCCTCAGAGGCGCCACCACACTCCTGCACACTTAGCCAGCTCCTGTCACCTGAATCATTCGCTAGGCAGGAAACTAGATTTAGTGGTAACTAAGCTATTAAGTTGTGGGGTCTCCTCCCCACCTACTGAGTCAGATGGGCTTCAGGTGCTGGGCCCAACAAAGTCTTTTCTCCTTTTCTTTTTTGCCATTGTGGCAAACGTCCATGTAATACTTTGAAGGAAGGTTGTGAACACGTATCCTCTGGTCTCCTCTACCTCCCTCCTAATTTGTAGAGTCAAGAGCCTTGGAGAAGTCAGGCTCCCTGTGTGCCCTGAGGTAAGTGCTGACTCATTCTTTTTTGAGGGCAAGCAGCTTCTTGGTTTTTGCTTACCTTGCTACTCCATCATTTTTAATGCTCTGGTCACTCTTTCATATGCCCTGGGGAAGTAAACTGACAGTAGGCACAGAGAGAGGATGAAATTTATAGAAATGTTTGCTGTGCTGTATTACTTAGGAACACATTGGGGGGTATTATCTTCCCAAGAGATGGACAGTTTCAATATTTTTAACTGTCGTCTTGCTATTTTGTTCTAAGCAAGAAGTTTGTGTCAGAATTTTGTAAATGAACACTGTAAATCTCTAAAACAATATGTAAATAAGTATATCATCAATTTACAGATAAGACTTACTATATATTCCACATAAAACATAGGAAAGTCATAAAATTTTAGCTCAGTTGATAAAAAATTATATTTGTTCAACATTAATTCATTGTTAAAAATATATTTGTTTTAAAAACTATTTGTCAGTGTGTGGTTTTGTACATTGGAATATGAATCTCCTCAAAGACTAGAGATATCAGATTTCTTGGAGCTGGAGTTACAGTCTCTCTCTAGTCCCCTAATACCATTTTTTTAAAAATACCCCGGACACTTTACACAAATAGTTATATAGTTTGAACAGATGAATAGTATTCGTGTCAAGGATATGTGTGTCCTTACTAACTCCAGTGGTTTTGTGCACTGTTTGATCATTCAGCCTAGTTTGAGCATTTAGTAATTCGGACAAGGTTTTAATACTGGTGGAGCTTCCCAAGCTTGGGTAGACACCCTGAGTATCCCTGGTATAAAGGAGACTATGCCATGCTGAGGGAAAACAAAAGTGGACAAAAGGGAAAAAAATAGAATGAAAGAAGCCTTCTGAGTTACACCTTACCCTCATATACTCATTTGTTCTCACATCCTGTGAACAAGGTACAAGTTTTAAACATGGAGAATAAAGCTAAAAAAACAAAAACAAAAACAAAGCAAATACTTGGTTGAGGAATAGAAAGATGAAAGCAAACAGCCCTGTCTTATAAAAGTCACCATGACCATGGCAAGTCTTATAAAGAAAAACATGTAATTGAGGTTGGCTGACAGTTTCTTCATGACAGCGTGCAGGCAGACATGGTGCGGTGCTGGTGCTGCAGGAGCTAGGAGTTCCTTCCACATCTTCATCTGAAGGCAGACAGAAGGAGACCCTCATTCTACACTGGGCGGAGCTAAACCTCAAAGCACGCCCCCACAGTGATGCACTTTCTCCAACAAGGTCACACCTCCTGATAGTGTCACGCCCTGTGGGCCGAACATTCAAATACTCCGCTATGAGGGACAAACTTACTCAAACCACCCAAAGTCCCAAGCTGCTTTTCTTACGCCAAAGCCCTCATCTTTTGCTAACCGGAACTTCCCAAACAGCTCCCTAAGGTGAGCTAGTCCTACTGTGCAGAATGCTCACTGGCCTTCAGAATTCATTTCTGGTGACATGACAGACGCACCTCCATATTCCTCAGGATTTAAATTGAGAGTTCAGAGGGGACAAAAAAGAATGATACAGTTTTAGAAATGTCTCCTAGGCTAACATTACTTATGAATTTATGTCTCGAATTAATTATTTTTCCCAGTGAGTTGAAGGCTTTGTCTCCACTGTTGCTTTGAATTGTCTAGTTTAACAAACTACTTGAAGCGACTCTCAGTGCGACCTCAGGTGTTACAAATAATATGAACTTCCGCCATGAGGTAGAACGCATCGCAAGTATGATCATTGTAGTCTTTGACTTCGATCATGAAAGTAGGAGCCCCGACAGCTTGAGAAATACCTGTTCCTGGTTTGGGGTATGATTCCTCTGTCCCATATGGTTATGAGCAATTCCTATTAAAATGAATCAGCTGCCCTGTGAGCCGACCTTGGGCAGGATAGTGTCCCAGGTAAAACTGGGCTGTGGTTAGTAGATGGCATGTTGAATGTGCTTTCACAATGGTGCTCTAGCCCCTGAGCTGACAGCAACCTTCAGAAAGGAGACAGAAGGTGCACAAAGCAGGGTGTGACTTCCAAAAAGCACCGGGTAAGTCAGACGCTCAAGGGTATCTTTGTTCCCTCTTAGAAGAAAGAATATGCAGCGTGTTTACTCCAATGTAGGGAGCTGTGCCTATTTTTTTCTTCTGAGCTATCTGTGTGGTTCACTGTGCTGGCAGCTGCAGCACATTCATTTTTAATGCCAGCCTTAAATAAGGATGATTAGTTTTGGCTGGAAGTTAAAATGAGCTTTTAAAATTTATAACTTTCAGATGTTAACATTTTATTTATTGATTGTGTGATACCCAGAACTGAGCCCAGGACCTTGCCTGTATTAGGCAGGTACTATACTGCTACAACCCTGGCTCTCAATGGTAGCTTAAACTAATAATAATAATAATAATAATAATAATAATAATAACAATAACAATAACAATAATAGTAGATATTATTATTTATTATATATTATATTATAATTTATGTATTATATAATATAATTATTTATTATATCTATTATTATTATTATTCCTACTTTGCTTTTCTAAATATGTTCTTTTCCCCATTCTCTAATTCAAACGTTAGATCTGAGGAGTCTTCCTGACTATCAGTAAGAACATCAAACTTAAATATAAACAAAGCATCGCGGCAATGGGGTGTAAGCAATTTGATTTTCAGGTTCACTTTGCTGTCAACAGGTTTGTACCATCCCAGGGAGGCTTTGGTTTATATCTGATGTCTCCACATTCAGAGTCTTAAACTCATGCTTCGACTTACTTTCTTCCCTTTAGGCTGTGAGCAACTCTAAGGCAACCCTCAAGATATGTGTCAGGGGTGTAAACAAATAATACAATGTAGCAAAGGGTACAGGTACATTAATGAGGAGCCTGAGGATAAACTCCCATGAACTGTTTGGTTTTTCTGAGGGAGGAGGACTGAGGGAATCACTCAGTGACTTTGTCCTTTCCAAATCCTATGGCTGCACATCTGTAGCAAGTCCCCTTGGAATTTAACATCCCAAAGAAGCCTTTAACCTGTGTCCAGGGTTACCAGGTAGAAAAGGAAGATTGAACTGTTGTATACATACACCTAAAATTTCATCACGGATTATTATTTTGTCCTTGATCAATATTTTCTAGAAATTTCTAGATAACAGAAAATGATGCCATAGTTGGCTGGATGTGTCACATTGTTTTGCAGCTTGGTATCAAGTTAGTGCCTGTGATACTGTTCTAAGAATGAAGTCAGTGGAAGTTAAATTTGGGTTTCCCTTTATAAATTTTCTCAAGTGTCTACTTATATTGGATTTAATCATAACATATTTTCTGAATATTGATTTTAATTTGTTCACAGCCTTAACATGGGTTCCATTTTAGAGTATGTAAAATGGTACATGAAAATCCAATGTGAAGTTAGCCCACAGAATAGCCCATTAATGGTTTTATTACTTTGGTTCAGCTAAGTTCTATAGCAATATCCTTTATGGGTACAGAAATATGAAGATAAGAGAAATCCTACAGTGGCTGGTTCATATGCTACGTCAGAAACACTAAGAAAAGTCAGCATACGTTCCCATTTATAAAATGAATACGAATTGGGTCAGAACAGTATTAAACTGTATTATTGGAAAAACACAATGTTGATCCTTTGAATCCATGAGCATGGGAGATCTTTCCATCTTCTAAGATCTTTTTCAATTTCCTTCTTCAGAGATTTGAAGTTCTTGTCGTACAGATCTTTCCCTTGCTTAGTTAGGGTCAAACCAAGGTATTTCATATTGTTTGTGACTATTGTGAAGGGCAAGGTCACATGCTCCACCATGTTCATAACAGCCTTATTTATAATAGCCAGAAGCTGGAAAGAACCCAGGTGTCCTTCAATAAAGGGATGATACAGAAAGTGTGGTACATTTACACAATGGAGTACTAGTCAGCTATCAGAAACAATGACTTCATGAAATTCCTAGGCAAATTAATGGAACTAGAAACTATCATCCTGAGTGAGGTAACCCGGTCACAAAAGAATACACATGGTATGCACTAACTGATAAGCAGACACTATCCCCCCCACCCAAAAAGAGCTCAGAATACCCAAGAAACAATTCACAGACCTTATGAAGATCAAAAAGAAGGAAGGCCAAATGTGGATGCCTCAGTTCTTCTTAGAAGGGAGATCAAAACACTCATGGAAAACATACAAGGTCAAATAGGGGAACAGGTATTGAAGAAAAGATCATTCAGAGGATGCCTCACCTGGGGACCCACCCCATATGCAGCCACCAAACCCAAGCACTATTGCTGATGCCAAGAAGTACTTACTGGCAGGAACCAGATAGAGATGCCTTCTCAGGGGCTCTGCCAGATTCATACAGATACAGCTGAGGATGCTTGCAGGTAACCAGCGGCCTGAACACAGGGACCCCAATGAAGATGCTAAAGAAAGGACTGAAGGAGCTGAAAAGGTCTGCAACCTCATGGGAAGAATAACATTATCAACCAACCAAACCCTCCACAGCTCCCATGGACTAAAACATCAACCATTGAGCACACATTGAGAGACCTATGATCCAGTTGCATATGAAGCTGAAGATAGCAGTGTCTGGCTTCAATGTGAGAAGAGGCCTTTGGTCCAGGGAGGGCACGTTTTCCCAAAGTAGGGGAATGCCAGGGCACTGAGGTTGAGAGGATGATTGGGAGCTAGTGTACCGTTGTAAAGACAAATGGGTGGACAGGGGGGATTGGAGTGGGGTTGGGGGAATGGGATAACAGAGAGTATCTAATAAAAAAGATTAGCCAGTGCTGACACATGCTTCAGTGTTTGTAAGCATAGTGTTTTACATATTAACATAACCTGAGACCCGAAAGATAGCTCTTTGATTAAGAGCTTTTGAGGTTCTTTTGTAGAATCCAGGTTTGGGTCCCAAGACCCATGGCAGAAAGTCTACAAACACCTGCAACTCCAGCTCCAGAGAATCCAGCGTCCTTTTGTGGCCCCTCTGGACATCTGAACTCATGAGCACAACCCCCCACATGAACACATAAAACTGAAAATAAGATATTTCATATATGTATATATGGAACATGGTTAATAAAATACAGCTCTATGTGCTGTTCTATAGTCATCCTTTAGTATTTTCCGGGCTTAGGAATAAAAACAATCCTGGATTTGGAGCTGCAATGTTGCCTCCTCTTGGGTTTTCTATAAGTGTCTGCAAAAACAAATTAGTGCTTTTGTTTAAAGGTAAAGTTGGTGTTTGCCCGATTAAGCAAGCAGAAAAACTAAGTAGAACAATTTCCTTTTTCATAGCATAAGTGAGGAGACCTCGGCGCGTCTGTGAGGGCTCTTGTAAGAATGAGAGTGAGCGACAGGAAGATTTCAGGCTTTAGGGAAAGCAGGATGGGCTTCTGCACTGGCCCTTGTTTCCTGATAACTGAGAGGAGCTCTTAGTTTTTAAAAGAGATCATTGGTCCTGACTTACTCTCCAGACTGGCTTTCACCAGGATGGCGAGAGGCTATCTCTCACCGTAGCAGCTGTACCCAGAAATACCCTGATTCGAGACTGGGATGGTGGCCTCACTATTCTAAGGCCAGGAATGCTGCTGTATTCCACCTCCCTTCAGCCCTTTGCCCAGTCATATAGCATGTTTCCCCTTACTCTAATAGCTTATTCAAGGAGTCCTGTTCCCTGTGTTCCCCGTGGGTGTTGGAAATAATGTTTGCGTTCCCCGTAGCTTGTATTCTAGTTGTCAAAAAGTCAAAACACAAACACTGGCTGAACAGACTCAGTTACATCTTAACATGATAATTGTTAAAGCACTTAATAGGAGAACCCCCCTCCCCCCAAAATGACACGAGAAGTTAATATTATGGATATGCATTTTTAATGCCTGATTTTTCTGTATAACCTTAAATTACAATGCAGGTTAAATTTCCCTTGCTGATTTATACCCATAATGTAAACTCCAGACATAGTTAATGATATTGCAATGTGAAAGTGTTCTGTTGCAGACTAAAGACCTTGCTTAGCACTGCAAAGCTCTGGGTTCATTTCAATGTGATCATTGAGGCACTATGCAGAGATTATGCATTTATTGTATTTTTTTTCATGAATACATGAATGAATAATAAGTTCAACAAACAAGAGTTTCCTACTGGGAATGTCAAACAAATCATTCTGCAAAGTGCTCTGAATTTCAATCAATCACTCTCCATAACACTTGCCCGACTGCTTCCTTCAGCTTCGGCAAAGTCAGCACTTGGAATCAAAGCAGCCTTGGATAAGAGATAGAAGTCAACGCAGCAGCAAGAGCAGAGTGTGCACGGTCTCCTCACTCCAACAGGCTTCCCTACGAGGGTCATCCGGGTGGCCCCAGTAAAGGCCTAGGGAAGTGATGAGTCAGTCCTACAGTTTTGCTTCAGCCAGGTCTTCATTAAGCCTCAGAGTCCAGGATCCCAGAGCGCTAATGGAGTGTCCGCTGGAGAAAAAGCATCTTCTATAGGTGAGTGGTTGGCTCAGCACAACACCACGAAACAGGACCACAGAGGTTTAACACCTGCAAGCTTGAGGAAATGGTTTGTACCAGGTAGCATGAAGACACCTGTACAAGATTCGGTATGGACACTAGAGTCTCTCTCAAGGCTATGAAGTTGACTTTTAGTCTTTTCTGAAGAGCATCATTAATCTCGTCTTGGGAGTTCACTATTAGTGTTATACCAAGCTTTGATCTGCATCAACGGCAGAAGAGATGAACCTGGCAGGGACCGACAGTTCTTTATTTAGCGTTGTTTGTGGTCTTGGGACAAGCAACTCTTTGGATGAAGTGGTTTCTTCTTTCTACTTCTATCTACTTTGTGACCTGAGGCAAATTCTAGTGCTGAAGCTCCCTGGTGAGAGATGCCTGTTTGAGGTACATTGTCTATAGCTCCAGGCAGCTTGCTTGGTCTGAAATTGGCCCACCTACCAAGAGTACTTGCTGTTCATCACCTACCAAATCAATGAATATGTAACAAATTTTGAGTGAATTGCAGAAGCTGTGATAATTAGATTTCTACTTCAGTATAAATGAGCGTCCAAACTCCCCCAGCCAATTAAATGTTACTGAACAATGCAGTTGCTTATGTTTTATTTACAGCCTTCAAAAGAAGAACATTATTCTTTATTAGTTCTAATTAGACCCTCCTGGGATGGGACCTATCTTATGTCTGCTGTCACTTGTCAGTTTTTGTTGTATGTAGCATAAGGGGCTATTTAATAAAACCCGGCTGTTTCCTTTCCCATTCTCAAACACTTATCGGAAAAACAAATATTGCAAGTTGCAGATTTATCAAGGTTTGTTACAAAGAAGTCGTTCCCACTATGGGTCTGATCTGAATAGATAACATATTTCATTTTATTTTCTATAGCTATAAGTGACTGGATGAAATATGACAGTTGTTTTAAGCCTCGAGGACAGACCTGGGCTTATCCATTTGAGGCTGGGGAACGCTTCCGGTTGGAACGGGCTCTAAAATCTCTACAGTGGGATAAGTGTCCTGGCCATGGGCAGATCAATGATACCACCATTGTGAGGCTCAGGGTTTTTTCTATTTGTGAGATTGTTGTACGGGTTTGTTCCAAAGACGCCTCTGGTAATCTAGCATACATTTTAGTGCCAAAGGTCTTCAAGATGCTGAAGTCCTTGGTAAATTGTTTAAGCTGCCTTATCTAGGGGACCTCTTCTATGAAAAGACGATTCTGAGGGTTAAAGAAAATTAAAACTATCAAATATTTGAATACCCCAGTTGTAATGGCTAATCCTCACTGTCAATTAGATAGAATTTAGAACCGGCCTGAAAACATATCTCCGGGTCTCTTTGGGGGTGATACCAGAAAGGTTTAACTGGAGAGGGAAGACCCACCTTGAATGAGCTTGGGACATTCCATGGTCTAGAGTTTCAGACTGAATATAAAAAGAGGAAGTGAGCCAAACACCAGCATCCATCTTTCTCTGCCTCCAGACAGTGGGCGCCATGTGACCAGTGGTGGGATCCTGCTGCTATGGCTACCTGCCATGACCTGTATCCTCCAAACTGTAAACCCAAATAAACCTTTTCTTAGGCTGTTTCTTGTCCTGCATTCGCTCACAGCAGTTAGAAACACTCCACACCAGGTAACTTCTGCAAGTTGCTGAGTTGTGTTCTCCTCTGGCTTCAGTAGGACCTCTTATTTATCGAGTAGATAATATGTTTCTGGCAGGAACTAGCTAAGACGGATTGGTTTCTTATAAAAATATAATAAATATACAATGAGCACACTGTAATTATCACTTTACAAATGTAAGAAAATGAGGCCAGGTGTTAAGATAATTGCCCAAGATGGATCTATTCGTCAGCCACTGAATGGGAATCTAAGTCCGGCACAGTACCAACATCAGTTCAGCCCATCTTGTCTCTGGAGGGCTCCTCTGGAGGCAGACCTAACCTGCAGTGTTTCTGAAAGATAAAGAAAGGAGGGGAAAGGGCTCTTTTTAAATACTTTATGACTGTGCATGTATGTGTGCATGTGTGTGTATGTATGTGTATATATGTGTGTATGTATGTGTCTGTATGTGTATGTGTGTATGTGTATATATGTATATGTGTGTGTATGTATGTGTGTATAGGTGTGTGTCTGTGTGTGTCTGTATGTGTGAGTATGTGTATGTGTGTATATGTATATATGTATTTGTATGCATGTGTGTGTGTATGCATGTGTGTGTGTGTTTGAATGTGTGTATGTGAGCATATTTGGGGATGTGTGTATGTGGGTGTATATGTGTGTGTGCATGTGTGTATATGTGTATGTGTTTGTTGGCTCACATGTGTGTTAAAGCAGTGGTCGCTATCAGGTTCATTTGCCCATTACTCCTCCTTAGTTTTTACAACATTAAGATATTTTAAGGGCAATTGATTAGTCCTCATACATACTTACAGGTGTGAGTGTGTACATGTTTGCAAACAGGCCACAGGAAGGTGCTGGGTGTTTCTCTCTTATCACTCTTTCCCTTATTCCTTTCGGTCAGGGTCTTTCTCTGAACTGGAGTTGGGGTGTGTGAGTTATGAAGGCAGCCAGCAAGCCCCAATGATTCTTTTATCTTTGTTCCCCATCGCTGGAGTTACAGATGCTCATAGGACCACACTCAACCTATCACACTGGCCTTGGTATCTGAACCCCACACTCATGGCTACAGAGCAAGGTATTCTTCACTACCAGTCCATCTCTCTGGCCCCCATCTTACTCTTTAAGCCAAGGTTTCTTCCTAAACCTGAAACTTACTGATATGGCTAGACTGGCTGGCTAGCAATTTTCAGGGATCCCCACCCTACCAGCACTGGGAGTACGGGTGTGTCACTGCACCCAGCTGCTTACATGGTCTTCAGGCTTGCCTGTCAAGCAGTTTACCTACAAAGCCATCTCCGCAGCCTGGGAAGCCACCCTTCAATGCCTCTGCTTAGCTGCATATCAGTTGATCTCTGTCAGTTTTTGTTGCTAACTTTGACACTTGGCTTCACATATCCAGTTCTAGCCGGATGAGTTCCTTTTTCACAGGAATCCATAATGCTGCCTTGATTGGGAAGCCATTGCTAGTTCAGGTTGCTGGGATTGTGACATTCCTCCTGTTTTGTCCCCATTGCCCTCACTGTACTTGCACTGTATTTGTCTTTTCTTCTTTGTAGTCTAGGCTGCTTCCTGGGAACAAAGGGAGAGTGGCTACCTCCCTCTGACTCTCAGAGAGCGCTCAGAATCTCCTGCGTTCCAAGTCCTCTTTATAGTTTGTGTGTGTGAGCTCACATGCTCATGTTTGAGAGAGCCAGAGGCTGTTCAGTTCTCTCTTTAGACCACCCAGCAGCACATCTTTAATGGCTCCAATAGGCTATTGTGATAGTTACCAAAACATCCATTTCTGACCCCAGGACTCCAGTGAGCCCTGAATTCTGGTAACAAGAGAAAACCTTGGCAGATTTTCTCTCTTGTACATGATCCTTTATTCCCATATCTTTGAAGTCCATATTTGATGTCTCAGAGGGGTGCCTTACTCTCTGGCAGTCAGGCAGTGTAGTTGCTTCTGTTAGGTAGTTGACTGATAAAACTGAGCAGTTTATTATAGTATTAATTTTAAATAAATTCTGCAGTCAATGCCCGATCACCAAGCTCAAGTCTTATGTGATTCTCTTAACTGTTATGGAGAGGTGATTAGCGTATGAAAGATTGTTATATTATCCAAACTGAGTTGACATTTGCATCTGTAAACCAAATACAGCTGATATTTTACTTTCTGTCCCAGCTACATAGTGAAGGAAAATTCTATTTCTCTATCAGAAATTACAACAGTTGTTCACCTCACTCTTCAGTGTTCCTTCTCATTTCCCTTATCTTTACTGATATTTGATAAGGTCCTTGTATGTTTGATATCCAGAAAACGGTATACGTTTTAGCCTAGTGGTAAAGTAATGGACAGGGTGCTATTTTAGCTTTCTGCCACTGAGATGAGTATCGGAGGGTTCTGTCAGTTGATGGCCGGTTGGCCCATGTGCTAAAGCAGAACAGTATAGAGTTAAGAGTGGGTGGCTGAGTACCTTCCTTACTTTATGGTGAACAGGAGGCAGGAAGAGAGAATGGTGAATGAAAATGGCCCTCATAGGCTCATAGGGGGTGGCATTATAAGGAGATGAAGCCTTATTGGAATGGGTGTGGCCTTGTTGGAAGAAGAGTGTCACTGAAGGTGAGCTTTGAGTTGTCCCCTTTTCCTGCTGGTGCCTGCCAATTCAGATGCAGAACACTCAGCTACCTTTCCAGCACCATATCTGCTTGGGTATTTCCATGCCTCCTACCATGATGATGGAGAACTGTAAGCCAGCCCCAATTAAATGGTTTCCTTTATAAGAGTTGCTGTGGTTACGGTGTCTCTTCAGAGCTGTAGGAACCCTAACTAAGACAGAGAGGGACAGTAGGAAGGCTGAGACAAGAAGTCACAAGACTTTGCCTCAGGCGATCCATTACTTATAATAGGTTCTACTCCTTGAAAATTTCAGAAGCTTTCAAAGTGTTGCTACCACATGGAGACCAAGCCCCCAACACATGAGCCTTTAGGGTGACATTTTATATCGAAAGCAAAACAGAACCTTTATTGAGAACTGGCCACCAGGAATTGTCATTTTCTCTTTTTCCTTTTATTTTGTTTTGTTTTCAAGACAGGGTTTCTTTGTATAGCCCTGGTTGTCTTAGAACTCACTCTGTAAACCAGACTGGCCTCAAACTCACAGCGATTCATCCACCTGCCTCTGCTTCCCAAATACTGGAATTAAAGACTTATGCCACCACTGCCTGACATACTTTGTTACTTTTGAAAAAGAACAATGTAACACTGTAGCTAGAGTTTAGCTTCTCTACTTGGTCCCCCACCCACGAGTTGTACAAGTACCTGCCCAGGAGCAATCTGGATTGGCCAATTAATTGTTGACCTGCCATAACCTGCTCAAAGAAAGGCTGGACACTCCTCAACCTTCCCCTGCTCGCAAAGGATTCCCTTCTATATTCCTGAGACTCCTAAACCTCCCCCTGCTGCCCCAGGCCCAGTTGGGGAAGTGGCCCGTGGCCACTTACCCGAATTCTTACATGGCTGGTGGGTTTGTTCCTTCCAGTTCCTACCCGACTCCAATCCAAAGGTCCATCTCAGTCTATCTTCCCTGCTGTTGGCCGTTGGTTCTTTATTGATCGATCAAAACCCAATTGGTGACTTGGACCTTCAGCGCTTGGACATGCAGAGTCCCAGATTAATTCAAATCATTAGAACCAATCCCCAACATAACACAACTTGACCTCATCCAGCTGTAGATGTAAGACACATTGTGATCATATGCCTCCTAAGTTTAGGGATGATGGGTACACAGGTAATTACCGACTAGAGTGTAGTCACAGGAGAACATTTCCACAAGTCCCTTGGTATCTAGGGAACTCTTTGTCTCCGTCTGTAGAAGAGCTCCTCCCTGCTGCTGCCACTCCCATACTCTTGATCTCATCGCCCGTTTCCTCCCTCCTAAAGGTTCATAGGTAGAGTTGAAATCATCTCTGCCCATTGTAACATCTCCTCTGAAGTGTCTGTACAGATCACCACAGGGCTCCTACATGTCCTTCACAATGTCAGCACATTCTGTTTAAATTCTAGGGGTTTCCTAGTGTGGCCCTCAACTGTCCTCTCATCGGAGGAAGAGATAGCTGTTCATTCCGACTTGTCTATTGGTGTCATCGTTTTACCTCCTTCTTGCTGCTCAAACTCTGTACTCAAAGTAAAACGCGTTACCTCCTCCTCCTTCCCTCCCTTCAAGCTTTCTCTCTGGTCCCAGGCTGGTCAGTTGCCCTACGAGAAGTTTCATCCCTCCCTCCTTCCCTGCCTCCCTTCCGTTCTTGCTCTCTGTTTTATTCTTTCTCCCTCCCCATCCTTTCTCTCTTGCTATCTTGAATTTCTAACCCGACCAATTGTATCAGTGTCACTTCTACAACTTTAGTTTCTTAAAAAAAAATAAGATTTCATTTTACATTTTAAATTATGTGTCTGTGTGTCTGTGTGTGGGTATGCGTATTGAGTTCGGGTACCTGTACAGGTCAAAAGGGTGTGTTAAATCCCTTGGAGTTGATGTAACAATCGAATGGATGCTGAGAACCAAACTGGGTTTACTGCAAGAGCAGCAAGTACTCTTAACTGCCAAGCCCTCCCTCGGGTTCTTGTCATCTCTTCACTGGAGACCTTCACTGTCCCCATAGCTGGACACTCCACGTTCAGCCTTTTTTCTTGTAAATCCTGCCAGTGATAGAGAAGTTCTTATGTTACCTCCCACACACTTGGAAAGGTTATCGTTGGCAGAGATCAGACTTTTGCACAAAGCGAACAGCCCTGCTCTCTTTTAAGGATGCTGTCCCTGTTTGCCCACTGTATTCCTACACTGAAGTGCATCTGCTTTTCACCCGTATATCTTTATAGATCTGCTCAGTTTTGCTTCAAATGTGTAGATAGAAAGCTGAACTCAAGAGATTATGTCTGTTTTGTGCAGTATTGGATCCGAACGAACCAAAACAGGTTGAATACAGTAGAGATCTGAAGACTGGTATGTTAAGGGAAACAAAAAGACCGGAGTAGCTAGTAGGTGTTTTCATACAGTATATTCTGATTAAAGCTTCCCATTCGCCCAACTTCTCCCAGATCTTCCCCACCCTCTCTGCCACCCAATTCCATATCCATGTCTCTCTCTTTCTTACTAGAAAACAAACAAGCATCTAAAAATATTAGAATAAGGTGAAATAGTATAAAATAAAAATAAATGAGAACAGGACAAAACAAACCAACAGAAAAAAGAGGCAAAAAAAAAAAAAAAAAAGAGCATACAATATAGGCACAAAGACACACATTCACACACACAAAAGTCCCATTAAAAACGTGAAATTTGAAACCATAATACATAAGCAAAAGACCTATAAGATTAAAACAGGGAAGAAGCACACAAACATTATGAGACAAACTGTCCAGAAAGACCACTGAGTTCATTTTGTCTTGGCCATCTGCTGCTGTGATGACCCTAACCATGAAGTTATTTTACTGCTACTTCATAACTGTAATTTTGCTAGTTATGAATCATAATGTAAATATACAATATATCTGATATGTGTGACTCCTAAAGGGTTCAAGATCCACAGGTTCAGAACCACTGACTCAGAGTGAATTCGGACTCTTCTGTTAACAGTTTGCTGGCTTTTTCAAACTAATGATTCTATATCACTATAGTCTCCAGAAATATTCAATTATTATGCCTGTATTTAAAATCAGTGGTCTCAATGCTTATGCAAGTAAAACCCTAGTACAGATAGAAGGCAAACCTGACAGCCAGCCAGGATTAATATTCAAGTATAGCATGTATCTTCCTGGGCCTCACTTCACAGGAGCGAGCCTTCTAAACTGTCAATCAAATAGTGATGGTTGGTCAATGCTTTGTAGCAGATTAACTCAATATGATAAGCCTGAAGGAATACCAACCCTAACCTGAAGAACGCACTCTGAGAACATCTGTCGATGACTCTCACTAGAGACACAGCTGCTTCCCATTCTCTGGATGTCTGAAATCAAGTCACAGCTCCATCAGTTGATGGCATCTGTGACTCCCTGACTTACTGAACCTGGAATGGCTCAACCCAGACTCAGAATCCCTCTATTACTCCACGGATTTTGAATTAAAGACTCCAAAGTATGACTGAGTACATACCGTGTCAGCAAGAAGCATGGCAGGTGTTATTTGGTGAAAGCACAGAGCCAGGTATCAGGGTCTTTGCATTTCCACTCTTAGAACAGGGGACCAGTTCTAACTGGTCTCAACAGCACTACATTTGTCTTTCGGAGCCGTCACAATGTATCTGCAATAAGATGGTAAGTATTTTAGTCATCTAAGTGTGACATCTGGAGGTTATTGATTTTTGTGTTATAGGAAGCTGACAAAATCTTCCAAAACCCCTGTTATGGCTAAAGTTTGCCCCAGAGTCCCCTGCCCCCTTTCCCAGGGGCATAAAGACCTCCTTCTTTTCCCAATAAATGGAACCAGTTCTCCAAAGCTGCTCGCAGGTGTCTATTCTTTGGCCTGCTGACCCCATGCCCTTCATTGCGCCCTCACACCATGGCTGAGCTTCCTTCCCTCCAGCCCAGTCCTAGTGTGTCAGACTGGCTCATGGGGGTGGGGGGCAGAAGCAGGCACAGCTATTTTTATGTGCTACATTTAAACCGTTTTGGTAATATTTTTAAAAATTATCTTTTCCCAAACCTAAGCTAGATGTTTAATATTGGAATTATTGGAACCAGTGAATTCTTGAAATGAAAAAAAAAAAAAAGATATTCAGGGCGAGACAGCGACTACACTGCTT
The DNA here is from genome assembly GCF_963924665.1 of Micromys minutus. Lineage (NCBI taxonomy): Eukaryota > Metazoa > Chordata > Mammalia > Rodentia > Muridae > Micromys > Micromys minutus. Next base: position 40,063,363 of record NC_137977.1, read on the forward strand.
TGATTTCTTAAGAACCTGTCTAGATGTTCAACATTTCAATCTCCAAAGCTCCCAGGGTTCTTTCTGGGGGGAAAGAAATGCATGTTGAGTGATTCACCAGGTTCTTTAGAGCTAATATTTTTAGGTATAGATGTGGAACCCCTCTTGAATGATATAACACTTCCCTGGTGACAGAGGTGAGGTAGTGAGGAGGCCTGCGTAATGCTGGGGTGTGGGGCCTAGAGCCATACATTCTTTAATTGTGGAGCTTCATCCCCTTGCTCTTTGGTAATGGCTGGGAGCCAGGGAAAGACAGCTTTGGCACACATTCATGTGTTTCTTAAAGCGCTCTAGAGGCAAAACAAAACATCTTCAAAGGCTTCCTCTGTGGCGTCTATTTCAGGATTAAACACTTTCAACTCTGTGATGACTTTAATGAAGCCATGTCTGTTTTTCTATCAAGGTCAAGCCCCACCCCCCTCCCTGCCCTGTTCCCCAGTGGGATTCAAGAGAAGTGAGAGTCAGACTCCACAGAATCACACTGAGAAGAGAGTTGTGTTGTTAGAGTGTCAGACCCAGGACTGGCTGTTCCTGCAGATGACTGTTGTACTGGGCAGCAGAGGAGCTGGTGAGAATTAAAAATACATGCGTGTGCTTTGAGAAGGAACAGACTGGGGAGTTTTCACTGGGAGCCTGGCCTGAGAGCCAGGACATCTGAACTCTATTGTTAACGTCTTAATCCTGGGCAAGTGACTCAACATTTCTCGACTTCAGTTCTTCCGTTTGAAAATGATACCACGTGATCCTTAATGTCCCCTTTGGCAAGCTGGTTCTCTAATTCCCAGAAAATGAGCCAGAAAATTCTCTGAAATGTTGTTTTAAACGTAACAACCATCTGATAAAAACCAATGATGTAAAAATGTAATCACTGATAGATGCATATGGGATTTAGGGTAGTATGTGTTTCTTAAATGCTAATCCTCGGTAAATTGCTTGATCATTTGGTATGCAGCATGCTGTAGCGTATTACATATTGTATTTATATTTTATATTTGGAAGTGCCATTGAACATTGCATATGGTTGCTCTGGTTCTGTCAGTAACATTCTCTGTGCATTTCATATGTGAACAGCATTCCAGCCCTTATATGGTAGGATCCCTTTTACTCTCGGTAATGTCATTTTTGATTGGTACAATTAATGCACATGTATTTCATAGTCCTGTACTTTCCTGCATCATATCCCTAAAAAGGAAATTGTATTTGGAGCAGTTCTATATGGCAACAAGTCTTTGTTTTTTTTAATCATTTCCTCTCTCTCCCGTCAAATTCTCTGTCTACATCCTGTCTTTTATAAATACTTGATATAATCTGAATAAAATTATTTTCCAGAGGAAAATCTGTAATATTGTTAACTTTCAGGAATAGTTAGATAAATTATATATAATATATATATATATATATATATATATATATATATAATTTAAACTCAGTTGTATAATTTCAAATATTTTCAATTTCAACCCTTTAATTTTGATTTGGGCATGTCTTAATTATAAAACCTTATTTTGCATAGTGATACCATGGAGACTTTAAAAAGATTAAAGTTTATGTCTGTTAATAATTCCCTTCCTTTTGGTTCCAATTTCTATGGTCTAATTGGAGCGGAACATACTAGTGCCGGCTCTGCTTTGTGTAAGAAGGCATCGGCTTTCATTGTTATGAATCAGCTAGGAAGTTTCTCATTTTCAAAGAGACACACAGGACATATGCTTGCACATTCTGTTAACAGCTAGTGATCCAAATGAGGAAAACATTTCCATGAACACAGAGAGTTATATAAGGCAAAGGACCTTCATCATACCGGCAGGCCCATGCAGTGTGGTCCAGACCATCCTCTCGATGGTAAGCATTCTGCAATGCTTTGAATGGGACATCTGCGCTTGGCAGAGGCCATTTGTCTTTAGTCAATGACCTAACCAGTGTCTCTAGAAAAGTCCTCTTTTGCTCAGAAACGCAGGCTTACTGGGGACAAAGAAGCCCTTCTCTCTGGCTGTGATTTGGAGTATGCAGTATGTGTCAGTCGATACCTGTATCTCGGAGTCCTTGGGGGGTGGGGGATCAAACATGCTTATTTGTTTGAATGTTTGAAAAAAAAAAAAACCCTTCCAATATTTTTTTTCCTCATGTCTGAAATGGTTCATATTAGAGTTTTCATAATACCCTTCAGTTTCTGTGTTAAACTGATGTTTAAATTGGAAAGAAAGTGGGAAGCTTGGCAGTTTAGATAATTCGCTTCATCTGGTGGCCAGCTATGTTAACAATCACATCATATGCCAACACTTAGAGGAGATGAAAGGCGCCCTCGGGGTACTGAGGCTACACTTGAGGAGAGGAAGGAAAACACAGTTAGAGTTCTTCGTCTCGTCGTTTTATTCTATAAAATGGTAAATTATTTTGACCGGAATCCTGAAGTGTTAAAGGAACAATTTAAAGGCTGCACAGTAGCTTGGCTGTGAAGGGGAAATCGGGTTGGTGATCAGGATGCTGGACAGAGAGCCGTGCCCTATGTCAGCAAATGAGCTCTTTTATTCCCCCTTGCATTGAGTGCTGCAAGGAAGTGGAAATATTGTTAGCATATGAATAACATCAAAGCCTTTCGGTGGAAGATAAACGTCCATCTTCTGACCGGGAGAAAAACTTCCTCTCATAGACCAGCATGCCCACTTTCCTACCCGAGCACTATGTTCAACCCCCAGCCCCAGTCCAGTTTCATCCAGAACAGGCAGCTTGATATTTAGCAGCAAGTGGCTGATACAGGACCACACATACTGCCCCGTAAGAGCAAAGATTTTCACATCAAATTGCTGTTCTTCATAAAGGGCAGGGAGACTCTTTTTTAAAAAGTTTATTGGAGAGTGGGACTTGGGAGATGGAAACCACGTTTTCTTTAGAGGTCCCCGAAGGTGCTCAGAGCCTGATTACTATTGCCCTAAACAGGAGACTGATCTAACTGGTTGACAAGCGAGTGGATAACTGCTTCTTTGGCCCTGAATACAGACATGCTTCTTGGCTGCTGGATTCTTCAATCAATACTGACATGCTGGCCAGGCACAATTTAAACGTAATGCGTGCTCTGATTCTACGCGGCAGCGTGTTATTTGAGCACGATAAGCCGCTCCCTTCACTATTCTGTTCCTCCTGTCTGGGTGATCAACAAATGCTCCTGCTCACTCAAAATGGAATTGAGTTCAGTGGCAGAATTACTGGGGCTTTTCCAAGTCCCAGCTCGTCCGATAGGCTCCAGGATGATAAACTGTATGACAGCCCAGAGCCAAGCAAGTAATTCCAGATGCCTTGGATATCTAGTTTATTAGCTCATGGGGACATGTTAGGAATAGTCAGTTTCCATTAGTGTTCCACTTGTTATTGGCCCAAATGCTTAGGGCATGATGATGCTAATGGTTTTGCATAACAGCTTTATTTACAGGGGAAGTCTTTTCTGAAAGGTGTGTGGCTGGATCTTTCTTTCTGAGGTCATATGTTATGCTGACCAAAAATATCTGTTAAAACTTAGATCAATGTCACGAGCTGTATTTTCATTTTCATGACTCTTAAACTCTCTTTAAAAAAATGCTGCCAGTTGTTATACTAACATTTAGCAAAGTTTAGGTTAGCAGAGTTCCAGCCCTTGGCTGAGAAATAAACAGAGTAATGTTGACGTAACTGACTTCCGGTTACTTTGTGTGGTTTCTTCTGCACGTTTAAAGATCTGTTTACAAAACAAAAGATCTGTTTAACATTTCTGTTTACAAAAGCAAAGAACACATTGGTGTTTATAAAGAGCTGACTATCCTATTGACAGGAAGGCTTTTCCATCATGATTGTGGTGGGATAGCCTTCCTGCTTTCTTGTCTCCTATCCTGTACCCTGCTACTCTTCTCGGACCCTCAGTGAGTGATACTTGCAGGGAATCTAAGTATTGGTCAGTCTCATGAAGTTAGACTCTAGATTGCTTCCCAAAGGAGGATGGAATTAAAGCAACAACAGCAGCAGTAACAACAGCAACAACCACCACCATACCACCATCACCACCACCACTACCACCACCGCCACCACCACCATCACCACCACCGCCACCACTACCATGAAGAGTTCCAGGATATGTTAGGGATACCAAGTAAGAGCTCCAAATTTTCTAATTAGCTTTCAGAAGAAATAAACAAAACAAAACCAAAAAAAAAAAAAAAAAAAAAAAAAAAACTGTAACAATGTATCTAATTTAGCTCAAATTTGAAACAGTAGATTTTTAAAATAAGAATTAATGTTCTTACTTCTAGATATTTGCACATTAGGATTAGGGATATTCCATTCTAATATTCAAGCTCTAGATTCATACAGTATCATTCTCCCTCCCCACCCTGTTTGTTTTTTTTCTCTTCTTTTTCTTTTCTTTTCTTTCTTTCTTTCTGGTTTTTTTTTTTTTTTTTGACTGACACACATACTTATTGGGAAATGCCTTTTTCTCTGGGTTGGATTCTTTTTTTTCTGAAAAATAGCCCTTTTTATAGCTATTCAAAGGAGGTGGACAAGCTAGCTTATTTCATTGAACAATTGCTAGGTCTGTGTGTGTGCAGTGCTTGCTTCATACTCTACTAATTATTGTTTATAATACCCCTCGGTAATTCTTTACATATCTAAAAGAATACCTTTATAGACAAACTAGGTTAGAATGAGTCGTATGACTTTACTGATTGTCATGGTTTGAATGAAAATGGCCACTCTCTCTCTCTGCCCCCTACTTCCGTTCCCTCTCTATCTCTGCCTCTACTCCCTTCTCAACTCCCCTTCTCATGTCCCCAAATAAACTTTATTTTATACTAAAAGAAAAGAAAAGAAAAGAAAATGGCCCCTAGACTCTTAGGGAGTGGGATTATTGGAGGTGAGGCCTTGTTGGAGGAAGAATGGTACAGGAGGCAGGATTTGAGTTTTCAGAACCTCAAGCCAGGGCCAGCATCTCTTTTTCTTCCTGCAGTCTTTAAGTCTGGATATAGAACTCTCAACCACCTCTCCAGAGCCAAGTCTGCCTGCATGCCGACATGCCTCCTGCCATGATGATGATGATGACGATGATGATGTCATCAACAATGATGATGATTTACTAAGCCTCACATGCAGTTAGAACAGAATTTTTGAGGAGCAGTAATTTTACTGGTCTCCACATTTTGAGAGGTATATGGATTTTCTCCTTATTTTTACCAAATAATTGTGTATTATTTGGTAAAAAAAAATTAATTTTGGAAGTTAACAGTCAAGAAAGGAGTACATAAATATCCATATATGTATGCAAATTTTAATGTTATGTGCATGATTAAAAAATATATTCTGAGATTAAAAGTGCATATCACACACAGTTTCAGCATTGTACATGTATAGTATCGCTTCAGTATGTTTTCGTTTATAACATGGAAGCAAATGGTTCAAATACTAAAATGCTTCATAATGATGCATTTTTTTTACTGGATATATAGGAGGGTTGTGAGTGTGGAGAATTATAACCCTGTCTTAGTAAATGGAAATCAGTCATTATCTGTTTCCTTGTTTATGCACCTTACTAAGCATTTATTGGAGGTACCATGCATAATGATGAAAAGAGGTCATAAGACATCAACCAGTCCACTGCCTAAAGTAAGAAACGAAGACAGGGCATGTGGCACGAGGTGTGCTGGACTTTGTAAGCTACGAGGAAAAAGCAGTGGGCTCTAACTCTGAGTGTAGTCTCTAACCCAACCCCAAATTGATGCCAGACATATGTGTCTGAGACATGTCCCTTAGCTATTTCTGAAAGTAGCTTCTTGCTTTAAAATGTGTCCAAATAGAGGCTGGTATGGACCCTTCTAGACCCTTGTGAGGTCATTGTGCCCCTGGCATAAGGGCAGGCAAATTACTTGCCATGCAAGTGTGCAGACTTGAGTTTGAATCTTCAGCCAGGTATGATGGTGCATATCTGAATGCCCAGAGCTCCTAAGTAGAATGAGAGGCAGGAACAGGAAAATCCCTGAGAGCTTGCAGGCCAGCTCTGTGTAGCAAGCAGCAGATTCCCTATCTCAAGCCAAGCAGAAGATGAGAAAAATGACCTAAGATTGTTCTCTGGTCTCCACATGTGTAACTGTGGCATGTGCAACCCACACATGTGCATGCACAAGCACACACACATGTGAAAAGCAAAGAGAAGAGATTAAGACTGTGTTTGAACACACACACACACACACACACACACACGCACACTACAAAGAGAAGAAATTAAGACCATGTTCAGCTCTGATATCTGTGTGATGCCAGACTTATGTAAGGATGACTGAGAAAGAAAGGAACCTTCCAGATGCTGTTTCCATCTACAGTCTGTTAGGAAGTAGGTACGACAGACAAGACTGTGGACTCATAGGCCTAAAGCATAGAGAAAGGAAGAACCATGAAGGGGAAGCCAGGGCTCAGGACGGCTTTGATGGCCCCACAAATAATCTGCTGAATAGACAGGGCATGTGGGTAGCCCTGGCAGCAGGGACATGCCTTGCTCTCCCCCATCCCCCAGCCTTTCACTGCTCTCAGGAAGAGGGGGAGAGTCAGCACCAGCATTGCTCGATCCTGGATTAGGAAATGTCACCCTGCACACCTTCCGAGTCAATGCAGGAGCTGCAAACAGGCCCAGTGTGGCTTGGACGAAGGAGCCAGAGTTTATTTTCCAGCATTCCAAGTTCTCGGGCAATCCATTCCCAGCTCTCAGAAGATAGAAGCAGGATGACCTGAGATTTACTGGGTCCCTCCCCATGGAGGCGATATGAGAGAGACCCAGGAAGTAGAAACGTCAGAGTTCTGAGCTTATGATGGCCTTGTTCCAGGAATGCAAAGCAAAGAGACCAAGGTGCTTGTGTGCGGCTAATGAGCGTCAGCGAATCCCGAGACATCAGCCTACTCTGCCAGCGTCCCTTCTGAGAAAGACAAGGCAGATAGAGGAGAGGCCTTACTGCAGATAGGAACTGTCTTAAAATCGTAGCCTGTTATAACAGCCAGTGTTCCTCTCTCCCCTCTTACCTCCATCTTTCCCTTTCTCTTTCCCTTCTTTATTCCTTTCCTTCCCTTTCTTCTTCCTTTCCTTCATTCTTCCTGCCTATATTTTTCCTCTTCGCACTCTTTAACCTTCTCTGTGTTCTTCTTCATTTGCTTTGAGATAGTTGGATTAGACCCAAGCTGACCTCAAACCTAAATAGTCATGGGTGGCCTTGAACTGCTGATCATCTTGCCCCTACCCTGAACTTCTGGCATTACAGCATTGTCCCCATGTTGGGCTCTAAGTATATACAGTACCAGAATATATCCCTCCAAATAACCTGTTGTCTGTCATGTGGTACATGGGCCTTCCTTCTTCTTGATCTCTGTTTTCCTCTTCCAGGGTCTTTTTTCCTTCCTCAAGATACTAAAGAATAGGGTCACTCTAGATACTCCATCCCAGGGTAGTTTGTTACCTTTCTTTTCTAGTTCTCCTTCTTCTGGATAGTGAGTCCCATATTTCAGATGCCAATAGACTGTAATTTCTTCAACAATGAAACTGCCTTAAAAGAATGCAGAAGCCCTCAGCCAACTGAATTAAAAACTCAGCCATATTTTGTAACATTTCTCTTCGTGTCACTTCAAAATATTAGGGAAAAAATCACTCTTGTCATTCCCTCATTATTAGAATGCACTTTTCTGAATACATATAGCCCAAGGGAACATTAAACTGGAGACCACAGATGTATCTATTCTAGCACCCTAGAATTGTACTTACCATTCCAAACCAGGACAATTTCAAATGATGCTTCACTATTTTCTTTGACACATCTTCACATTAGAAGGGAAGCCAGCCTTCTCTCAGCCCTAACTCTATGATTAAAGGAATAAAAATAACAACCAATATGGCCAAATCCAGCTCATTTCAAGCTAGAGGGGGAAAATGATAAAGTCTATAAGTGAGAAAGTTCTATTGCTGATAAATAGCAGTTCTTAACCTGTAGACTCATTTAGGCAAGTTTTCTATAGAACATGACTGGAAGAGATGGAGGTGGGATTGGATGGAGGGAAGTTTGAAGAACTCAGGATGGGACAGAATGAATATTTTTCCCTCTTGCAGAGTTGTTCAGAAACAGAAGGTGAGAACCCAGAACCTTCCTTTCCCTTATCTCTTGTCTCCTCACTCCATGCTATAAGCATATTGTTTATTCAACAAAGCACATGGGAAAATAACAGACTTGTCTCTCATAGTTTTCTTGGCTTTAACAAAAATCAATTGTTCTCCCGTGTAGAGCTATATTCATTCCTGATTCCATTCACATGTTGCTAAGTTGTTCTGGATACCGGTCTAAGGCTCTTTCCTTTTGTAGGTGTGACTTATTTCTTCCAGCCTGGGGCTGTGAAAAGGGAAATCCTGTGAGCCTCCTGTCTATACATGAACTGCACACTCATTGCTCACACTCCTCTTACAACTTGCTGTTACAGCCAGAATTAAAGATGAACGCAGGTATCAGAATCTCCAGTGAAACATCACATAGAAGCCCATAAGTGTGTGTATTTTATTGCATCAGTTAAAATGGTTCCAAGGAGAGTAATACAATCGACTCACTAATGTGAGTGCAAGAGCCAACCTGCCCTTTGGTTGATGTAGAAACATACAAAGCAGCTCTTGATGACATCTTTTAAACAATTCTGTGATGTTATGTTAAACTAAGGAGGTAGATACAGTTAGAGAATAAACAAGATATGGCCCTATTGACTGCTGCTCTTATGTGGGAAGATCTTCAAGAACATATACCATATTGCTCACTTGGTATTACAAGAGTACGGTTTTAGACCAACCCACTTCAAACCTATTTTTAAAAGCCCCCTGGGCCTGGAGATGTTAAGATGGCTTAGCTGTTAAGAGCACTGACCTCTTCCCAGAGGTCCTGAGTTCAATTCTCAGCAACCACATGGTGGCTCATAACCATCTGTAAAGGGATCTGATGTCCTCTTCTGGTGTGTCTGATTAACAGCTACAGTGTACTCATATGAATAAAATAAACAAATCTTTTAAAACAAAGAATGCTTCTGTGTTCACCCATGGTTCTCGTAATTAAATTTTCTCCTGAAGTAGAGCAAAATCACAATTATTTTGCTTCTACTTCCCCTATCATCTGGTTTGGAGGATGACATTTCTACCTCATTCAACAGCAAACACCAGTTCCACCAGATCCCTACGGTTGGGTTCTTGAGTCACATCAGTATTTTCTATGTAAATAACCAGAAAATGCTAAGGAGCCAGATCAAATATTCCATAGTTTACTGTCTTGTTCTGTCTGTTTCCGATGGCTACTTTGTTTTCAGTCAGGCAGCCTCGGGACTGGAGATGATGCTGAGTTTGCACTGAGTTGGAAAAGCAACTGGCTGTGATAAAGACTTTATATCCTTCCTCCTGCAGCTGGAAGTCATGCCATATCTGTAACTCCAAAGAGTTGCAGAAATACAACACAGCTGAGTGCTTAATAAGAGACTTGTGTCCCCAGATTATTTGACTTAGTAACTGCATTGGATTTTATTACCCTCAAAGTACTCCAAAAGTCCACCAACAAGAGGAAAATACAGTGACTGAGGCATCTGTTGCTTTATGACTAGCAACCTTAAACATACAGGAATGTAAATGTTAAAATGAAGAAATTCCCATATATGGCAGACCCAGAAATAGTCCCACTATTTTGAAAAATGAAGTTCAGAGTATCTACTGAGGGAATTTAATAAAACTTTTCGTCTTCAATATAAGAAAGGCCACAAATCAATGCAATTTAAATAGCTCTGCTCTCTTGAACACCTGCTTATCTGTCTTGAGAAAATTCTGCAGTGTTTTAACCATCATTTTACGACATTAAAAAGTAATGCTCGCTAACGTACTTCTTGAAAAGGCTATTAAAGTTAAGGGTCTGTCAGCCATTCTATTAGAAACCTGATTTCCAGGAGTTTAATATAAACCAGACATCACATGTAATAAACCTTACTGCAGGAATCTGAAGTTGGGCCCATCATTTCTCTATTTAAAGTCCATTTTTTCCCTACCAAGACTGTCTTTAGCCTTGGAAAATATCTTTTGGATAAGTTGTAATTTTAAAAATTTACCAAATGCTCTCTTTTCCCTTCCCGTGATATTTTACCTCTGATTTAAGATAAAAGGCCTAAGGAAGAAAGCCTTGCCTAAAATAGCTTTTGATTGAGTTAATCCATGTATTAGGAAAAGAGCTCTCAACAGACTGTCTTGCTTCTTTTCCTGTATGGAAACTTGTAGTTTCTGTATGGTAACTTGCTTTTCTGTTTTTGCTGTAACAATGATCACAGATGTAGTGGGTTAGAGTATTCATTCTTTTGTCATATGGTCCTGTAACTTAGACATCCAAAGTCAGCATCACTGGACTAAATAAAGCCCTCAAGTCAGCAAGGCTGCCCCACTCTGCCTGTTGTGAAAGGAGCCAGTTCCTAGCTTTTGTTCGTTTTAACGTGGATTCTCTCCTCTGGGTCATGTCCATCACTACAGTCTATGTTTTTACCAGAGGACAGCAAAAGCTAGACTCGTGGTGGTCAACCTGTGGGTTCTGACCCCTTTGGCAAATGTCTGTCTCCAAGAATATTATGTCTCCAAGAGATTATTATTCCTAAAAGTAGCAAAATTACAGTTATGAACTAGCCACAAAAATAACTTATGGTTGGGGTCACCACAACATGAGGAACTGTACTCAAGGGTTGAAGCATTAAGAAGGCTGAAAAGGCTGAAAACCACCGGGATAGAGTAATGAGCCCTGTTTAAGCATCTGTCTGAAAGACACTTAACCATCTAGGATGTAAATCTCAGGAGGTCCTAAATGTTGGCACTTATATAGGATGAGACAAACGTTCAGAAATGAGGATTTTGAGGTTCTGTGGTTCTATAATGGCCCCAACCTTAACATTGACTTTGCTTTTTTCATACAATTGAGTTAACCAGGAGGATTCCTTTGAGGAGGCATCTGTAAGTTAAACATGTTTTAAAGTTAAGTTTAATGGCCATCTGAGTTTCAAAAAATTGAGTCACATGAAAAATGATGAACCCCCAAAACTGAGGAGAAAGGAGTGTGCTTTAGAGAGATGTAACAAGCAAGCAGCAATTCATGCTCACTCAGGTTTCATGCTGGAGAATGGCTGAGAGAGAATGCTCAGGAATATCCCTCTGGGTATCACAGTGGTCCTCTGTGCCAGTGCTCCTCCACCACAGTGCTCCTCCACCACAGTGCTCCTCCATCACAGTGCTCTTCCATCATAGTACTCCTCCATCACAGTGCTCTTCCATCATAGTACTCCTTCACCACAGTGCTCCTCCACCACAGTGCTCCTCCACCACAGTACTCCTCCACCACAGTGCTCCTCCATCACAGTGCTCCTCCACCACAGTGCTCCTCCACCACAGTGCTCCTCCACCACAGTGCTCCTCCACCACAGTGCTCCTCCACCACAGTGCTCTTCCATCATAGTACTCCTTCACCACAGTGCTCCTCCACCACAGTGCTCCTCCACCACAGTACTCCTCCACCACAGTGCTCCTCCACCACAGTGCTCCTCCACCACAGTGCTCCTCCACCACAGTGCTCCTCCACCACAGTGCTCTTCCATCATAGTACTCCTTCACCACAGTGCTCCTCCACCACAGTGCTCCTCCACCACAGTACTCCTCCACCACAGTGCTCCTCCATCACAGTGCTCCTCCATCACAGTGCTCCTTCACCACAGTGCTCCTCCACCACAGTGCTCCTTCACCACAGTGCTCCTCCATCACAGTGCTCCTCCATCACAGTGCTCCTCCATCACAGTGCTCCTTCACCACAGTGCTCCTCCACCACAGTGCTCCTCCATCACAGTGCTCCTCCATCACAGTGCTCCTTCACCACAGTGCTCCTTCACCACAGTGCTCCTTCACCACAGTGCTCCTCCATCACAGTGGTCCTCCATCACAGTGCTCCTCCATCACAGTGCTCCTTCACCACAGTGCTCCTCCACCACAGTGCTCCTCCATCACAGTGCTCCTCCATCACAGTGCTCCTCCATCACAGTGTTCCTTTACCACAGTGTCCCTACATCCCAGTGCTCCTCCACCACAGTACTCCTCCACACAGTGCTCCTCCGTCACAGTGCTCCTCCATCACAGTGCTCCTCCATCACAGTGCTCCTTTACCACAGTGTCCCTACATCCCAGTGCTCCTCCACCACAGTACTCTTCCACACAGTGCTCCTCCGTCACAGTGTCCCTACATCACAGTGCTCCTCCACCACAGTGCTCCTCCATCACAGTGCTCCTCAACCACAGTGCTCCTCCACCACAGTGCTCCTCCATCACAGTGCTCCTCCATCACAGTGCTCCTCCATCACAGTGCTCCTTTACCACAGTGTCCCTACATCGCAGTGCTCCTCCACCACAGTACTCCTCCACACAGTGCTCCTCCATCACAGTGCTCCTCCATCACAGTGCTCCTCAACCACAGTGCTCCTCCATCACAGTGCTCCTCCATCACAGTGCTCCTCCATCACAGTGCTCCTCCATCACAGTGCTCCTTTACCACAGTGTCCCTACATCCCAGTGCTCCTCCACCACAGTACTCCTCCACACAGTGCTCCTCCGTCACAGTGCTCCTCCACCACAGTGCTCCTCCATCACAGTGCTCCTCCACCACAGTACTCCTCCATCACAGTACTCCTCCACCACAGTGTCCCTACATCACAGCGGTCCTCCACCACAGTCCTCCTCAGTCCCAGTGTCCCTTCATCCCAGTGCTCCTCCATCACAGTGTCCCTGAATCATAGTGCTCTTGCACCACAGTGCCACTCCTTCGACGTCACCCTCCACCACAGATGTGCATATTAGTGGCCGTTCTGCCCAGTGCTCTGATCACCCATAGTGTCTGATGTCTGGGACACACTCATGACCTTCTAGGCTCCAGATGCTTACAGTCAGCACATCTCTCTGGCTGTGGCACCTTTAGCATACACTCACCGGCTCAGGTCCGCTCCGTTCCTCATCTGCTGCTGCCCACGGGAGTTGTCCCGTGGTCCCCAGGACTCCAGTTGCTGGTGTCTCCACTGAATTGAAGCTGTATTCTCAACCAGTGTCCTTCTGGCTTCTCTCTGGGGACTGCTGCCAGGCCTCAGCCTCTCCCCACATTGTTTTTCATTTTCAGTTACTATGCTGCCCAAAGCAGTGCCCAGTGGAAGGCTTTCCCACATTACCGGGTTCTGCCTCTAGCTTGAGATGCAGCCTCAGCCCCCTTTGGACCACAGCCAGTATGAGCTGACCTACAAAATACCTCCCAGAAGATGTTTCCTCAATTATGCTGGTCACTTATTGATCCACCACAGCTGATTTTTTTTTTTAAGCCCCAGCTAATCAGCATCGATTACCTCAGGAAAGGTTTAACTTTAGTGTTCTGGCTTCCTGCTAATCGGGTTTCACTCTTTCGCCCCAGCTCACCAGAAATCACAGCTTCTTGATAAAAAATATCACATGAACAGCCCCAGTGTGTGTGTGGGGGGTGTCTTTGCTCCTCTCTGGAACTTCTGAAGCCAGGACTCCACTGTCTACACCTCTGTGAATATTTCTGTCTTCCAATATCCCCCCAGCTCACTAAGCTCTGAGCACTCAATGGTTTCCCCAGCTCACTGCTGCAATTTCAAAATCCTGGGGCAAAGCAGCAGGGGGCCATCACAGTAAGGCCCACTCTTGTGTTAGCGGTGTCTGTCCTGGCTAGGCTTCTTCGCTGATGTAGAAAATAAGGACCGAGACCAACTTAGGGGCGAAAACAGTTTATTCTATACCGTTTTGTAAGAACTCTCATGGGCTGACTTCTCTCTCAATATGGCTACAATATGGAACATGCCATACATAAATCAGCAAAGAAAATGCACTTGGGCAAAGGCCAGGGCACAGTTGGCACAAGCTTCCTAGTGTCCCATCTCCCCTCCTACCCAACAGAGTCACACAGAGCACAAGGCTGATTCTCAGGAGAGCTCTGACCACAGCACAGAAGGCTGAGCATCCGCAGGAGCTCACCGAGACTGTTGTTGGAACATGGACTGGGTCAGTCAGAGAGACAGAGGCATCTAATGCCCGCGGGACTGACTCCAATTAGTTATCGGCTATCCTCTTGTGGTCACATTGATTCACATGGACTAGTGCTCGCACACACAGAACCCATGGTTTTGCATTAAGTGTTTCAGCAAATGGATGGAGCATGGCCAGAAGCCTTAGGCATACTGAAAACAGCACAGGCAGGGTGCCCAAGGCTTCAGAGGCCGTTTCTCTGACCAGTTACTTGTATATTTAACAGTCCTCTTTGGTGCAGACATCTGAACTGAGGTGACAACGCAGTGACGTTTATACCAGGGAACCTTCTAATGGGGTCAGCAAAGAGACAGGAAAGCAATAGTTGATGTTTGGTTTTGTTTTCTTCAAACAGCCAAAATGAGTTTGGTCTTGACAGTGAAGTCGGGAGGAAAGATTTTGTTGTAATGTGAGCGCAGGACTGTTGACTAGCGGGGCTCTTGCTGTGGCCACTCTTAGCTGATGAACAAATGAAATGTCTCCACGTGGCCATAAACGTACAGCATCTTCTCTAATTTCTGTTAGACCAGTGAGTCCCAGCCCCGACTTAATGCTAGAATCGCTTAATGTATGTTTCTCGAGTCCCAGAAGTCATCTTCAGAGATACTGGCTCACCAACCTAGGATAAAGAACTAATATTTGAAAGAGTTTTGGGAGTGATGTTTTAATGCACAGAAGCTAAAATCCATGACATTTATCCAGAGAGAACAGACTTGGAGAAACACTAACTTTTCAGCTTATAAACTGTAACCACAATACTTTTCTTTCTGTGCATACACAGTTAGCTCTCTCGCCTCCTTTGCCAGGACATTCCTGGGCTGGCTGTTAGACTTAACTTTGAAGACTGACCCTTATATTCTGCTCGTGGGTAGACACTTCTTTTTTCCCACTGGGGTTGAGTGATGCCCAGGCATTATTCATCCTAATGTGCAGCCAAAATTGAGACGCACGGCCTAAAAAATTCATATTCCAGTGGTTCCAATATTCGGTTCCATTAAAAAATTAGGTTACCATGGTTAGGAATCTCAGGGAATAAATGCCACATCAGATACCCGTGGTCTCTGTACAGGTGACAATTGATCTGAAATGCATAGATAAGAAATCAGAAAGCCTGGGAGAAGGACGTACCCTGCAGAAAACATGTCGGGACAATGAAGGTGAGAGAGTAGTGTGTTTGATGGGCAGAAAGGGCAACATTGCTGCGTGGTCATGGGTTGTTAGAAACCACCCTGTACAGGATAGGTAAGACTAACCCTGGAAGGGAAGAGGAAGTGGGAGAACATTCCCGAGAAAGTTCTGTAGGCATGGTCTCTGTAAGGTCCATTTTCCCTTGCATCAAAGGGACTCTAGAAAGATGGTACTGTATATAGCTCACTTCAGTCAGAGAGCCAGCGGCGTCTTCCTGCCTCTTTCATATGTGTGAGAAGATTGCATGCCTCCTCTAAGTCAGGCTCACACCTCTCTAGTACTCATTGGCAGCATGAGAAGTTGCTTTCCCAGCATTACCTGGCCTGTTTGTCCTTGAAAAAAACAAGCAATTGCAATTAAATCATCCTTTCCACGATCGCCTTGTCTTTTCTTGGCCAATTTTGCTTCCTTGATGACCGATCTTCTTCAACTGGAACATTCTCTAAGTTTCTCAGTTCCTCCTACACTGCACAGCCACGTGGGCCACCAGAACACTCTTCCTGGTTATCTGCAGATCACTAACCCAGAGTCTCTCTTCTGCCCGCCCCCCATTGAACTTACGGCTACTTTAATAATAGTCTCCAGACAATTTGATTTCTGTAGCTCATATCAAATTGCACACATTGATGGTTATCAGGGGAGCATGATTTCTCCATTGGCTTCTCTTAGCTCTCGGCTTAATTGAATCAGCTAACAGATACCTGCTGAACTTTTTCTATGTGGAGACACTGTTGGCAGTTCATCGCATTTATGTTTATCATAAGAGATTTTGACTCTCTAGCACAGTTGTTTTCAGCATTATTTCTTTCTCGTCCTGCAGCTTTCAGATTTTGTTATTTGAATCCAGAGTGTGAAGTTGCCTAAGTTTGGTTTCAGAAGAATGAATACATTCATCCTGGCCACATGCCAAAGTCTGAACTTTGTGTTTTAAAACATAATTGCAGCCATCTGAGACAATGTCTTATGTGATTCGGTGGCTCATTTAAAATCTATCTCAGTTTCTGCATTTCAATAATTTATACTCTTAAACTTCTGATAATCCCATCTGAGTAGCTATCATGTGCATAATTTTTCTTTTTGGGAGGTGTGGGGAGGGGCGGGGGGGGGAGTCAGAAAATAAAGACTTCCCAGAGCTCAAGGGAGACAGAAAAGCAAACATTTCATAGAGAAGTCATTTACTCAGTTCCGTCCCTTGTCCCTCATGACTCCTTCGCCTCCCCCCCCCCCCAACTTGCACGATGATTTATTGACAGAAAAACAAGGAGTCAAAGAAACAATGGAGCCGGATCTGTGTGGCCACAGCACTGTCCACAGTGATATCATGCAATCTGGAGGAGACGTGTGTGGAATAGTCTTACATGTTTATCAGCCATGTGAATTGCAATGTCTCGGTTTGGTAAAGGAAATAAGCAGATTAAACTTCACTGCCTCTAAAAAGGGCCCTTGGATGGAAAGCCCCCTGCTCTTAACTTGAAAGTGGCTTGTTTGGGTGGGTAATTCAATTCCTTTGGCTTATGTTATTATTATAGGATTGGGTTTAGTGTGTAAGCCTCAAGCCTTATGGATGTGATTGTACCATTATGTCATGACTTTCGAGTTGTTTGAAGTTAACTGCTTATTTTATTAGAAAAAAAATGTCTGGACTTTTGGGAGAGAGCCAGCATGTCTCAGATTTCGTGTATTGTGAATAATGGATGCCTTTCTCCCCTGTAAATACACCCAGCATAGATTCTTTTTTTATTGATAGTCACCAAATTTGCAAGCCAGAGAGCCCTAGATTCAGCACAGATGTCTGGTTCTGGTCCTTTTCCATTATCATGGGAGTCTTCCTAGTGATCAGTCCGGGAACCCTGAGATTTTAATACCTCAGCCCCAAAGGTTGCAGCTTAAAGTCTCACAGCTACTGTGTCTGGCACTTCCATAGTCCCGTGGGCTTTCCCTTCTCCTCCCCGGGGATCTGGCACTGAAATAGTTTCCATACCATGCGAGACAGGCAAACACATTACTCAGGATCAAAACAACCTGCTTTCTTTTATTCCGGGATCTTTCTGTAAATCACTAACATCTGTCAGCCACACGAACCCCGCCGGCTTTGTAAAAAGTATTTCCGTGAAGGCTCTAACAGCCTCTGCATCTCACTGATCTGACATAATTTAACCTGGGCGCAGTTCTGCATCTATTTACCTTGAAGTTTCAATACGTTGTTTACAGGCTATTTTTGGAGCCACCATGTGGGAAGGAGGGTGGAATTTCCCATGTGTAGTACATTTCTCAGGAAGACCATGTGTTTTTAGTGAAGCTTCAAACAAAGCCGTGTAATGGATGCGAATGTGAGGAATCTCTCTTTCCCTCTCTTTTCCTTTCTAGTCACCCTTGCACTCTGAGCCAGGCAGGCAGCTGCGGTTTTTTTTTTTTTTTTTTTTTTTTTTTTTTTTTGCCACACACTGGAAGAGAGGAGAGGCTGAAAACCATTGTGCTCTGTGGCTGCCTGTCACAATGGTAAAGGGCTAACCCGCACACCTGTTGGCTCTTGGCAATCAGGGATGGTAAAATGACTAAGATTGTTTTTCCAGCTTCCTCTTCCTTGATGAACATATCACCTGCTACAACTCTTTCTCCTTTGCTTCCACAAAGGCTTAAATTTCCCCCCTAAAGGTATCAAGGGAATTAAACAGTTTTTACTGCTGGTGCTAATAAAATGGCTTCCTTTAGGGAAGGTAAGTTTTCTTGCAGGACGTGATTCATTCATTGCTGCCCCCCCCCCCCCCATTTCTCCACACCGGTCCCCCTTCAGCCTCCAGGCAACTGACACCAAGTCCCTCTTTTTCTAATCCCTGCTTTGCATCTGTAAGCGGTTTCCTTCTGCAGCCTCTCTGGTTTCCAAGAGGCAATCCAAAAGCCCCTTCAGCTAATGGCTCATTTAGCGATCAATTTGTCAAATAATGTTCACAGATGTTTTTCTGATGGAGCGGCACGCAGGGCAGGTAATGACTGAGTGAGTGATCACTTTTGCTAGGTGATAGGATCAGGGCCCTGCCTCGCCACATGGCTCACAGGCTGAGGTTGCTGGTCAACCCTGAGAAAGGACAAATTTCTTTTTTTCTTTTTATTTTTCAAACATTAAAAGAGCCCAGCAATTGGATTTCAGTTGAGACCCGGGCTGGCAGGTTAATCATTTCCACACTGGAAGAGCCACACGGGTATGATGTGGAGGTGAGGTTTAAAGCAGTTTGACTGGCTTTCCTAGTTTGGGAGCTTTGATCAGAACTCTGGGGTTGGGTACGGAAAAAGCACACATAAATACTCTACATGCAATAACATCGGAGTTGCTTCAAACAGTCATGATACCTGTTGACATTTTTTAGCTTCAAACACACTTCAGAATCAGTCCAAAGTGACGTGGGATTTACAAAAAAAGGAAAAAAAAAAAAAAAAAAACAGGGAGAGCTTTGTAGCTATTAATCTGGAATGATCTGTCAAAGGTCTAGAAGAATGGAAACCAGCTGAACTCTGCTGAAGCCAGGCCGGGACTGTGAGCCAAGATTCCCACAGCAGAACTAGCTATGTTTTCTTTCATGGCCTTGAATTGTTTCCATCAGTTTTCAAAGCGTTTATAAAACCTACAATCAAGTTAGTTTCTGGGGCATTGTGGTTTGAACAGTGTTTAATAGGGTGTGACAAAACCACATACTTTTTCCACGTCCTCTTACACTGCAGGCAGATGTAAGCGGCCCTGGGCAGCACCAAGTACTGTGAACAGCACCGAACCGGACAGAAGCTTTGGAACCATGAGGAAGGGAAGAGCCACAGGCAGCTGGACTGTTCTGAGTATGAGAAGAATTTGAAATGCACTACTTACCACATTCTGTATCCTTTACTTTCAACCCAGTTCGGAATGAGCCAGAGATAAACAAATCTAATTATTTCATATGCAAAAAAGAAAAAAAGAAAAGAAAAGAAGACAATCTCGTCTCAGAACAGAAAAGGACGGACTTGAATACAGATGGACAGAAGACATTTAATGAAAATATTAATAAGCAGAGATGGGCTGGCGATCCGCAGCTGCGAGTGTTGTAGAGATTTCTGTTCCCTTTTGATGAGCAGACATTGAATGGCTCCTCCAACTTGATTGCCCCCTCCCCCCCCTTTTTTTCCTCTTCAAATGAGCAGGCTCATTTATTTTAATGAGAGTTTTTGACTAAGGAGAGAATGCAACTCAGCTCTGCAACTGCTCTTAATCCATTTAGCCACTGTCTGAATTTTCTCTTTTGTGGGGATGCTGTCTTCTGAGGCTGTATTGGATGGCTAAGGAACAGGTTTGACCAGTGCTTGTTAAAAATGCTAAATTTGCATACTGTGGACATTTTATCGATTGGCATGCTTGAGATGGGGTTATTTTAGGCGGCTTACAGGGAAACAGACAGCTCAGCTCTAATAGATTATGTGCTAGAAAAGGTGACCCAGGGATGATGGAGATGTTGGTGAGTTGGGCCAGAGCAGGAGTAGTGAACTCTTGACCTATGTTTTGTCAGAAAGTGTAGTAAAAAATAGTCAGGGCAGTGTCTCTATAGCCTGACCTCTGTGTGCAGGATGCCAGGAGGCTGTAATTCTTTATTAGCTTAGATGTTGACATTTTCACTTGGAAATTTGACAAAGATGTGTGAATAACTTCTCACAAGCAAATTAATATTGCCATTAAGTACTACATTAGCACTTTAAGGATATTGAATTCATTTCTCAAAACAGACCTATACATTCACTTCGGCTGTTCTTATAATTGAAGTATCTGAAGGGTGGAGAGACAAACAAACAAACAAACAAACAAACAAACAAACTGCCTAATGCAACCAGTGAATGAAGCTTAAATCTCTGAAATTCGTGTTGCTATAGTCTTAGTTAAAAATATCTTGTTAGATGGAAGAAAGAATCTCACCAGTCCTATCCATAGACAAAGAACTACAGGTAACTAAGGAATGCAGAGTGGGAGAAAGCCTTTCCAAGTGATGAGCCTGCAACACCAAGTGCTGAGTCCTGAAAGTATGCATATACCATTATATGGACAGAGGAGAGTGGTATGTATGTATTTAAGTGTGACTATGCATGAATGTGTGTGTATGTGTGGTGTGTTTATAACAATAACAATTAAAGAAAAAGGCACCATGGTTTCTAGAGGGAGAAATGAGAGATACATAGGAGGGGTGGGGGAGAAAAAGGAAAGGGAGAAATGATATGATTACATTTTAATTAAAAAAGAAAATAAATAGAATAAATCCTTTTTAAAGTACCTTGTTAGAAAGCCAAGTAGGACAAGAATTTCAAAGAAAATAAATTCTTCACATCCACACTCATTTTATTAGACATATTTTAGACATTTTAATGTGTAGACATGTACCAACACCATGACCGAGATTCCCATTAGTGGGATTATAATTATGACTTATAACTCACTTTTTCAAAAATACTATGTTATGCATATATTTTCTATGAGTCTACTATAATTCTGGAGAGAACTGTGTAACATTACAAAGTATACATTAACCAAATCTATCAAATTGGTCTCTATCATAGACACATAAGTTGTTTCTAGGTTTTATCTATTTTCATCATTATTTTTAAAGATTTTTTTATTTTATATATGTGAATGCTTTGTCTGAATGTGTGTATATACAGTGAACATTGCCTGGTGCCTGTGAAGACCAGAAAAAGGCACCATATCTGTTAGAAATGGAGTCACTGATGGTTGTGAGCCACCTGTCCGTTCTGGGAACAGAACCCTGGTCCTCTGGAACAGCAGTGAGAGCTTTGAACTGCTCAGCCAGCTCTCCAGGTTGTTTCCAGAGTTTAATAAGATGAATAATGCTTCAATCAAAATCTCTGTGCATACTCGCCCTTTTTGTCACTTACATTATAATCTCTCTGTTTTTAGTTTCTGTGGCAGAATTGAAGATTACATATATTTATTTAAATGTTTAGGTAGAATATAATATACAAAAACCAAAAGGCAGAGACTTTAGAATCAATTAGAATGGATTTAAATTTTGATTTCTCTACATTGCAACTGTTAAATTAGTTTTGGACTCTTTTTCTTTTTTATAAGGCAGAATCTCTTTATGTATCCTTGAACTCTCAATGTTACCACCTCAGAATCCAAGTGCTGGGATTATTGATGCACGTGAATTTCTAAACCTTTATAAAGAGGAAACTTGAGGGTTCTTTGGAAAGTCAGTTTGATGATGTTTTGCTGGGGCAAACACATGAAGGAACATTTCGTTAAAGTGGACACAGGTGTGGAAGGCTAAGGCGGACTTGTGAAAGGACATTTTGCTGAAGTTGACACAGGAGAGACGATGTTTTGCTAAAGCAGGCATGTAAAAGGATGTGTGATGAAGGATTCTTTGCTAACAACACACATGCACTGGTTTGCCTTACGTTAAGCAGTGGAACTGCATTTGCCTGGACTCCATAGAAAGAGACACACCAAAAACCGTCTGGTGATGTGCTGCAGTTTCTTACCGCTTTCTTGGCCTTGGGCTGTTGATTGGATGCACATACTGAGGCAGGACCTGTGCTGAGGCACATGGAGGAGACATGATGTTTGGAGGGTATACATAGGACTCAGTGGAGTGATGGGGACAGAGCTTGGCTTGCTGGAACTGCCAGCTGTGCAACATTTGTTGGTCTTGTGTCTTTGCTGATGTTTGCTGAGAGGCATAACTAAGAACTTCTCCTGGTGTCCCTTCTGGTCCCTCCTGATGACCTGAGCCAAGACTGAGAC
Organism: Micromys minutus; assembly: GCF_963924665.1. NCBI lineage: Eukaryota > Metazoa > Chordata > Mammalia > Rodentia > Muridae > Micromys > Micromys minutus. The sequence goes on from NC_137977.1 coordinate 40,085,481, forward strand.
CTGAGACCTGGCCATATCTGCTAGGTTGTGTCACCACCGTTGCTAACCTGACTACTGAACTGGACTGCTGGTGTATCCGTGAAGTGTATAAGAGTTGATGGAGCTGCGGCCACCTGCTGACCTGTGAACTGAACTGCGATTTCCAAACAACACAGACGGCAGTTGCTCCAAGGAACCTTCCTAAACAGGTCCACTACCCCCGTATCCTTTCTTTTTCACTACCTCTGGTGGGTGGTGGGCTGAAAGGGAGGTTAAAGTGTTTAAGAATCATCATTAAAAGTAAGGTTTAAAAAACTTAAGAGTTACACCTTTAGCTCAGCTTTCTCTTTATAATATGATGATTAGAAAACCAATATTATGGGGGCTGGAGGGATGGATCAGTGGTGAAAACTGCTTCCTGCTCTTGCAGAGGACTGGGGTTCAGTTCCTGTCATCCATGCAAGGTAGCTAACAACTGATCCATAACTCCAATTCTAGAAGACCTGGTAGTGTTTGACCTCTGAAGGCACCTGCACACATGTGTTACAAATAAACCCATGCAGGGACACAATACATATTTAAAAAAAATCTTTAAAAGAAAACCAATGAATATTTAAAGTTTTTCTTAGTCATTAAAATTGGTGTATTAATAATTTAGTAAGAATATGATTCTTGTTGTTTGGTTTATTTTCTTTTAGACTTTCAGGGGATTTTTATTGGGGTAAAAAGCCAATCATTGCAAATAGGTTTTTTTTTTTTTATATATATATTTTCTCCACTTTATTTATTTATTTAAACAGGCCATTTGTGATGCTGACATTTTTGTGTAAACAAGTTGGCTGATTGCAGGGGTCCTGCTTTTATTTCTTCTTCAGAGAGGACTTTCCACACTCCTTAATAAATCTCCCATTTTCTTCACTGAGAGAGCGCAGAGGAAGGTGCTGACTCTTCACCATGAAATGTGATATTAGGTTCAAGACTTAAGACAATCACCAGGTGTGGACCAGACCTTCAGTTTCTGATTACTGAGAATTTTGTCATGACTGGTGGTTGAATCTTGTCATTTTTAAATTTTCAACATCTGTTCAGGAAATGATGTACACTTCATGTTTTTATTCTTTTAATATAATGCATCATAGAGTTTGATTTTTAAAGGGGTATCATTGTATGTCTCAAATCGTTCTGTACTAAACCATGCTATATAAGTGTGTGTGTGTGTTTGTGAGTGTGTGTGTGTGTGTGTGTGTGTGTAATCATGGACCCAAGTTACTAATATTAATGATTTTGTATCTATGATTATGAGATACTTTAGAAAAATGAATTGCAGGGAAATGAACTATAAACAAAAGTATATGGTTCAAATCACAATCAGTAAATATATCCTTACCTTTATTTTCTGAAAGATTATATGGAAGATTGACATTCATCTTCCCTTAAACAGTTTATAAAAAATGACTAATAAAATTGCATTTGTGAGTTTTTATTCCAAGAATGTTTCTAATTACCTAGATTGGGTCTTTTTGTTTTTTAATACTGAATTCAGTTCTAATCACAAGTAAGCAAGGAACAGCCCTTTGTGTTGGCAAACCTGGGTGCTTGAGCAGCAGGAGCTTGTGGGATGAACTAAGTCATCCAAAACCCTAAAGCTCAACATTCTGAGAACCAGAGATTTTGGTTCCAGTCTTTAGGGGCCAGAATCTTAGGAATGTGGGTGCAATGAGGCTTATTGCTGAGGACACTAGTGTAGTGCTCAGTGCCTAGTGCAGTTCAGGTGTTTGTGATGAAGAGAGTTCCTGCTGCGGTCACAGTAACTAGGCCTTGGGTATTGGGCCATGGTTCCTAACAGCTCTTGGGCAAAGGGACTTGCTTCCTGGCACTTTCCCAGGGCCTGCATTTTCTCATCTGATCTCTTAGTCTTCCACTTTCTTGACATGTCGCTTGCCATCTCTTCAGCCTTGTTTCCATCACCGCTGTCTCTCAACCGTCTTCGCTTCCTGCTCTTTCTGTCCTTCCTTGCTCTGGGGACTCATGGGACACCTCTTTGCTGTTGCTGCCGCCATCTCTGATTCTGCTACTGCTGCTGATTTTTGTCTCTGCTCCAGGATCTTCTAGGTTATGAGCTCAGCCCACTCTACCTATGGGGGGAAAATCACAATTAGGCAACAAACGTATTAGGAAACTTCATTAGGGGTATTGTCACTATGCTGGGGGAAGAACAAGAAGGCATCTCTCAACTGGCGCAAAAATAGGCTTGGTTATATAGCCAGAAGAAATGAAATATGTACTGTGTGAAGATGGCGTCTCTGTTCTTCCTTGCCTGCCTAAAGCACCTCCTATTTAGTTAAAATTAAAAGCCCAGGGCCTATAGCAAGGGGTAGAATACTAGGCAGGGCATCTGACAGGTAGAGAGAAACTGTGGGATAGAATCAGATGTAGGAATAGTTGCCACCGAGGAGATGTAACCAGCCATGTGGTAACTAGAACTTAGATTAGTATAAATGGGATAACTGAGTTATGAGATTTTGGAAACAAACCTAGCACAAGGCCTAGGAATCCCATTGTCATTCTTAGGGAACTGGAGTGTGGGTGGAAAAGACCTTGGTTACAGATGTGCATGGACCTGTTATGTAAATGAAGAGTTGTATATTCACCAATAACAACATAGGGTTGGTTTCTACCAATCACAAGCCTTACATAGGGCTGTTGCCAGGTAACTGTGGGGTGGAGCCTAGATGAAATGCCAACACTAGTCCTAGGCCTTGGCCTTGTAAAATCACAGACTTTCTGCTGAGTTATTAACAGAAGGTCTCCTCTTGTTGCTTGAGTGACACTTATCTGTGGGGTGAGCAGAGTCATCTATAAATTACCCAGGCACAAGTGGTCCGAAGTGGTCATGACTAGACCAAGGAATTCTGGAGCAGGACTTGGAGCTTTAGGTGTTAGCATTTGGCTAGAGTGATGTCTCCCTTAAAGAACTAGTGGAGAATGTAAGATAGCTAGGCTACGTGGACACTATCTGGTTGTCAAGAGTCTTCTTGGTCAGTGGGTCTCTGCTTGTTTCAATAAAGGTCTTGAAGGGAGAAAGAGACTTTCCTTTAAAGACTCAGATAAAAGCTTCATCAAGAGAAATAGCTTAAAATAGAAGAGTTAAGATTGCTGCAAACCAGAAAATGAGGTGGCGAGGTCTGAGAGGAGGCCTGGAGCACAGGAAAGAGCCTTCAGAGATACCCCCTTTTCCTTCAGAGAAGACTGGCAGGAAATCTTGTGCCACATACCATGGTTTGGCCCAGCTTCTAACCAGGAGTCATGTAGTGGTAAGAAAGACCAGTAATTTATCTTGCAGCTGTAAGGTGAAAGGGGTTGGCTGCTCTAATCTTCCCAAGGAGATTTGATCTGTGTGTTCTAATCTGCACACGCAGTGGTCTGTCAGCAGCCTGGGTTGTGGTTTGGGGTCAAACCTCAAAAGTGATCTAATGGGCTATGTATCAAGAACTTAACATAATATTAACATTCCAGGAGGGCAGAATTCTACCAACCTGGATTAGAAGGATTTTCCTTAAATAAAGCTACACATATTTTCAACTTCTATGTCAGTTTTGGAACTTATGTTTTTCTTTTTAAACAAGGAATTAATACATTTACATGGCTTATAATATTCTTTTAATATTCTCTCCCCTCCCTCCCCCCACCCTCTTTCTCTCCATTCCTTAGGTTGAGATGACAACCAATTTTATAAATGATTCCAAGAAATCAGATTTTGGTTTTCCTTCTTTTACCTACATTTGGTCTTCATCAAAAGCCTGGGAATTGCTCCCTGTCCAGGTGCTATCTGCTTTAGAAAACCGATGGTAATAAACAAGATCTCACTGATTTCTGGTCTCTTTATTAGTTTTTGTTCTACTTGCAATATATTGAGTTTTCTTTCCTCCTCTCTGTCTTTTCAAGGTGGGTCATAATTTTACAGTTTTCTTCTTTTGAAATCTATGACTTCTCTTCCAACCATTGTGTCAGATGTATGCTACAAACTGATACACACTTTCATTGTTATTCAACGGAATCTTATTCATTGTTAGTCAGTTTCTTTTGATTTCTTGATTGGTTCTTATTTAGATGTTTGTTGTACCAAAAAAAAAAAAAAAATAGTAGATATTGCATTTGTCAGATGCTGTTAGATGAAGACAGACAGTTTGGGTGTACCTCTAAAAGTCTCCACAAGTAAGAAAGCTAAAGAACGAAAGGTCCAAAGAATGGAAAGTTCCTGCCTATTTTAAGGCAAGTTGCTAGGGAGAGGTCTTGTGTTCTTTGCTCTATGACCAGAGGCAAAGTCAGCTGGCTGTCCTTGAGCTACCCCACCGTAAGGGTGAAATGGTCCATGATTGTGACATGTCCAAAGGTGTAGGGAAGGAGTTTCTTCTATAAGCAATTGAAACTTTGATTGAAAATGCCCCCCCACACAGTTGGAAGAAACTTTATGGAAGGAGCTCTGGGTAAGAGAGAGGGATCTTCTCTTTGTGCTCACAGGAAGGGCACATACAGAACAGCATTCTAGGAAAGAGAGAGCCAAGGAGCTCCGTGGAGTGACTCAGACAGAGACTCCCAAATGGCGAGCAATTTATTGGTAGAATCAGGCTTGTAAATAAAGATTTTTGTATATAGTTAGGAAAATAAAGTTACCTTGCTGCAATAATAGGTTTTTGTCTCAGTTTATGCCTCCCGTATCTTTATTGGTATAAATATTAGATAATTAAAATGATCATATGCATATGTAAATACCGTACCCACACATATAGAAATATACTTCCAATGGCATTGTTGGACTACTGATGCTTAGCCTATGTTAATTTGATCTTTTATATGAACTAGGAAACAGTGTTGTTAGATATGGTTTTCTTGAAAATGCCAATTAGCCTGTTGATAGTGTTGTTCAGGTGTTTTATATCCTCATTACTGTTTACAATATTTTTATATTAATGACTAAAAACATTTTTGAAGTCTCCAACTATAGTTGTAGATCTTTTTCTGTGCCTTACTTAAATTTTTTGATTATTATTTCAAGGAGTTCATACCTCTGTTATTGGAAGCATATGAATTTATTTTGTTTTCTTGTTACACTGATATTAATATATATGTGAGATATTAATTATAACTATGAAATATCCCCTCTCCATCTCCAGTAATCCTGTCTTGACATTTTCCTTGTTAATATTAATAGAGGCCCACTGTTTTTTAAAAATTATTTCTATTTACAGGGAATCTCTTTTCATCATTTTAAATGGACTTTTGCTTAATAACTCATAGCATATAGAGTATTCAGACATGAGGCTTTAATCATTTATCCATGGTCCACAAGTAAACTACATCACTAGTAAGTAATACTTTTATCCTTTTATTCAACTTTTGTTTTTTAAAACCCGTACCAGCCCAGCTGTGCTTTAAGGTGCTATGAGGAAAGGTTGATGAACTGGTGGAAGAGAGGTCATTGCATTTTCTCTGTCTTGGTGTTCTGAGAAATGTAGAGAAATGTGCTAGTCTTATGGTATAACCAGCAGTTTTACGGGCAAAGGAAAAAGTTAAAGAAGTGTGCTATATGAACCCTGCAGATATAGAGACGCTTTATGTTACACACAGTGAGCTAAGAGACAAGGTCTTATTTGGGAGAGGATTAAAGTTATTTAAAGTAAATGAAGTTAAGAGACCCAACTGCTTTTTTAAACTTATTTTTATTTTTTAATAAAAGGCACATTTGAACCGTATTCAAATGCACCCCTTATAAACGATCTTGGTTGATGCTGATGGAGAGGCCAGGTTGTTTTGGCTGCAGTGGTCTGGTGATTCTGTGCATAAGCTCCATGCTGTTCCATTAGTGACTGAGGCTGCTTCTGCTCTGAAACGCACATTCAGATGAGCTGAAATTAAGTTCGAGCTGGGACTGTGAGACAACTGATTACAAAAAGTTTCTGTATGTCCACAAAGGACAAAGTGTCATTAGATGCCATTTGCTGAGTTCATGACTTCACTTATATTTGTATTGTCTGTGATTATTTTCTGAGATATTGGGGGACTATGGTATGACATACTAAGGAGACATAGGAAAATAGGTCAGTAACCAGCTCGAGGTGGGCAGAACTAGAACTGACAAAACCACACCCCACAGTGTTCCCTAGGGGTAGATGAAAAGGTAGGAAAGGATGCAGCATAGCTCCGGAGCAACAGGACTTTAAAGGGGACAGGGAGCTGGTATTCCTTTTCTGATATGAATTCCAACCCGATCTTTGCAATCTCTTAATACTTCCGAACTCTGACTATTTCTCTGTCATTGGGGATCTTACTTGGTCCTATTTCATAGAATTTAAATTATGACTTACATAAAGGATATTCGGGAAACGTGGGGGGCTTTAGATGAATTCATCTGCTGTGCATTGGGCACACCTGTGCTGTGGTTGGTGCTTGAGCAATTATGAGGTGAAACTCCCACAGCTAAAGGGAAACTCTTAATCCATTGGGGAAGCTTACTGTTTATGACTTGTTTCAGGCAGGAAATAGCAGTTTTCTGCTTCCAAAAGTATAACAACAATGTATGTTCTTTTATAGAAAGACAGCTAGGAAAGAATGTGAAGAGGAAAGGAGAAAGGATTAAACACCTCTCCCTCTAAAACAGTCATCTTCTCAGGCTGTAAGACTGGAACTCAGGCTCAGCTAATAACTGTGTACATGTGTTTGTGTGTGTATGTGTGTATGTGCATATGTGTGTGTGCATGCATGTGTGTGCATGTGTGTGTGTTCTTGCTGGTGCTCTGGATAACCCTGAATGGTTCAGAAATCAGTAACTTTCTCCTTTCTCATAAGTTCCTCCAACAAACAGTCAGTCTTTGTCTTGCTCTTGCTGTTGAATTGCTCAGTTCCCTTTTTACTCAATAATCAAAGTCTCCACAATGGCTTAGTCTCAGTGCTATTTGGTTTCTAATAGATCTTATTTTAAAAACATCTCTAGAATACCCCCCACTTGTTTAGAGGAACCACAGACATGTTTGCCAATCATGAAGAAACCCAGGCAAATAAATCCTGAAAGACCAAAATCTTGAAAACAATCAGCTCTGTAAGACCAGCACTTCATAGTGTTTTAAGTTAAGACTCAAAAAGATAAACTTTTTTTGTTGTCGTTTTTAGGAACAAAATTTTAGTTGATGATATCAAGATATGACAAGAAAGAAGGCCGCTAGCAAACACTCCAGTTCATCAATTAAGAACCCACAAAGACACATCCTAGAAATAAAGGGAAATTTTAGACGCCAAAACCTTCCAAAGACTGCAATGGAGCTTGGTCAACCCAGTTCTGATTAGATCAAAGTATAAGTAACGTCTTGTTCACCTGTTCATGGGCGACCAGGGAAAGTGCCATAGGAAAGTGTTGTGGAAGGAACTATGCTTTTCTGTTGTGCCAGGAGATGTTCCTGAACTCCATAAAGACCACCTAGGAGCTGATTGTTATGCAGTCCCATTAGGTATCTTTATTCAAGTTTGAGCCTGGGTTCCATGCCAACCCTAACAGCAGGAAGGTGGACCCCTGAGCCTAGTTTTAAATGAGCATTTATAGAGGCAAGAAGAAGGTATCTATATCTGGTACATATCAGATTGGGGGAAAGGCATTGTGGCCTTTGACATAATTGGCTGATGCTGGGAGTCAAACCATAAACTTTACTTCTGTTTTCCTCCTGATTGGTGGTTGTTAGGAAGTGAAATATCAGGGGCAGGCTTTCAACCTGGAGGTGCAGATTTGTTAGGGGTAAGCTGGATCCTGTGCTAGGTACTGGCCTGTGAGTTAACTCCAGTTTGGCCTTAGGTCAGGTTCTCTAAGATGGAGTCTGAACCCAACAGATTGGGTCTCTCATTTTCATGGCGTTCTTCATGTGTGTTTTAGAAGTAATGCAACTCCCTAATAAGTTAGCCACAAGGATTACAAGCAGCCTGAAAACCAAGTGGTAAGAATAGATTTAGATGTTCTTGGTAGGGAGATCATCAAACACAGATGATAACATATTCAGAAAAACATAGCAGGAGGGGAAAATCTTATCAGAAAACCAGACACTATTATAAGAAAGAATCAAATAGAAAGTATAACACTAAAGACTTCTTAAATAAAGGAGTAATCTGTAATCTCTCTGAGCTCTCTTCATAAGCCCTCTCCCATCTCTAAAGGGAATCCTTGTTTCTTTTAACTAATTTTCTATTTCAGTTTTCATGGTGATCTTCTCTGTGAAAAGAATAAACACTCTGATATATTTCAAGATAGTCACAGCTAAGGGTAAAGTATATCAGGCTTGTGAAACTTCATTATCTTACAGGAGGAAAATTAGAGATTTCACATGACTTGATTGAATATATGGTTGAGAGCTATTTTTAAAAACCATCTGTAGCTCTTCTGAAGTGATGTCAGCAGCTCTGAGTCTTCCCTTTGTACAGTTCTGTACTTTATTGTTTCTCAATTAAAGGAGTAATTTTGAGCTAATCAGAGACAAGACTGATCAACCTTATTTTTTGAATACAAACATTTCTAAGGTATCATATTTAAAAAATTTGCAGAAAAAAAAGCTACATTACAGATTTTAAGTTTGTTGCAAAGCCAACATTACCTTCTGACTTCTAATATGTTTTCCACATGAAATCTAAAGGAAAACGCATCTCACTGTGATGTCCTATATTAACAAATTTGGTTCTTACACAAAACGCCATTGAGTTTTATATTATTTTTCTGGTGCTGTGTTAAAATGCCCTTACAAAAAGCAGGCTAGGAATAGTTTCTGGTTTTCTGATAAGCAAAAGTATATATATACTTTTGGGCTTATAGTTTTGGAGGGGAAAGCGTTCATCTTGGGTGGAAAGCCAGGGTGATAAGACTGTGCGTAGCCAGCCTGACAGGAAGCAGACTGGTCACATTCCATCCATACACAGAAAGAAGGAGAAATTGGAAGGGGAGAGAGAAAGTTAACAGGAAGTGGAGGTAAAATATACAGTCTCAAAGCTCACGACAGTGACATACTTCCTTCAGTAAGCTTTCATAACCTCCTAGAACCTAAAGCCCCCATAACCTCCCCGAACAGCAATGCCAGTTCGGGACAAAGTGTGCAAATACATGAGCCACTGGGAGCATTTCTTATTCAAACCACAACACCTACTTTTTGTAACTCAGACATTCAGATATCAGGTACCGAGTAACACCCACAGCAAGGTTTCTCACTCTGGAGAAATTAGAAACCTGGTGGAGACAGAACAATATAATTAAAAAAGACAGAAAAGGTTGTATGAGTCTGAGCAGGAATTTCTTATGTAAAGATTTGGGAAAGCAGTCTTTAGAAACAAAGGGCACGCTGAAGGAGTCTTCAAGGTTAATAGGGTGTAATGGAGTAGATAAATGGAAAGGTATGTTCAAATAGGAAGTAATTATGGTTTCGTGGGAGGTGGATTTAGTCTTTGGAGTGAAAGCTCAGAACTGGTAATTTAAGGGTCTCCCAGAGTTCTCCAGGAACTGGCCCCATGATGGACATTTGCTTTACAGAGGTAAGCAGACTGATAACTGGCTCTACACAGCCTTCCTCTCCCCCTCCCCCAAGAGTCTTCCCAGCTCTTGCCCTTTCCTGAGGCTCTGCCAAGAGATGTTCAACTCGGGATGAAGGCTGTGTGCAGGGAGCTCCTGCTTAAGCCCTCAGCACTGAGCTGTGTACATTTAGTACAGGAAGAGACAATGAAAGAACTGTGCAAGGAAGACAAAGCTCTAGATTGTGTGTACACAGCACTCACCATTCTCAGGCCTCAGCATGTACTAAGAATAAAGGAAATAGTAACAGGCAGATTTTATTGGATATCCTCTGTACTTACATTTCAAATGTTATCCCCTCCCCCTTCTCCTCCCTCCTCCCCCTCTACTTGCTTCCATGAAGGTGCTCGCTCTCCCAATCACCCTCTCCACCTCAGTGCCGTGGCTGGTTGATGATGTTTTTTTCCCTTGGGGTTGCAAACCCTTTCAGTTCCTTCAGTTCTTTCTCTAGCTCTTTCTTTGGGGTCCCCATGTTCAGCCTGGAAGTTAGCTGCAAGCATCCTCATCTGTATCTATATGACTCTGGGAGAGCCTCTGAGGAGACATCTATATCTGGTCTCTGCCAGTGAACACTTCTTGGCATTAGCAATAGTGCTTGGGTTTAGTGGCTGCATATGGGGTGGTTCTCCAGGTGAGACAGTCTCTGTAGATCTTTTCTTCAATCCCTGCTCCTCTATTTGACTTGTATTTCCTCCCATGAGTGTTTTGTTCTCCCTTCTAAGAAGGACCGAGGCATCCTAACTCTGGCCTTCCTTCTTTTTGAGCTTCATAAGTTCTGTGAATTGTTTCTTGGGTATTTTGAGCTTTTTGGGCTAGTATCTACTTATAAGTGAGCACATACCATGAGTGCTCTTTTGTGACTGGGTTACTTCATTCAGGACAATAGCTTCAAGTTCCATCCATTTGCCTGGGAATTTCATGAACTTATTTTTAATAGCTGAGTAGTACTCCATTGTGTATATGTACCACAATTTCTGTGTCTATTCCTCTGTTGAAGTAATCTTGGTTCTTTCCAGCTTCTGGCTATTATAAATAAAGCTGCTATGAACATAGTTGAACTTGTGTCCTTGAGAACCCTTATTAAAAGTAGGTTTTAAAAAATATAAACCTATTCTCATCTTTCCAGATGAGAGAACTGAGTATAAGACTAAGGTCCCCAAGCCACAGGGTCAGGGTGGCCAAGCTATTTCTTAGGTCTAGATTCTAGTTTTTGATACTCCTAAGGAAATGTACCTAGATTTTGGGATTATGCAAGTTCTGGGGCTACTGAGAAAAGGAGGCTCATCTCATCTGGTTTTCTAGGCATCCACCTGTCTGACTTCCTGTAGACTGCTGATTTGGATATTCACAAGTCTGCCAGACTGATTTGTAAATCCTTAAATTAAGTTTAATATATACCCCTTAACAAATTCATATTTGCATGTTTGGGTTTTTTATTTTCTATTTTTATGCTATTAATTATACATAATTATACATATGCTATGCATAATAATAGGTTTCATTATGTTAATTCATACATACAATGTAGTTTGAACATATTTCTCTCTTTTGTCCTCTGCCACTGATCTTTGTCATCCTTGTTAGCCACATTCTACTCTCTGTCTTTCTCCTTCACTTCCTTCCTTCCTTCCTTCCTTCCTTCCTTCCTTCCGTCCTTCCTTCCTTCCTTCAAACCAACAAGTTTATTCAGGAACATGAATGAAGGGCTACTTACAGGAATATGGACAATATGAGAAACTCCATCTCTACTGTAGCAACAATGAACTCTGTAAGTGTTTAGGAAGGGCCAGGGCCTCATGAGCCCCTCCCTCCTTTGTAACAGAAGGTTGACCCATCCCTTCCAGTTCAAGTAATCACTGCTCCATGGGTTCAAGAGTACAGTAGTACACTGTGTTCAGATGTCAGTGTTCCTGCTGCTTTCTCCCTTTTCTCTAGCCCTTAGATTCTTTCTGCTCTTTAAACTCTTCCCTGAGCCTTAGAGGGAGTGATATAGATATCCCACTTAGGGCTGAAGGCTTCACAGTGCTTTGGCAACTTATGAATCTCTGTAGTAACTGTTGCCCATGGCAAGATGTTTTGTCTTGTTTTGTTTTGTTTAGTTTTACTAAAGATAACCAGAGCACCAACCTATGGGGATAGACATAAATACGTAGAAGGTAATTTGATATGTATATAATGTCAATTGAGGAAAACAACAGCAGTAACTTTTCCATTAAGACCTATTATCTTCCCAGCCACAGATTTATACTATTGGTTAGAATGTTTTTCTCATGAAGCAGTCCTGAAATTCAATAAGAAGTGGTTGGTTACCCACATCACAGTCACGTGATGTAGCAGTGAGCAAAACCTCTCTGGCTGGACCCCAGAACAACATGCAAAGTTCATGGGTGAGTAAGGCTGGTGATGACCGTTCTCCCCCACAAGCCTGGTCTGATGTTACAGCACTTAGCAGGCAAGAAACGTCTGGAGCAAGGCCAGTTCAACATGAATTCCCTGTCTTTCAACCAAACTGAATGGTATCTTCAGCAAGATTTTAGTTTTGAAGGGTAGCATAGCACACTCTCCTTGAATCCCCAGACTGGCCTTGAACTCCTGGCAATTTTCCTGCCTCAGCCTTTAAGTATTAGGATTATAGGCTTATGATACCATTAGCTAACTAATAATGGATATGTTCTTAATAAACACTAATTGAAAAGCAGAAACTCTAATAATATGGTTGATAACAATATTCAGTGTTGGATATCTCACTCAACTGTCTGTCAAACATGTTGTTTATTTTCTGGGATTATTGCTATTTCTGACCAAACACTGGAGACTTGAAGAATCTGAATTCTGTATTAGTTGCTTTTCAGTTTCTGTGTAACGTATAGAATGAAAGGGTTATTTTGCTCACGGTTCCATGTCATAGCAGAGAGGCATGGTGACAAACAAGAGAGAGAGTGGCTGGAGTAGAATCTGGGGCTACTATCTTAAACTACAAGCAGGAAGCAGAGAGAAAAACCAGGGAGTAGTGGATGGCTTTGAAACTTTAACCCTAGAGACTTAATTCCCTAGCAAGGCCACACCTCCTAAATCTTCCCAGGCAGAACCACCAACTGGGAACTACACATATCAATGCCAAAGCCTATGGTGATATTTGTATTCAAACCACCACAGAGCCTGAGAGTCATTGTTCAATTAATTTATCCAGGTGAGTCTAATGCATACCAAGAATTGAGAACCACAGATACAGCTTTGAGGGAGAGCTAACCTTTACATCATGACTCAAGATTTGATGGGCTTTCCTTTGAAATTCATAGGAATTTCGATGAACTGTAATTTCTTCAACTTTGATAAACAAAATCACAAAATAATGCTGTGTGCCAAATACTGTCAGCTGATACAGAAATTGTATTTCTCCTTCTAGTGAGTTTTATTACATTTGCAGATTAGGAACAAATTTTAAGTGTGACAAGTCATGACTGCAGGGATTGGAGACAGATCATGTCTCAGCCACATGACAGAAGTGATGGAGGGTCTCAGAAACTTGCTGGCAGCCAGTTCATTGACAAAGAGTCACAGATCATGTTGATGCCTTGTTAGCTGTCCTGTTATTTCAACTGAAGGGAGCTTCAGATTAGGAGGATGGTCTAACCTACATCAAAGTAGAAATGAGTCTTGAGCGTTGGTGGGGGGTCTACTTAAGAGAGAGGGTGATTAGTTGCTCACAATTTTGACTAACCAGATAGATCAGTGTTTTTCAATCTTCCTAATGTTGTGACCTTTTAATACAGTTTGTCATGTGTGATGAACTATCCAACCATAAAAATATTTTCATTGCTACATCATGGCTGTAGTTTCTACTGTTATGAATCATATTGTAACTATCTGTGTTTTCTAATGGTCTACGGTGACCTAAGGGGGTCGTGACCTACAGATTGATAACCAGTGATACAGAGGCCCTGTATTACTTATTGCCACAGATTCTAGTTTAGGACCATAGAGGCTTCAGGCAACCTCCCCAATTCATAGTTTGTATAAGCTACTAAATTTTAGATCTATCTGTTTTGGGTTCCAAGGCTTAATGAATACATATATAGGAGGCCCAATTAAACATGAACTAATTTTAAAAAATTAATATACCTAAGTCGTAAATGTAGAGTGCCCCTAAATACTCATTTTCTTTTTTAAGTCTGAAATTAATAGAGATCTGTTCTTCACTCAAGATTCTCTGTAAGGTACAATAGCAAAATACATGTCTGTACTTGACCACTATAGAGGCAAAAAAGTCACAGGATAGATGGGAAAAGACACAGCCCATGATTACTTACTTATTTCCTTTCTCCTGATCTGTTGTCTTTCTTACTTGTCAAGAGTCTATAAACTTAACCTTGCCCTTGTCTCTAAATTCATGATTCCTTACCATTTTATTTTATCTATTTTCTTTCTCAGACTGGATTTCATGATTTATCTTTTAAACTTTGTTCTCTATCATACTTTTATGTTTTTATTCTTATGATGTGACCGGGCTTGGCTCCTATCACAATGAAGGAAATCTGAGACCTGGGAATCTTTATCTGTCTACATGTACTTCCTCTTTCTACCAGCTTCTACTGTAAGCATCCATAGTCTGGTGTTGGTGAATGATAAGTTGTTTACCTCAACCCTTACCAAAAAGCAGCTCGTTTTCTCTATTTGCTTTGAATTGTGATTTGAATATAAAATGCTTGCTGCAGTTTCTTGTGTTTGAATGCTTGGCTTGGCGTCCAGCTAGTGAGTTGTCTGGGAAAGTTGTGTTTCCTTAAGGACACCTAGCCTCACTGGAAGAAGTGAACCACTCTGCCTGGCTGTGGCCTGGAGATCTTGAAGCTAAACCCCACTTCCTATTGACTCTTTGCTTCCCGATTACCGATGCAGGGTGGCTATTCATCCCTGTTCCTCCAGCCTCACCTTCCCCTCCATCATGGATTGCATCTTTTGCAACTATGAACCCAAACAGACCTTTTCTTCTTTAAGTTGCTTTTGTGAACCATGTGATCACAGCCACAAGTAAAGTTAACTATGTAGAACAGAGTATAAAGAGGCCTGCCAGCAAATATATAGTTTTGATGACTAAGGCATTAATTTTAGCAGCTCCCTTCCTACTGTTCCCATGTTTGTCTGTATGCATAGCTCTGCCAGTCTCGTGAGTTCTCCCATGTCATTTGAGGTGGAATGACTTCCACAGCATAGGATAGTGGGTGCTCACCTTGCACTAAGCACTGATGTAACATCTCCAACCATGTCAGGTAGCCAGTTCAAATTCATGACCACAGAGTGACAGTTGCACACCCAGATTACCATGAGTTTAGCACTGGGTAGATACTTGAAATTAAAAAAAAAAAAGTTACAAATTGTTATTTAAAAAAAAATCGGGGTTTCTTTTTTACCCCTTTAACAATAGGGATTATTTGTAAAAGTAAAAGCCTTTAAACAAAGGTTACCCATTAAAATTATGTAATCATGCATTTTATCAAGTACTGTTTGATTTATTCTTGATTATCATGTATGACAGTTCCTGTCTTCTTCACACGTGACATTCAGTCACTCTTAGCTGAACTCAAAGAAATTTGGAGTTCAGAAAAATGTCATTTTGCCGTGCCTGTTAGACAGGCAAGTTGTTCTTGTAAAAACAATTAGAAAGCAGGGGTTTGGTTGGGAGGCCAAGAGGGATGTTTGAAACTGCAGTCACTTTACAAATGTTGGGGTTAGTTATTTAGTGAATTCAGAATTTTTGAGAAGCAGTTTTGAAGATACCTGGTGGAACAGTGAAGCCTCAGACCTGGACAGCCAGTCCTTTTGCGTTGACAGTTTATCACAGAGTGCCCAGCATAGTAAACCTCTCCTTAGAGCTATGGTTCTCAACCTGTGGGTCATGATCCCTTTGTGGTGGAGGTCAAATAATCTTTTCACAGGGGTTATCTAAGACCATCCTGCATATTTGCATATAATTCATAACAGTAGTAAAATTAGTTATGAAGTAGTAACAAAAAAATTGCATCACAGGGGGAACTATATTAAAGGGTTGCAGCATTGGGAAGGTTGAGAAACACTGCTCTAGAGAGTGGGTATGAGAATTAAGTTACATCTATCTACAAATGAGGCATTGTGGTGGTGTGACAGCAGTCATTTCCCCTGAGACACAGTTTTCAGTGGAGAGCAAAGTACCCGAGATGAACCCTCCTTTGTATGTTGATATCAAGATGATACATGATTGGACAGTGAAAGGGTAGTCGGGGAAAAGTCTAGAAAAACGGAAGAGGAGGGAATAGGCAGAGATTTGGGAGGAGGCAAGATGGAAGCAGATGTGACTGTTTCTCTAGGCACATCTCTAGATTGATATGGTTGTTATGATCATTTCTAAGGGTTTCTATGGGTCTATTTATCTCATATAGATGGAAAATTTGTTATCTTTGTCCATTGGGTAAGCTTATTGTGTAGAGGGTTTGTGGATTGAGAATTTAACATATAAACCTGTTTGATAAGTTAATGGTTGTGGAGTCATGTTTATACCAGGCGGTGGAGGAAAGTGAGTGAAAACAACACCACCGGGGTGGTAGAGTGAACCACGCCTGAGTTCTTAGAAGAGGCATGGAGCAGCTAAATTAGTGCCATGTGACCCCATGTGAGCCAGTGCTGGATAAAAGGTTTACACTTTTTAATATTTACCGCAACACTCCTTCACCTTTCCTCTCATGCCAGTCTAAATATGGTACCTTGGCATTTGACAAAAGTGCCAGAAGCAGGAAGACTCTCATCTTCCCCTCCCCCTTTCCTTTTGAAGCAGAACATCATGAGAGATCCCTGTGACAATAACGTATATCCTTGAGTATACCCTGGACCTCATGCATCCCAGCTGGCCTCAGAGTAGCAATGTACCTGAGAATGACCTTGAACTTCCAATCTTCCTGCCTCTACCTCCTGAGAGTCCATGTTTCAGATGCACACCTCAACACCCAGTTCATACAGCTCTGGGTTTGAATCTCAGGTTCATGCATGCTATGATAGCACTACGCCAACTGATCTATATTCCTGTTCTGTTGCAGGAATTAACAACTCCAATAAGCCCGAATAAAAACCACTCAATCCAGTTATTATATGGAAGCTACATGCCTAGGCTGAGCAGATCCAGCACTACACTAACTTATTTCCAGCCATGAGACTCTTTGCTACTTCCAGTTTTTCCTGTCACATGGTTCTGCTCCATTTTCACTTCACTTCTCCTCCTCCATTCTCTCGACTCCTCCTCCCTTTCCCCACTCTCAATGACCTCCAGCCCCACCTTTTCCTTCCCCTGCCCAATTACAGGCTCTAGCCTTTATTTTACCAGTTAAAATAGACAAAAAGTTCACATGAGATTACCTGAGTCCGTGATCCAGAGCTTGTGGTGGCAGAGCCCCTCTTGAGTAAAGAGAATTAACACCAGAATACAAACAGCATCAGGACAACGCACAACACCGATCCACTCCAGAAGACACAGGAGAACACACACACACACACAGGCTAAGCTAAGATCCCTCTCAGTTTATTGCCATCACCTCCCTCCCCGCCACCCTTTGTTCAGCCATACTTTTTTCCTGTATCTGTCTTTGCCTCCATCATGTAAATATAAAACCATGTGGTGACCTTCTCCTCTGGGTCTTAATTTTCTTATAAGAACTCATGTGTTACAAAACACCTCTGTCAAATAAATGCACTTGCTGTTGTTAACCTGTCTTTTGCTATAAGGTGCCTTACCCAAGAACCTGACTCATGTGCAAAGGAAAATATTTAGAAACCACAGAGCCCATGATGGCTCTGTTGTCATGGCAAAGCATTTGCTTACATCTACTGTCTGCTTGCAGCAGTCCAAGTGGTAGTGCTGCTGCTGACAGGAGATCAGAACTTTTTCTCTAAGTGTGTTACAGAATCCCTGAAAGAAACAGCACGGAGATGGATGAGTAGCCTATGGGGCTGGCTGAGAGGCCCGCAGAGACTTTCCCTGGTGAGCAAGAAGTTGAACAGGGAGCTTACTGAAGTGTTGTGGGGGAGTTCTGTGAAATGCAGGCTCTGGGTTTGTTCCAGTTCGAGCACTTTTACAAAAGCCATGGGAATGAGCGAGAGGGTTGCTCTAGCTTAGAGGTCTTTGTGCCCAAATAGGAGGCAAGTGAGCCCTCCCTCCTATATAACCAAAGAACATGTACCATTGCTGCTGGAGATGGTGGGTCACTAGTGCCATACAAAATGCACAGCTCTGTGTGTGTGTGTGTGTGTGTGTGTGTGTGTGTGTGTCCAAAATGGCTGTTCATTGGGTGGGTCTTTGTGAAACAGTCTTGATCTTTGAAAAGAGCTTTATAGCTTGGGAGGACATTTGAGTGCAAATTGTATTAGTTATTTGAGGTTAAAAAATGAATTTGCAGGAGAAGAAAAATATTTATTACATAAAACAGTGGTTCCAGAGACTCAAATCTGGTGAACTTCGAAAAGTGATTATGAAATGAAATTATAGATCTTATCTACTGGAAAGGACTTCTATTTATTTAATGTGAATATACATTTTTTTCATTATAGAAGATAAATATGTTACTGATATCAAGTAAGTTTTGTAAGAAAATGGTTTGATGAGAGCTAAGCATATCACTTTACAACAAAAAGCCAAAAGAGAGATTATACTAGAATTTATGCTTCATACAGCACTGTAATTTTTACAAGGATGTGGGGCAAACAGTCTTCACTCTGTAATGTAGTCTGGCCTGGCACTCACTGCCTCCTCTGCCAAACTCATAGGTGCTAGGATTACAGGTATGACCTATCCCTGTTTGTATAAACACCCAACATGTAATATATGATTTTTTTCTGTATTTAATGAAGACCTACACTGTAAAGCCATTTTTATATTAAAATGTAGAGATGTTCCTGTACATGTCACAATGTTTTGAGTTGAATGGTAGCTTATATTGGAGCCAAATTCTAAAGTCAACAAGAAAATCAGAAATTAAAAAGCATAAGCCATTTAAAAGCTTTATTTTTCTTTTTAATCTTTCTATCTGTCTTAGTTAGGGTTTTATTTCTGTGAACAGGCACCATATGTTTTATAAGGACAACATTTAATTGGGGCTGGCTTACAGTTTCAGAGGTTCAGTCCATTATCATCAAGGCAGGAGCATGGCAGCATCTAGGCAGGCATGGTGCAGGAGGAGCTGAGAGTTCTACATCTTCATGTGAAAGCTGATAGCAGAATACTGACTTCCAGGCAGCTAGGATGAGGATCTTAAAGCCCATGACCATGGTGACACACCTACTCCAACAGGGTCACACCTCCTGATAGTGCCTCTCCCTGGGCCAAGCATATACAAACCATCACAGTTTCTATTTTTCTTTTCTTTCTTTTTCTTTATTGGTTTTTCTAGACAGGGGTTCTCTGTATAATCCTGGCTGTCCTGGAACTTTCTCAGTAGACCACGTTGGCCTCAAACTCGGAGACCTGCCTGCTTCTGCCTCTGCCTCATCTCCTGAATGTTGGGATTAAAGATGTGTCTACCACTGCCAGGTTAAAAG
The DNA here is from genome assembly GCF_963924665.1 of Micromys minutus. NCBI lineage: Eukaryota > Metazoa > Chordata > Mammalia > Rodentia > Muridae > Micromys > Micromys minutus. The sequence continues at coordinate 40,104,607 of NC_137977.1, forward strand.
TTTTTAAATCAATTCTAAAAGTAGTGTGTTCTACTTTTCAAAATCTCTCTCTCTCCCTATTGTCTACCCCCCTCCCATGTGTGTGTGTGTGTGTGTGTGTGTGTGTGTGTGTGTGCACTGTGGGCATTTGTGCATGCTCTTTGGTATACTTGCCCATGTAGATACATATGGAGGCTGGAGGTTGATGGGCTGCCTTCCTCAATTTCATCTATTTTATTTTGTCAGAGTCTCTCATTAAGGCCCCCTGGCCAGTGAGTGCCTGGGATAGTTAAATTACATTAGTTTCTTCTTACAGTTTATTTTGTATCTGTGTGGTATCTTGGCACAATCTTGTGTGTATGTATGTATGTGTGTGTGTGTGTGTGTGTGTGTGTGTGCAGAAGTGTCTGAATGTGTCAAGACAGCCAGTATAAGTTGTTATTGATGCTTGAGGAGAGAGAGTACTGTGTGTGCCCTGAAGGAGTAGATCCTGCCAAAACTACTCTACAAGAAGGCAAAGGAACCTTCATGAATGTTCAACCTGAGGAGGGAACGAAAGCTCAGCTATGGTGGTGGAGGAGAAACCTAGGGACAGCATTGAATTTTGCACTCCAGTCTAACCTTGGACTCTTTTCTGACACCTTTGGAAAACAGAGTGAGCTGCTCTGGAATCTCTGCAGACAGTGTGATCCTCAAATGGAGGTCACAATAGGACAGGAGTTGTGACTCTTAGGAGCCAAAGCACCTGAGCTAAGTAGATCTGCTGACAGATCAGAATTCTGTGTGACAAGTGAGTCCTGTGTGGAGACTCCAGAAAATGGTAAACTCATAAAGCATGGAAAACTGAGTTAATACTGCTAATGGGACCACATCTGTACCCACAGAATGATGATGCCAAGAGAAAGTTCTGTTTCCGCTTCTATTATTACACACAGAATGGTAATTATTTATTGACACATCTGTTCCCCTGCTGTGTTCTAAGACCCTGAAGGCCAGGAGACCACATTTCATTCATCTTTGCTTGCTAGAGTCTAACCCTTTGCCTCTGGCAGATAGTAGATGCTCATGTTTGTTCCGCTGAGGCTTCCAAGAATAGTGGTGTGAAATGTGAAGTCCTTGCTCAGGTGTGGGCTCGTTTTGACCACAGTAGTACTATCTTCCCACCCAGAGCTACGGATGAAGGTTAGATTAGTGACTCAGCTCCTCCCGCCTGTAGAAAACCTCCAAATCAGAATTTTACAAGGAATTCCCAATATCTCATTAGATTAGAGCAGTCACTTAAGAAAGATAGCAAGTCTGTATAAAAGAGAAAGGCAAATATTTCAAAATCCAGCTTCGGAATGCTCCCAATGAGGAGCTAAGCCTTGGTTTCTGAACACACTGGGCTCTCTAGACGATGACCTGGAAATCTGTTTTGCTGTGGGGAGAGGGCCAGTGAGGGGCCCGGAGAGGCGGTGGCTGGATTGGGAAAACAGAACCAGTGTGAGCGACTGAAGGGAGACTCACAATGGCTGGCCTCATCTTCTTACACAGCTCTGCCACATTCCTCAGAACAAACAGCTATTAAAATCCAAGCACACAAAGCCTGTAGCCCAGCTTAGTAATGACAATCGCTGTCAGCACACCATAATTAACATGGGGTGGTATAATTTATAAGGAATGCACTATGCAGTTGAACGCCAACACAGGGGAGGGGGGATATCTGCTGCTAGCCTGCAGAATCAAAAGTAGCCTTCTCTTTAGATGTAAGCAGCTTTCCTTCCAAATGCTCTTTAATTAATCACCCCCCCCTACACACACACTCCCAGAAGCCCTTCTTGCACACTGAATTCTGTGCAAGGCAAGAGTGAGCTGAGCCTTGCAGGTGACCTTTCACCTCCCCTCCCCCTCCCGTGTTAATCAAGAAGGGATGTCTCAGCAGATTGTCTTCACTGTACATAATTAAGCAATTCTGAATGTTCAGTGAAACTCCAATGGGATGGCACAGAGCCTGGTAATATGACAGTTAATGGGATGAGACCGGTACTTACTCTGCCTCTATAATAAGCAAAGGCTTTTTGCTTTCCAGCCGAGGGCAGGAAGAGAGGAAGCACTCACAAAGGATGCCAGTGACGACATGAGCTTGTTGGGCACCCCTCTCTGCCTTTGATGATCGGAACATGCACCCTAACTGGAAGAGATGACCTGCTAATCGCCCTTATTCAGAGGCTATGTTAAACAGAGGCTTTTGCTTCTGTAGAACCCTAGTCTGTCTGAGAACAGCCCCAGAAAATAGCTGTAATGGGAATAATGGGCAGGCTTCCTCCGTCTGTCTCCCGCAGACCGCAGACCTTTGAGCTAGCTGACAATCTGCCCATCCCACTTCCCTGAGAAGGAGGAGGCTTAAAACCAGGACTGGTATTTTGCTTTCAGAAGATGGTCATAAAAGACCATTTGCTAGGTCTGTGGCTTTCCTAACACACACACACACACACACACACACACACACACACACAAACACACACACACACACACACACACAAACACACACACACACACACACACACACACAAATCTTGTCATTCTTTTTAAAGGAGAGCGACTAGGGAAGCTTGCACACAAGGCAAAGAAACACAGCAATCCACGTGGACAGTTATTTTTAGCTCTGTAACCTTGCGTTGCAAATTAAACGCACTTGCTTGTTGGCTTTGTCTATGGAAGAGCTTCAGGAGAAAAATCTCTGTGCTGCCTGAGCAGTGGGAACATCAAGTGTAATGTGGTCTTCAATTGATCCTGCAGAGGAGAAAGTGACCAAACACTCATCTGAGATACAACCAAGTGGCACCCGGCATCTGCACCCCGTGCTGTGAGACATAACATTCGAGCAGAGACACAGGAAACAGCACTCCCCTGGGATTCAGGAGCCGGTCCTAGAGGTGGCTCAGAATTCATTAGAACAGTGGTTCTCATTCTGATGCTGTGACCCTTTAACACAATTCCTCATGGTGTCACAGCCACAACCATAAAATCGTTCTCGTTGCTGATTCATAACTGTAATTTTGCTATTGTTATGAACTGTAATCTGAATATCTGTGTTTTCTGATGGCCCTAGGTGACCCTCAGAAAAAAATCATACCCCACCCCACTCCCCCAAAGAAGTCATTACCCACAGGTTGAAAACTGCTGTTTTAGGATGTAACTGTCTTCCAAGAGATGCTGCAGAGGAGAGCCTCTTGGGTTTAGGTCCAGGGAGGAAGGGTGGGGCAGTGGTCTGATAGATTCCTCATTGCAGAAAGGCTGTGGCTTGGAGTTTGGATTTATATTCTGAGTTCTGCTGCTGGCTTCCTTAAGTCAGTCCTGTTATTTCTTGAAGAAAAAGCTGGAGAAAATTTTCAGTTTTCTTGAAGGGCTTTCTGATGCAAGGGCATCGTGAGCAGCTTGGTCAGCATCCCAAATTCTATTTCTTGAGGGATTATGTTCTTAGATTAGAGACAGCATCTGGCTTCCGAGTGTGTTTGCTCTAGATTTCGCTGGGAATGCAGGTGTTTTGCTTGGGAAATGGGCCGAAAACAGGGTGAAACCCTCTGTTTTTTGAAAGGCAGGGCTTGGAGAACTGGAAGCCTTCACTTCCTCCCCAGAAGGATGAACATAAGCCCTTTCGTTTATGCCCGTCATATTTTATCTCAGATTCAGAAGCCTTTTAATTGCAGCTGAAATCTCAACATATGTTATCTTGCTCCAAAACAGCAAACGGTGGCTTAAAATATATTCGTGCATCGCAATGCTCACTATCCAAACAACATATATGTGTGTGCTCATGTGTGTGTGTGTGCCTGTGACAAGTGCCCATGTGGTGTACCCCCCCCCAACTCACATGACACCTATTTCAGCAACCTAGAGGGGTTTCTTCTTTCTGTTGCTCTAAAACATGAAAGTACAAAGCAAATGTAAAGAGAATCCAAGAGCATTTTCTAATTCTTGAAAGGTTAATTGTACTATTTATAGACTGAACTGTAAAGCAAAAGCCCTCTGCATGACCCTTCAGGGTCACCGTAGTAATAGCAACCTCAGTGGAGCCCTGACCAGTCATGAATTACTGTCTGTGATACCGAGGATGCTGACAGTTCAATCACAGCGCTGTTTCAATAGAGAACTCCATATATTTAAAGCGCTGATACTGTTTTCCCTCTAAATGACAGCCCTGACAGATGGGCCGAAAGCACCGCAGACGTTTGAACAAGGAAAGAGAGAGGGAGCCTGCTGGAAGCTGGGCTTCATGCAGCCAGCCGGGGATGATGAATAGAGTGTGATTGTGTCTGACAGGTAGTAATATAACTATTCATTCACCGCGGAGCACCTGGAGCACACTATATTAAATGGTACAAGATGGAGAGATTCTGTGACAAGAATAGGAAGTGTGAATCCCAGGCAGAGTTTAGGTACAGCAATATAAAGGGTCAGGGGTCAAGCAATATAAACTGCCTGGGAGAAGGCTATAATTAAATGATTTGCTTACTAAAGTGTTTCTAATGTTTTCCTAACATGTTGCCAGGATCATTACTTCAGCATGTCTGAATGTTTAAAAAAAGAAAAAATAACTGCCTTTCCTCTCTCTCTCTCTCTCTCTCCTTGGCAACACAGGTTATTTTTTCTCATCTGGAATCATTCTTTCTTTCTGTCTATACTTGGACTCCAGATACTAGTCCCAGAGAAGACAAGGAATAGGTGGAGTGACCAGAGGGCCATCTTCCTGATGGGTGACTGGTTCCGTGATCCAGGAAGGAAGGAAGGAAGGCAGGTTATCGCTGGGTCACAGTCCTGGTGTCTTCCCCAAGGTGTGGGGCAGGAGGAGGATGGCTGGATGAACAGGTGGGCTTCTGAGAGGGAGAAGGGCTGTGTCTTCTAACATTCCCCCTTTTGCCACCAGGGTCAGTTTGGGCTGTTGCTCTGAGCAGAGAAAGACTTGTTTGGAAAGGCTTGGGCAGGGATAGGAAGGGGCCGTTCTCTAAGCTGTCAGTGTATGCATAGCTAAATATTTCTCTACCTGCTTTTGGGTTCATTTTTAATCTGACTTGTCACATTCTGAAAACTTGGTTTCTAGAAAGTGCCAGATCACATAACAGAGCTGAGCTGACACTTTCAGATTGGGCTTTTTAGATTATCTGTGTGTAGCCTGCACATGTAAACAGAAGGGAAGAGTACCAAGTTCCACATGTATGAGAAACTACACACATACATACACTCCAGTCAGAGTCCCCCCTACCCAGGAGGTTGTGCTGAGGCCCAGTGTCATTCTAAGATCTTTGGGAAGGAACCCACTTGGCAGTGCCTTTTTCATGGGCACATGCTCAGCAACTGCCACGTTAAATTAGTTTTGCTTGTCACTTTTTTTTTTTTTTTAAATTCACAGGATCCTGTGACAGCCAAGGAAGGTTACAGGGCTTCTATCACTGTGCTGTTTGTGGGGTCCTCCTGGGACTGAGAGTCTGGTCACTTTTGTCTTTTCGAATCCTATCCCCCCCCACCTCCTCCTGTCTTTGAAGCTGATTTGCTTGCTATGAAGAGGCTCTGACAGCAAGCCTACTGCTCTGCAAACCTGGCCGCACAATTTCAAATTTTCCCAGCTCATGAAAAATACATTGGGAATGGGTGTGCTCTCTCTCCTCAGCCCGCTGCTGAGTTGATGCTGTTGAGTTAACACTTAGAAAGGATTTTGCACATGCCCTCTCTGATGAGCAATGGAGGAAAAAAAATCCAGCTGGAGAGCCCCACCCACATGCCCCTCCTGAATCTAATTCCTTAGCTCCTGAGCCCTTGTTGGCAGACTCCTTTCTCAACTGGGATTACCCAGGTATTTTAATTTCTGTGGGTTTCTGAGTTGTGGCTATACCCATGTTTTAGCCAAAGCTTGCAGATATGTATATATTTTAATCTAATGAAGGAATATTTAACAGCTGATAGCTCTGCTCTTATCTCAGAAGAATGGTTTTTTTTTTTTTTTTTTTTTGGATAATTGGGCAAATGTGCAAAATCTTATTTGGCAAGTGTTTTGTTATACTTGACATGCAAGTTTATCAGAAAATCTTCTAGTTTTCCAACCTCGGTTAGAATTTTCTGTTACACATTATATAGTTCCTGTGGACATTTGGTGCACCAGATTTTTACAAGGACACAAGCAAACATTTCTCATTCCTGTCTACCTTCTTTAAAAGTAAAGCCTATTGAATGAATTGGGAAGTCACTGTGTAGCCTTTTATCTAAAGCATATTCTTTTTTCCCTCAAGTTGAGAGCCTGCATGTTGCTAGTGCAGCCAAGAAGGGGAAAGGGGCTGTTTTGCAAAATAAGCAAATTGGATTATTCAGTGTGTAAATAGGCACCCGCTCTCCCTTCCCATGTAAATCAGGAAAAGCAATTTGCTTATGTAGGGAAAAAAGAAAAAAAAAAAAAAAAAAAACTCTGCACTGCTGCTCACAACTCCCCTATCTTGGCTGGCAATGGGAGTTCATTATAGGCGAGAAAAAGGAATTTGCTAGCATCCATATGGCTGGAGACAGTAATTAACTAATTTGCTTCCATTTTCTACAGCTTAAACAAGGTACCATGAAAACTATTCTGTTGAGTAATTTGAAATCTTGTGTTGTGTTCATATTAAGAGAAGGATATGAACGGCTAGGATCTAGATTCTTCAGTGTCCATTAAAAAGGAAACTACAGACAACTCTGACCAATAATTTATGATTTGTGTTTTGGGAGAGTCAAGACAGTGCATCACAAGGACAAATTGAGATTTGGTTTCCTTTAGGGAATAGCAGGTCAAGGTTAGCGTGGTTAAATGGGGCTTCATTTGAAATAGGGCACTGCAAGGTTTCATCTGTGAACTGAAGAAAATTGCTAATTTTTAAGAACTGGTTTTGTCTCCTGAGAGTAAACCAGAAATGTGGTTAAAATTAATATAAGCAATTTAGCAGTCTTGGACTTGTGCTGATTAGGGCTCCTTTAATCATTGCTAAGAGCGTAGAATTACGAAACAGTAGAGTTAGTTGAAAAGAGCCTTCTCAGCAGTCATTTCCTGCTTTCTTATGCTAGACAGGAGCAAGCTCACAGTCAGGCATTACAGCGCTGCACAGTGGCTGCTTAGAGCGAGAACCCACGCTTGCTTCCGGTTAGATTAGGGCCTGTTTCACTCATTGTGGCAGGAAGGAGGCAGGTGTGAAAGCTGCCTTAGGAGGTGTTGCACAGGTCTGTAAGAGACACTGTGGCCTGAGGTTGAAATGGTTGCGAGTTTGTTTAAAACATATAATGAGCATATGTAGGAATGATTTGTACACCTTACCTATTATTTTCTTTTTAAAATGAGATCAAAGGTAGGCATTTTTTTCTTTTTGTTCTTGTTTTTAATTAGTCAGGCAGGATGCAAGCCCCAGATTGTTGAGCAAAGGAAAGAGGGGGGAAAAAAAAAACAGCATGCAAAGGTTCTGTTTGTGCATCTCAGTCTCTAAGGTATAAAGACAAGGCAGACAAAAAGAAGAGAGAGAACAAGAAGGAAGTAAATAAGGAAAGAGGGAGGAAGCCTCTGTGTGTGTGTGTGTGTGTGTGTGTGTGTGTGTGTTTGTGTGTATGTGTATGTGTGTGTATGTGTATGTGTGTATGTGTGTGTGGGGAGGGACTTTGTCAGGAAGGAGGAGGTGACAGAGAAGACCTTGGATTCAGGGGCAGATTCTCATGTTTGATATTCTGAGTAGTATTTGACCAAAGATTATGATATTTTCACACAAGAACTGGTGACACATACAGTGCTCTGTGAACCAGCTAGAACAGCTCTGAAGCAAAGCCCAGTGTCCCCAGGCAGAATGAAGTCAGGTCCATAAAAACAAACCAAGCGTACAGCCAGTGAAATGGCAAAATCACATCTTCCCATAGTTTTAATTTATGGGGGCAAATTACAGGGGATCAACTGAAGAAAAAGCAGATTTAATGAGGCATTTTGCTTAACATTGTATTTGAAAGTGCAAACGGCACGCTCGTAATGGGAGAGCGAAGTGGAAACAGTAAGAGAGCACTGTGCTAGGGAGCCTGTGGGTAAACATTAGGCGCAATGATGAAAAGCCACATTTTGGGAGTGTTATTGATTGGAATTTTCTCTGCGAGCACCATTTTAGGGCACATCTCCAGGATTTATTCCACACAATAGAGGGTTGCAGTCACCATAGCAGGCTCTACCTTGCTTGGCCATCAGACTTCAATTAGGTAATGACCGTGGCAAAGGGTGGATAGCCAGACAGTCATTCATCTTCCTCTGTGCGTGACACGGTGTAGTGGGTGTTTCCGAAGCTTTGTGCACATTGAATCAGGTCATTGCTGAGCCTGCTGGCCTTTGGGAGGTGTGTGCGTTTTCCTGTGACAGCATCGCCCTCCCTTTCCCTCTCCTTCCTCTTAAACAGCAACTATTGTTCCGGATCCCATACTGTACTGGGATCTGAATTTATGTCCGTGGATTTGTAAGCAAGGAGCACCGCCCCAGTCCATAATCAGCTCATTAGCATTCTGCTCATGCGAACCAGTGTGAGTACAGTTTTCAATGGCCTAATGTGACAGGTAATCATAAATTAGTATTTGCTTTAGAACAACAGCAGAGTGTACACAGCCTGCATGCTGAAGGAGAGCGGCTCTGTAAGTGGTACAGTTCTGTAATGAAGTGGGAACTCATTAAACAGACACCACCTCCTTCACTGCACCGCAGAAGCCGCAGACAGACCAAATGGAAATGTTTCCACAGAATGCTACAGTCAACCAGGACAAGTTCGGGTTCATTAGCTGTGGCACAATCTGCAGGAATTAGTCGGAGTAATAATTAAATAGTTGCTTGCTAATTTATCATTTTACATTTGTTACTCCATTTGCATAATGTGTGTCCCCACCCCATCCCTGGTTACATTAAAATGTTATCTATTCACGAGAAATGAAACTGATGCCTGCTTTTTCTCCTCAGAGACTTATCAGAAGTGACCTGTCATGGGCAGCTGCTTCGTGATAGTCTTGTTTGCCTCACATGTTTAGTTGGGAGCTGGGTCCCTATTGTAATATTGCATTATGTCATTTTGACACAGGATAGTTAAGAGGCTATCCTGGGAGGAGCTAACAGCCCAGCCTTGTTCTTAACCAACTAGGTGGGGCACTGGGTAAAACAAACTCTGCAGCCAATATTGCTAATTTAACCTGCTGCTAGAATGAGTTTTGCACATTTAGTGTCCAAAACTAACAGAGCCAGAGTGATACTTAATGCCCTATAGTGGTCAAGAATGGCTTCTCCGCAGGTTCTCTGGGGTCCTATTGCATGATCTGCCTTTCTTGGGGGACCAAGTCAGACCAGTTCCATTTTGGGGGTAGGGGTGCAGGGAAGCAGTTGTATGTAAAACTGTTGGGAAGCACCAAATTTGCTTGACATTTTACAATTGTAGATTTAGGCTTTCTAGGAGGAATTAGGAAAAAAAAAAAACATATTATATTGACTAAAACTTCCTTATAGCCAAAGGGTTTGGAGGACAGGAAGTGCGGCAGGAAACAGGCAGGAAAAAAGAAAATTAAAATTGAAGGGAGATACTGCTGCTCACAGGTCCTGGCTCTGTTTGGCTTGGTTAATGATGTGGTGACAAGGACAATTTTCAGGATTTTAATTAATTATCTCTTATCGTTATTGATATGAGGTCCCTTTATAATGCAAAACAAACCAAGGAATGCTTTTCCAGTGCATACATTCTCTCCCTTCCAAGGAAGGGAACTTTGGTCTCAGCAGCAGCCTAGACTCCCTAGAACCCTCGGATGTAGAAAGCAAGCATGGGGCTAATGACGAAAGAGAATTCTCCATCCCTGTTCATGTTTGGTCAGAGTTAGGCTTCAGTGGAAGTTCCATTCCTACCTCTTCTCTGGATCCTTGCCATCTCCCCTCTACACCTTGTCAAGACCATTTGTGCCCGGAGTGCTCTTAGCAGGACAAAGCGATGGATTGGTCTGCAACTCTCAAGTCTTGGGAGTGTAAGTTCACAGCACCCACCTTCCCACTATAAAAACATTAGTGGCCAATTCAAAAGGGAGATGTTTATTCCGAGAAGGGATACAAAGTACATTCTGTTTTTTGACAGAGCAAACCAGTGTCACAAACTGCCATTCAGTGTGTTGGCAGGGCCATTAAACCTTCTTTGGGAAGTCAAAACAGGCTTTTTGTGAAGAGTTGCGAAACATACATATTGCCTCGGCTCTGTCAGCAGGTATACGATAGCAGAATATTAATTTTTAAAAATGTAAAATAACTCACGGTAGATCCTGTTCACGTGTCTATCTGAGCAGCAGCATTTTTTTGTCTTCTGCTGAGTGTCCAGGGAAGCTACAGGTGTGTGGAGCCTATTTTGTGTCCAAGAGTTGGATGCCATCTGGACTGACTAGTTGGGTCTGTCATTCCTCGGACTACAGTAAACAGGCTATGTTTGGACCCAACAGACGATTAGAAACTCCCTGAGAGATTTGCTAGAGTGTATGAAAAAAAAAAGCTCAACTTCTAGGGGCTGTTTGCTGGGAGCCTCTGAGCCCTGGATGTTCTTCGACTCTATGTGGAAAGAGCTTGTCTAAGACAGAATTCAACACAGAGAAAAGCTGAAAAAGACCAGAGAAAGCTAGTGTCTCCCTTCCTTGAGGAGTCAGTCATTTTGTACTTGAAATTTTGTGCATGTAATTAGAACATTGTATATTTTTATTACCTACGCCTTCATTTATGGGAAGAAACAGTTACTGTTAGCAGAAGGCATAGTATATTAACTTATAGCCCAGTACTTTTTTCTTTTGTACCACAGCCAACATATCTCAGGTTATTTCTGCAATCTGAATAAGTCCTTTTACATGGTTGCTTACAATATCGGATACTAACATTTTTACAGAAATGTTAATCACTCACTGTATCCATAAGAGCATGCCTGAAAAACAGATCATTGCATTCAAATTTAGAAAACCCGCCTTCACAGCACTCATCTTTAACCATTCGTAAATATCCCAGATGTTTAGAATCATCTTCCTGCTCCTTAGCACCATCCTGAGGACTTTCAAGGCTGATAAAATTAGCTCAAATTTGTCTTGAACTCTACAGACATGAGAGAGCCAATGTATCTACCCCATAGCTCATATCTCCTTAGGAGTTCTTATCAAAACTGCTGTCTTTACCTCTAGCTTCAGCTTGTTTGACTAATGTCTTGTCCCTTTATTATGACACGCAAGCTTCTTGGAGCAGTGATAGTACTTGTTACCTCCTTTTACCATATCCCCAGACACGACATAGAAACTAGAACAGCAGATATGTACTAAAGATCACATATACATATGTGATTCCTGCATATTATAAAGTTCTTGAATGGGTCATATATTCGTATTGAACTTTAAGATGAATTCACGTGGATGCTTGTGGTGACTTCTTCAATCCTACATTTGTCAGCATCACTTGAATATAGTTAATCATTGAGTCGTGTGGCTGGGAAAGCTGGATTAGTGCACTGGTAAGGGCAGTTGTCACCAAGATTGATGACTAGAGTTCTATCCCCCAGGACACACATGGTAGAAGTTGAGAATGGACTGGTGAAAATTGTCTTCTGACATCCAAAAGTGTGACCTGGCACTTGTGTTCCTACACAATAAATAAGTGTAATAAAATAATCCTGTAATGATTATTAGTACTGATATTCTAAGGGAACATTAAGTTAGTATGCAGCTGGAAGCTACTGACATATGTATATACATATCACATATGCATATATAATCTCCAGTATGGGCAATGACAGAGATGTAGGTTGAATGCCATCTCAGAAATAAGAAACTTAGAGTAGTACTAACTAATCCCGGGGAAGGGGGAATATTCTAAGAAATGTAATTGGCATTGGTCTTGGTGTTTTTATCAATGAATGCTTTAAAAGATAAATTCCTATAATTCACTTTTGTTGCCTAGGAAAATGTATGTTTGAATTAGAGCTAAAGAATGCTTAGTGAACTGGTTGGTTGAAAGAAAGGGTTACATGTGTTCTCAACTGGCTTAACTCTGATAATTCAATAATTCTCAGTTTCCACTTGGAAAATGTGACTACTACTGCTTTTTGTAGCCTGGGGCTATAGCTCAGTTTGTACAGTGCTTGTCTAGATTGTACCAGGTTCTGTGTTTTAACCACGGTTCTGAGTAAGGCAGTTGCAGTGGTTTATGCTTACACTCTCAGCATCTGCAGATGGAGGCAGGAGGGTCAGGAGTTCAAGGCCATCCTTAGCTATAGTGCAAGTTTATGCTCAGCCTAAGCTTCTTAAGACCCTGTCTCAGAAAACTAAACAAAGTCATTTTCTAACTTCATGACAATGAGGATGTAAATTAGTTAGCCTCCTTTAGTAGTAATTTTAACTTTTACTTGGAGACAACCTATGACTAAATACCCTTGTATGTCCTCATGATTGTCTGCCACCAAAGGGGAACAACTCAGAAGGAGCGGCGCTCATTGTTTATCTGTCCAGAAATTGTCCCCAGGAGCATGAAGTTCCTGGAAACTGCTCCTGATCCCCTTATTATGACTGTTTATATTGAATCTACTTGTTGGCTAAGTCCCTTTTCATTCCCCATTCAGGACTCGCCATCCCTTGGGTGGGAAAGGACCACAGTAAGGTCAGTCTCATGGCTGTGCATGCCATGGTTTGAGGTAGTGAGTTGGCATAAAAAAAAAAAAAAAAAAAAAAAAACACAGAGAAATACCTTTGAATATCATTAAGTGTGAAACACAGCACAACTCAAACTGAATAGAATCAAAAATTATTTTACCCTGAAGGTCAGGCTCTCCTGGTCATTGCCAATGACTTTAGTGCTAATTTAGGGCTCCTCTGAAAGGGGGGGCAGGAGAGCAAAGGTCTTCAGTAGTTGTGTGCCTGTAAATTTAGACATGCCTTCATCTTTCTTGGTCTGGTTCTATGTTTTCATTTTTAACCATCCACAAATGTTTTCTACAGAAATGGCACTCACTAGTCCCATAAACGGTGTCTAATACAGTGATGATGACCACCTTTCAACAGACATAAACTTTTAAGCAGCTGCCACTTACTCTGTAGGCTGTGAATTTGGTCATTGTTGCCAAATACAAAGGAGGAGGAAGGCAAGAGTATCTCCCACTGATTGGTTAGCAGCATGGCTACTGTTAATCTTTAGTTCTTGGGGTTTGGTCTTGCTGAAGGATTTTTATGACTACTTTGTAAACTCTCTAAAGGAGAAATTTTAGAAATAGGCTTGGCTGACTAAATATATTTAGTAGCTGGGCAAGTGTTTTGGGGGGGCGGGGTCTGAAGCTTCTTTTTTTTTTTTTTAGTGATGGGATCCCAGGAGAATCTGAACTTTAGAGTGTGCTAGTTTGTATATTGTGGTATATTTCAGAATATGTTAAAAAACCATAATGAAGATCAACCATTACTGAAGACTGTTTCTCAGGTTTAATCAAATTTTTCCAGACCCTATCACACAGAGATCACAAGTCACATTTACCTATAATTTGTTTAGTGTCCAGTATACTTTTTAAGTACAAAACTTACTTAGTAAACAGATGGCATGTATTTCTATTTTGAATTGAGCTCTGTTAGTACATTGAAGTGTTTGTAGTGATGGTTACTGAAAGGTGATCAATTTTGTACTAATCAGATATGATGCCTATGCAATTAGCTTGAGTTTCTGATTCTCTAAATTGTAATCACTATAGTTTATGGATGTGCTGCATTTGATAATATTAAATCTAGACCAGTTTGTAAAATAAGCAAGGCAATAATGTTGTGTCATTAGTTTATAGTAATTTTTAAGAAGAGAAGGGTTATCAATACCAACTCGAAAGATATCCCAAATGGTCTTGGTTATGGAAGCCGTGTATTGGTTCTCACCTTTAGAAACTCATACAGTTGTTGAAGGTTCATATTTTTCTCTGCTTGAATTACACATGTGCACTAAGAACACCAAAGCATGCATTACTGAGGTAACCAGTAATACACACCACCTTTGCTGTGATGCTGCCGTACTTTGATGTTACAGTACTGGTCTCTTCATTTGCTTTGGGTGGAATCTTATGTGTGAATACACTCCAGGGGAAAAATCAATCTCTCCATTTCTTTCACTCTACACTTCAGTATTGGATGAGTGTTGTAAAGTCAATCCCTGTTCCTAAAATAAGCCACAAATTACCTGATGTCCTAGGAAAGAAGATGGGGTTTTGGTCTTAAGATGTCATCTAGAGGACCCTAGCCAATCAATTCTGGGCTACCCAATTTATCTGCCTTCAAAGGGTGAAGGACTGAGTTGAAGCTTTTCAGATTAGAATCTGTAGTTCCAGAGAAACTTGAGTATTCTGACCCTGAGGTCTCTACTGCTAAGCCAGTCTTCTACCATCTGACAGTTCATATTTGTTGAATCCCATAACCTTGATCCCAGTCCTGTTTCCCAGTGAAATGTGTCATCATTTTTGTTTGCTCCTTAAATGCACAGCACATGTGGCAAAATAGATTTGCTTCTCAATAGGAGGCAAGCCACAGGGATTCTGAAATGTTTTCCGGACTGTGGTGTCATCTGCAAAGCAGTCTACATTAATAGCTTTCCCGTGGACAAGCCTGTCTGAACTCCCAGATAGGCCACAGGAGAAACAGCACTTCTTACATGTATGCACGTAGCTGAAGTCCTTTTCAGATATGCTGGTATCTTAGTTCATTAGTCAACCTCTTCTCCAATTATATTGACCCCTTGCAGCCTTTTGAATTTACACATGCCTTCTAAATTACTCTGTTCAAACTCAAACTCCAATGTAACAATGTAGTAGGCGGGCCCACTCGGAAAGGGTTAGCAGAAAGCTGCTTTTGACCAGCGACAAAGTGATCCAGGAGAAGACTTGCAAAACCAGGGAGTTCTTTCTCTGGTTCTAGCTGTTCCTGCTTCTCGGAGTGGTGAGGGGTCACCCAGCCACAGTTTGGAGGAGATTTTTATTCCACTCCCCACCCCCACCCCCCACTCCTCCCCCACCCCTCCCCCACCCCTCCCCCACCCCCACCCCTCCCCCACCCCTGGCTGGGTCTGACAAGTTCTCTCTTTATTGGCCCTTATATTATGCTTCATTTGCAATAAGTATACTCAGCCGATCAGAGCCTACTTGAATCTACCTAAATCCTTGTGGGGCACAGCTTAGCCACCAGTTTGGTTCCTGGTTCCTGGATTCTGGTTGCCGTCTTCTGGCAAAAGGCTCTTCAGAGGACCAGAGAGAAGACTGTTCTTGTTTTTGAGACCTGTCAGAGACTGGCCACTGGAGACATTCTGAAGTAGGAGAATGTGTTGCTGTTCCATCTCTGACACTTGCTGTTCCTTATCAATGTGTTCACAAGTCAGTTTAATGGAGGAAATTCTTCATTTGAGGTTTTCTCTTTCCATATGTATCAAATTGACCACCAAGACTAACCATTATAACCTCAAACCTAGGGGAAAACAATTAGTTACCTAGCAATAAGTATGTTCATGATGAGTGTAAAAATATAATATTCTTGTTAATATTTTTAGAATTTCATATAATGTATTTGACTATATTAACCTTCTTATTACCCTGACTATATTAAATAAGAATTAACTTATTAATTCTTCCCCAACTCCTTCTCCAAAATTTTTCAGATCTACCCCTATATTTCTGTCTCCTTCAACTTTGTGCTGTGTCCCTAACCTAATAACCTACTGAGTCAAGTTTGGGCAATGGGGCCATGCATACTAGGGGTCACACCCTTAAAGAAAATGGATTTTTCTTCCATTTCTCCCTAAAATCATCAACTCCAGGTCCCCTGGTGGTTTGAATGAGAATGACTCCAATAAGCTCACTTATTTGAATGTCTGGGTCAAACTTGGCAGAACCTGTTTGAGAAGGGTTAGGAGGTGTGACCTTGGAGGAGATGTGTCACTGGAGGTGGGCTTTGGGGTCTTAAAAGCCCACACCACTTCTAGTTAGCTCTCCTTTCCTCTGCCTTGTGCTTGTAGATCAGATGTAAGCTCTCACCTACTGCCCCAATGCCTTGGCTGCCTGTCTGCTGCCACACTTCCACTGAGGGTCATGGACTCACCCTCTGAAACTGTAAGCTTTCATTAAACACTTTCTTCTTTAAGTTGTCCTGGTTGTAGTGTTTTGTCATGGCTATAAAACAGTGACTAAGACATTTCCATTAACAAAAATCTTTACCAGGCACGTTTTTCTCCTCAATAATTATAAACTGTTATTATATGGCCTCTTCTAAAAGCGATTCTTGAGTCTTCAGATAAGACTATATTCACTAGCATTCTGTGCCTTTGTGCTTTAGGGTGGGCTTGGCACTCTGGGGAATGGCAGGGACACAGAAAAGGCAGAGGCAGGTAGTATGCCTGGACTCCAAAACTGATGTATTATGGCATTAACAACCAATAGAAGAGGAACTGTGTAGAGAAAGAAGGGTCGCAGAATCACAGTCCCCAAGAGAGCATGAAGTTAAAGAATAGTAGTTTCAACCAGAGATCAGAATTGGTCATACAGGGAATCCATTTGGCAGCTCTCAGCAGGAATGTTCTGTGTGTGGCAGCTAGTAAGAGTAGCCTATGGTGAGACAATTATAATGAATGAGACCACATGTCTCTGAGGGCCACCCCAGTTTATACCTGCTGCAGATCAACTACATATTTGTTTGTTTATCTTCAATACCTTTCATTTTCAGCACTATCTCAAGCGGAATCATATGCTCTGTTGTTACTTGTTTATAACTCATGGGATGTTGGAGAACACTGGACAGCAGCTGAAGATGGAATTTACATATGGGAGATCTGTGGGGAAAAGTCAAACCATCTCCCTGCTCATGCTGTCTAGTCTTGGAAGAAACAGGGTTTTGGTATATTGGACTTTTTTCAGGTACTAAAGGCTCAAAGGTGTTTCAGTGGGTATAGATGCTGTGGATGAGAGAAAACATGATATCTTATAAGATTAATTAGAGACAGGTACATAATTGGAATGTTACTGAAGCTGAGAAATTCAACCATCTTGTGGAGAACTGAGTAATGGGAATGCGTTCAGCAGGAGCCCCAGGCTCCAACCTAAGAATATATTTGATAAGAAATGAGAATGGAGGGACAAGCTACAGGAATTCCTGATGTTATTGGGCATTTTTATTTCCTTCTGTGGCCTCTGGAAAGTCATCCAAGCTGCACACATAAATATCCTCTGAGAGGCATGAGGCATAAGGACTTGAGAGAAAGAAACCCCTGGCCTTTGTGTATTAGGTTGAATTTGGACAGTGGAAACAAATGCACCCTTTTAAGCAGAAGTTTTACATTCTGGGATCTTTTTAGGTTTCTCTTTAATGTACAATACAGCATTCACATAATAGTCATATGTGTAGTATGTAAATATAATATAGAATACACAGTATTTTATATATAAAATAAAAATACAGAGGCAGCATACAGAAAGACAAAAGTATAAATGCATGCCAGGCATTGCTTCCTTATAATCCTATCACTTGGAGGAAAAGGCAGCACAAGTTCAATGATATTTTTAGCCATATATGGCAAGTTCAAGACCAGCCTGAGATACTTGAGTTTCTGTCTCAAAACAAAATACAAAAAAAACCCCACAAATATATGAATACATACTAATGTGTATAAAAATGAAACATTTGCATATTATGTATACATTGATAGAGTTAGCTTCTCAGTGTATATAATTACATTAAGTATGTATATTTGATAAGCATTTTATTTCTAAAACACCACCTACATCACCACACGGCACATGCAATGTGACAGCACTGAGGGACTACATTAGCAGAAGAAATTATTTGAATTTATTTTTGATGTGTCATAAGTAGAGACCCGGGTGAGTTGTGAAAGCTAGTGAGAGCTGACGAATGACAAGATACCCCCTTCCCCCTGAGCTCTGAGCAGTTAAGGAGAGAGGGATGATCTTCAAAAATCCTGCAGGAATGTGACTTAATGGTTTCTCAGCTTTCCTGGTGTGGTGGGTGCCAAACCTCCCCTCCAAGTGATCAGGTGCATCTCCTCGAAAAATCTGACCTTGGAGCTAAAGATGTGCCTTCTGAACAGTTGTCTCAGATAAGAGTCTCTTCTCTCTCTCTCTCTCTCTCTCTCTCTCTCTCTCTCTCTCTCTCTCTCTCTCTCTCTCACACACACACACACACACACACACACACACGAAGAGTTTCTCCAGTAGGTGATCATCTTATCATTCAGTGTGAGCTCACAACAATATTCTAACACAGGACATGGAAGAGTTGATTTCTGAGGCAGGACAAACAGCCTAGTGTTTCAACCTCCAGAAAGCTAAGGACGGGCTCCACTAAGCAGGATCATGAGAAAAACTCCCACATTCTCACATCTTTAAATGTATCTGAGTGGGTAGGTCCCAGAGGCAATGTGTGGGTGCTACACGGGCTGCCCGGAGCTGAGCATTTATCTTCTTACTTTACAGTCAACAACACTATGTTAAAAGCTTGAAGTCAGTCACGGTGGGAATATTTATGTTATGTAAACAGGCTAATGATATAAATTATTTTTTTTTTTTTTCAAAAAAAAGTTTTTATTTTTTTTGAAAATTCTTTTTGGAACTGGTTGTTTTTGTCAGGACATTATTGGGTTCTTGAGTTAGGTGCTTGTTCATTGCTGAGATAAACACCCAACATGAATGGCTTAAACTATAAAGAATTTACTTTGCTCATGGTTCCAGGAGTTTTAGTAAAGCATGATAGGAAAGGTGTTGGTATCAGGAACCAGCTTTTGCCTCAGAACCCATCCATGATGTTACCCATAGGCGATAGGGACCCACGTATCTGTTGCTATGGCAATTGTCATACATTTTCATCATTCATTTGGTTTATCTCCCCCACTTTACCACAATTATCTCACAGTCCGAATAAAAGGCAGACCCTTCCTGACCTTCACCCTTTCTTCTTCTCTCTCTTTTCCACCCTTTTGTCTCCATCACCCCTTCCCCCACAATAATCCTCTAACATGTAGAACTGCATTGGCCTGGTGGGGTCTGCCCGGATGCAAGCTGAGATTCTATCACAACAGAAGATTATGGCAGAGTGGTGTTCTATCACAACAGAGTCATGACAAATAGGAAGCTGAACAATGCAGCAACAGGAATGGGCCAGGGCAAGATACACATCTACCAGAAACAGGCCTCTCTTTGACCCAGTTTGACCTCTTTTAGGCCAGCCCCTCACAATCTATTTGAATATAGACTTCATCTATGGATTAAACTATTCGCTAACTTGGCTGCTCCAGTAGACACATTCCCAGGAGTGTTTTCCTAATGGCTGACACATCTAACCAAGTGCACAATCAAAGTCAACCATCACTGGTTTGTATCCCTTGCTGATAAAAATAATAAACCTCCATGTTGGATAATGTGTTGTCTTTACTGGTGAACTGGTAAACCCTTCGGTTATTTTGCTTTGTTGACAGAGACTGGGGTGACCAGAGTAACTGAGGGGGATCTATCCTCTCAGACTACAAGGTCCAGCATTTAATTCTGGGCTGGAGTCCAGCTATCTCCTCAGGGGATAGCTCAAGTTGCAGAATAACCCTGTCATGAACTTAGTGCCCTGGATATTTTGTTGCTTCTAAACTGCCAGGTTGCTAGTCTGAAGGCTAGAGGTCAGAGAAAAACAATAGAGTTGCCCTTTCTGCCTTTCCTTGCATGCCTGGGAGGCTGCAGCTGCTGGACCGCCTTCTCAAGCTTGAGTCTCTGTGGATACTTTCTGAATTTCAAACCTATTCAAAGAACCTCAAAGCCCCAGATATTCGGTAGAGTCTGTCTGATAAAATGAAATATGAGGCTGATCAAATTTTGACAGCACTTTAATCACAAAGGATGTGTTGATCTGTACATAGCTACTGGCTATGATTTAGATACTGTTGTTTAAATATGGAAAGAATACAGTATTATTTTAATATAAAAACATCTTCATGTGGATAATAAGTTGTTTAACTTTCTTAGAATAAGTTTACAGGGCTGTGAGGGTTAGTTGGTTTTTTGTTTTGTTTTTTCATTGTTTGTGTTTATTTTTGTTTTTTAACTTGACCCATACTGGACTCATTTGGGAAGAATAACTCTCAATTGAGGGGTAAACTCTATCAGATTGCCCATAAGTCAGATTTCAGGGTATGCTCTTGAGTAAAGGTTGATGAGAGAGGACCCAGCCTACTGTGGGTGGTGGGTTCCTGACTATGGTAGTGCTGGCAGACATAAGGAAGGCATCCTGGCGACAAAGTCAGTGAGCAGCTCTCCTCCGTGGCTTCTGCTGAAGTTCCTGCCTCCAGGTCCCTTCCCTGACTTCCTTCCATGATGACCTGTGATCAGGTCATGAAACCTCTTTCCTTTCCACTTTGCTTTGGACAGTGTTTTGTCCCAGAGACAGAAAGCAAACTAGGGCAAGGACCCAGCGTAACCCCAGTATTTTTAGTATAATAAGACACTATTGGTGGTTGAGATAAAGAAGAAAAAAACTATATCTTTTGTTTTTGAAAGGTTAAAAAAAATCAGCATTGAAATACTTGTGTGCCTGAATCGAGGCCTGAAATACCAACCTTGTATATGGAACAGCGTGGCTACTCCACTTAGTACCCAAAATTACTTGATGAAACCTGGATTGTAATAGAGCAGTTTGATGTAGCTGGCTTCTGAATACAGACATTACAACATAGAAGTGTTACTGAAAGCCCCTGGAGCTGTGCAGATGGCATTGTTCACATGAGTCCTCGATTTCACTAACCTCGGTGTTCTTGGCATAGACTGGAAGATGTCAAGGTTCTGTGACATTTCTTACTCAGTGTCCAGTGCTGGGGACAAGCAGATGTCAAAGTTGGCAACTAGCTATTATTCTTGCCTTCCATGAATCCATATGAACTAGCTCCAGACTTGGAAGGGATGGAGTAACCTGGAATAGAAATGAATGGAACCCATGGCTTGTTTCAAGCACCTGCCTTTATGCATCGAGTCATTTATCTTCCCTATCTGTTGTAAAACATGTAAGGGAGACTTAAAAACATAAGCTACAAGACATTCAAATTAAGAAGGGTAAAATGAAGCAATAAGAACCAGCAGGGTGAAGAATTTTAGTGAGCCGTAGCCCCTGTGCACCTTCTGTGTGCCCATGGGAGGTGGCGCACACAGCTATCTGTTCCCCAGAAACTAGCACTACAGGCAAAACATGATTGGCTCCATGTCTTAGAATGCCCATAAAACTAACACAAAAACAATTACTCAGAAAAAGCCAGGATACTCTTGCCAGTAAGAATGATTTCTCCTCTGGGTGCATTTAAGGAAGATGCTATAAAGCACTGAGCATCCTCCTCAGCTGAGGGCTTGGTGCAGAAGAGCCATGGTTAGTGTAAGGCTCCTGTGGTGTCTTTCTATGTGCATTAATGCCTCACACCAAAAACGTCATTCCTGGGGGAAAGTACTGTGACATAAACGGAGCTTTGTGGCAATTCAGTTTGATGTGGGATCAGATTGTACAGTTTTTAGCAAGATGAATAGATGATGGAATGGGTAGACTCAGTACCCTTCAGGAAATTATCTGTAAATAATTCAAGAGAGCTTCTCTGTTGGATGTTTGGACTGCAGGGACTCCGAGTACAGTATTGTGTTTAATCTTGTCTTACTGCTAGTACTCGGAGTTGGATAGTAAATGCATAGGATTATAGAATAACGACTTAGGATTCAAGCAGATTTTATAAATTTTCTCAAGGTTATTTAGTCTATAAGTACTGTTGTGGTCATCTTTAAGTTTGTGCCATAACAGCAGGACTCAGAAGAATTTGCCATGCCAAGTTAACAACATACAGACTATCCTTTCTGAAGCATTCCTGTACAGAATTGAATTAGAATCCAACATCCCAGAAGGAAGACAGGGGCTGTGGTAACTACTGGATATCTATTCTCCGTGTGTCATGACACTTGCTCTGAAATGTCAGACTTCTGAGCATTTACTATGGTGACGGCTTTTTATGAAACAGAATCATAAAAACTGAAAGTATATGTCAGCTGCATAATATACAGTAATGGATTATGAAGGTAGCTTGTAAAAAAATCAAAAGTGTACTCAAGGACAGTGGAGAAGTTACTGGGAAAAAAAGGAAAGATTAGTTATTCTCCCTAAGGTCTTTGAGTTTATTCACAAACCGGAAATTACAGGAGATGCTAGTTGAGGCAGTTTTCTGAGGCTTGAAAGAGGAAGGACAGCAGGAGTCTTGGTGTTCATCGATTTAGTTTTGTTCAGAGGTCTTTGGAAGAAACAAATTGGCATCTTAAGTTGCACAGACATGTTAACCAGACAGGTTGGAATGATTTGGGTTTGTAATAGATTCAGAGAACCCTGGTGTAGAAACAATGAACCAGAACAATAAGAGGGCAGATGAAATCCAACAGCCAGGAGCAATAAGAAACCTGTGCTGAGGACCAAAAAAAACCAAGAGCCCCCAGCCCCTGCAGATGCGAGTCACGATCTACCTGCAGAATCTTATCACCAGAAGCTTCTAAATGAATTTTGTCTATAAAGGCAGAGTAAGAGTCAGAGTTATCTAATATTCACTTGAAAGCAAATTGAATTTAACTGAAATAAGCTTTATTTGTACAACATCATTTTTTGAAAAAGAATCAGTAAATAGGCAGAAAAAACTAAATGTACTGTAGGAAGTGGAGCATCAGGCTGAATGAGAGGGAGGGAGTGGGACCTTTCTCCTGACCACTGTCTGACAGAGAGGTGGGACTAAGAACTGGGCAGGAGCCAGGCCAGAGCCTGAGCAGGGGTGGGGGTGGGTTTTGGAATGCAATTCACGGAAGTTGGAGGGATTGGTTTTCCTGTGTCTTTGTCTACTCTGGCTGCTGTAACAGTGCTCACAGTTTTAGATGACAGAAAGACCAAATCAGGGATCTGCTAGATTTCCTGTCTTGGTTTGTATGTGGTAATTGCTAACCTTAGACCTCCAATAGGAAGAAGAAAAAGGAAACTGTTTTCTAAGCTAGTGCCCCAAGATCCAACTTCATCATTCTCCATGCATTTTCAGAATGTGACTTGTGGAGAGGCTAGCCCATAGCATCCATCTATAAGAGCACATAACTTTGACGGGTGTATTCAAAGGCTCTCCTAGTGAATTATATCCCCTTCTTTCTCCCACACCATCTCAGAACTCACAATTTTAAGGTACTAACTTTCAGTGCTGTAAAATGAGACCACATTTGCGAATAGGGATGTTGCAGAATTAAGATGAGGTCGCAGCCGGTAGGGTACTGTCCTACTCCTGTAGAGTTGCTGACATGATTATTTTTGTTTCAAGAATATTCGGGTACATATGTGCACTCATAGAGTGCCTTGGGGGGAAAAATCAAAGTTACACTGTCAGAAGCCATGTAACCTTGAAAAGGTAACCCATCCCTATGTCCTGAAAGATGCCATGCCTTGCTAATGGTTTGTTCCCAGACTTCTGGACTCTCAAACAGTGGGACAATCAACATCTGCGGTTAAACTACTCAATTTATTTATGCTACTTGTCACCACAGCTCCAGGGCACAAATACAGGCTCCCATGGAAATTCCTGCTGGAGCCTCCAGCCCTACCATCTTCCTAAGAGCATCAGGAGGGGACTTTCAGGCACATAGGGAAGGTGGGATAAAACAAAAGGACTAGTGTGAGGTAAGATTAAACAGGCTGTGTATGACAGACAATAGAGGCTCTTTGTATTTAAAAGCCTGTCATGGGGGATGGTTTGAAACCTCAAGAGGAAGCTGGATGAGGTTCTAAAACTGTGAGTACTAAGTGAGAATGGAGGGGGTGAGATTTGGGGGTTCCTCAGAGATGCTGAACGGACAGACACAGCATCTTTCAGGAAATGTGGAGGCTGGCATAGATCTTTCTAGCTACTGAGGTACATTGATTCCACTTTGATATTTGTCCAACTAATGATCCAGAATAGGATCAAGACATTTAACGACTTTATACCAAAAGCAGAAGAACACTTGCTGATGTGACTTGGAGGCAAAGAAATGATGACTCAGGACATTCTCTCCAGCTGGAGTCTCAGCTATGCAACTCCCATGTTGTTGGATGTTGGACCTCAAATCTATTGCAGATTTATTTTCGGACATTTTTTTATTTTAGTAGGTTTTCTTCCTCATAGCTTCTATCCACATTTGACAAAATAGTGACTTTGAATTTGCTTATTTTGGGGAAGCTGTGTTTCCTCTTATCGTATAATCTTTTTAATGCTGGAATTTCATGCTTATCAAGGTTCTGAAGAGTAAGTGTTGTATTCCCACTGGAGTTAAATCCTTACATTGAAAATATGCCTTTTAGTTATTAGTTTATGGATACCCTAGAAATATATATGCAAAAAATATCAGGGAGGTGGCGTAAAAAAAGGCATTAAACTAACACAGGGCAAGGTCACAATGTATTATCTCTTAGAGGGTATGATACGATATTCCACTGCAGCATGGCTGCAAAATTCTACTGCAGACAGTGGGAGGAGAGGAAAGGGAGATGGGACGATTGACGTTGTCTACGATACACATGTCTAGTTTAGAGCCTTGGAAATTAGAAGGTTACACTGACTGAAGGTCAGAAACAGAGAGGGAGAAGACAAGGAGTCTGTGGAGCTTGTTCTGCAGAGATGGGGGAAAATCAGCCAATAGGTGGAAGACAAAAGAGGACTACAGACCACTGAGGTTAAGGAAGAAAAAGACTGCATAGCACAAACCAAAGTGAGTGTTGTGTTTTAACAGTCATCAGCCATGCTATTCCAAATTTTCCGTACAAATTTAAAAGTACCATCTAGAAAACACCTGTCTCCCTAATAAGTTTCAGTAGAAACTGGGGTTACGCTGGGCAGAGCCGAAAGCCATCACTGTTTTTTCAAGGTAGGTAAAAAGAGGTTAAATGGCTTCTTGATTACCTGTCAATCACAAGTGGCCCAGTGGTAGAAGACATCTCTCTTTTTTTCCAGCTAACAGCTGTTCTGTACCTCACTAGACAGCCGCACAGAATACCAGTTCTCCTTACACTGAGAAAATAGGTCTGCTGAGCCCTCCCAACCTCACAGAAATGGGAAAGATGTATGTCAGTCTTTTATATTTTTAAACCAAATACATCTCAGGTTTCTATTTCTGGTACTGAACTCCATGACCCAAGAAACATGGGAAGGAAGGGTTTATTTGGCTAACACTTCCACAGCACTGTTCATCACTGAAGGAAGTCAGGACAGGAACTCAAGCATGGCAGGAACCTAGAGGCAGGAGCTGATGCAGAGGCCATGAAGGAATGCTGCTTATTGGCTTGCTTCTCATGGCTTGCTCCGTCTGCTTTGTTATAGAACCCAGGACCACCAGCCTTATAGCTGGATATTATAGAGACATTGTCTCAGTGGAAGTTCCCTCCTTTCGGATGACTCAGGCTTTTGTCAAGTTGACATGAGACTGGCCAGCACGCTCAGCTTCTTTACTCTTCAGGGTGTGACCTGAGATGTTAACCTCTGCTGCCACTGTGACAGCACGGGGGTATGCCTGTGTTCTGGGTGATTGTAAGGACTGACATAGACCATCCACACATGGAGCAGAAAATCAGCCATGTTATAGTTAGTCTTCTGGGCTCACCAAGAAGGGGCTGATTAATGTCACTTATAAAATCTGAGAAGAAGAACATCACTTACCTGTCCCGCTTTTCTCTTCCTGGTGTTCAGTTCGGAGTTTGGTCATAAGGTTTTATTTAGTTATATTGCAGTGGTAAAAGAATTTTTAAGGAATGAAGTCCAAGCTACAGCTTCAATTTTTAATTCTGGTCAGAGTTAAAATAGCCAAAGGAAGTTTCTCTTAATTCACTCCCAATGATACATTACGCTCGACAACATGCACATTACATTTGTTATTTATTGTATGTGCAGTGAGTGTGGGTGCACACATTCCATGGCACATGTGTGGAAGCCCAAGGACAGCCTGAGGCAGTCTATTTTCTTTGTACCATAGGGATTCAGGCCATTGTACCTGGAGGCAAATGCCTTAACTCACTGAGCCATCTCCATGACCAGATAATAATTTCATAATAAAAAATGTTTTTTGTGTGTCTGCACTTATATGTATGTATGTATGGTGTCTAGGAATCAAGTTATGCTGCTTGTATAGAATGTGTTTTTACTTCCTGAGTCATCTTGGCTCTGCTTTTATAAGATTTTAATTGACACTTAGTACTTGCACATACTCATAGGATGCTATATGATGTCTAGGTACTTGTATAAAATGCATAATGATCAAATATAAATAGTTAGAATTTCTGTATTCATTTCCTATCAGTTATAGCGAGACAGGAACAAAAGGATATTATCATAGTTAATGTTTGTGAGTGGAGGTTTCCTATCATTGTAAGATGCTTACAAACATTCCTGCCTCTGCCCACTACAGACTGATGGTACATTTCCCCCATCACTGGTTGTTCTTATTGGGGATCAGCAGCACCTTTGGTCGAGAAGCTCTTTCTCTTGAGGGGTGGTACAGACACCAGAACATTAGCAACTTTTCAGGTGACTTCAGGTTAGAGCCAAACTCATACTTGGAGGAGTATAGCAAAGAAGGTAACCACTGACTTAGATGATGCATATTTTGGAATCCTGAGCTACAATTCTTTAGTAAATGAGTCCAAAATATTGTTCAGGGCAACACAACCAAAAAATATTTTCATTTTTATGGCCACTAAAATGGAAAATATTTTAAAAGTGTGTGAATTAAAAATAACCAGAAAATTAATTTAAAAACATAGGCAATGATAAAGAAGAGACAATGGAGCTCTTAAGAAGTAAAGCAGCAAACAGATTATTTTTATTCAATAATATTTAAAAACTCACTTGCTAAAATATCTCTAGAATCTGTTTTCTGGAAACTAAATACACACACACACACACACACACACACACAGACAAAGTTGATGCATATATTTATCTACACACACATACAAACATAATTCTCTACATGCTTTTCTTTGCAATGGGTTATTCAGTTTAGAAGTTTAAACCAGTGAATACCTGACTGATGTCACAGTATTAGAGCACTTTCATTTCTGGAAACAAATAATGCTATATCTTAAAAACTATCAGGACAGGCAAAGCTGGATTTATGACAATAACTATTATTAGAGTTAAAGTTACTAAGTATTTCTCATTTACCTCTGAGCACACACCCAGATGACGCAATGGCACCTGTGTGGTTTGAATAGCTTTGACCTCCATAAGACTCAATGAGTTTGAATGCTTGGCCCATAGGGATTCGCACTATTAGGAGGTGTGGTCTTATTAGAGGAAGTGCGGCCTTGTTGGAGGAAGTGTGTCACTGTGGAGGTGGGCTTTGGGGTTTTATATGCTCAAGCTATGCCCAGGGACACAGTCCCCTTCTACTGCCTTTAGATCAAGCTGTAGAATTCTCAGCTTCTACTCCAGCACCGTGTCTGCCTGGATGAAGCCATGCTCTCCATCATGATGAAAATGGACCAAACCTCTGAAACTAACCCAGCTCCAACTAAATATTTTTATTGTAAGAGTTGCCTTGGTCATGGTGTCTCTTCATAGCAATAAAACATTAACTAAGACCCCCCCACTCCACCCAAATATTTTCATGACTTCATCTTCACAAGCTATGTATGTCATGTTTCATACAAAAGAAACTTTTTATATGTGACTCAGTGGGAGAGATTATCTGCTTAGCCCTGTGTAACAGATCCTAAAAAAAGAAAGATGAAAGCTAAAGAGTCACAGTTGGGCAGTAGTGACAGAAGAGAAACAGGGTAGTAACATGAGAAGCACTCAGCATGGCCTGGCTGGCTTTGGAAACAAGGCCAGTATGTGCTGGTTTTCTTTCCCTGCAACAAAATAACTGACAGCACCTACTTAAGAAAAGGACAGGTGTCTGAGGTTTGGCCCATGGTTGCCTGGTAGCAGAAACAAGGAAGCTGCTCAGAGCTGGGGCTGGGAAACTGAGAGACTTGAGTATGGGAAAAAAGGCATAACCTCAAAGAGCATGCCCACATTAGCCTACTTCCTCCAACCACGTTCTATGACCTCACAGCCCATTCAGCTGCAGATTTATCAACGATAAATCTACTGATGAAGTCAGTGCCCTCATGGTCCAGTTATCCCCCAAGACCTCCTCCTGAGCACTGTTCTACCCAGGAAGAAAACTCTTTCAAGATTTGGGTCTTTAGAGGACATTTCATATCCAAACCATAATGAGAGTTATGAAACAAACAAAGTGGGGAAAGACAAGTTAACACTATTGTGTGGAATTCTCAGGATGAATGAAGCCCCACCCCAAACCTTAATCTTAGCTCAGTGAGCTCCATCTGGACATCTGATCTTTATAATATAAGATAATAAACTTGTGTTATTTGAAGCTACTAACCTGCTGGGAATTTTTAATAAGATGCCAATACCAAGTGCATTAGTCAGTGTTCTCTAGAGCAATACTTCTCAACCTGTGGGTCACAATTCCTTTGGGGTCAGGAATAACCCTTTCACAAGGGTCACAGATCCTGCATTTCAGATATTTTCATTATGATTCATAACAATAGCAAAATTACAGTTGTGAAGTAGCAAAGAAATAATTTTATGGTTGGGTTTTACCACAACATGAAGGGTGTATTAAAGAGTCACAGCGTTTGGAAGGTTGAGAACTACTACTGTAGAGGGACAGAACCCATGCTGATCTATTACACTGGCTTACATGATATGGGCTGGATAGCCTCATAATGGCTATTTTTTTACCCCCACACTGGAGAGATTAGAGAACTCAGTTACTGCTCAGCCCCTTGGGTTAGAGGCTTTAGCAGTCCTAATCTGGTACTGAAGACCTGGAGTATTTGGTCCATGTTGGAAGAGGTCAAAGACACTGGTATCTGATGTCAGTGAAGGCAGGGAGTGGCAGCAGCATGGCAGTGACAGCATCTGAGTAGATGCACTCACCAGCAAGGGGTCAAGTCCAGCAAGCATAATGCTGTACCTTTGCTCTTGAGATCTTATATTTGGAGTAGAACTAGAAGTTTAGTCCCTCCAGGAAATATTCTTATAGACCCAGCCAGTGGGTCTGTAACCAAGCTATCATGCTAAATGTCTTGCTTCTGTTGCCTTCATTAATCTTCAGAGAATATCCAGAATCTGGTAAGGTGACATTGTGAGAAGCATTTTGAAGATGAATGTTTATTATCCTATTATTCATAAGATAAAGCAACTACAAATAATGTAAATACTCTGCAATAGTAACTAAGTCACAATTGGTCTAGTCTTAGGAATCTCATATATCCATTGGATGTGATTTTGTGAACACAGTGGGGCGGGGGGTGCTTATGGGTCTAACAAAAGGCTGCAATGTGGGGCTGAAGAGATGAACCGATGGGTAAGAACACTGGCTGTTCTTCCAAAGTTCAGTTCTCAGCAACCCTCAGCAGTAGGGTGGTCTGCAACTGCCTGTTTCTTCAGCTCCAGGAGATCTGAGACCCACTTCTGGCTTCTGTAAGTATCACACACAGAAGTACCCCTCTGTTCTGGTTTGCATATGCTTGGCCCAGGGAATGGTACTATTAGAAGGTGTGGCCCAATTGTAGTAGATGTGGTTCTTTTGGAATAGGTGTATCACTGTGGGCATGGGTCTTAAGGCCCTCATCCTAGATGCCTGGAAGTCAGTATTCTGCTAGCAGCCTTCCAATGAAGATGTAGAACTCTCAGCTCCTCCAGCACCATGCCTGCCTGGATGCTGCTGTGCTTCTACCTTGATAATTATGGACTAAAACTCTGAACTTGTAAGCCAGCCCCAATTAGATGTTGTCCTTATAAGAGTTGCCTTGGCCATGGTGTCTGTTCCCAGCAGTAAAACTCTAACTAAGACACCCTCCCACACACAAATAAATAAATAAAGGGGAAATATTTATATCCACACTTACAGTAAGAAATTAATTAGAAGTCTGCAGGTTTTCCCAGAAAAAAAATCATCTTTGAAAGCATTTTTTAAAAATCAATTCCAAAGACTTATAAGTCACCCAACAATAGTGCAACCAAAGATAAAAAAATCTCAGTTAAAAGATGATTTAAACTATTCTTAAGAAAACAGACCAAAATGTGTGTGTGTGTGTGTGTGTGTGTGTGTGTGTGTGTGATACAGAAAATCATAAGAATGCGACAGTTGTGACTGCTACTTGGTAACCATGATCTTGTTTGTATTATCTATCACTAGATCAACTTGATCTTTTTATTTTGGCAAAGTGTCACCCCTTCATTGAGTGTGTGTGTGGACAGTGACAAGCTCAGTGTTTGCAGTTCTATCTTAACTCCCGACACACTGTGTTAAAGGGATGGAGGGGTTTCTTCCATCTAGTCCTACGGTCTTATCCATGAGAAGACTTTGCTAGTTATTAAAAGCACCGGCTGTTTTAGAATAAAATCTCAATTGTTCGATTTTTACCAATGAATACTCAGGAGTCAGATGCCAGAGTGAAAGCCTGCTAGCTCAAAGAGGCAGAGAAAGTACCTAGCTGACCTTCCTTCTCAGACAACATCCCAGAAGCAATGCTTTTTTCTCATGCCATCTCAAAAACCTCCTTCCAGCTGAATGTCCCTCCCTTCTACTTCTTGAGTTTCTTTCTATCCATCCACCTTACAACCTCTTATTCTCTGTGGTCTTTCCTAATAATTCTACGTTCACTTCCGGTTAATCTCTTGACCTATAAATGAGTACATTTACTCTTATTCGCAATATTCAAGCAGAAAGCTCTTGGATTAAAGTTGTGTTCCCAGGCTAAGTCATACAACTAAAACTGGTTTCTCCAGTAAACAACAAAATCTCGGGGTTCACCGTGTGATCAAATATTCTGCAACAGGCACCACAGTAACTCTTTTTCTTGACCTTTGGGTTTAGTTCTTGGCTGTTTCTTGGGTAGAAAAATGTATGTTTTTCAATGGGTAGAGGGTTTAGGCCAACTATAGAGTTAGAAAAACAACAAATTAGTGCCAATGCAAGTTAGTCCTTTACCATAGTACCTTTGGGGCTAAGTAATAAAAATTGTTAGAGGTTCTGCTTGGTACCTTATAACACTCTCTTGGTGCCAACACGCCATGACCTAAAGGAGCCAAGCAGCCATACAGGCAAGTCATATGAATGAGTTCTTGCCATAGTCCCAGCTAAGGTGGAGCCAATGGCTGGCATCAACAAGCCGGTTAGAGTGAGTGAAACTTCCAATGATCTCAGTCTCTAGGCATTGATGTATGCCTGCTCGCACCCACTGGAGCTGCAGCAAGCTATCTCTAGCAAGTCTGGACCAAGATGCAGATTGGGGAATACAACACATGTCAATGTTTTTTAGTGACTCTTCACACCTAGCTGAGCTTGCGCATACAACGGCAGAACATTTGAATAGTTTCCACATTTTTCAACTATGCATGAATTGCTTTCTCCTTTGGTCCTTCCTGACTCTTGGAGCTGGCCAGCTTTCCTAGTCTGATCTCTGCTGCCCGATCCCTCACACACAGCTGCATCCAAATGAAGCAGCTGTTAATCTCCCTCTCCCTGTGGAGCCTAACAAGGTTCTGCTCTATCTCAGTCATCTCAGTCCTTCAAAGGCCGTGAAAGCCCATGTAATGTGCATCTGCTGTCGTATTGGAGACCTCTGTTCTGGTTCCAGCAGGCTGATTTTCTTTCTGGCAAAACCCTTTTCATCCTCTATCCAGAAATTTTAGATACAGGGAACTTAAGCCTGCCTTTAGCCTAAGGTAGGCAGATGCTTAGCCACTTGGCATATTTTATCTTTCTAGCCAGTGTGTTCTATTCAAGGGAGAGGGCCTGCCCTGAGTTGGTCCAACGAGACTCAATCCTGGCCTTCTCCCAGGAAAATCTTCCAGCAACAGCCCCTGAGCTGGAAAGCTGTCAGCCCAGGTCTGTGAGTGTCCAATCTTGTGAGAAAGCCTGCCTGCAAGTATAACGAAACCAAAGGAAGGCAGAGCCAAGTGGCCACATATTCACAGCATCATTAGAGCACCTGGAGTTAGCCATGCCAAGGGACTGTTTCTCTCTCCACCCACAACCTCATTATTTTGTCAACAAAACAATTCCCCTTTTGGATGGAAATTGGGCTATGTGAATATTACTTTGGTAGCAAAAGATGCATGGGCAATTTGGATGACATCCTTTCTCGATACCATAGGACAAAACATGGGTGTCTGCTTTGATTCCGTACTGTGACTTGGGCTGGGGGCAGGAAGCTGAGTTAAGTAAGGGCAATGGCGTTTAATGTTACCTATCTCTTACTCCACCACCACTTCAGTGCATCCCTCATGATGCCATCTGAGCATGGGAGTTCCTAGAGCCACTTACAGTGTGCTAGTGTGGGCACATCCTCAGGAGCTTTCCAGGGACAGGAACTGTTTGCTCTATTAGCTACATAATGAAGGAACTGGGCTTACACTATGATACTCTGTACTCTGAAGCTGCTTCTTGCTCTCTCTTTCACATTGTATCTAGCATGCATCTCCTTTCAAGTTGCTAAATGAAATGTGTATTCACTAGTATCTCCTGCTAGACAATACTTCTAGAACAGTGATTAAGTACCAAGCATATCTCATTAACCCTCATGCTAACACGGGGTATGAATTCTTCTTCTTCTTCTTCTTCTTCTTCTTCTTCTTCTTCTTCTTCTTCTTCTTCTTCTTCTTCTTCTTCTTCTTCTTCTTCTTCTTCTTCTTCTTCTTTTTGTACAGGTGTAAGACATTCTGACAAGAAATAAGAATGTCAAGGGAACCACACCCGCAGTGTCTCTCCTCGCTGGCTGCAGAACTCTTTAATCCTGACACTTGGTGGAGGTTCATGGCATATCTAACATACATGGGGTTTCCACTGTGAGAATCTACACACCTGTTCTGAATCAAGGTAGACTGCTTGAAAAGATAGGAAATCAGGTCTTGAACTAGAGAAACTGAATAGGGAAGCCACTTAGTAGCAGTTGGGAATGGGGAGGAGGTGAAGGGAAATTTGGAAGGCACTGCTGTGTGTCTCGTGGCAGAAGCATATGTTTCTGAGCTTTCTTCTTCCCACATCAGACACAGATGTAGAAGAAATGGCAAGAGTGAACACCGCAGTAAAGAACTGTTTCAACTTCGGTGGCTGACAACTGCCCTGGTTGTCGCAAGTGTGGAACAAAGATTGCAGGGGGCAAAGTTGAGGAGAGGGCTGGAAAAGCTGAATGAGGAAGGAAACTAAAAATCTAAGCAAGGGTGAGTGAGGGAAGAGGAGACAGCCTCGAAAATTGCAAGAAGACCTGTTTAGACGTTGAATCTACAAACATAGGGCCATGGAGTGTTTGTGGAGCTGTAAGTGAGGGCCCCTGCTCACCCCAGAAGGAGCAGGACAAGCTCCCTATTAAAATTCTGATGGCTCTTTGGGAGAGAAAAACATGCATCCATGGGCAAATTGAAAGGGATGATTGTATAATCTAGTTTGCTCTTCTAATTCAATGGAAAATTAAATATTTATTATCGATCAAAAATACTTATGAAA
The DNA here is from genome assembly GCF_963924665.1 of Micromys minutus. Taxonomy (NCBI): domain Eukaryota; kingdom Metazoa; phylum Chordata; class Mammalia; order Rodentia; family Muridae; genus Micromys; species Micromys minutus. Next base: position 40,138,191 of record NC_137977.1, read on the forward strand.
AGGGCAGGTTTTGAATCTTTTTCTTTATTTCTGTCTGGGTTTTATGGGGAGTCCCTTGAGTGCACACTTTCTCAGCTTGAACTGGGATGGAGAATTGGTGACCTAAAAGGTGGACTGGGCCGGCTGGTATGCCATCAGCTGGGAGTTAGGACGCATGTGTGTTTCAGGACCTTAGTGTTGAACTAAAACAATATAAGGCATGAAAATGATCTCTGTACGGCTCTTTGGCAGGATTGTGTGGATGGCCAAGTGTGAAGTCTCTGCCGTCATTTTCCATGGAGACCCAGGTACCACTGTTTATTTCTAGGCCACGATTGCTTGAAGAAGAGGAGACAAACCAACACCAATCTGGTTAGACTGGCACCTGTTGGTGCATTTAGGAAAAAGCAAGAGTAAGATTTTCTCTCTAGTACATTTGTTCAGTAGTAGTTTATATCAACCAGATACTTTCTCAAGATTGATGCCCTAGCTCCCAAACTGCCAAGGTGGATCTGAACGAGGATTAAAATGCCTTTCAGGACAGATACATTGGATAACTGAAGTAGAGATGTCTGGTTGTCTCATGGGATGCTTTTCAGAAGCAGACTCATGGGGTGTTCTGCTGAAATGGACATGTGAGTTTTGGAGAGGGTATAAGGTAGGATCTGACAGACGGTGACATGTTTGCACACTTAGCCATGTAACACCTCCATTGGTCTCTCGGTATTGCTGACCTTCACTTCCTTGAGAGAAGCGGAGCAGAGACCTCTCCTGGCATTCCAGCGGGGTCTGGTCACTCCCAATGACTTGGGTCAGTTGGTAGAGGCATGGCCAGTTTCTGCTGATTCATGTTGGGTGATACTTTTGAACTGTACTGCTGGTATTCTGACGATGGAGATTGGAATCACTCCGAGGAACTACTTCTAAACAGGTCCACACCCCCTTGTCCTGTGTACCATCTTTTCTCCCCTACCTTTGGACGGTGGGCTAGAAGGGGCACGGACGCATTCGAGAAGCCTTATTAAAGCAGATTTTGGAAAACCTAATCATGGAGACAACAGTCAACTTCCTCTCAGAACTTTCTAATTAATAGATGCTATCTAGAATCCATATACTTAATTGATAGGAGTTTTAAACATGACTTTCATAAGGGTAGCAAGTAGCAAGAAAAATACCTTGTATAATGTGTGTATTTTAAATGTAATTTTCTAATGTTTGCTGAGATATATAATGTGTAATGATTAATGCTTATACATTTAACAAAATGCACACCATTTACCTTATACCAAAAATACAAGAAAAATTGTAATTTGTTTATTTGTAAGTTTATAATACTTCATTATTTTTGTTTTTATGAAATCATAATTATATATAGTTGAAATGTGGGTTATAATATCCATGATGGACAAAAATTGCCTTCATATGAAGTTTGGAAGTTTTGGATTTCTTATTTATAACTCAGTTGGTTGTTTTGATTAATTTTCTTAATTAATTTCTAATTAATTTATTTCTAAATTGCAGGTTAAGCTGAGAGATGTTAGGTTTCTATTTGCAATTATTAATGCGTAAGTAAGACACCACAGATATTAGCAGTTCAAGGAAACGGACCTGGCCCTCAGTTGGTGGAGGGAGAGGAAGGTCCTGATTCCTAAGGTATTAATCTCATTGGTGGAGAGAGGATGTTCCCTCTCAGAGTTTTCATCCTAATCTCAGAGCCCACCCTCCTGACTTCATCTCAGCCTAAATATTCTCTCAGAAGGTGGGACTTCAGCATCTGAAAGGAATAGGTACAGTATACAACTCCCCTCTTTGAGAATTCTTTGTAAAGGCTCCACCCTACTCCCAGGAGCCCACTCTGGATTTAAAGGGATATGTACCCTCAGAGGCCAACCCTGGGTAATTGACTGCCCTGGCCCTAAGCATTTCCTCCCAACCACCGGCTGAATGCTACTAGCCCGCATTCTCCCACGGGACTGTGAGCCGGCTCACCCCTGCGCACAGAGGCTTGGTGGTTCACAGTCAGAGGAAGCCTGGCTAGACCTTGTTGCAGTGGGGCCCGCAGATGGAGTGGCAGATGGGATGGAAGAGCAGAGAAGAAAGAGGAGAGCTGGTGCTGTGTGTGCTGCCGTGGTCCAGTGGCAAGCTGGACCAAATGGAGGGACCCCATGTGCAAGCACGGCTTTCCTGGCAGTGTGCAGTTGGGTGCTTGCGGGAAAGGAAGTGGGCACATGGCCAGTGGCTAGGTAGATTGTAACTGACATTCTTAGATGGTTGAGTGTGAGCTGCCATTTGTACGTTTGTTTTGTTCTTCCCATTCATTAACACTAAGCCTGACAATAATGAATCCTCGTCAATGTGAGTTTAAAGACTCGTCATCATTTTGTATCCTCTGTTGAATACTGGTACAAAGAAAGCAGTTATTGATGGCGAATGCAAGCAACTGTCTACGGAATGCTGGTCAAACCTGTGTGCCTAGGGCTGTAGGCTGAGCGGTGAAGCAGCCTGACATCGTCTTCAGCTTGCTATCCTGAGTCTGCTTACCAAGAAGTCAGAAAAGCAGCCTTCCCCTGACCATCTCCAGTTTTGTATCTGTCCTCAAGGAGGAAAGAGAACAACACAGCCATTGAAATTCTCAAATCTTGCTAATGGCTAGGAGAATTCACTTGGTGTGTTGTATGGGCCTTCCAAATCACTCCATTTCAAAAGGAAACTGTGTTATAGTAATTTGATTTATCATTTATAAAAAGATTTCTTTCTAATTCCCACATCGGTTATCATTTTTCTACACACCTCATAGGCTGCCCTTCTGAGGAACTCCTCGGGTGTCCAGTGTTCTGGGAAAGCTCAGTAAAAACAGAAACATTAGGACGTAGATTTCTGTGTTTGTGCATACATGTACATACATGTGTATGTATGTAACAATAATAAGGAAAAGAGGCTATCAATCTGGTAGACAGAATCTACTATCTAGCCCAGCTGGCCTCAAGCTCACAGTCTTCCTACTTCACCCTTCTGGGTGTTGGAATTACAGGTATGCACAATTCTACCTGGGCTTAGGGTGTTTGAGATTTGTTGGATTTGAATAAAATCTACACTTAGAAAAGTAGTGCCCAGTGGACAAGAATCTTAAACAATTATAGACCATATTTTCTTGGTTTGGTATACTGTTTTAATGGTTGTGGAAAACAGATAATTTGATTTTTTTTTTTTTTTTTTTTAGTTTATAACCTAGAATTTACAGGAAACCTGCATGGCCTGTTAGCTTCTCAGTAAATATCCACTTGCTGGTTTCATTCTCTTCATGTTTTCAGCTAGATAGCAAGTTGCCATCTTGCCTCTTACCAGCAGGGAGTAAATTGAGATCTTCTGCACAGCTGTCTTGAAGGTGCTTTTCTCATCAATAAACACTTTGTCCTCCTAAGCCCCAAACAAGCAAACAAACAACAAAAATATACAAAATAATAACAACAAAGCCAAAACAACAACAGCAAAAACAATTAAACACTGATTCATCTCCATTTTTAGCTCATCTGCTATGAGTTTATTTTCATGAACACTGTAAAATAATTTATCCATCCATTATGTTTTTCTTGGGAGAGATGGAGACAAATGAGTTCCCACTCAGGTAGGGCACAAGTAAGAAACCAAAGCAATGGTTCCATGAAAGTCCAACTTAGTGAACTGATGAATTTACTGGGGTTACTTTCAGGGGTGTGGGTGAGGGGTACTGCCCGAGAGCATGGATGACTCAAAGGCAGCTCTATCCCTGAAAAATCACAGCCCAGCATGGACACCAAACCAAGAAAGCTGTTCAATTTTCAGTCATCTCTACAAGTCAGTGTCCTTCCCCAGAAGCCCTTACTGCTTACAGAAACCTGGGTAGGATGAGTTGGGAATCATGTACATTTTAGGAACTTTTTAAGATTTGTGAGTTGTTTGCTTTCTGAGTCTTAAGGAGTGCCCCATCCACTCCCACCCACCTCCACAAGAAGGAGTGTATCAATTAGAAAGAAATTGCTATACAATGAACTTCACTAATTGATCAAGGTAGGATTTTAGATGTCTGGATGAATTAGGCAGGACCCGTCTTATACTGCCTCAGGGGGTACGATAGAGGATTAAGATTAGTCGTCTCTCCCTGGTGATTTCCCTGTTAGCTGTCATATGAACCCAGCAGTAATATTTTACTGTTTTTTTTTTTTTTTTTTTTTTTTTTTTTTTTTTTTTTTTTTTTTTTTAACTAGCCATTGCTACTCAACTGTGAATGTGTTTATCAAGTATTTCCTTAAGGGAAAGGCAAAAGTGAAGGTAAGCTACATGAAGGTGTTCGTTCATTGTAGCTTGGGAAAAGAATGGATCCTAGAACTGCCGGTAGACATGGACTTTCATGCTAACTTATTTTATCTTCTGCTCATAGAAGATTCACGTGGTGGATTTGGAACTACCTTATCATTGTAAAGTCTGGGATTCAAGTTTTGACTCTGAACTGATATATTGTTTCTTGTATAGAGACAGTCGATGTGTTAAAATGTCTAAGTAGTATTATTAATAATAAATGTACAAAGAATTTTCCTATTAAGCTTTGTCTTAGAAATGTATTTTCTAGTACAGCATATGGAGAATCCCTTGTCCCCAGGGTTCATCTCAAGTTCTGGCTGTACCTTCTTATTTGTGTTTTGACATATCTGGTTTTGTGTTTGACAGCACAGAGTACTTGGCTGTTCTTGTTTTTCTGCAGTTGCTACTTGTCATGTTTTGTGACATTGTTCCTGGCCTACATCAATGTATCCTAGGAATGGATAAGAAGATGAGGCATTCTTTTTATTAAAAAAATATGTGTGCTAGATGCATTCTATATTCAGTTCCACTTCCTGAACCTTCTACAAACAGAAAAGAAAATTATAGGCATGTAGGAAGGTGGTCTTTTCTTCTGCTGTTATGTGCAAAGTATGCCTATGATGTCGGAATTCAGTGGCCATTTTGGATCAAGTTGATTTCCTATGAAGATGTAGTTGTGTGTTTAAGTACTCTGGTTTTAGGAGAGCATTGGTTTGAATGAGTACCTTTCCAGATGATCTAACTTTAAAGGTTCATCTGGTTTCAAAAGAATGATTACTGAAAGTGTAATTCTTGATACCAGGGAAACCATGGCCTTCTGACTACACACTATATGTGTGCGTGCGTGCGTGTGCGTGTGTGTGTGTGTGTGTGTGTGTATGTGTGTGTGTGTGCGCGTGTGCTCAAGCATGTGCATGCGCACACACGTGCACAGAGGCTGTTAATGGTAATTAGGTTTTCTAAAGCACTGACTTGCCTCTGATTGACAAAATCTTAGCCTGCAAACACTTGCATCACACTAAAGCCCAGAATGCCTCAGGCCCTGGCTAGTCACAGTGTGGTCCTCATCAGCATCATCACTTGGGAGTAGGTTAGAACTAAAAGCATTGAAGGCTCTGCCTAGACAGGCTGTGAGGTCAGCATTCACCTAGCAAGATGTCTGCTGGTGATTATGCATATCAGAGCTCAAAAACACTGCCTTAGTGGAATGGAACTTTAGGCAGGAGGAAGCCAAGAATAGTTATTGTACTTTTCATACAGCAAAAACAAGGAAAGTGTCTTAACTAGCAGCTTCATTTTTGTGGCCTAATAAGAGACAAAACATATAACTTTGAGCTATGAGGTTGCGTGAGCTCAAACCCCAGGAATCTCAGAGATTCAGTCTGGCATGTAGCAGTGTCTGGCACCCTGATGGGAAACATGGGCTGTGGTTTCTCTATTCAGGCCTTTGGCCTTTGTTCTGACTTTTCTGGGCCTGTGTGTTATAGGCATCCAGACACTCCCAGTAGTGAGGCAGAACACAATACTACAGTTTAGAAAATATTTATAGTGTCAGTGATAGATTCATTAGAAGTCTGTGTAAAGTGTTACAGAAGTGTCTTAGTTAGGGCTTTTATTGCTGTGATATAACACCATGACTAAAATCAACTTGTGGGGCAAAGTATTTATTTCAATTACACTTCTACATTGCTGTCCATCACCAAAGGAAGTCGGGGCAGGAAACCTGGAGGCAGAAACCCAAATTGAAGACATGGAGGAGTGCTGCTTATTGGCTTGCTCCTTGTGGCTTTTTCAGCCTGTGTTCTTGTAGCAACTAGTACCAGCAGAGCAGAGGTGTTACTGTGCACAGTGAGCTGGTCCTCCCACACTAATCATTAATCAAGAAAACATATTCACCATAGGCTTTTCCATAGGTCAGTCTGGTGAAGGCATTTTTCTCAATTAAGCGTCTTCTTTCCTAAATGGCTCTGATTTGTGTCAAGTTGACATAAATGTAGCTAGCACAGGAAGCGTGGAAGAGAACGCTGCACAGATAGGAATGAAATGCCATGGTGTTGTAGGCTTTCATTGGTGTGAAGAGAAAGCATGACCAAGGCAACTCTTATAAAGAACAGCATTTAATTTGGGCTGGCTTGCAGTTTCAGAGTTTCAGTTCATTATCATCATGGACGGAAACATGACAGCATGCAGGCAGACATCGTGCTGGAAGAGCTGAAGGTTCACCATCTTAATCTGAAGGCAGCCAGGATAGGACTGGCATCCTCGGGCAGCTAGAAAGAAGCTCTTCTCTGCAATGGGTACAGCCTGAGCATAGGAGGAGACCTCTGAAGGCCACCCCCACAGTGACACACACAAGACCACACCTCTTAACTGTTCCACCCACTATGGGCCAGGCATATTTAAACCACCACATATGGTTAGAAGGCTACATTTTAATGTTCAACAGAGCAATGCTCTAGGGCTCACTCCATTCTCTGAGGTACTAAGGGCAAGTCCTGAAAGGGCTGTTATAACCCAAAGTAAAGATCTGATGGTTGATTATAAGATTTCTGGAAAAAAAAAAAAAGGCTCTATTGGTTGAAAACTATTGTTAGTAATAGAAAGTTCATAATAATTTGAATATTCATAAATCTTTGAATGTTCATTGAATGGAGTTTTGTAGATGTTATTAGTAAGTGGAATTCAAATGGTGCACATGTTATGCCCTTTTTTAAAAATCTCTATAGTTTTATTTTTATAATTTTATTTCTTAAGTTATTTAAGAGTAATTTATAAATACCAAATCCTTTTTTTCTCAATTTGTGCAATGTCTTTGCTAAGAACAAGGATATTTTCTTAAGCAATCAGGATACAATTACTAATCTCAAGAACCAAAATGTTATATTTTCTAATGTGCAATCAATCTTAAAATTTTGCAAATTGTACAATATATCCTATAGATTCTCTCTTTTTTTTATTTGCCTAGAATTTAATCAAGATTTCATACCACTTTCAGTTGTCATATTCCTGTAGTCTCCTAAAGTCTCAGAAAATTCATTGGACTATGGATGTGTATCTGTGGTAGGTGGAGGTAGATATGGGACTGGGGATTTGGAGGAAAAGACCTTCAACTTTTCCATGCGTACAGACTGCTATTGTGTAGATTATCTCCAGAAACTGAGGTGTGTTTGATATGTTCTCATGATTAGATTGAAGTTACACATTTCTGCAGGTCAGCTAAAACATTTGATGATACACTTTAATGAAGGCAGTAAGAGGAGAAGGGAGCAACATCCTTCTAATGCTTAAAGAGCAGTGGAGAAAGAGCTGCCCTGGGGCTCCTGTTGGGAGTTGTACTGGTGGAAGAGACCCAGGGCTGCTCAGAAAATCTGTCACTCACTGCAAGAGAGCTCTCAGAGTACAGGGTTGGTTGGGAAGAGGAAGGGAGCTTTCTCTAGTTTTTCTATCTCTATCTCCTGCTTGCTGGCCTATTCCCACCCAGAAACAAAAAACAAACACAATCCAGGTGACTTAAGCACCATGGACCAACCTCCCAAAGGGGTAAAAAAGATTCAACTGTACAGAGTGGATCCTGGAGGGGTCTGCGGAAGCAGAAGACAGCTGATACATCAAGTGAAGTAATTAAGAGGGGAAAAATAGCAGTTCACACAAGGAGATAAAAGACCAAAAAGTGTTGAATTATTGTCTGCAATGGTGTCAAAGAGATAGAATAGCTATATGGGGTTCAGTGTAAGAATTTATCAACATGGATTAGGCTAAGAACTTTGGGCCTATAGATCATGGAGCAGTGGAATTCATAATTAGATAGATGTATGCTTTAGAAAACAAACCTGCATGTGTCATTGTTATATGTTGGAACGTCTTTTGGGTATATGCCCAGGAGTGGTATAGCTGGGTCCTCAAGTAGTACTATGTCCAATTTTCTGTGGAACCACCAGACTGATTTCCAGAGTAGTTGTACCAACTTGCAATCCCACCAACAATGGAGGAGTGTTCCTCTTTCTCCACATCCTCACCAGCATCTGTTGTCACTTGAGTTTTTTATCTTAGCCATTATGACTGGTATGAGGTGGAATCTTAGGGTTGTTTTGATTTGCATTTCCCTGATGACTAAAGATGTTGAACATTTCTTTAGGTGCTTCTCAGCCATGCTTCACTATGTTCATAGCAGCCTTATTTATAATAGCCAGAAGTTGGAGAGAACCCAGATGTCCTTCAACAGAAGAATTGTTAGAGAAAATATGGTACATTTACACAATGAAGTACTACTTAGCTATCAAAAACAATGCCTTCATGAAATTCTTAGGCAAATGGATAGAACTAGAAAATATCATGAATGAGGTAACCCAATTACAAAAACAAACAAACAAACAAACAAACCACACATGGTATGCACTCACTGATAAGTAGATATTAGCCCTAAAGTTCGAATTACCCATGATACAATTCACAGACCACATGAAGCTCAAGAAGAAGAAAGACCAAAGTACAGATGCTTTAGTTCTTCTCAGATGGGGGAACAAAAATATTCTCAGGAGGAAATACCGAGACAAGGTTGGAAGCAGAGACTGAAGAGCAAAGGCCATCCAGAGACTGCCCCACCAGGAGATTCACCTATATACAGGTTCCAACCCCAGACATTATTGCTGATGCCGAGAAATACATGCAGACAGTAGCCTGATATAGCTGTCTCTTGACAGGTTCTGCCAGATCATGACAAATACAGAGGCGAGTGCTCACAGCCAGCTATTGAACTGAGAACGGGGTCCCCACTGGAGGAGTTAGAGAAAGGATTGAAGGAGCTGAAGGAGTTTGCAACCCCATAAGAACAACAATACGAACCAACCAGAGCTCCCAGGGACTAAACCGCTATTCAAAGAGTAGAAATGGATGAACCCATGCCTCCAGCTGCACATGTAGCAGAGGTTGGCATTGTTCAGCACCAGTTGGAAGAGAGGGCCTTGGTCCTGCCAAGGCTAGGTACCTCAATCTAGGGGAATGTCAGGGTGGGGAGGCAGGAGGGATGAGAGGGTAGAGGGGTGCAGGGGGAGGGGGTGCGATGGGGGTTTATGGAGGGGAAACCGGGAAAGGAAATAACATTTGCAATGTAAATAAAATATATCCAATAAAAATTAAAATGGAAAACAAATAAGAAAACAAAATGTGACTACAGATAAATGCCATGTCAAGATTTAATCCAATCATTTGAAAAGCTAATGGAGCCATTTGCATAGTACAAATATTTTTGAAATTTTGCATTAAGATTTATTTTGCTTATGAGCAAAAAGAATAAATAGCATCTTTAAAAAAGAAAAAAGAAAACAAACTAACTACGGTCACCATGGGGCAGAACTTGGTCACAGAAAATGGAAGTCAGGATTGAGTGCTGCAGGTTAGGGCAGAGATACGGAAAGAGACACTAAATCAGATGCACCCAGGGCAGAGAGCAGGGGACAAAAGAGACATTTGGGACCTTTAAAATTAGAATGGGAAAGGGGTCAAACATGTTTGGGGTTTAATTAATAATAATTAGTATTATTGATAATGGCAGCTAACAGATAGCAAATACTATTTAACACTAAATCAGAGATCTCATTAATCTTCATGGCAACTCCGTGAGTCAGGTGTTATTGTCACAGATTTAATTACATGGAAATAAAAATGGTTCGGTGGCTAGAATACCAAGAACTGAGGCCAAACACTTGAAGTCACTAGTGACATACCCTCTGTCTGTAACCAATAAGCTACAGGGAAGCAAATGATGGAACGAAAGAGACAGATCTCCCCTGGGGCGGGGAATATGGGGGAAGTGCCACAGGACTGAGGTGAAAGTTGTAATTCTAAAATAAAGGCATTCTGAGGCCACTGGAGAAGAAACACTACCTTGTTTTAGAAAATGTTCCAGAAAGGCCTAGAATAATTTGGACATTTTTGTTGATTCAGCCAGTCTTGGCACAAACAGCACTTGTGACCTCCCTGCTGGCTCAAGTGTGTCCAGTAATGGACACACAACTACTTAGTTGTGATGTCCTCTAGGATCACGGCAGTCATTTCAGCTCACAGTGGATGGAGCTGTCAACCTCACACGTAGTGTATCTAGTTTGCGCCAGGCTGGGCCAGTGTTTTCTCATGTGACCTTTCATCCACTATTTACCTTTTATTTAGGGATCAAGCAATTTTGGAACTCATTTCGAACATTTATAGAACATGGCATTTTTCTCCCCATAGAGAAAGTATATCAGGAAAACATTTTAAAGTCCTCAAATTATGAGGGATAGATTTTTGAAAGCATTAGCTTTATACAAGATTACCACCAGATCTTTATGAAAATATAAAGGTCTCTTCTATTAAATAGTTCCTTAATTAGTGTTTCTTAATAGTCTGAAGTAGATGTGCTGTGCATTTTTCATTTAGGGGGACAAAATTGGAAACGTTTGCATGTGGAACAGAGTCATTTAAGAAACTATGGAAACCACTAATCTAGCTTAATGCCTTCTATTACTTTGGAAACACTGATTTTATCCCTTGGTTACTGGCAGCTCTATTATGGTTTACAAACAACAATAGAGGGTTTTATGTTTTATGCTTCAATTGCAGCAAAATGGTTCTCAAATATCTGACCTCATAATTGTGAGTCCTAGTGAAGATCCGCACTATCCGAAACCCCCAAGAAAGCTCATAAAACCAACACCATTTATCCTGGGATCTTTTCTTTGGGATCTACAATATCTTCTCCTGGGCTGTTAATATATAGTCTATATGGTTGTATTGTATATTATATCGCTTATTAGTTCTAGTGCCATCGCTAATGTTTTAATATATAACTGTATGTGCCTCAAGGGAGCAGTTTATGTGTTTTACTGGCAAGGAGCACAAAAAAAATTTCCCTGCTGTTTCCCTCTATTATGAATTAATATCCACTACCAGGGGACTACTTATGATATAAAATTGTCATCCTGCGAGTGGTGTAGATGAAATTACCATGGAGAAAAGCTGAGCAGTAACCAGAGAGTGACTATGACAGCACCTTTTCTGCTCTAAGTGGGAACCCTGGTGTCTTATATTAATTTATGGCAAATAATTTACATTGTTAATTGCTAAGTTTAATAATCTGTAATTTTTTTTCAGTTGCAGGCTTCCCTTAACAACAACAACAACAACAACAAACTGCTGCATTGAAATGGAATATTCTAATAACATGGGATCATTTTTGTTAGCTCCAGAGTATATTGTAATCTCTGCAAGAGAGGAACCTTGCAGAGGAGCTGGTAACAGCACCTAGGGGAAGAAGCCTTTTAAAAGATATTGTTGTCTGCATTGCTGTTCATTTTGGCAATAAAGGAGTTAAAGGAGAGAGATTGATTCTTAATGGCAGTCCTGAGTTTTGTGTGGTGGTTGCCTGGCAACTGTACCTGTAGGAACTAAATATTGGACATGTATCTGTATTAATCCCCTCTTGTCAAGGTTTGTGGGTGTTTAATATATTAAGCTTGGGAAATACTTAGAAGCAGGAAAAGTTTGCTCATTTGATGATCCTTAGAAACTGTGTAAGATCACTGGATGTCAACAAAGAAGGGTCAGGAGAGTGATATACAGTGCTGTGAATAGGTCTTGAATGTATTTGAGCATCTCTTAAGTGAGACGGAACCCAGCCTTGCTGTCCTCACATCCCTCCTATTATCTCTTCCAAGGACGTATCTCTTCACTTAGTGAACATTTATCGACTACCTTTAATGTGCTAACATCTGTGGCAGATACAGCCTGGAGTATTTACGTGAGATAAATGGAGTCTCCAGTCCTTTAGTCTGGAGTTGAGACTATCGTAAGTGCAGGGCGCACCCAGCAGGAAACAAGTCTGTCACCACCCTCAGAGCACACTCCTGAATATCAGTGCTTCTGGTGCTCCTGTACAGACTGAACTATGCTGTGCCTTTTGTCCTATGCTCAGCCAACTACTACGGTGCCACCCCTTCCTAGAGTTCCACAGCACTAATTATCATGTGTTCTGTGGTCCTTCACAGATCAGCCCTTGGCCGCTACTTCCAGAACCTTTGCTAATTTCAGCCTCATCGAAAACTGTTCTTATCTTATCTAGTTACACAGAAAAGCTGAGGATAAACAGTTAAAAATGATGAAAGAACCCCCTGTAGAGACTGAGGAGTACCTCATATTTCTGGGAATGGTCACAGCCTCAATGTAAACTATAGTCAATTCTATTATTAATACATATTATAAGCAAATATTGATATGAAGGGTTATCGTTTTTTTTTTTTTTTTTTTTATTCCACGCTCTTCCATATGGGGACATTTTGTTATTGATGAATGGCGTTATCTTAGTAGATCTTTTTTCCTATGAAAGATCCCACTTGATTCTTGTTACTGTAGGTGAGTTTCATGTAAGTTGTAAGGTGTTTTAGTGATCACCAAAGTACCTGGGCCTTCATCAGCTCTTTAACTGCTTTTTTACTTTTTGCTTGTTTTCTGTTTTGTTTGTTTTCTTTTCTACTTCCCAAATAAAACACCTGGTCATAAGATTGAGAGAAAATAGAGATGAATCGTAATGTCTCATCTGCCCCCTTCTGTCAGAAGCTACAACAGCCTAACATTCTCTGATACACTTTGTCAAGAAAGGCTGCATTTGTTAATGTGTTGCTGAATCCATCAGCCATTCAGGAAACTGAAGCCATGTATTAAGGAAAGACAGTTTGGTGCAGGAGTGAGAGCTTGTGCACTTGAGAAGTTGGAGCTATAAAACTCCAGGAAGGAGAGACGGAGACAGCGAAGTCTCTGGTTGCTTCTCTACCACATGCCAGAGCATGCAGGGAAATGTGGGAGGGGTGGGTGTCAGGGCAAGGCTACCTAACAAAGCCTTTGCTAAGTTATCACCTTCAGGTCCCGTTGCTTTGGTAGGGAGTTTGGGACACTGCTGGCAGACATGGGAAAGACTGGGTACAAATTGGAGTGAATGAAGACAAGCTGGCTTCTATGAGCACCTTTTAGGTAATCGCCACATTTCATTATTGATAGGTACAGAGAGAATGAATGACCCCTGCTTCATTTCTTTTTGCATACAATTGCCCAGACTGCCTGGAAAGTGGAATCCTGGGAAATGTAGTTCTAAACCATGGGACTGTGTCCTCACAGTTTTAGTCTGTGTTGAGATTTATCTTCTAAAACAAAGTGGGGGTAATGTTGATGACATTACCTTGAAAGTCATAAAACACCAAACAGATACTCGTTATTAATATCAGTGACAGCAAAAATGATGTATAATAAAACCATAGACGGGAACATAGTGATAATTAGACACAAGAAGCATTAATAAATAAGTCTTAAAATCATTTTATTTATTTGTGTGAGTGTGTGTGCATGTGCGTATGAATATGTATGAATGTGCCTGTATGAAGATGCTTGGTAAGTAGAAATGAGGGGACAACTTTCAGGAACTGGTTCTCTCCTTCCATCAACTGGGTTCCAGGGAACTGAACTCAGGCTTGGCAACAAACCCCTTTACCTGTTGAACCATCGTATAACCCCCTCGGTAATACTTCTTGGTAGTAGTAGTTAAGTGGTCACACTGGTGTCATAATATTCACGCCATGGCACTGTAGTTAGCTCTTGCAACTTCAAAAAAAAGTGTAAAAATCTGTGCAAAAATTATTGCCTGAATTTTTTGGTGGTATCAGAATGCCTGTGATCTTTGGGTAATAAACTGTGAATTTCCTTTATCTAGTAGATGTACCTTCGCATCCCTTCCTCCTGGGTTTTCTTCTCTGATTTTCTGAGCTGCTGTGCATGTTTTCTTATGACCAGTAAGGTTGGTGCAGAGTCAACACTGCTAACGGCGAATAAGGTGGGATGGTCCTGGATACTGCAGCCAGCAGCGCTGACCGGCTAATGGCCCCGTTGCTAATAAAGATAAGCTGGAGTGTAGCATGATCTGGCAGGAATATTTCTGTCTCCCCTTGAAGAGCATTGTGCTACCTGGTGGTGGGAGGGGGAGTGGAGAACCAAAAGATCTGCCCCTATCTGTCAGAAATCATCATCGGAGAGAGTTTTATTATTGGGGAAGTCAGACCTCGAGCCTTTGCTTTGACCGCAGAGGCCAGAGGTGTTTATGTTTCTTTCAAGATATTGAGTCCAGAGTTGAGGTCTGGCATTTGGCTGGTGACTGCTCAAGAGGAGGATTTGGTTTCTGGCAGAACATAAAGCCAAATGACAACAAAGCCTTCCTTTCAAGCTATCCAAATGAACACATTTCTAATCTGAAATTCAAATACTTGACAACAGAGAGCCTGTGAGCTGGGCTTTGAACAGGAAATTGCTTCATGGTTTTAGCATAATGAATCAGGCAGTTAGACTAAATCCATTTAGGAGAAGAAGAATGCTTTCACATGCTTTGTGAAGGAAGGGGGGGGCAGGGGTGAACCTTCTTAATTCCCCAAATTTCTTAGGACTTACAGACACAAATGCTCTGTATGGATTTTATCTGCTGTGTTCTCTGATTGGAATGTAGAACACCCGGTTTCAGGAAGCATCTTTGTTAGAAGATGCAGTGTCTTGTATGGCTGGAGGAAATGAAGGTGATGGATTCAGGTCAGGGAGTTGCAGTCCTTCGAGTCCTTTGCTACCCCTGCTGGTGGCAAGCGCTTTGCATTGGGAAACCCTGTTCTAGTGCTTGTGAGTGTTCAGTCAGACAGCTTCGGTAACGCCTTTTTCTGAAGGCGGTTGGGAGAGACTTAGAGCAGAGGAAGCTGCAGGCTCAGTGGTTAAGAGCACTGACTGCTGTTCCAGAGGCCCTGAGTTCAATTCCCAGCAACCACATGGTGGCTCACAGCCATCTGCGATGGGATCTGATCTGATTCCCTCTTCTGGTGTGTCTGAAGACAGCTACAGTGTACTCATATACACAAAATAAATAAGTGAATCAGACTCTCAACCCTAAGTCAGAAGCAGGCTCCTCTGTCAGCAGGGCTTGAGACAACAGAGGAGGCAGCCAGACTTTCCACATCTGGATGGGGCTGAGGAGATGGAGGAGGACTGGAATGCAGAGAATAGAGCAGTATCATAAGCTATAGAAGGGTGGTTGGCCATGTAGTAAGTCTGACCTTGAGAGCGCCTGCTGGCATCCCTGAGGAAGGAAAGATGGAGAGAAAGTGAAAGAAAGAAGTTACAAAAGAAAGAAGCAAAAAGTCACCATGGGGGTACAAACAAGAAGATATAGATAGGGAGGTTGAGCCTTGTCTGTAGCAAGATGGGTATACTACAGGAGCAATAGCAGCCACATGCCCTTGAGTCTAGGCCCTAAGAACTAAGATACATAAAGAAGTGTGCCTTTGCTGTGTAACACACCCCTAAACTGTTCCTTTATTCGCAACTTGTATGGAAAAATATGTAAATAAGTAAGTACATTTTTTTTTAAATCATTGTTCTTAACTTCAACATCAAATGAAAAAGTGAAGCTATTGTTGTTGGCAAGAAGAGGTGTTAGAACACAACAAAGACAACCAAAACATGAAAGAATGTCTTCCTCCAAGCACAGCATTTCATTCCATGGTAATGAGTGTAAGTGGGTCTGGAAGGATCAAAACCAAATTAAACCCCGGTAGAAAAGTCTAAGTATGTGCTGTGTTACAGGTTGCACACAAAGCTCCCACCAAGATGTCTTCATATGGGTCCAGAATCTGGGGTTACATCTACAGGCCCCCAAGATTTTTACAGACTTAAGGAGTCTAAATTCCTAAGAGATGACATAGATGAGGGACATTAGGAGCCCCAGAGACGACAGAATCTGACTACTCGGGTCCTTCCAAGACAATGGGAAAGGGTATAAACTTGAGAAGAGAATTAGGACTATGTTTGGCTTTATAATTAGCTTAATAATTCTTTCAGATCCCAGGTCTTATCCTAAAAAAAAAAAAAAAATACTTGCACTGTTTATTTAAACCCTACCACGTGTTGATATCTGTCTTAATATAAGTGTTCTGAAATGATACATTATCAAACCCCAGTGAGCTTTAGCAAGAGATGCCCACTTACTGTGAGGTTCTAAGGATGGATGGCTCCCTGCCAGTGACTCTCATCCAAGTTGACAAGCAGAGACCCAGGGCCAGCTCTTGACAAAATCATTATGAAACAAGTTGCCCAAGACCCAGCTCTGACTCTTGCTTTTGAATTCAGTTCTGATTCAAAATAACTCAAAGCAGGCGAGGCTATCTTTCCCTGCTGCCTCTAAAGCATTGAGCGAGCAGGAGGCATGCAAAGATTGCTCTTGTCTTTGTCCCTGTCCTGATGGTTAGGGATTGTGTGTCCCTTTTAGAATGATTCTTTTCCCCCTTCCGGCATATAAAATATAGTTAAACACTACTTGCTAAAAATATATGCAAAATGGATTCTTCTTTCTTGTCCCTTATTATGCCCCATTATGGGGACTGACTCAGAATGGTCAGGCCCCTTGACAGACAATGCATTCACATCCACTTTCTTTTGTATTATTCTTGGGATCAGGCTATCTTGACTTTTAGAAATTGTTGTCATAATTGGATCTTCAAGTTGAGATTCTACATAGATATTTGAAAAGTAAAAAAGTTAAAGCATAAAAACGAACTGACTATTTTATTAAGTGACATGTAAATCCAAGTGTATCTCATAGTACACTGCTCAGTGGTTAAGCCACATGGTTTTGGAATAAGACACCCATGGGTTTGAGTCAACCTTCAGACAGCTTCCTTACCTTCTGCTCCTTCACATGTAAAATGGAGTCAACATACCTCACTTTATGAGATGAGGCATTTAATGGGCTCTTTGTACAGTGCTGGTGTGATATAAATACCCAATAAAGGTTAACAAAAGAAGAAATAAGCATACACTGCACAATTTTAATTTCATATATTAAATAAAATGTCATTCAATACAAGTATTGATATTAGAGGAAATTATTCCAGCTCTTCCTCAGATTGCAAGCTCACTAGGTGTTAAACTTGTATCTTAATTATCAAATTGATAGGTGCCTTCTCCATGCTTCCTCTGACAAATGTCTAAATACATGTTTCCTCCATTCCAGTGAACGAAAGTCTGGCATGTAACCCCAGTTTGCCTCCTCTTCCATGAACACTTGTAGCTTGGATGTAGTGGTTCAACATTATTTTTTTTTTCTCTTAACATTTTTACTTCCCTGCCCCTGCCCACATCATCTAATAACTTCAAGGCAGATTAATCCATTGAAAGGTATGCTCCTAGTGTTTAGTAATTGCCAGCCAAGTTTAATCAGATAGCAAGTACTTCGGAAGAGCCTTCAAGAAAGACTGTAAGATAATTAAAACATAAAGGTTATGCAAAAGTAGCAAATCAATAGAGACAGTAAACACGGTTTATCAACAGTCCTGAGAACTTTTTTTTTTTCAATTCTAAAATGTAAATGGTCTTGGGATACAGCACATGCTAGGATGATAGATAGGGTTCTTGTAACTGTTTAATTAACTCCAGTTTCCTGCATGTTAAAGGTTGCCTCAGCCCACTGGCTCATGTAACAAACCCTCTTAGGATTTCGTTAGCCGCTGTCTGATATGAAACCCAGGCAGCCTTCATTTCTTCCTGGGTTAAGTTTTGCCCTGCTCCTCTGGAGACCTTATCAAAACACAGCCCTCTGTTTTCTCTATAAATACACAGATATTTTCAATTTCAGCTAAAATGGTTTGACTTTGAAATCAGGTTAAACACACACACACACACACACACACACACACACACACACACACACACATACACACACACACACAGCCTAACTAATGAGAAGAGGTTTCTAGAAAGAACTGCATAATTAAAATTATGTATTAAAATTCACACAAGCAGTGTGCATAGGATTTCAGAAAAACTGTGGCAGCTTTCTAGGTGACTCATTTGCTGTTTTAATTCCTCTGTAATGCAGGCTATTTTATAATTAGCCACCAAATTGTGCCACTTGGTTAGTTCAAACTGATAGAAAGGGTAATAAAGAATATTTATATTTTGAAAGTACCACTCTGAGCACAGAGCAAAGGACAAGCGATTTACGTTTCCCAGGAAGTCATTTGAGGTGGAATGTACCTTCTTTAATTCTTGCAATCATATATTAATTTAAATTATATAAAGGGTGGGGGAGCTCCTTTGGAGACTTGCAATGTTTATTTTAAAAAAAATCACTGCAAGGGTTAAGTGTTATTTAAAAGAAAAATTCTTTTTCCAGCCCAGTAGGATTAGGTTTCACACAATTAACTTTATCATTAGTAAATAAAAGAGTTACTTAACCTTTGCCCCTGCAGAGCTTTCTTGATATTTTGCTTAGGAAAGGGCAAGGAACCTATTATGGTTTATTTATTCCCTTTGTTAGAGGTTATTTCGGAAGGTTGTGATATAGAAGCACGTAATCCAGTGTTTGTTAATAAAGATCTATTTACAGCATAGTTTAAGGAGCTGGCTATTGTGTGATGCTCATTAGTGCCATAAACAGGAGACCTTTCTCTGATGCTCCCACGGGAAAGGTTATCAAGCTGTCTGCGGAGGACTCGTGATCTTTAAATTAAAAATCACTGAGGTGTTCTGGGCAGAGAATACTAAAGCCTGTGTAGTCAAGCCATTTCCTTCATGCTCAGCAGAGAGGACACATACAGCCTGTGCGTCTGAAATCAAATATTTAAAACGCTGGCTACATACGAGTTTTGAAAATACCTCTTTCCCAGTGGTTAGGGGCTTTCCTCCTGAAGGAGGAATTGAGCTTGTCCTTTCAAACACTGCTTTAGAGAAGAAATTTTGCACCCCTGCTCGCGGCATCCATTTTTCAATAAATCTATAAGTTCTCTGCCCTCTTCCATGTTATCAGCCTTTCGCATCCCAGAGGGAAGGCTTCAGGCAGGGGGTTCAATTAAGGTCCTATCTCTAGTGATTGTCAGAAAAGCTGCCCACAACTAAAAAAAAAAACAAAACAACAACAACAAAAAACTCTTCTGCATCCTGGGCGGTAAAGGGAAGGGTTGGCTGTGTGTCCTGTTGATGTCAGTGTTGGGATCACAGCTTGGCAGTGGGAAATGAAAAGAAAACAACAATTACATTTCATTATAAATCACGAATAGCTTGAACTTCAGCACACTGATATGATGCCGAAATTGTCATGGGACACGAATGTCCTGTATTCATGCTCTACCCTGAAAGGCTAAGGAGAGCATTGTCTCTTTCCTTGACAGCCCAGACACATCCTCTGTGTTCATTTGATAGAAGCATAAGGTCTGACAGGAATACTTTGTTGCAGCATCTTTCTTAGCACCCATAAAATAGAAAAGAGTACATCCATTCTAAGTTAGTTTGATAAATTGAGTTGTTTTAGACGTTAGAATTAACCAAGGCGGAAAAGAACCCAAGTATCCGACAGAAGCATTAAGCGAACCCATAACATACATGTGTTTCCATCCTCAAGATAAATTAAGTTAAATGTTACTTTACAGAAAAAATTATGAAAATATTTATTCATTTAATCTAGCGAGAGGGAAATCATTCCCAGAGGTTTAGGCGTTAAACAAAAGCCAATTGACAAAATGAGAGAAGATTCACAATCACTGACATAAAATCTCTGAGGAGGCAGGGTGCACGAAGGGATCACGGATAACTAACCCAGGAACAAAGACGGTGGCTTATTCTAGTCCAGGCACAGTAGAGGGAGGGAAGGAAACTATGTCCTTATTTAATAAATATGTGTTGGGTATCTATTATATGACAAACACACTTCTAGCCACTGTGAACATAGAAGCTATGGATGGGACAAATCCACATCTTTATGGAACTTTTCATTTTAATGAAAGAACACAGACAGATGTTTAAGTGTATTCAAGTAAGATAAAGTATCCTATAGATAAGAATGCATGTACATAGGTGTAATGTTTATTCATTTTATAAACGCCGCATGATGGAGGAGGAAGGGCTATTCTGTAGAAGGCTTGGGCCGTACTGAAAAGGTGAACATTAAGCATGGGAGAAACACTGCAAGCGGAACAAGCAGCCAGCACACAGCTCCCAGGTGAGCGCTCAGCAGCACAGGAATCCAGAACGGCTGGTGGGAAGGGTGTAAGGAGATGAGGGTGACAGGTAGGCTCTGAGGCCAGTTTGCAGTAGATCACATAGGACCTTGGAGGTCATTGTGAATGCTTTGAAGATTATATGTAATCAAAGGAGAATTGTGATATATGTCACCTGCGTTTTAGAGTACAGCTCACTCTGCTATGTGCCACATGGGGTAGAAAATGTGTGGAAAAGCAGGGACAAAGACAGGACACCGTGGCAACCAGCCAGGGCTGCTTGGACTGGGATACTGAGAACACAAAAGGCGAGAAACCAACTTAGATGTGTTTTGAAGGAGACAAATGACTTGGTAGTTGAGTGGCTCTAACCTCAAAGGCAGAGGGTGCCAAGGACTTAGACTGGTGAACTTATTATTCTTTTTTTTTTTTTTTTTTTTTTTTTTAGAAAGCACAGTACTGTGTAGGGGTAAGTAGCTGCTAGGCAACCGATGTTTGTGCTGAAAAATGGCTGCTAGACTCCACTCCTTGTAGGTCTCCTGTGGTCTTAACAAGAATGAAGTCAGTGAACTTGTGAGGAAGGATTTCTGGTTTAAAAAAATAGAAAGAGCTAGCAAATGCATGGTAGGCACTGTCAATATGTGTAGAGAAATATGCCAGCAATTAGAAAAAGGTCTTGGTAGAGTTGTTTTAAAGTTAGACCAGTAGAGTACATCTGTACATTGATCTATCACAGGAATAATGATCCAGACGTCTACCAACTGGCAACCAAAACCTTTTTGCAAATCTTACTGTCTAGTCTGCAAACACATGCAGCAGTGTTCTTAGGTAGGACCAGAAAATTCCAGATCTGTCACTCAGCTACAGCACACTAGGTCTACATTCATAAATCTTAATATACATTCAGACAAGGGTGTGGGGATCATTCATTCTGTAAAAGGAAAATGAATGCATCAAAAACATCACAAATTTAATACTCTCGCTTTCTATTGCTAAAAATGATTTCAAAGTAAACAAAGATCACTAGGCCTGCTTGTAGAGCGAAGGTGTATGTGAGTATTTCAGGCTACCTGTCTTTGTGTAAAGATGGTTCAGTGTAAACAGAAGAATATGAGAACATTAGAAATTAGTATTTTGGGAGAAAAAGGGGGGCGCATCTCAGAGGCTGGAGGACTTAGGTGAGGACGGCAGCAGCTGAGGCTGCGAACTGCATCATGGAGGTTTCCTGTGACCAAGCAGAAAGCAGTGAGAAGCCCATTGCCGAGGACATGGCATATAAAACTGCTGCTTTGACTCCTATGCCCACTTTGGCATCCACGAGGAGAAGCTAAAGGATGACGTGTAAACCCTCACATACCACAACTCCGTGTCTTACAGTTGGCATCTCTTCAAAGACTAGGTGGTGCTGGTGTGGGCTCATACTCTGCATGTTTGCTGCTAAGTCAGGGGCCTGCAGGGTTATTGGGATTGAGAGTTCCAGAATCACCCATTATGCTGTGAAGACTGTCAAAGTCAACAAGTGCAAGGTGGAGGAGGTGGAGTGGCCTTGGAGAAGGTAGACATCATCATCAGTGAGTGGATGGGTTACTTCCTCTTCTATAAAGACCAGACCACCCTGTATGTGACAACCATTGAAGGCCAATGGTAGAAAGACTACAAGATCCACTGGTGGGAGAATGTATCTGGCTTTGATATGTCCTGCATTAAAGATGTGGCACAAATGGCCATCTTGCCTAAAGCAATCTACAGGTTCAATGCAATTCCCATCAAAATTCCAATTCAATTCTTCATAGGGTTTGAAAGAGCCATTTGAAAATTCATTTGGAATAATAAAAAAACCCAGGATAACAAAAGGTATTCTAAAGAATAAAAAAAAAAAAAAAAAAAACTTCTGGGAAATCACCATCCCAGACCTCAAGCTGTATTACAGATCAATTGTGATAAAAAAAAACTGCATGGTATTGGTAGAGAGATAGGCAGGTAGATCAATGGAATAGAATTGAAGACCCAGATATGAACCCACACACCTATGGTCACATGAGCTTTGACAAAGGAGCTAAAAACATTCAATGGAAAAGGACAGCCTCTTCAACAAATGGTACTGGTTCAACTAGTAGTCAGTATACAGAAGAAAGCAAATCGATCCCTTCTTATCTCCTTGCACAATGCTCAAGTGCAAGTGAATCAAAGACCTCCACATAAAATTAGGTACATTGAAAGTAAGGACAGAAAGTGAGGAAGAGCTTAGAACACATAGGTATAGGGGAAAATTTCCTGAACAGAACATCAATGGCTTATACTTTAAGTTCAAAAATTGACAAATGGGACCTCATGAAATTGCAAAGCTTCTGTAGGGCAAAGGACACTGTCAAAAGAACAAAACAACAACCAACAGATTTGGAAAAGATCTTTTCCAATCCTACATCTGATAGAGGGCTAGTATCCAATATATACAAAGAACTAAAGAAGTTAGACTCAAGAGAATCAAATTATCCTATTAAAAATGGGGTAAAAAGTTAAACAAAGAATTCTCAACTGAAGAATATAGAGTGACTGAGAAGTACCTAATGAAATGCTCGACATTCCTAGTCATCAGGGAAATGCAAATCAAAACAAACTTGCGATTCTACCTCACACCAGTCAGAATGGCTAAGGTCAAAAACTCAGGTGATAGCAGATGCTGTCAAGGATGTGGAGAAAGAGGAACACTCCTCCACTGTTGGTGGGACTGTAAACTGGTACAACCACTCTGGAAATCAGCCTGGTGATTACTCAGAAAATTGGACATAGTACTACCTATATCAACTATACCACTCCTGGGCATATACCCAGAAGAAGCTCCAACATCTAACAAGGACACATGCTCCACCATGTTCATAGCAGCCTCATTTATAATAGCCAGAAGCTGGAAAGAACCCAGATGTACTTCAACAGAGGAATAGATACAGAAATTATGGTACATTTACTCAACTATTAAAAACAATGACTTCATGAATTCCTAGGCAAATGGATGGAACTTGAAGCTATCATCCTGAGTGAGGTAACCTAGTCACAAAAGAACACTCATTGTGTGTACTCACTGATAAGTGGATACTAGCCCCAAAAGCTCTGAATACCCAAGAAACAATTCATAGAAATTATGAAGCTCAAAGAGAAGGAAAGCCAGAGAGTGGATTACTCAGTCCTTCTTAGAAGGGAGAACAAAACTCTCATGGGAGAAAATGGGACAAATAGAGGAGCAAGGATTGGACAAAAGATCATCCAGAGACTGCCTCACCTGGGGATCCATCCCATATGCCGCCACTAAACCCATGCACTATTGCTGATGCCAAGTAGTGCTTACTGGCAGAAATCTGATATGTTTGCCTCCTCAGAGGCTCTGTCAGAGTTATACTGATACAAAGGAGGATGCTTGCAGATAACCATAGGACTGAACACAAGGACCCCAATGAAGGAGCTAGAGAAAGGACTGAAGGACCTGGAAGAGTCTGCAACACCACAGGAAGAACAACATTATCAACAACCAAACCCACCACAGCTCCCAGGGACTAAAACATCAACCAATGAGTTCTTATGGAGAGACCCATTCCTCCAGTTGAGTATGCAGCAGAGGACAGCATTCTTTGGCATCAACGGGAAGAGAGGCTTTTGGTCCAGTGAAGGCTCTTTTTCCCAGTGTAGGGGAATGCCAAGGCACTGAGGTGGAAGAGGGAGGTTGGCAGAGGGAGCACCTTCATGGAGCCAATGGGAGGGGGAGGAGGATGGGATTGGTGGGAAGGCAATAACATCTGAAATGTAAATAAAGAGAATAGCCAATTAAAAAAAAAAGACATGGTCATCGAGGAGCCCCAGGTTGGCATGGTGGACCCATTGCAGCTGGTCACCAATGTCTGCTTCATAAAGGAAGTGGACATCTACACAGTCAACGTGAAGGACCAGACTTTAACCTCCTCTTTTTGCCTTCCAGTGAAGAGGCATGACTATGTGCATACACTGGTGGTCTACTTTATCATTGAATTCATTTGATGCCACAAGAGGACCGGCTTCTTTACCAGTCATGAGTCCTGGTACATAGAGTGGAAGCAGACAGTGTTCCACATGGAGGACTATCTAGCTGTGAGCAACGGCAAGATCTTCGGCACCATTGGAATGAGGCCCAATGCCAAAAACAATCATGACTTGGACTTCAAGGGTCAGCTGTGTGAGCTCTTGTTCCACTGACTACCGGATGCGCTGAGGAGGTGCCAGGCTGGCCCTCCTGCAAAAGGGGGCTCAGGGGCTGGGCTTGGGGGATGGGAGGGTACATCTTGACTGTGTTTTTCATAATTGATAGTTTATATGGTTGTGTCTATGCCAATAAATCCTCAAATGACCATCCCTCCTCCCAAAAAAGAAAAAAAAAATAGTATTTCTACAGCTTCACCATAACACTGTGGTTTCATGACTTTCTGGGGTTAGATTTCTGAAGCAGTCCAAAGTTGCCATCACGTGTCTTAATGAACAGTGTGCTGCAGGTAAGTCCTGTTCTCTGTGATTTTACTATCATCATCCCATTATCTGGAATGCCCTCTTCTAGCCCACTCACACTTGAAATTGTGGCCCATTTGTGTAATCTTATGTGGACGTTATCTTGATATAAACTTTAGGGTTTGGTCCACACTGAAACTGAGACCATCCCCCCCCCAAAAAAGTTCATTAAATAAACAAAAAACAAAAACAAAACAAAAAACAAACTAAAAACCCTCTCATATTTGTCATGGTTTTGATAAGTGTCTTATTTCTTTATCCAGTTATATTCGAGAATTTATATACATTCTTAAAGAAGCCATTCATATTTTCTCAGCATTTATAATTGTCCTGTTTTTAATGCTCAATTAGACTTAACCAGTACAAATCCTGAGTTACTGAACCATGACTGGACATTTGATCCTGCTAAGCCTGTCCTTTCTAGACATGGTGCTAGAGAACAGACATGCAGGAGTTATCCCCTGTTGAGAGGAACTCAGGGGAAGGGTCTAGGAGAGAGTGAAAAGGAAAGGGTTAACTTAGTTATGTGCCCAGGTGCTGGGAGATTGCAGTGGTGTCCAAGAATGTGAAGATAGTGACCTGCCATGGGAATTAGTTGGGCGGCTGCTGCTGGGGCTAGCCATGGCATCAAGATCGCTGCTAAGGCCAGAGAGTAGCTGGAGGTAGCGTGGCCTGGTGCCTTTTTACTTTATTTAATATATACTACTACACACTGCCTAATAGAACCCTATCCCCAGTGTGTGCATCTTCTATCATTGTTATTTTTTAGCAGGAAATATTTGTCACCTTGGTTTTAGGACATCTCTGCCTTTTATTCCATTGCATCGAGAAAGAGCATCTTTGCATGCTTTTCCTCTGTAGCTTGTGCTTACTCATGGCTTTCTAAACATCTGCATTCCATCTTCTTCTCTGCCTTTGGCCTTTACTTGCCTTCAAACTCTTAGAACAGTTACTCTCATAAGCAAGACTATGACTTAATCACTTTCAATCACTGCTTCTTGGTAGATTCATTTTCAGATTGAAAATTTTTCTTTCTGGCTACTATACGTGCGGCACATGAGTGCCATCCGTCCCAATCTTTGTCGTTCCTTGCCCTGTTTCACCTCTGGTCTTTCAGCAAAGTTCTTGGCTTTGATTAATGTCTGCAGTCATATGATCTCACCTACTTAATTGCTTCTCCTCCTTAAGATAGCAGCTTGAATATCAATCCCCAAAGCCATATCTAGGCAGACCTATCTTCCCACGGGAGTGTTTTCTCTACAGTCTCCTGTGACAGCTACACAGTTTGCAAGATTTGAAAAATAGGTGGGGTGTCATTTTTTTTTATTAAACTATGAGCATCATGAAGCTAGAACATTTATTGTTTGGGTTAAGAATTATGTTCCTAGCTCCTTGCAGAGTATTTGGTACTTTGTAGTATATAAAAGTTAACTAATGCTGTTGGAGTCATTCAATGGTTTATTTGGTTCTTTGCTACTGAATACAGTTCTAATGCTAGACAGTCTTAGAAGTGAAGCCACGGACATTGCTTTATTAAAGAAGTAGAGTCACATTAAGGAAAAATACAGGTTTTTTTCCCATATAAACTTTGTGGAAAGGATTCAAGGAATGGTAGACTTGCAGGTAGTTTCTAATACACTGTATCAACACTATTAAGGACTTAACAGTTCTATTTTTTTATAGGATCATCTCAGCAACCAAGAATATAATGTATAGTCTTCGCTGTGACTCTCAATAATATACCTCTGGGAGACCAGCTTAGTCTGTGGTCAAGTATACCTTATAGGTATGTGTACTGATCCAACAGTAAGTGGGTGTATGGAACAAACAAGACAGACGGGAGAGAAAGGGATGAGTTAAAAATTCTTGAGTTTTAGACTTTGGGACTGCTTAAATATGTCTGCTCTGTTCAAACATGAGAGAGTAATACAGGAATATCAATTGTCTGATAGTCACTGACACTCTTAGACTACGGGAAAATAGCCTCTTCCAGATTACTGGTGCCTCACGTTTTCCCCCTCAAATCTTTTGAGGATTTGACTAGTTTTGTTTCAATCCCTTCCTGGTGTTTTGGAAATGATTAGGATAAAAAAATTCAATACTAATCTAAGAAGTACAAATAACTCACAGTTGATAATCAGAAATTTCTTACAATAATAGTGCTCTGTGCTATTGATTTAACCCTAATTTCCGAGGTCATAATTTTCCTATAAACTCTTTTGACTGCCTCAGTAGTGAACTACATGCATTTAAAAAGACAAATACCTAAATGCAGATCATAGTTTTATGGAAGAGTGCTACTTGAAGACAAAGCTTGTTGACAAAGCCAGTCCTGTACTTGAAGAGACCTTTATTACCCACCTAATTATTACTTTTATTTTTATACTTACTTAATTTATGACACTGTACAAACTATACAAAACTATTTTTCTCATATTCAGTCATCTAGATAACGCCAACTGGGTGATTTGATGGACAGGGGCAAAGACAGATAAAAGCCATATGGAGAAATAGAAATGAAGCCTTAGGTAAGCCACAGGTCCCCTGAGAGTTTAAAAGAACAAACCACAAGATGAATTTCTTTAATGAAAAAAAAAGGAGAAGCAAATCACAACCACATGCTTTACTTGCAGAAGATAAATAATGAGATCATAGTTCATTTCAAAAGTCAGATTCCCTCACTGTAGAGAAAATTTGCTCATGAGCTGCTCTGGAAGATTCCTGGACAAATGAGCTCATTAAATGTCCCTGATCACTCTTTCTCCTTTGTACCTTGGAGTTAGGCAGAAACATTCACATCATATTGTGTTATCTTTACTTTTAAAGTCTCCTGGTCCTCCTGCTTTAGCATCTAAAATGCTGGGATTACAAGGTGTCTTACCAAACATGCCTCAATAAAAGGTTCAATGTTGTTTGAAGTGTCCTGGTGCCAAAGATCAACCCAGGGCCTTGTGCATGCTGGGTACCACTAAACTGCATTCAGGCTCACTTTTCTAGCTCATATTATGATTTGCCTGTATTTCTATGTAACCACTCTATTTAAAAGGATGCAGATTCTTGATGCCTGAGTTTCCACATTCACAAGAATTTCTGTTTTCATACGAATTCAGTTGAAATTCATTAGAGAAATGAGAAATTACTGCAGGCACAAGAAGGGAAGAATTTGCCTAAGCTTTTGCCAAGCCTGTGAACTAATCGAAATAGTTAAATTCATAGAAAATTAAGGAGGCAGAGGCAGGAGAATCTCTGAGTCAAAACCAGCCTCATATACAAAGTGAGTTCCTGGACATCCAGGGCTACACAGAGAAACCATGTCTCAAAAAACAGACAAACAAACAAACAAACAAAATTCTATATAATGAGATTATTGGTTAGAAAATAGACATAATAGCACAGAGGATAGATATCTGTTCAGATCTTATGCCGATTGAGGCTTATTATAAATATAAAGGTTGTGTGTGTCTTATATTTGGAAACTAAATTGTAGAAGATACGGTAGAAACCCCAGATTGAGATTAAATATTCTTAAAACATATTGGCACCTCATGTTGGATGCCACCTGTAAGTTTATATATTTTAAAACCTACTTTAGTAAATGTACTTAATTGCTTTAACTCCCCTTCTAGCCCCACTACCCACCAAATGTAGTGGAAAGAAAAGATAAATAGGGCAAAGGAGGATGTAGACCTGTTTAAAAATAGTTCTTTGGGGGCGAATCCAATCTGCATTGTTATCAATTCAGTTCACATGAATCAGCAGCAGTAGCTCAGTCCACTTGCAAGCACCGTTTATGAGTCAGCAACAACAGATCCAGAAGAATGCAGGAGACTCTGCCAATCAGCCCAAGTCTGTGGTAGCAGCAAGAAGCCACTGGAACACTACCAGAAGTTATTTGGTGTGTTTCTCTCTATAAAATCATGACAAATATTGACCATTGAAGAATGGCAAGGTGAACCAATACCACACAGCACTGTCCACTGTCTGTTGAGTTTTATTTATATCCTTTCCAAACATTACCTGTTCTTTCAAGCATCTGCTCTAGCAAAGCACCACATATCTGCTTTCTAGGCAGCTTCCTGTAAATACCATGTGTCTGTCCTTAGCAAAACTTCCTCCCATGTGTCTGCTTCAGCAAAAACATCCTCTCATAGGACAGTTTGCAGAAAAACTTCACATGACACAAATGAGTCTCTAAAGAAACCAGACATTTCTACCTCACATATTGGCTAGTAAAATAATGCATGTGGATGGATGGTTTATTTAGTAAGAGTTTGTAGACTTGTTTCTAAATCTATTAATAGTTTCCTAGGTGTTATATATTTTTATATGGCTATGTATTTTCTTCTAGTTTCTGCTATCAATTAGTTTTCTTTGGTTACAAGATTTGGTAGTAGACGAGAGCCGAAGGCCAGAATCTCTGTGGACTTTGGGGGTCTGCAGCTATGATATATTTGGCCTGGCAGTTATTAAACTGTACAGTATGTTTTCATTGTTAACGCAATGGCATCAATATCTAATTTATAATGTTACCTTCTCTCCAAATTGGAAGATTTGAAGACATGATGTCTTCATTCATCCTTGAGTAGAGAACATGTTTGAAATAGAATAATAGCATCTTGGACTTCACAAGAGAGGGTGTGTGGCTGACAACTGAGCAAAGCTCTTACTTTGCTTTATTGCGTTGCTGTGTTGAACATAATGAGGAGACATCAGCCATGGCTTGTGTAAGTATCTCATCAGTGCAGGTAGAACCTGTGATTTATTCTAGGCACTGGAACATGATGCAGGTGATAGAGTATGTATCTCAGCGACTGGACAAAATTTCCACACTGGCAGATTGGTGACAGATGTCTCCTCATCTAAATCCCGAAGAATGAAGTTGGCATCATGTGAGAAGGGTAGTTAGAATGCTTTTAAGAGGGACAACTAGCAAATGTTAAGAGAAATTCTCAGCTGATTGATAATAACAAAGTGGGTTCTTAATACCATAGCTATCAGAAACTGAATTTATGAATCACTGTATAAACTTGGTAGAATTCCTGGGTTGTATAAAAGAGCATCACATAAAAACCAAATTAATTGCAGCTCATGAATCCTTGAACAGAGGACCCAGATAAGCCTACAGGTCTAGAGAAATGATGAGTATGTATTGTTTTAAATCGCTAACATAGTGATCTCTTTTATGTATCCAAAGAAAACATATTACTCAGGCACGTGTGCAGGCAAAACATCAATTCCCATGAAAAACAAAAAACAAAACAAAAAAGTTAGAAAGCAGTAAAATCAAAAGAGAGTAGTTAATATAAAATATCAGAGAGAGAAGATATCTTCTGAGTTCATCCAAGGCTCGTATTTGTCACATATACTAAACTCCTAAGTTCAAACCACAAGAGAATTTAATTACATAGTTTGTTCAGGGGCTAGTCATTGTACTCTGATTTTATATAAGGAGCATTGACATCTGAACACAGTTTTGAAGCACTTCATATATTTTGAGTTTTGAGCAAGCCCCTAGTATAATAACCATGAGAAAAAAAAATCCAACCTGGGAATATAATGGGAATATTTCTTAATGCTAAAGTCAAAAGTATAAAAGTAACCAAAGATAAAAAGGGATACTATCTTCAAAGGGATAGTTCCAGAGCTTGCAGCTGACTTCTTTACAGAAGTGATGCAAGCCCAGAAACAGTGGAGTGCACTTCTAAGCACTGAGTGAGAAAAGTCAATATATGAAATTGTTTACCCAGAGAGAACATCCTTCACAAATATAGCTACAGAAGTTGTCTTCCAGGAAAACGACAACAAATAATGCCCAACAAAACAACAACAACATCAAATACCACCAACGTGCCTGAATTACCAAAAAAAAAAAAAAAAAAAAAAAAAGGTACTTACCTGAAAATTGGGTCAGCCAGAGTAGAACTGCTGGCAGGTTGCCTGGATACAGGCCATGTGGACAATGGGACCAAAAACCAACTATTTTCCTAGTATAAGAATGACAGTTTTCATGGGGTCATATTGTCCAGGTGCAGAGCTAGTCCCAGCTGATGACCAGTCTAGTGCTGCACAGGCCTGAGATGACCCCAGACATCCAGAGGCTCTAAACACCACTAAGAGGAGCAAGTAAATGATGGAGAAATGAAAGACAAAGAGAAGCAGAAAGGTGTGTAAACAATGAAGAGAGAACTGGCAAAACTGGGGATGAGGAGAGTGGGAACTAAGACCATGGTGAGGTCCTGTGTTGGGTTAAATGGTGTGGGGGAGGAGGGAGGAAGGGAATAATGCATTCGCTCCTCTACAGGGCTTTGGCAGCTGGCATAGGTGGAATGGGAGAAGAAGTTTGACCACGCTTACTCCACACTTATTCCATACCTGCAGAACACTGCTCCCAGGCTGGGGAATTACCGTCTGAGGTGTGGGAAGGGAACAGACAGCCACGGTCCCTGGGCTTGCAGTATGTCCGGGGCCCTCTGGTTCCTAGGCTCTTGGACACCCAGGACCTCTGGATGCCTCAGAAGAGCTGAGAATGGAGAATGGAGGATCTAGCCCGGGCCGAGGGGAAAAAAAGAGAGCTCTGGTTGACCCCAACTTCTCAAGGTGGGCCTGAGATTAAATACCTTTTGCAGGAGGAGTGTTTGGAAAAAAAGGCATATTGGCTAGCCTCCAGGCCTTTAGGTACCTCATAATAATGAAGATCTGTTCTGAGCCTACATGACCTGGGGAGGGGCTTGGAGGCATGACCGATGGCCACCAATCCATGGAAAGCTGTGCCTAGCAACGCCTGGTTTGGGGAGTAAAGCGAGACTCCTACCATCCCTTTCAGGGTCACCGGGGTCTCAAGCCTCTCAAGTAGGACCCAGGAAACCTTTCACAGCCCACGCCCCCACAATCCTGACCTGTGCTGCCATTGATGGTCTTGTTGACATCCTAGGGCTGTGCAGAACTGGCTCCACCCCCTCCCCTGTACATTCTGGGAGAGCTGGCCCTGAGGTTGTGAGAGCAAGAGAGCTGCATCCTGCCTAGCCAGCTGCAGAACACATTGCCCAGGCAGCACATCTTCTCTAAAGTGATGTGGGGGAAGGAAAGATGCCCTCCCCACCTCATGCCCCTTGCTACCTATTGCAGGCAGGAGATCTGGCCCTGGGGTCACGGGAGTGGGAGAACTGTCTATCACCAGTTGCATCATTTGGGAGAGCAGGACTTGAACCTCACATGGGCAGCACAGTAGAGCTGACCCTGATGGTTTGGGTGCTGATGAGTTGGCCTTGGGGTCACGAGAGAAGGAGAGATGGTTCTGCCCCTTGTAGTTAGCCTGGGCAGGACAGGAGAGCTTGCCCAGGTGGGATGAGTGTGAACAGCTCTGATACCCATTAAGCCCAGAGCCAGGGTTTGAGTTGGCCCATCCCAACATCTATTCCACTGATGAACTGCTGGAGTGTTTGAAGAGGTTTGTCTTACAGATCCAAAACGACAGGATCTCCATGACACAGAGCAACAACAGGATATTTGAAAGGAGTCCCAGTGAGGTTCCAATCTGAGAGTGTAGAAGAAGACAAAAAAAAAATAATAATAATAATAATAACCACTGGTAAGTCCCAGGAAACACATGTGCATAAGATTAATGTTCATGATAATATAGTTCAAATAGTTACAAGATTGCTCTACTATTGCATATAGCAAAACGAGATGGGAGGAAATGGAGTAAACATGTTAAACTTTAATCAGAAGATCTGATTTGACTTTTATAATTACAACCCGTGAGCGATTTGAGACACACTTTTTACTTTTATCTACAAAATAAAGGAATTTAAACAAATGACAAAGGAAGCTTCAGTTGTTGACCTGACACAAACCTAGAGTCACTGGGGAAGAGAAAACCTCAACTGAGGATTAACCAGTAAGAGTGGGGGGGGGGGGTTCTTAATTACTAATTGAGGAAGGAGGGACCAGCCTGTTGTGGGCAGTGCCACCTCAGGCAGGTGATACTGAACTTCGCAGAAAGAAGCCAACCGGACAGTTCAGAAGAAGCAGGCCAGAAAGCAGGGTTTCTCATGGCTGTTAAGTCAGTTGCTACTCCAAGCTCCTTCCTTAAGTTTCAGCCTTAGTTTCCCTAACCTGCAAGCTAATTTTAATTAACCCTTTCCTTCCCAAGTTGCCTTGGGTCGTGGATCTTAGTCACAGGAAGAGAAGGGAAAGTAGGGTGATGAGGAAAATGTTTTAAAAAGATAATAACATTCTAGTGGTACAAAAATACTGCACCTCTGCCTGTAGTGAAACCAGAACCAAGGAAAGTCAAATACTCTTGCTGGACCTTACAGCTAAATTAACAATATGCCTTGAGGTAATTTAAGATGTTGTATTTAACCTGTTGTTCTGCTGTGTACTTAGCCTGCTTTAATTTGACCTGCCTTTAAGCGTGCCTATATAACCAGCCTTCCTGTGCTCTGGGTTTTCCTTGTAAGCACATTGTATAACCTAAGCAAAATGTATTAATTTAATATTAAGTATGTACTCTTCCATACCCCTGACCCAGAGTAATATATGTGTATATGTGTGTGCTGTGGTAAATATTTGTTGAAAGCATGCCACAGGTTGAAAGCAACCTCAAACAAAACAAATATCCCATTAACGTTGTAAGCAACATGTGGATTTAGGTTCACATCACCTGTTTGCAGTTTTGAGTGTTATTCTGTGTCGGTTGGGGTCAGTAAATTAACTTCTTGCCTTCTGAGACTCAAATATTTCTGTAAAGAATTCCTCAATTTTTTTCTATATCATATTTTTTGTTCTAGTCAATAAATACAGAACAAAGCCTTTTATAAATGATAGAAGCAAATACAGGCACAGATTAGCCACACTGTGTAGGCAACAGGGACAGACAGATTGGAACCACACAACAGATAGATCACAGATGGGCCAATAACCATACAGTACAGTCAACTGGAAAATAGGGAGAGGAGCAGAGTCCAATTAAGCTCTGTCTTTGTTAAGCGAATACAAGAGTAAGTTTGTGTTTTTATTTCTTTATGTGCCATTCGAATGGTTTGGTTTCTACTCTGTGGGCTCTCTTTGATGTGCTAATTTACTGTTTTAGGTGACTCACACATATAATCTAATAGTTTTGACACCACATAGTACTATTATGCAGTGTTTACCTTTTAAGTCATAACAGCTTCCATTTTTGTGCTGGTGATGGGCCTGTATTGAGAGAATTATCACAGTTGTAGAGTTCAGTGGTCAGATATAAGCAACGTTAATACTACTTTGGGTTTTGTTGGGGGTGGTGGCAGTGATTTTGTTTTGTTTTGATTTGTTTATGATTCATAAAGAACTATAGATAAAAAGCCTTTGTCCTACCAACATAACTTTTCAATGCTTCTTTATTTCTCCTCGGGATGCTGAAGAACAGACGTAGGCATTGGAGAATGGACCCAGGTTAGCTCAGCAGCTCATAGCATTTCTTACCTGCCAAAGACTATTTAATATTAAGCTAATGGTGTTCTTTACATCTTAATTCCTATTTTACTTTTAGATCTCTGAAAGTTATTTGGAGGGCAGTAAGTGGGTAGCAATAACTGTATGTATGCCTTATAAGAGTACTTTTGTCATTATGACATTAACCAAGAGCTTTTTTTACTCCAATTTCACTCTTTTCATTGTTTTTGTTATATGATATTTGTCTATTGTTTGAGATGCAGGTATTTTCAGAAAAAGAAGTAGAGAAAATTAAGAACATTATTAACTGGGCATAGTAGCATACACCTTTAACCCTAGCCTTTGTGAGGCAGAAGCAGGCAGATCTCTATGAGTTCAAGGCAAGCCTGGTCTACAAAGTGAATTCCTAAACAACCAGAGCTATATAGCGAGACTCTATCTATCTATCTATCTATCTATCTATCTATCTATCTATCTATCTACCCACCCACCCACCCACCCACCCACCCATCCATCCATCCATCCATCCATCCATCCATCCATCCATCCATCCATCCAACTATCTATCTATCTATCTATCTATCTATCTATCTATCTATCTATCTATCTATCTATTTCTCTATCTATCTATAATTTGAATGCGAAGGCAGCAAACATCATGTGTAATTTATGACTCTATGAGACCATTAGACTTGTGTTTTGTTGCTGGTAAGTACTGACTAAATAGGATGCTGAGTTGATAGCTTTTTTTTTTATCAAAGCTTAATTTTGAATCTATGATGATCAAAGTCAGGCATAATGATATTAGAGAATATATAAATTGCTGTACATCATTGGATTGAAAGGCAATAATTTAGTTAAGTCAGTTGACTGATATTCTGTGTGAAATATTTATCTAAGAGAACCAGTTCTACATTTGTCATACTATCAAATTTTAAAAGTAATTAATACTTTTTTTTATGCTAATGAGTGACAAAATTAGATGAAATAGATGAAATACTTCATCGTTGCTATAATGTTCAACATTATGATTTTATTCTAGTTTTTATATATTTGCCATGTTAACAGTATGGTATTTATCTCTATTATCTAATTTTTATGTCCTAATTGTATTTTGTTTGTAGTCTCTATGCAAATGAAACATCTATTGTAATATACATGGTGGAAAGGACAAGGATAGTTGAACTTCTTCATAAAACCAAGTTGGATATGATGACAACAATTTTATACATTTAGCATTAATATTTTCAGAAGAAGAACTAAGAGCATACTCAACATGATGCTTGGAATAGATATGAGAAATGGCCTGTTTGGAAGAATTATCAAATTTTCACTTAATTATTCAAGGGCTACCTGAGTAAATGCTAGCAATTTTGCATTATTAAAATTTTTGATGTATAGTTTTGATCACTTAGGAAGCTGAAGGAGCTATTTTCAGCTCCTTAACAATAGTTAAAAGTTTAAAGGATTATCTTTGTAAAATCTGTTCAACTCATTACTGAGCAAATTTAAAGACATATTAAGATAAGTTTCACTTACAAATTCTAATTTCAAAGGAAAGGGTGATTGGAATAATTGACATTAAGTGCTGTTTTGAGTAGCAAACCAGTGACTTATTAATTGACATTAAACAGGAAAAGTTTGTGAAATGATATTAAATTAACATTTATATTAAATTAATAAAGACGAGTTTGGAAGATGAAAAAGGAACTTTCCCATTAGTGGGAATTTCCGTGAATAGAGTCGATATGAAATGAGTTAGATAATAGTAGATAAGAAGGGAAGGATGTCTGGCTGCTTCCAGATGAGAAGAGAAAAGACACTCAGCCAGCAGAGGACTACCACAGTCAGTGATATTTGCTAGAGAGGTGGTTGCAGCCATTACAAAGAATGTGAATGCAAAGATACAACCACCATCTGTTCCAGAGACCACAGAAAGAGTCTCGATGAACTGCGTTCCTAAACTTCTGGTTGTTATTGTGCTTTGTAAAAACGTGGATTTTGGAAATCTTTCAACAGGAACTAGAAATGGGTTAATACTCCCAACAGGTGTGGTGTAACAAAACTGTGTGTAACTACCTATTTGGTTTTAAGATTAAATTTTCAGATTTCCTTATAGGAGTCTCTCAATAAAATATCAAGAATCAAGATGTATCAACCAGTGCATTGGATTAGTGAGCCAACAGGAGGCTCTAAATGTATTTTTAGAGTCATTCCTTTGGCTATGGAAATGGTATTGCCTCTAGGAAGTGAGAGATATAGAACTTTGTTTAAACTATGACCATTCCACTGTCGGTCAGTGTTTGAGAAGGGCAAATCTGAATTTGTTTTGCAGACTCAATAGAATTAGGTAAAATTTTTCCATTAATACTATTAAGATGTCAGAAGTGATAGGTAGATTGATCATCTTGATGACTAATCATTTTGTAACACTGCCAATTTCTAATGTAGGCTTCCATATGCCACATTTCAATTTTGATAGACCAATAAGATGAACTCACCCACAATTTTTTATCTAAATCTAGTGTCAGAAATAATTATACGTAGAAGGCAGTGTTCCAACCATGGGGGTGAAGACATCAGCATGATTTGTTTTAGATTGCAGTGTTGTGAGCTAATGTTGGTGGCCCATATTCTGGATGAGGGTCTGCCTGGTGCTGGTGGCTGTAGTGGTAAATATTACAGAAAGAAACACCAACCCTTGCTATTGCTGGCATCGTAGAGCCAGATGGCATTTGCAGGGTATTTTCATCTGAATCAGCCAAACATCTCCACCTGACACAATTTCTATTCCAGTCTGCTGGCAGCTACTCTCAGCTCCCTACTGTGGACTCTGCTTACAATCTCAGTAACCTGGTAAAATCAAAACTCTAGAAGCTTGTAATTTATCAATCAAATTTATATCAATAAATTCTTACTCTATAAAACATCCATACAATAAATTCAGAGCCAATTGATATGATATAATCTGCCCACCTAGATAAGACAAAATGTCCTATAATAATCCATCCCTTATAAGATATTCATAACTACCTGTAGATATTTAAAGCCACACTGAGATGGATCATCTTCTTTCTCCTCCATCTTGGCTTCTTCCATCTTGGCTTCTACGTCCTTCCCTATCTCCTCCAGCCTCTCAAAAAAAAAAAAAAAAAAAACCTCTATTCGTTCCTTAATTTTTCACTGTCCAATCACAGGCCTTGCCTTTTTTTGTGCCTGTCCTCACCTGCATAGCAACCTTAACAAGTGGCAGTGTCTTTACTGCACATGGCCATCACATGGCTGTGGCAGTATCAACTGCATGGGTGGTTTCCTTCTATTCTTAGCCCAGTTTTCTCATCCTTCTCAACCATTCTACAAATTAGAGTTGTCTGTTGGTCGCAAGTAAGAGCCTTGACTGGTGTAAGTAAACTTCGGTTAAATTACATGGGTTTTACTGTATAATGGACATTTAATAGAAGCTTGTTAAATGAATCTAATATCTGAATAAGACTCTTGATCCTCAAATTATGTATCATAACATTAGTGCCATGAATAATCAATGAAAAGATTCAAGAAAATCTATAAATCATTCTCGAGAAGCCTTGATCTATGGTGATCAGCTGTGGGTCTTTAATGACATGAATGGCACAGAAAGATATAGTGATGGGTTTGTGGGAACCTTAAAATTCTTCCTATCTGTACTGCATACCCATCTAGAAAGGGATGTGTGTATAAAAACTAATTTGGGGTCAATTAAATGTGTCTCTTTTCACACCATCTCAACTATCCAGGAAGATGTTTTAAAAGTGGCTTCAGGAGTGTTGCTTTAGAAAAATGCTACATCCCCAGCTCTTAATTTTTATCTTAATCTGTTCTAGTTTTATTTATGTTGCTGTGATAAATCATTCGGACAAAAAGCAGCGGAGGTGGGAAAGGGACTCTTTAGGCTCCCAGTTTCAGATTATAGCCCATGATGGCAGAGAAGCCAGAATGACTAACAGTCACAAGGAAAGCAGGGAATGCATGGTTGCTAGTGCTCTTCTAGTGTTTTCTACTCTTATACAAGTCCATGGTTCTAAAATTAAGGTAAAGGTGGAAGCCACTTTCAGGCTAGGTCTTACCCTATTGATTAATATAATCAGGACAGTCTCCCACAGACATATCTGCAGGTCAACCTGATCTAGACAGTGTTTTACTGAGAACTCTTATGTGTGAAATTTACATTCAAACTAACCATCATGTTTATCAAAGACATATGCAGTCCAAGGATGCTTGCCTTTCTACTGGCCAAGAGATGATGTAATAGAGTTTATAATTCACTTGTCTTTTTTCTTTTAAATTATATTATCACTGAAACCCTATCATGAAATACTGTCAGAATTGTCCTAGCCTAGCATTTTATCCACCTTTCCTACTTTTTAATTATTGAAAGAACACTTACAATGATAACCATAAACTGGGCAGTGATGGCATATGCCTTTAATTCCAGCACTTGGGAGGCAGAGGCAGGTGGATGGACTTCTGTGAGTTCAAGGCCAGCCTGATATACAGAGCAAGTTTCAGTACTGTCAGGGCTATACAGAGAAATTGTCTCTAAAAATCAAACAAACAAATAAACAAAACAACAACAAGAAAACAAAAAAGAAATTAATAATTGTAAACCACTGTAGTTTTCATAACCATTTCTTAAGGAATTTTCACTGCTGTTACTGAAATAACTTTGTCTCTGGAGCTTTCTATTGTCCTGTCTCCTATGAAGAAGAGCACTATTTCTATTAGAGATGCTAGAACCCTTCCTGGGAACATGTTTGCTCATTAACGATGAATCTCTTCGATTTTAGGAAACACTTCATTATGTCATGAGGTCATTAACCTGAAAACTACGAAGTCAGACATTGCCCTGAAAGAACTTAAATGTGGGAAGCTAGTAACTAATAACACAGAAATTAATATGTGCCATGCCAATGTTGTGGAATATTAGCTTAATCAGAAGTCAACCTGAACAAAGTGAAAGCTACACTACATGAGCTCCTTCAGTGGAGACTCAGAGGGGTGCCAGTGTGGGGCTTGCTTACAGCAGTGAGGATGCTTGGCTTTTCTGAGTTTCAATACTTTAATTCTCCTGCATTCCTTTTCTTATTAGATCAAATAACGCACTTGAATGGGTAAAATAAAATTAGGTCAAAATGTGACTGGGATTTCAGATTTCACTTGCCTTCAATTCATTTGCCACTCAGAAAGTTTAGAAAGTAGCTTTTTTAAAAATGTTCACCCAATTCTATTAAGATTCCTTATTTCTAATCCAATTTTGTAGAAGAGGAAAAATGGGAATGGAAGGAAATATTTTGGATTCCAGGAAGCAGAGTGCCTGGGCACAGAATGTTCTCAAGGCAGTGTTACTGACAGGTAGATTCCTGCAAGCAGAGCTTCATCCATGAGTCTGTCTGAGGATGCTTGGGAGTCAAGGTGGAGGGTGTTTTCCAGCTACATCCTCTTCGAAGGATCAGCCAATCACAGTCACTAGTGATTACTTAGTAGAATTTTTGTTCTGCTTTTGGAACAACTTCAAAGATACAACGTCCACAGAAAAGGTGGTCCTCTCAAGCAGGGATGTGTTAGAGAATAAAAACAGTTTCGGGTTTGTGTTTTACACATGCTTGTATTCACTTGCTCTCCCGAGATCGATTTCACCATAATGTTTTTAATAGTCTTCCTTCAGGAATGGAAAACCAGACTATCTACAATGGATTAATCACTCAGAGGCCACCACCCTCAGGGAAGCTCAAGCTTTTTAAATGCTGTTTTGGAAAATGTTCAGTGAATTTTACTTTCCAATCAGCATCAGTCTAAATGATAGCTATTTTGTGCTAAAAGCAATTTTCAGCGGAGTTTATATGGGTATGCATGTCTGTTTAGCTAAAACATAAATTGCAAAGACTCGGTTCTTTGCAGAAAAAGATGAGAGATTTGGAGAAAGAATACAGCTGGTGAGCAACTTGAGCAGTTACAGAGAGAAGATAGTAACAGACTTTAGAATATGATTCAAGCAGAAATGGAAGCTTGGAGAATTCCCAGCAGCCACTTCAGGCCTTGCTTCTGTTTTCTCTGACCCTTGTTTAGATGGCCCCATTCTGAGACACTTTGCAGAGCACCTTGCTTTAAATTGAAACCCTTTATCTTCAATATCCTCTCTCTCCTATCTCCTACAATATTCTAGCTGTTTTTGTTTTTGTTATTCCCCTGTGAAGGCGAGGTGTGCTTGTTTTGTTTCATGTTTTCATTCCCACAGCTTGAAGAGACTAAGTATGCAAGAACACACATGCCGGATGAATGAAGGAGGGGAAAGGAGCATTTTGAAGACTGCAGGTCTTGTTGTGCCTGCTGGAGTTAGTAGTAGAATGTTACTGTAGACTTGGGTAGAGTTGCTGTAGCTATAACCAGAGTCCTGGGAGGCAGAGGGTAGCTGATGGTCCTGCAGAGAGAACAGTTGCGCTGTATCCTGAGACAATAGAAGATGGTTGAATGTCAAAGTAAAAGCAGTAACTAATCACAGGCCACATCCTCTCCAGCAGGAGAAATTCCCATCCTTGAAATTTCCTCTCATTCTTCCTCATCTTCCCCATGGGTTTGCAAGCTTTAATATAGACAAGAGCTATGGTTTCTGTCTCTCTCTCTCTGCACCCGAATCTATGTGGCAAGTAACAAGATATTACCTATTATTGTATAATTCTTCATCTCAAAATCTAATTTGCATTAAATAAAATCTTAATTTCAGTATTCTAGAGAAGGATCCTACTTGACTGAAATTGAGTACCCGTGAAAGAGTTGACTCTATCCAAGATGAGCAAAGCCATCTTCCTAATAGCATCCTAGCATAATTTCTATTATTGAACCTTTGAAATACTGTTTATTGACCTATATAAATTGGCTCCACTGTGAGAAAACCCATTTAAAAATAATCTCATTCAACACTATTCAAAGGGGAAAAGTCAATTTCACCTTTAAAGGAAGAAGATAACCTTGCCCCAAACAGAAAAGTACAACTCTCCGTCAATTCTTTAAACACAGAATATACTCGATAAATATTAGTCAAGTGACCTGAAAATCTGCACATTTTTCCCTCAACTGATGTGGGTCAAATTCAGCAAAAGTTTATCAGGTCTTGTATTTTTAATGGAGCATGTATGTTGACCTCAAGAATCTGCTAACATTTTCCTTTTAAACACTACCACCGTCTGTAGTCAAGAAGTGAGGAAGGCCTTGTTGACACATGGATTAGAATGTTTCTACTCCCTTCAGTGTTAGCTCTTAAACTGAACATCTTGCAAACTGCTAGAAAAACTACAGCTTCTTCTACTCAGGTTGTTTTTCCCTCTCTCTAATGTGTACCCTTATGCAAACTGGCTTCTTCTTTTCCAAAATCTTCTATTGGAGAACCAAATGCTTATAGGGCTAGAGAAATGCACACTACTCTTCCCTAAGCTTGATTTCCAGCACTTATGCCAGTGGCTTACAACTACTTGTAACTCTGGATTCCTGAAGACCTGATACCATTATCTAGCTTCTAACTACTCGCACGCTGCCTTCACATATATAAGGTAATTAAGTTTTAAATAAATACATGTATTTTAAAAGAACATTTGCATTGAGGCAATGTGATCTATTGTCACCTTTCCAATTTGTTTGCTTTTGCAGGTCTTTGTTGCTGGTCATCTATCTGATTTTGTCATATACTGAGTGGTAAACTATCTGTTCTTGTCTCAGAATGCTGCATGGGAAGATGGCAGGAAGTCAAAGCCTAAGGACGAGTTTGCCAAACTATCCTGGCTTATTTCAACGTGGTTGTTCATAAAGATTCCTTGTGAGGCAGTGGGAATTACAGGACAAGCCGTTAAAATAATGATGTAATTGGTAGATAAGTCTATCAACAAACTAGATGGATGGATGATAGATACTGCAGTTACTAGGGAGGCCCCTGTGAAAACCAAGTGGATAGACAGGGAAGAGTTGATGCCTACACCAGAGATGATGCTCAAATAATGCCATAGATTTCACTGGACATGCCCTACTGTCAAAGGAATGGAAGGTCAAAACATCACCGAAAGTCAGACCTATTCGAGAAAACCATTTCCAAACAGCGCTATGGTCTGATGGCAGTTGTGGGGTGGGAGGGTCAGTTACCATTAATATCTGAAGCGTCTGCCAGGGTTCACGTTTGTTCTTTTTAGAAGTGGTGAAAATATTATGTTGGCACTGTCAGAAATAGATGAAAGATGACAATTTATATGTTGTTGTTACCACTGCTGTAATTCTTTTGTATTCTTGTCTCAGTGACATTCCCTTTCGTTCCTTTTCTTCTCTCGTAAAATTGTGGCAGCAAAATGAGCTGTCAGGTGTCAAACGTGGAAAAACCTGAGCTTCCAGGAGGATAAGGGATGTCTCAAGCTATGTCCTCATTTATACTCTGTAAGATGGCATGGCTACAGCCTGATTTAGGCAACAGCTAAAAGAACACCTTCTGCAAACTTCATTCCTAAGAAAGGAAATTTTAGTACCACTGTGTCCTGGTCAGGATAGGTAAGACCTTTGGGGGTCATTTGCCTCAGATGAGGTCACTTTCCAATTAAAATGTTAACACAGAAACATACCAGGAAGGTTGCCTACTTATTATTTTCACCCCAAATGAGTAACATTTAGACCTCTGCTCCCTCTTATTCCTGTGCTAGTTTCAATTATCTTTCATGCTGTCCTGTGCCACATACTGCACTAGATGTTTACATATATTTTCTCACTTGACCCACTAATATCATTGCAAAATTTCTAGTGGTCTTTCTTTATTTTCATTCTGAAAGATGCATTTAGTGGACCAAAACAGTCCTTTGTCAATCATCAGGAATAGAATTTTAAGTGACTTTCAGACATCTGTAATTATCTTAATTTCAGCAAGCCACCTTCTCTGGGAATTTGGATTAGAGTTCAGATAGTTTTCTCCTCTAGAAATTAGTTTTTTTTCCCCCCTAGACCAATTTACTTTTAAAGAACATAGAATGTGAAACAAAGTTTTTCTTTTAAAATTGTTTTTATAAGTTCAAACCTGTTTTTTTTTTTTTTGTTTGTTTGTTTGTTTATAAGTAGTTTCTAACCACTTACCAGTTTGAGTTTTGGAAATTAATAGGAAATGCCCAATTCTTCCTCCATTTGATAAATTTCAAGTGTTTTTTTTAAAGACAGTCATATTTATTCTATTTGTTTCTTCTCTATTAAAACAAAACCCCATGCTCTAGACCTGTGCATTCTCTTCCTCACTGGTTCCAATAAACAAATCCTATCTTCCACCCAGAGAGGCAGTTGTTAGAAAGTCACGTTTTGTTTTGCTTAAAAAAAAATCTGTTCTTTTTCTAATATTACTTTTTGATTTTTGTTTTTGTTTTTCTTGTTTGTTTGTGTGTTAAACAACTTAGGGACTCTCTGTCAGGGATTTCACAAAACATTGCTCCCAGTCCCTGGAGTAGATTCCTTGGCTCTTGGCCAGCTCTCCATGAACTAGAAGGTTGTTGGCAGGTCAAGCTCATGCTTAGAGATCAGCTTGCTTCTTGCATGCTGCGCACAGCTAGACTCCATCGTCTGTGTTGAGTGGATAAATCCTGGTTATTGAACTATCAGCCCTTTCACTTGCATGAGATCATGTTGCCTGGTCCTTTCTACAAGCATTGTCTCTCCTATTACTTAGAATAATCCTCTGAAGTAGATACAACTGCTTTCATTAAGGAAGAAAGCACTGAAGCGTATAACACAGCACCTGGACTAAAATACGCCCTAAATGACTCCACTTGTCCTTCTCACCTCCAGTCTGAACTGGAGAGCACAGCAATTAAAGAATTTGCCAGCATCATATAATCTGAGACTAAACATCATCTACTAGTTTTACTTGCAAAACTCAGAATCGTTTTCTGACCTTGAGTCATTTGGTGCAAACGGCATTCAAAACAGATGAAAGTTCCATTTGAAAGTAAACAAAGGGTAGTTTATGATTAGTCCCTTCAAAATCAGCTACAGCGAAAAATGAAAATGACTTTGAGGCTGAACATAAAAATATTGAGCTTGGATTTGAAAGGATTATTCATAAGACATATACAGACAAACACAACATTTATTTTCTTCTGAGTTACATAGAACCAGTGGCTCTCAGCCGTTCTTCATGCTGTGATGACCCCCAATCCTAAATTATTTCATTACTACTTAGTAACTATAATTTTATAGTGTTATGAACAATAGTGTGTATATACAATGTGCAGGATATCTGACATGTGGCTCCCTGAAGGGGTCGAAACCCACAGGTTGAGAACCGCGACCCTGGACATTAGCTTAGGATCTGAGAATCCTCGCCATACTGC
The DNA here is from genome assembly GCF_963924665.1 of Micromys minutus. NCBI lineage: Eukaryota > Metazoa > Chordata > Mammalia > Rodentia > Muridae > Micromys > Micromys minutus. The sequence continues at coordinate 40,182,889 of NC_137977.1, forward strand.
TGAGAAAATGTCATTAGGAATACCTCTGTGAGAACCAAGTCCCTCTCCCTGAGATGTGTATGGTATCTGCTAGGTCCTGAAGTGAGCCAACCAGCCCTCAAGTACTATCTCAGGTCTGAGTGTGACCTTGCACAATTTACTTAGATTTTTCTCTTTCCTTCTCGGTGAAATGGCTACATTGTAAAGAGTTTAGAGATACCTGGTGTTATTTGTACATGTGAATACTGGGCAACATACCATACAAGAACCAAAAATGTAAATGGCATATGACAGTATGATTATGCCATAACTTAGCATTGATGAACTCTTGTGGCTAATGGTTGGATGAATATATTCCCCAAGCACAACCCCCAAGAGCCACTCTCACTGTGGGAGTGCATGTAAGAGCCAATTTTAGAAGCCCAAACAATCGTTGTACTGACATCTCAAATGGATCAATCCTGAGCTAAAAATCTCCCAATACATTATATATTTGCGAGTTTAAACATGTTCCTTGTATGAGAGATAAAAATTGTATTAAAATTTGAGCTAAAATCAAAGTGAACATTAATGCATATGTTACAGTTGGGATCTAAATAATTCTTTCAAATACCCATGCATTAAAGGCTTGGGGAGGTAAGGCCTACTAGACAGAAGTTAGGCCATTTTGGAGAGTGCATTTGAAGAAGGTAATAACAGCCCAGTCCCTTCCTGTGTCGTGTTACTTTCTGTTCACCACAGGCCTGTCTTACCAACATATTCCTTGTCATGTGCTTCTTCACATCAGACCTAAAAGAAAAGGGCCAAGAGATAGAAGAGCCTCTAGAACCATGAGGCAAGATACATTTACTTTTTCTACAAGTTAAATATCTAGGGGTATTTACACCCACACCTTAGTATAAAATGACTGAATAAGTTTTTAGCCTAGAATCTTAGCTAAAATTTATCTGATGAGAGCATTAAATTGTGTCCGAGACAGGAAAGTACCTGCAGAACAGAGTCTGAAAATCTATCATGGAATATTTTGAGGGTAAATGTTTTTCTTGTTTATCAAATAAATTACCTTCAAAATAAACATATATTTATAAATGTGGGCTTTTCCACCCAAGCCCCAGTTCAAGAAATAATGACTCTGAGACTTATTATTTATGAATAGCCATAGCTAGGTCTTGTTCCCTAACTAGCTCATAACTTATTTAGACCATTTATTTTATTATGTGACTGCCACATGCCTGTGGCATAAAACTCTTCTTAGTTTTATGGATGTTCCTCAGAGTTCAGGGTGAATCACTTCCTATGTCTGACTCTATCCCAGAGTTCCCCTCTCCTCACTGGAACTCCCACCTCCTATTTTCTACCTCAGCTAATAGGCCATCAACCTTTGATTGACAGGTGATGCCTCCATACAGTACACAAGAGATTCTCTCTACATATACTTGCTTTTCAGTCTCTTCCCCTGCCACAAGTAGATCATATCTATAGTTTGATTGGATACATCACCAAACATCTATAAGCCTATTTCATCAAGGCAGATATAGATGCTAGAGCTGTTCTGATAAGGTTACTAAAAAGATTGTAAGAACAGAATTATGATATCCTACACATTTACCCACCATGTAGTGAGTATTCATATAATGGTGTCTATTTTTTTTTTAATTATTGATCCTGTTTATTCACTTTCTTCTCATATTAGTCATGTTTATATGTTTAAGCTATGCAGATTAGATAATGTTTATTCTAAAAAGGAGATGAAAAAGAACTTCACTAGTCGGTTTCCTCTTCAGAAGCAAATATAATTAATTTTATTAGCTTACAACTGAACCTTCACAAATTAAGAGAGCCAAATATGGGAAGCTGGCTTCAATTATAAGTAGGCAGATGGTTTTATAACTCAGAATATCACCCATGTGGGAGAATTTGGTAGGTGAATAAAATCAGAATTTTAATGACACGGTTGCTTTTTATGTGACCACAGATTTAAGTAATTTAAAATGTTTGGCTCTCAGTGGCTTGAGGGGGGTAAAGTACTCTGTCTGACTAGAAATCAATTTTGTTTCAGTGGAAAAGAAGAGAGAAACAAGCTTTGAATGCATGCCTTCCAGAAACCTATTTTTACCTGTGACACAAGTAATCCTTGCTGGTAATGGAATCGCCTTTGTCTTTCAAATGGTCTCATTTAAAATATTTCAAGCTCATTATTGGTATGCTAAAAACCAGAGCTCAAGAAAAAAAAAAAATAACAAGCACTCCTAAATAATAGTGTAGAAAATAATCCAATTACAACATACTTTAATATAATCAGTTTGTACAAAAACATGTATTAAAATAGACAGTCTGTCTCATTAACATTCAGAAGACATCTCCTTCAGCTGGAACTGAACTTATTTCAGACACATACATACAGAAATCTTAGATAGGTTACAAACACACAGACACTCACAAAATTAAACAGAAAACAGTTCCTAAATGTTTAAGGGATTGAGGTTATTTTAGTGGGCGCATCTGTAATTTTTTTTTATGACATTCAGTGGCACTGCCTTTTCAGATTTGAATAAATTACAGTTTTGCAAACCATAATTACATTGGTTCATACTTAATGGTTACGCTTTATATTTCTGAGCCAGCATTAATCAAGAGTTTGTGAACGTATGTTTCTTTCCTGTGTGGCATCGTCCTGCTCATGTGCTTCGGATAATTAAATTCATGTATTGCTTTGTGTTATGTGGTCAGGAGCCACTCCCTTCCTCTGTGGCTTTCATTGATCTCACAGTGGTCACACTGAGGTTTCAATCCTCTCTGCTCCCCCGACACACATGTGCCCACGCTTAACCAATACTTGTTTTTTAACTGGCTGATTCTTTCACCTTTCCGTCCACCATCCTTCCCACTCATCAAAAACAGATTGCATTTTGCTGCAGAAGAAAGATGTGTTCAATAAAACTTGGTCAAGAAGATGGTTATTGATACGTCTTTGAAAGGCAGCTGTATTGCTTATGTGCCCCTGGGGACCGGGGTAGTGAGGCTCAAATTGCTTGTGGTGCCAAGCAAAAAGGAAATCAGATTCCTTGCAACTTAAAGCCTTGAAATAAAACAATCTCTCTTTCGTTTTCACATTGGAGAAAAGAGTTGTAAATAAAGGAAGGATCCTTGGAAATAACCTAAAGTATTGTCTACTATTATGGAAAGTCACAGTCACAGGATATAATGAAACATTTTCTAGCCACACTCTTAAAAATGTGGTTAGGTTTAGGGCTAATACAATAAAAATTATCCATAGCTGAATTTAAGTTTTAAAAATGTCTCCATAAAGACGGAGCTTGAAAGATGGTTAAGAGTGCTGACTGCTCTTCTAGCGATCAGGGTTCAATTCCCAGCATGGGCATAGTGACTCATAATTTCACTAAATCCAGCGTCCACTGAGCCATCTCTCTGGCCCAATGCAATGTTTTACTTTAGGAACACTTTTCAGAGAGGCTTTGTCGAGCCTACATATGGATTGTTTGAGATTCAAAGAAGTCATGACTAAGCACATTCTTAAAGAAAGTGAAGGCTTGTCAATATAATGGGAGCCCAATAAAGTTCATTGAAAACATGCACACATGAGCTCAGATCTGTTACATGCAATGCATCTTGGGACAGAGAGAACTGCACTGCAAAGTTTTCTTCTTTAAACTGTCCAGCAGGAGACTGAGGCATGACAGGCACAGAGAATCATTCCCAGTGACCATTCTGATGTCTCAGAAAGATACAGTGTATGACATGGTCATGACCTGAGGAGACTTCCCCTCTAAATGTGGAAAGTTGTCTTCTAGGGAGATGATGCTGTTCTTGCCTCTTGATTCCTTCCCCTGTCATACCCTTTATAATGTTACTGGACATACAAATGGAAACTTCCAGGCAACTTGACAGATGGGATACATTTGTGAGTCTCTGCCCCCTCTTCTCCGGAGTTAATAAACGTCCAGGGGAGTTGCAAAGGGATCCAGCAGACAGTAGAGCTGGAACAGTCTGGTGATTGAATGATACCTTGAATCCTGGCACTTGGGAGGCACAGGTGGGTGAAGCTCAAACTCTGTGAGTTTGGAGCTAGTCTGGTATATAGAGATAGCCTGTCTCAAAATAAATACATAAATACATTAAAAACAAAACAAAATAAAAAATAACCACCTGAATTTTTAATCCACTCACCTGTGAAGTTTGAGACTATCTAATGCCCAAACAAGTGTCAGTTACACAATGCAAACACCAGGACACTAGGGGTGGGGAGACAAGTTAAAAACAAAACAAAAATAATCATTTGGAGTTGGGCCATAACACCAGTTGTTACATGGTGTGCATGAAACAGAATTCATAGATGTGGATCCATTAAAATATTTAAACAAAATGAAAAATATTAAAAATCTTCACTAAAATCCACAATCCACACTAATTGCAACTTGGGGAGGAAAAGATCAGGATGTATTGGTGATGCATTATTGAAGTTCATAGTTTCAACAACAGTTAAGTGAAGACTTTTGAAGGATGAAGTGATTTATTACAGGGGCAAAAGCAGGAATCATGCTTCACCTGTAAAAAGTAAGGGTGAGACTTTCACAGACCTAAGAAGAAAGCACAAAACAAAACCTGAGTTCTGGCAGTGGAGAAAGTGTGCTGGTCACAAGGAGGTTGTAGTGGTCGTGGGGAGGGTGTAGGGTCCGTGGGGAGGGTGTAGGGGCCGTGGGGAGGGTGTAGTGGTCATGGGGAGGGTCTAGTGACCATGGGGAGGGTGTAGTGGCTGTGGGGAGGGTGTAGGGACTGTGGGTGAGGGTGTAGGGACCGTGGGGAGGGTGTAGAGTCCCTGGGTAGGGTGTAGTGGCTGTTGGGACGGTGGGCTGGTTATGGAAGCTGAGGTAAGTATCTGCCTAGGGAGCTCATAGATTTTCCCTGGACTTTTGCTGTTTTCTCTCTATCTCAACCTTCCTAACAACTATTATGACAGTCTCCAGTAATAATAAAAACTATCTGCAATTTTTACCAGTATATCCAAACCATATTCTGAAGACATAGGCAATTTATATTTGATATTATAAATGCAAAACGTGACCATGAAGAAACTCGGGGTTGGGGGGATGCCGGCAGCTTAGGTACAGGGCCCTTGTAGTGGTGAATTAGTTAAACCACTCTGGCTCAAGGTGGGTGGTAGGAACACTGCACCTGCCCAGGAGCTCCCTGGATTCATGAATTAAAGACGTACACACCCGCTAATTTTGATATGCCTTGACTAGCTCAACGGCTGGGCACTTCTAAACCTCCCCGCAGCTTGCACACATTTCTCTCTGGTATTCCTAGCTTAACACCTTCTAAAATCTGTATTTTATCTTTGTTGCTCTTTTATCTTCTGGGCAGCACATCCACACCCCAGCCTCCTGCCCCCAATAAGGCCGCTTCTTTTTCTACCTACATTGCTGGACGGTTTCTCTCCTGCGGTTCTTAAATTTGATCCCTCTGCCTCTGAGTCATGGCCATTCTCCTCTTCCTCCCCTCTCTCTTGCTCTCTTGCCCTAAAATTACGCCCCGTCTACCTGCCCAGCTATTTATTGGCTGTACGGCAATTCTTTGTTATCAATTGAGGTCAGCAGGGGCCAAGGACTTCAGGAGTCTGGAAGCAGGGCTTTCGAAGGCCGAAATAAGACAAAGCATTAGAACTAATTCCCAACATCGCCTTGTTCTAATCTTGGAGACTGTCAACACTGCTGCTGCAGAGCCTCACTCCAGGCTACTCTCCATAGACAGGGAAGGCGGTCAGAACCAGTCCTTACAGAGTTGGCCTGCTACAGAATTTGAGTCATTTTCCTTTCCTTACTTACTCCCCTCAGGGGCCGTGAGCATGGTCTGTCTTCGGGGGTTTCTATAATTTGGATATTTGACTCTTTTAGGCTGTGAGGAAAACGACGAAATTAATGCTCCCCCCAATAAAATTAAATAAGTAACCTGTTTTTTTTTGGGGGGGGGTCAGAAGTAATTTAGCATGCTTATTTAAAAAGCAGCTCACTGGCACTAAACATTTTTATGGTTTTCACAGTCAGCAGAGCAGACCGGTGAGTTTTTGCTTCTTGTTTTTAACTGGCCACAAGGATTCCTTATTTCTCTTTAAGCCATCAGCACGTCATCTACTCTGGCCTGGCATATCCTTTTTTATAACCCACAGGAACGTAGGCAGATGAATTACATATGTCCTATAGTTAAACTGTGCTTCAGGAAGAAACCAAAGAGCTAGTGAATTGTAGCTGCTTAAAAAAAAAAAAAAAAAGAAAGAAAAAAGAAAATCAATAATAAATTATATTCCTCTACAGCAGTTTAGGATCTTTGCACAGCCCCTCTGACATGTAGATGGAGTTATAAACTGATTTAGTTGGGGATGCTAAAGCATCTCACGTGCTCTGGACTGCCTGGTGAATGCAGGTTACTGAAATAAAAATAACCCACCTTGTCAGAGAGCCTTTGTAGGAGCTGCCGAACCCAGCAAGTTATTTTTACAGTTTAATGAGTTAGGCCCCGGCTTCCACAGGGAAACACAGCAAGTGGAGGATTTCATAATTTACTGCTGTAAAGTGATCAGGATTCATGTTGTCTATAAAACATGAAAAACCTTCTTCATTCCTTACCAATTAGATCATAGTTACAACTTACAGTTCCTTTGAGCCTAAAAGAAAAAAAAAAAATTAACTGCTAGACATAAATGAAGGCTGTGGTTAAATTAAACCCTTCAACAGCCCAAACAGGCTTGAAAGAAATGCCTTCTGGATGTTATTAACACACATATTTAAGTGCTATTTTTAAATTTTAACTGCAAGCCGTAGCAAGCACAAATGTTTCGGGTAGCTATTTTGGCATCGTAGCCTAGCGTTCACAGTTTTTCATTTTTAATAATTCTTTTCAATAATTATTTCACCTTTCGCTACTTAATTTTTTCCCCTTCTTTTTGCAGATATAGCAAAGTCGTTTTATGGAGATAATTATATTTGAGGGACGATGATGTCAGCACAGCTTTGTCATTCAAAGTTCTCTTCAATTATCATGTTGGCAGGATTGTGTTTTATTTTCCAGGAGTATATTTAAATGTGTAGAAATTGCAATTTGAGCCTAATAACTTTAAATGTTTAATATATTTATGCTTAATAAAGTAGGTTCACTCTGGATCAATTTAAAAACAACCATCAAGCCGCCTGTGTCGACCAAAGTAGAACTGGAGAATTTGCTTTGAGTATGTGCAAATGTATGAGCAAGAAGGAGGCAGAGGCAGACATGGACAAGGAGTGACAAAGATTTAGTTTCCACATTACCTACTCCATTTGGTGTGGCATAGTAGTTTGGATACATAGGGTATGAGTTTACGAAGGCTGCTGTGGCCAAGGACAACGTGTGCAACTGAGGCTAAAAATCCAAGATCAACATACTGATGAGTTTAGATTCTCCAGTGCCATCTCTTTGAGGTGGTGAGGAGAAATGGAGGGTCCACAAGCTCGGCAGATGGCCTGTGTAGGGCATTGTGTGGGTGATGATTTGATGTAAGAGCATCTGCTAAGGGCCGGGGAGTGCTCTTTCATTTCCCTTCATAGGCCAGTGTTGGTTTTCTTGTTGACTGGAGAAAGGTGGAATGTAGTGTCTGTTTGGTTTACACTTCCCTGACGAGTAAGGATGTTGGCCATCTTTGCATGTATTGATTAGCCATCTGTACCTTTCCTTTTGAGAACTATCTGTTTAATTCATTTGCCACTTATTGCTTGGGTACCTTCTTTTGTATAGCATCAATTTCCAATATGTGGAGATTATTTCTGGAGTCTTGGTTGTATTTTATTAGCTACACGTATTTCTGTGCAGCATAGCATTTTCTTGATCACTGTAGCTTTATGTTAAGCCAGGGCATAAATTCTTCAAATCCAAATGTCTTTTTCAGATTCTTTTAGCATTATCCTAAATCTTTTGCATTTGTTCATAAGCTTTAGGATCTCTGGGATTCATATTGTGAGAAATATAGATCAATTATTTTTAGAATACATTAAACTTGTTGATCAATTTGGGAAAGTTATTTTTATTCAATTTTTAAAAAGTTCTTTTTGACAATTTTGTATTCTTTAACAATGGGAATAAGTTCTGAGAAATGGGTTGTAGATGATCATAAAGTACATTATTAAAAGACAGTTATGATTTACCAGACCATATAATCTTATAGTACAACTATGACATATATGGTCAGTTGCTCACTAAAACATCATAATTTGGTTTATGACTGCATTTAGGTGTTCCTTAAGAATATATACTGATATTTTACATTTTCTAATATTCATATTTTATACATACTTTTCTAGAATTATATATTTTAAAACACCTTTAAGTCATACAAAATGGTGGGCTTCATGATGGCAGTGACAAATGTCATGGTACATTGCTTATATTCAAGACCCATTAAGCAACTTTCCTTGTTCCCTCTTCCCTTCCTTCATTAAATAGCATACTAGCTTCCTTCCTTCGTCAAAATAGATCCTTTGTGCTTTTATGCCATATGTAATATATATACAAGATGAAACATAAATTTCTAGATTCTAGAAGAGGGGAAAATGTGATATTTGTTACTCTTAATTATTCTTCCTTTGAATATTTTCTCCTTCACAAAACCCCTTTCTACTTTTGCATCTCATAATCATATCTGTGTGTGGTGGGGGGCACTTAGCTTAAAAGAATGAAGGCACAATTTGATACCAGAACCCACTTTACTCCCCTTTATAACGATAAATTCTTCCCCCATATGATCTAAATATAGCTTGCCCTTCCTCTACTCCTCCCCGTTCCTCCCCACCTCCCTTTCTACCCAGATCAACTCCTGCTCTGTCTCTCATTAGAAGAGAACAGGCTTCTCAGAGATAAAAACCAAACATGACAAAATAAAATATGATAAGATAAAAGAACAAAACTAAACAACTTCTATTGAAGCTGGAAGAACCAAGCCAACAAGAAAATAAAAGATCTCCAACCGACGACATACGAATCAGAGACCCAGTTATTTATACATTCTGGAGTGCCATAAAAGCACCATGCTGAAAGCTGTAGCATTGAGGAGAACCTGGTTCAGACTCCTGTAGACCCTGTGATTGCTGTCTCTGTGCGTTCATATGAGCTCTGCTCGGTTGTTTTAGAGGGTCTTGTTCAGCATCCCCTCTGTCTTCCTAGCTTCTTCTGCTTTCTCTTCCACTGGCTTCCCTGAGCTCTGTGTGTATGTATGTTCATGTGTGTGTGTGGGGGTGTTGATGAAGGGAGGCATCTCATTTAGAGCAGTGACTTAGTGACATGAAGATGTAACCTCAGCACTGAGGAAATGGAGACTGGAGGTCACACTGGCCAGCCACCCTGGCCTATTTGACAACTTCCAGGACAGCGAGACACACCGCCTTAAAAAGCTGAGCAAATAGGGTTAGAAAACTGGTTAACATCACTCACTGTTCTTCCAGAGGACCAGAATTTGATTCTCAGCATCTGGTCAAGTGACTTATAGTGGTGTTCAACTCCAGCTCCAGAGGGCCCTCTTCTGGCCCCTGCAGGCACCCTTACACATGTGGTATACATACACACAGAGGTTTACACATACATATATATTGTAAACTATTAAATCTTTTAGAAAATTGGTTCCTGGAAAGATTATAAGAGCAGAGGGGATGGAGAACAGGAAGAAACCAAGGCCTTCTAGATATAAGAGGATTAATGCAATATGAGCTCACAGAGACCATGGCAACCTGCACCAGACCTGGACAGGTTTAAGCCAGGTAGCATCCTAGAGCTGAGAGATGGCAACACAGCCCCCAACCCTAACCTAGGAGCTATTTCCTACTAATAACCTCTTCTCAAAGAAAGGTTAGTTTTCTTTGATGGAGTCTCACTGGTTATACAAGTCACAGTTAAGGCCCCATGACCAGCAATGAATGGGCAATACAAAAAAAAAAAAAAAAAAAAAAAATGAACTCAAAGATATTTCTGGAGGATTTATTTATTTACTTAGTCTCAATTCTTTGTCTGGTCTCATTTCCTTACTTACAGTCTCTTTCATTTGCTTACATATTATGCTTTCCAGTTTTGTGGGGTTTTGGGGGGTGGATTTTTGTGTGTATGAAAGTCTCTCTGCAACTTTGTATATTTCTTGTTCTTTGGCTCTCCCATCCCCCCATCATTTGTTTGTTCTTATAATAATCAGGCTTGTTTTTAAGTCTTATTAGTACTATATTTTAGATGTCTTTTTTTAATGAGAAAGAGCAAGAAAAGGTATGGATTTGATGAGCTAGAAAAGTGGGGAGGATTTGGGAGGAATCAGGGGACAGGAGACTGTACTCAGAATATATTGTATGGAAAATCTATTTTTTTAAAAAAGAGTAATTAGTAGTTGAGGAAATGACACCCAAGGACATCTGCTCACTGGCCACTGTCCCTATGTTTAGTCTCACCTAGTTATCTTTGCTTTTCAATGCTGCTCATTCTGTGAGACTTGGAGTCTCAGTGGTTTCAATCTAGCATTTCAGGCCTCAAGACTTTGTTAAGAACCAGTGCTCTTCAAGTCTACCTTGGGAAGCTGAAGAAGCTGGATCAGCAAACAGTGGTATCATCATGATCATCCTCTTCATAATCATCATCACCATCATCAAGAACCGAGTTAGCAAATGGTGATTTGTTGTTGTTGTTGCTGTTCTTCTTCTTCTTCTTCTTCTTCTTCTTCTTCTTCTTCTTCTTCTTCTTCTTCTTCTTCTTCTTCTTCTTCTTCTTCTTCTTCTTCTTTCTTCTTCTTCAATGAAGACAATCAAGAGAAAAGTCTATAGATTTTCCCAAGCTGTCATATGTCTGGGTCACTGTTCTAAGGTGTTGCCTAGTGTTGGGGAGGGCCACCACCTCAGTTAATCCTTCCAGGAAATACACTTACCCATGTGACCAGAGGCATCTCTTAGGAGATTACAGAGACAATGAAGGTGACAATCGAGATCAGCCATTATGTAAGGTACTAGTTCATTTGGTCAAAAATTGATGTCTCAAAAATCTGAATTTAGTATCTGAAACATATTCTAGCTCTCATCTAAATGTTTATATAATTTAACTTGGTTCCCATTTTTAGTCACTCATCTTAAACTTTTAAAATATGGCTAAAATGTTTGCTTTTGATGCCATTTTTGTATGTGAAAATATTTAATAATAATGTATGATTAAATACATCATAATTCTTTTCTGTGTTGAAATATTTAGCAATGAAGAAAATGAATCATACCACTGAGGCCCACATGATACAGTTGAAAAGTGTTTAGACTCTATTCTTTCTGGAAATATTTATTGAACATTCATTCAATCCCGAATATTGTAGTGCCAGGGGCTGACTGTGACAAATAGATACATGTGAGTCCTGCCGAAAGAGAACTTAGAATCTCAAGGTACAGCAAATAAATCAATAACCACGACTGCAAACTTTGATGGAACATGAAGACTATAAAAACTAAGCAGATAACTGATACCTATTGGTCCAAAAAGCTCAGTAACAGTTAAGTCAGTAGAGCAATGCAGGGTTACAATGAGGGGCAGGAGAAATGCAGGCGAGGGTGAAGAGACTAGAAAGAGCTAAACTAGAGCTTCACACTGCTGTTTAATTCATGGAAGTTCACAGCACTGAAGTAAGCTCACTGCACTGGGCACTGGATTCATGGCATTAATAGTTTTGTGGGGCTTTGATTAGAAGTCATTGTAATTCATTTTCTATTGTTCATACTTTTCATATAAGTGCCTTAAAAAGTTTGAGAGTAGTGTGGCTCATGCAATTTCCAAAGTAATATCCCTTTTGTGGAGAAAAAAATCTATTGAAAATAGGCATTAAAAAGTATAGAGCAGACCCTGAAATATCTAGCAGTCCAGGTAAAAAAGAAATGTGAGTTCCAGAAACCACCAAGTCTCTTTCTACATGCCAACCATCTCATAATTTGAATCTAGATGCTTCACAGGCTCAGGGGTTCAACACTTGCTCTTCAGATGGTGGTGTATTTGGGGAAGCAATGTGACCTGAAGAATTGGGGCCTCACTTGTGGGGTGAGGTTTCCAGGACCGGCTTTTGGAGATGCTCTCTAGATCTTGGCTTCTGCTCTTCTGTGTACAACGTGTTCCATCCTGATGTGAGAAGTTTCTGCCAAATATTCTTGATGCCACTTCCTCACCATGAAGGACTGAGCCTCTATAAACTATGTGTCAACCTAATCTTTACTCTCCAACTGTTTCTCTAGGCCTGTTCATAGCCACAGGAGATTAGCTAGTACAGCCAACATCTAAGATGTATCTTGGGCTAGTGGGCTAGGTAGGGATTTCTGATCATTTGGATCGGAAAGGGATTGAGAAAGAAAACAGGAATAATATTCAGATTGAGGCTTAACAGAAAAGTGTGAGTGTGTGTGTGTGTGTGTGTGTGTGTGTGTGTGTGTGTGTGGTGATACTAATTTCAGAGAGGAAAGATGGGAGGAGAAGGATTTTCTATATAGATCAAGTCCTTTGGTTAAGCATTTTATCTTTGTTTTCCAATGGGGTTGCCAGGCATGAGGTTAGATTTGAAGCTGGTGGGGAGGTCTATGCTGAGGCTAATTTAGGAAGCTGTCGGAGCATTCCTGTAAGTGGTAAAAGCAGAGCATAATGAACTATACATTCTGGGATCTTAATTACAGGGAAGGCATATAGACTCCATACAAAATACAGTGCTACTGGCAGTTGTCTCTTGAGGAGGTACGCCATTATGACTGGGCATAGTTATTCGTGACCTTAAATATTTATTGAACATAAAAACAAATATCACATTTTAAAGGTAGTATCTTGGGGCTGAGGCTGCCTAGCATGCTTAGTCCCTACATTCTTTCTCTGTTGTACTCCTCACCCAAAACACACACACACACACACACACACACACACACACACACACACACACACACACACACACACAGAGAGAGAGAGAGAGAGAGAGAGAGAGAAACAGACAGACAGACAGACAGAGACACACACAAAGAGAGACAGACACACCACACACACACAGAGAGACACACACACACACACAGACACAGACACACAGACACACACACCATTCACCTAAGTAATTAAAAATATTCAGAGGCCAGTATAGACACTAAGATTCTAAGGAAAGCTGTTTACTTAGATTTTTTAAGTAACTTCTTTAAATAATTATTTTAGTTATAACACTCCAAGTATTATTATAACTTAATATAAAAAAGTGGGTCTGGGAAATATAACAGTGGTAGAGTGATGCCTGTCACATGTACATATCGTGTGTGTGTGTGTGTGTGTGTGTGTGTGTGTGTGTATGACTTAGGAAGATTGTAGGGACTGAGAGATACCTCAGAAGATAATAGCACTCGCTATGAAAGTATGATCGGTTCAGATTGGTGAAATGCACATAGAATCATGTGACCATGGCCATGTGCACCTGTAACCCCTCCACTGGGGGACTGAGAATATGGGTGGGGATGGAGATGGAGGGAGGAAGAGCACTGAAACTTCCAACCTTTAACCCCACCAGTGTATGGTGAGCTACAGGTTTAGTGAGAGACAGTGTCTAAAGGAAATAGGCAGAGAATTAACCTGACCACTAGCCTACACACAATATGTACATATATGTGCACACAAACACTATGTACTCACACACACATACATACACATATACACACACATACACACATACACACAATATGTTCATATACACACACACATACACACAATATGTACTCACACACACATACACACATATGCATACATATACACACACACTTACATACACACAATATGTACACATACACACATACACACACACACACACATACACACAGGCACGCACGCACATGCACACTTATGCCCCCATTGGTCTCTTCTTAAGGTCGTCAAGTATTCTTTAGTTACATCATTACTTTTTATTCCTCCCTGAGTATCCATATCATATTTCCCTTTTTCTTTTTGCTAAACAGGACACCTCCCTCTCCATCTCTTACATTATCTATTCATTATAGAAGTTACTTTTTAACATTTAAAATAGAATTTTTATATCTTTGCAATCGTTCCTCATCACAGCTGGTTTCTTTCTTATTGCTGTTAAAGTTGTACTTTTAGAGAATGAATCAGATTAAGAGGAAGAACCCTTCTGGGGTTTAAAAGACCAAGACCTTCCTCCCAAGAGATGCCCCCTCCCCCACTCAGTTTGTTCCTTTAGCAGGGACAGCATCCTCACTCTTCCTGGCAGTCAAGCCTGTCTTTGTCTCTTCCTTTCCTTCTGAAGGAAGCCTTTATCTAGCACTTCACTGCTGGGTGATATTATGCCCCAGTGGAAGATCAGTTTTCAATTTTCTCAGTTTCAGGGTGGTCATAAGTTCACCTGGTTGATTGTTGGAGGAATGGCTTTATTCACGTTGTAAAGATCATCTCTGTATGATACAAATGCCGATTTCTGAACCCATGGAGATGTGATTACAGGCGGGGCATTAGTAATGTGAAGCTATAATGCCTTAGTAGTTTGTAGTCATACTCTCACTTTCTAATCAGTCAAATAAAGAGCTGAATGACCAATAGTTGGGCTAAAGAGTTAAGGTGGGACTTCTGGGCTAAAAGAGAGGTGTTCAGATGGGAACTGGAGGCTGGTGGATTAGCCAGTCAGGGAGACCTGAAGGAAGAAGCAGACCAGGAACTAAGGAGAGGTAACTAACAAGACACGAGGCAGAACTTAGAATAGAATAAATGGGCTAATAAGTTATGAACTACTTGAGAACAAGCCTAGGTATAAGGCCTAAGCACTCATAATGAATATAAGTTTCTGTGTAGTTATTCAGGAGCTGGCGGTCCTAAGGAAAATCCAGTAACAAACTGATGAGGTGTGACATTCTTTGGGAGGATTTGGCATTAGTATGTGCCACCTGTATTAGGTATTTTTCCTGTTGCTGTGATTAAAATCCCCATTGCAGATAAATGCAGACCTCTCACTTCACCAAAGGAGCTTCTTTTTCCAGTCAAAACCAAAACAAAACAACAACAACAAAGAAAACAAAACAAAAACCCCACAAAAAGCCACAACTCGTGAAATGGAACAACCGAGTGTGGGTGTCCAGTCCCAAATGATAACATCTCAAGAACAACTCCTGCAGAGGCTCAGGAAACACAAGCAGAAGTGGGGATGGAAGATCCTAAGAGCATGAGGTGGTTGTCCGTGAGAGTGTGCCTTCTAGTTATGACAGGGACACTTATCCGATGACATCTCAACACCATGGCTGCCTAAACAAGACCAGAAAAGTTTCAACAACAGTTGATATCCTGGCATACATGGCAGAAATCTCATAGGGCCCCATCATTAGTTGAAGAGCTCCAAGCAATCAGCAACTGCTGAGAAAGGGAGAATTAGTCTTCCCTAAGGATGAATGCCTGGTTGGTTATCCAGTACCAAGGAGGTCAGCCCTAGAAACATATGTATCAAGGCAACACTGAGTAGACTCAACAAGCTATATATTTATTCATCTCTATGCAACAATGGGTAAAGAAGAGGAGGCCATGAATTTGGTAATTGGGGAGGGATGAAGGGAGAAGAATATGGACAGAAATGATGTAATTACAGTTTAATTTAAAAAGAATAATCATAGAATGCTGTGAGTATTCCTGCATCTATAACTCACATGCCATTTGTTAGTAACTGTTTACATTTTAAAAACAAAATCTGCAGATCTCTATATATGTCTATGTTTACGGGTAAAATTATATGATGTTTGGAATTTGGTTCTGAATATTGTTTAAAGAAAGGGAGGTAGGATGGATTTATCAAAGAATGAAGAGCAAATAAAACAACAAGGGGAGAATGCTGGAAAGTTTGGAGGGCAGATGAGAGCACAGAGGCTCACCAGACCCTCCCACCTACATTTTGTGTGTTTGACATCTATAATAAAAAGCTTTTTCGTGCATTTAAACACACATTCTTGGCTATAAGAAAAGAAATAGCACAGACATTTTGAATTCTCTCCAGCAGTTCTTGGCCTTCCTAATGCAGTGACTCTTTAATAACACTCCTCATGTTGTGCTGACCCCAATCATAAAATTATTTTTGTTGCTACTTTATAACTGTGATTTCGCTACCATTGTGAATTGTATTGCAAACATCTGCATTTTCTGATGGTCTTAGGTGAACCCTGTGAAAAGGTTATTCGCACCCCCAAAGGACTCATGGTCCACATGGTTTGAGAACCGCTGCTCTAAACCAAGTATACTTTGTGGGTTTCTCCTGTTCTCTTAGGAAGACCCAGGAGAACCTTGACACAGAGCATAGTCCTTGATCTAGTTCAGAAAACAAAATGGGACACCGAGGAGGTCAGAAGAGGGAGGTGGATCCTCTAAAGCCCCAGTTACAGATGATTGCAGGCGACCAAGTTGGGGCTGAGAATTGAACTCGGGTCCTCTGCAGAAACAATGATGTTCTTAACGGCCAAGCCACCTCTCCAGCCCCTCGAGCCCACTATTTCTAAAACCAAACCCCTAAAGTTTACCTTTCAGGTCCACCCAAAAGGAGTTCATTGTCTAGTGCTTCTCACTTCAGCCCATGCAAATCATTCTTCAGTTGCTGGGGCCAAGATCTTTGTCGTAGTTCCTGATTCTTTCTTCATGCTGGGTCAGTCTGATACTATCAGCTTCGTTTGAAATGCATTCAGCATCTTTGACTCCTTGCTCACTTCACTGCTTAGGATGGCCATCTTCCCTCAGGTTACCGAAAGGCTGAACTCCACTCCTCACCACAGTCAATCAGATCAAGTGAGTTTTTGTTTAGAAACAAAAACTGTCAAATCATCTTACATCCCTCCTCCAGCCATGCAGAATAACTTGCTTTTCTTCAAATTAAGCCTTGCTGAAGTTGTTTGGGCAGCCACAACAAAACTCTATAAGTAGAACACTTTATAAGAAACAGACATGTTGTTTGTTAGTTGCTGTTATTGTTGAGGGGGGCAGCCAGAAGGTTGAAATCCTGGGATCCAGGTACTGATGGATCCAGTGAGGGAGAGGTTTTTGGTGCACAGGTGATGCTCTTCTTGCTGTGTGTTCACGTGGAAGAGTAAAAAAGATGAAACTCTGAGGCCTCTCAAAAGGACACTAATCTACTCAGGAGAGATCTACCCTCACAGAGATCCACCTGCCAATGCTACCTAATGGTGCTATAAAACCTGTGGAGACCGTCATGCAGGCTATAAGGAGGCCTTTGCAAGATTACAGAAGTACTTATCTGGAACATTCTTTCTCCAGATAGTAATTCCATTCTCTTACTGACGTCTTTTCTATACATCCTCTCTAAAATTTCAGCTCTTTGTTCAGAACTTTTTATACGTCCTCTAATTCGGTTCTTGCTTAATGTTTGTCATCTTAAAACCACTTACACTTAACTTGTTATTATGCTTAATTTTTGCCTGTCCCATTAGGGTGTGTGAGAACATTGCATTCACCAGGATAACTCCAGAGCCTAGAACGGTGTTGGATATACAAAAGCATCCCACAACTACTGGGCAATGTTTAGCTTCTTCTCAAAAGAAAGAAGGCGAACTGAGGCAGGCATGGCCATTCTCCCCAAATCAACCCCCCAGCAAATCCAGGTTGTCAATCAAAGATTCTCTAGCACATAGGGGACAATTAGGAAGGGTATAAAGTACATGTGGTGGTTGGAATGAAAACAACCCCCCATAGGCTTGGGTATCTGAACTCTTGGTTCCCAGTTAGTGGTGCCTCTTGGAGAGGTTTAGAAGGTGGCCTTGCTGTTGCAAAGGAAAAGGTTCAGAAAGTGTATAGCCTCATCCAACCTCCAGTTTGGTTGCTTGTGCTTGAGATCTGATCTCTTAGCTCCCTACCCCAGCTTCCATGCCTGCTGCTTGCTATGATGCCACTCCTCTGTGATGAACCGTTACCTCCCCCCAGGAACTGTCTGCCCAAATAAACTCTTTATGTAAGTTGCCTCGGTCCTGGTATTTTATCCCAGAAACAGAAAAGGAACAATCTGCCACATAGCATTTCTCTGGTTTTGCTGATGAAATTAAAAGCCAAGAGAAAGCTCTAGTTATCATTTGAGATTATCTAGGACATTGTCCTTTTCTTCCTCCCCCCCCCCCTTCTTCTATTCGGTGGCTGGATTAAGAACTGTTTAACATTTTGAAAGAGTTAGAATAAGGAGGATACTCAAGACAAGAAGGAGGAAAGAAACAAATGCTCAAATCAATAAGCCTCCTTCAAGCAAGAGAGCTCACCTTGTGAGTGTAATTTTGCTTAATTTTGCATATAAGCGATGTCAGTGGGGCAGTGGTGTGCCAGAAGCAAACTCACAGGCTGCTGTCTTCCGGAAGCAAGCCTCAGAAGCCTTTGAAATTCAGAGGCTTTCTGCTCTCATCCCGAGTCTCCATGGAGAAGCAAGGCCTCCTCTGCCAAGTGATGAGCAGCAGGCTTGAGTCTGTCCTTCATGTCTGCTTCCAGCTGGAGACGTCACTGCTCTCTGTACGCTCACTTTGAAGAAAGGCTGACACTGCAGTGCATCTGGGAAATGGTGTCTGAGAGACAATAAAGGGGCCCTGGCTTAAACTACATTAAGGGATCACAGGAGTACATCTTGACTGTATTTTCAGATCTTTTGATTCAAAGACACACATTTTCTTATCTCCCAAGGGGAGAGGCTAACCTAGTACTGACTATAGACGGAGCCTCGCAAATAAGGTTGCCAACCACACATCAGAGATAATTAGTGAGAATACTGCAAGGGGCTCCTTTGCTGCCTCGGGGCAGGGCAAGAACGGATCGTAGAGGAAACCCAGGGTATGAGAGCTGAGACACCAATCTAGACTGGAGTAGACATGTTCTGTGGTACACTGGTCCCGTTAACTGCCCTGTTTTGAACTACCTGGGGGAGAAGAGGTGCATACGTTTATATCTCCCGGTGGCTTTGCCTGCTCACTGCCTTCAGATGTCCAGCATTCTTTCCGTAGCGTGAGAGGAGGCTAGACAAGTATAGGCATGCGCAATAGCAAGGCTCTGCGCAGTCCCTGAAATGGCACCAGCTTTGCCCTACGTGTGCAGAAGACCTGAACCCACCAAGTTCCACGTGCCATTCGTGTGCCACATCCAAAGTCTTAATTTGATATGCGTATGCACAAAGGACGCTAAGTACGCAGAACAGAGCAAAATTGGCGAAAACAAATACGCAAAATTATGCAAAGAAAAACGAAGCAAATGCAGGGAAATGAGGGCTTAGGAAGAGTTATTCAGAGCAGCTTTCAAGTTTCCTGCAGTCTACTGTTAAGACGTCTCCTTTCTTCCTGATGCAGCCACCGGGGTCCGCTAGCATCTGGTCAGTCTCCAGAAGTCATTAATGAACTGCCCCAGAAGACCGTGCTGTTCTCTGCTGTCAACTGCCTGGGAAACTCCAAGAATTATTTCCTTCAGAAATCCTCTGGCATTCTAGACATGTTTCTCCTAATTTAGCGGTGTCTATTTATTTCCCAGTGAAACTCTGAATTGGAGACGATGTGACCACGTGTGTGACTGACTTGCTAAATAACACACAGGGAAGTGGTCAGAAAGTAAACAGTATAGATGATGCCAGCCTTCATTCTTCGTGTGTGTGTGTGTGTGTGTGTGTGTGTGTGTGTGTCTGTGTGTGTGTGTGTGTGTGTGTGTTTTAACTTGCTTTAGTCTCCCTTGCTTATCAAATACTGTGTAGGTTTTCTTCACTGCTCACTTCTCCGATCCCCCTGCAATTTAATTGGACTGCTTTCTCACCTTACACACACCGTTCACTCCCTTGGCATGGCCTGCCTTTTCTTCTCGCAGGAACGAAGAGAGATGGGTGAGGATTTCTTTGAAGTCGTTTTAGATCCCACGAGAGTCTATACACTATCTCATTATCCAAAGAATCGGAGTTGTACAGTGCCAACTTGGCCAAGCAGGTTAACTACAACTCAACAGGCCTTTGGCTTTATCTTTGCTATTTAAAATTGTGGTTAATTTAATTAACAGATGACAGCAGCAATATATATGGTGATAGCCCTGATATTGAACAGAACACACCCTGAAATTGCTGCCCCTACTCTGAAGGCTACCTAAGTATTCTTTGTATGGTCATTTTATCTTAGAAAGATATTTTGCAATAGGATGAACTTCACCATGATATCTGGACTGCATGTAATGGCTTATCCAGTAAGCATATCTCAATATCATAAGACCAGTTCAAACCTCAACGTGTTCAAGAATAAGCCAGTGTACCCCACCTCAGTGGTATTGTCCCGATGAATCATGTTGCCAATCATCCAGTCTCACAGGCTCCAAACCCAAAAATTTGGCTTGGGAACACTCCCTGTGAAATGGATGTCTAAGCCCTGTCTTATGCATGTCGTAAATGCCCCATAGTCCCCTGGTCTCCTTAGTTCCAGAATGCTTGTTTGTGATGCTATCATAGCTAAGGTTTGTTCTTCTCAACCAACAGACTGTTTTCTTCAAGGGTGCTAGACTCATTTAAAGAAATACAACTCTTAGGACCCACATTCCACTTATATATATACACACAGTATTCACCCAGTGCTGGGTTTTATTTCTTCTTGGGTTCAATACAAAAACCCTCTATGTGTGATTCATGATCTTACACCAGACAGTCCTTGCTGCCATGTTTATCCTCAACCCATTCCTCAGTCTCTTAACTCTCTTGACTCAGCCATTTTTCTCTCTCAATCCTTCCAACATTTCGGCCTCATTTCTGCCATAGGACTTTGTATGGTCTATAGGCCTGCCACAGGTCTCCTCACCCCAAGCCTTTCTGGTTAAGTAGTAGAGTCACTCTTCCGTTCATCTGTAGCTAAGTGCTCTCCATCCAGGGAAGCTCCTGGGCTAAGTCACCCCCACCTCTACTTTCGCTATATTCCTTCTTCAGATTGTTTGTCTGACAAATTGTGTTATTTGACTCATTCCTGTGGTTCAATGATAATCAGCTCTACAATAGCAAGACCGGGAAAGCTATGGTTCTGTTGGTATCTGAGAGTATAACTGTGGCTAGCAGTGTACTGGTTGAAGGACCCATTAGGAAATTAAAGATTTACATGTATGAACTGCTTCTGATTTGCAGAAGTGGGATTTATGGATTAGTAAGTGCTTTTTGAGCTCTGATTAGGAGTTTTAAGTGTAGATGTGCATGAGGTAGGGATATAAGCATTTGAAGTATAGAAGCATAATGGGGGAGGAGATGGGGATAATGGTCAGTAGGGAGTTACAGTGTTAGAAGTACAGTCTCATAATGCATACTGGGATTCATTTAATAATAGACCACACCACTTAGTGATGATGCCACCACATTAATTTGTGTAGCTTGTCTGTGGTGATCACTGAATGATGAGGTTAAATAATATATTCTCAGAATGTATTCTTATCCTTGAGTGTCATGTGACTGTATTTCACTTGGAAAGAGTTGTCACTGCTGAAATTTCATTAAACGGGCCTGACATCATAAATCTCACTTTTCTGGCCCCCACCTTTTCTCTGGAGAAGCATAGCATGATCTAAGATGGTTTCTAGCATCCATAACTTGTAGTGTGAGAAGCATTTGTACTGTGTTTCATGTTTTCTAGCTACCAAATTATCCACATCCTTCAATGGTCCCTAGCTACAAGGGTTTGCAAATTTTTCTTCAGACACAATCCTGTTTGCCAACATATTTCTTAAAGTCTCCATACAGAACAAGTCATGCCATAGACCTCTTCTAATAAGTTCAGTCTCCAGCTGCATAAACTACAAAGACAACATGTTCTTTAACATGCACAACCCTTTGGGGTGCTACTTAGGGGCCATTAATATTGGAAATGTTTTTTCATATAACCATATATTGGAAGTTCTCTGAACCAACATATACATTTTATGTATGTGCTGGTTTCTTGATGGCTTCTCCAAGTCAGAGTAGCTTCCTCAAGCATTGAGTGAGCTATAAATTTGATATTTGTTCTATAATGTTTAATCATACTTTTTATTAGTTATTACAGATGTAAGGATAAGAACTAGAGACCACCATGGGTTAGTGTTTGGGCAATCATGAAAGTTCATTTAATTGAATAATTATTCTGGGGCATTTATTTTAAAAATCTGTGTATTCAGTGTGGCCTTTGGTCCAACTGTGTATTAAAGTTACAAAATATTACATTTCCCAATGTCCAAAAAATGTATTATTATTCATCTGAGAGGAATTATTTTCAGACCTAGTGTGGAAATTTGCTTTCTACAGTTAGATGTGATATTCTGTCCAAAAGCAACTTTCATTCCTAAGTTGCTTTTGGACAGAATATCATGTTGATGTCACATATCCATGTCACAATCCATTATTCAGGGAAGTCAGAGCAGGTCATTGCAAAAGAAACTGATGCAGAAACCATAAAGGAATACTTCTTGCTGGCTTGCTCCTCGTGACTTTCTCAGCCTATTTTCTGATACAACTCAAGACCTCCATCCCAGGGATGGCATTGCTTACAGTGAGCTCGGCCCTTCCATATTAATCATTAATCCAGAAAATATCTCACAAGTTACCTTAGGTCAATATGATGAAGGGATTCTTCTCAGTTGAAATTCTTTCTTCCCAGATCAAGTTAATAAAGAAACTACCCAGCATGCCTGGAATAGAGGATTCAGTAACCTTAATTTTATTTTTTTATCTATGTCCTTAACTTCTTCTTCCTTTTCCAAACACTGAAACATTTAACATCAGTTTTATTTTGCAAACATCAAGCTCATGAGTCAGAGCACCTTACAACTCCCCCTACACCGCTGTAGGCTGTTTCAGTTTTGCACACTATGGCCAGTGGTTCTTGGTGGCATTCGGTGGTGTATATCATGTCTGCAACATCTGCTCACAAGTTTAAGTGGCATGGGAAGCCGTCTTTGGTGGGAGATGGCACTGACCCTTAGCATCCCAGTCCACAGCTCAGTCTCTTTGCATTGTTCTCAGGGAGCAGTTATAGTTCTTAAACATAGGGGGAGGGAAACGTGTAGTCCAGAAAAAAAGATGAAAGGGGAGTGAGAGAGAACGGTTTTGGGTGTGGAAAGGAAAAGAGGGGGAGGGGAAAAAGCAGGGAGGGAGGGAGGGAGGAATGGGGGAGAGACATAAGCTTTGCTTTTCAATACTTTACCAGAGAAACATTGCTTTATTGGGGGAAGGGGTAATTTAGTACTTTGGAAAACTCTTTCAAGAAGTATTCCATCACTTGTTAGACTGTGAAAATGGCAGAAGCGTGCTATAAAATGTGCTGTACAAAGAATGATGAATTTGACAGTGGGGTCTGAATTTGAATTGTTATGTTCTAGAGAGGAATGTGACATTGATGAATTGTTTCAATCATTTTCAGCCTCTGTATTTTTTTCATTTGAAATTATGCTTACATTTTAAAGACTCCTTGGATAGCTAAAGATGGTTAGTAGCAGTGCTCCAACCGAGGAGAATAACAGTGCAGAGTTGATATAAGTCATTAGCCTTATGAAGAAAATTGTCAGAACAACTTTGGAGAACATAAGAAAGTTCTGGGCCAGAGCAAATGGTGCAGTTTTTTTTTAAGTGTTTGCTTTGCACACATGAGGACCTGTGTCTAATCTCACAGACAGAAAAAGAGCAAGGACTGGTGAGGTGGTGCACCCTTCTAATCCCAGCACTGGGGAGAGAGAGATGGGCAGATTCCTGAAGATCACTAGTTAGCTAATATAGGCTATTCATGAGTACCAGAAAGCATGGAACAGGGCATTTGAGGAGCTAAGGTGGAACTTTATCTTCCATATGTACATAGGTACACATGCGCTTTCACATATGAGCACATATGAGCACATGCACACATGCACAGAAAAGTTCTGAGCTGTTTTGATCTATTCTTTAAATTTTTGAAAACAATGCAGGCAGTAAATAAAGTTGTTCATACCCACATCTACAGAATTAGTGAGGACCAGAGAAGACTGTTCACCATCAATGAGCAAAGCATTGCAAGGTCCAAATACCCAAGAGAAGGAATGGTACAGAAAGTGTGTGGAAAAACCAGAGCATATGAGAGTTTACCATGTGAAAGAACAGATAAAACGCTTCTGTTTCCCAGGAAGAAAGATGCTGTCCACACATCCCACCATCAGAGCAGTATGGAGACTCAGACTCTGTTACTTTCCTGGCAAGCAGTTTACCAGCTTAGTCAACTCCCCATCCCCTAGGAGCCTCAGAAATTTTATAAAGTGTCTGAGATGTTTTCAATGTACTAAGAAAGTCAGAAGCCACTGAAGTGAGGCATGGAAGCAAAAAGGAAAGGATTTCAGAATTTCCTTGTTTTCTGAGACACAATCCTGCTCTGTAGCACGGGCTAACTTAGAGTTTCTATGTCATCCAGCTGGGAAATTATTCATGGTAATGCTCCTGCCTCAGCCTTTTCAGTGCAAGGTTCACAGATGAAATGAGTCACCCCCCCACAGCTCATATTACTTTCCTTTTAAAAAGAATATAATATTTATAATAGCAAGCAGCTACATGAAATACATGAAATGTTCAAGCAACATATGTGCACGTTGAATAATCACAGTGGCTTCTTCTCAACACAACTCACACATATTTCAGATATTCTTAAGGTAACTATATAACTGCAAACTCGCCAACCACTTTCTCCTGAGTGAGACCAAACGTTCATATGAACCATTTACAAATTGAAGAAAACGTGAATAACTAGAAAATGCTTTAAAAACAGAGGGAGAGAGACAAGGGTTGACCAGCCTTAATATGTTAAAACATATGATCAGAACTGTGATTAGAAAGAAGGATGTGCTGATGTTGGTGACTGGATAGGCAGGGGACTGAGCATGAGAACAGAAAGAACCCAGAAGATGTGTAGAAATGTGACAAGTGTAAAGAACACACAATGTCAACTCTGGGCATTGTGGTCCGGAAATCGAGAAGGAGCTCCGAGACTGACAGGGCTTTTTCAAATGGGCACAGGAGCTGCCTGAACTTCAACTAGTAATCAGACTTAGAATAAAGGTCATTACACAGGCAAATACTGGAGTCAAAGAGAACAGGGTGCATGACTCCATTGTGGTACTCATGAGAGAATGGCAGGAAGATTTTTTTGAGAAGAGTGCTAGCGAATATGATGAAAACATTTATAGAATGAGTAGATATCATCTCACAATTTCCACTGTGAGAAGCAGTGAGGTAGGGCACACCTATGTAAGCTACATCAACAGATATAGCTTTTGAGTATGTGCTGGCCTCCTATTACTATTGTGACATAACAGGAGGGTGATGCTTTGAGACATGGAATCTTGTCATAGCTGTGTAGGTTAAAGGTGGTACATGGGTCTCCGAGGCTAAAGTGATACATCAGCAGGGTGACATTCCTTTCCATTGATCCTGGGATAAACGGTTCATTGTGTTCTTTGTTTTTAAGATTCCTTGCATTCTGTAGCATGTGGCCTTTCCCCTCTGTCCTCAAAGCATGCGATGCTAAATCTCAGACATTCTTCCTCAGTCACATAGGGATGCGAAACGAAACCATCCCAACACCTAACATATTACCAAGGTCTAGGGACTTGGACCTTGCTGGGCTAGAATGAGTCTATTATGCTGTTTACAGCAAGAAGGGAAGAGACCTCCAAGCTTGCAATGTTTTACACTTCAGATTATTTGATAAACTACAGAGACCAAAGGCCCCTTTCCAAGGGAAGAGTCTCAGGCATCAGCCTAACTATGAGTAGAAATGTAGCCTCACTGAGGACAATGGGTAAGTGGACATTACGGATATGGTGAATTTCTGGAAGGAAACTGTGTGTGCAGAGACTGACTGATGGATTAGACCTGGAGCACTGTGGAAAAGCTGGAATGTTGCTGATCTGAAGGCTAATCACCGCATCTCTGTATCTCGGCTAGCTTCAGCTCCTAGGACAGCCGTTGCTTGCCTGCCTTTGTGATGGAACTAACATCCTGTGCCCAGTAGAGAAAACCTTATGAAATCTATTTCTGTAAGCCACTAGTTTCCACCAGCCTAACAACTCTAAGATGTCATCAGATAGCATCTGAGGACTGTAGCGGAACTTTTCCCATCTTGTAACTGCTTCTCCGACATACCCACTCATGTATTTTAAACCTGCCTTGATATATGAATTTCTTTGTTCTCTGAAACTATAAAATGTCATGATTCTGAGCTATGTTGGAACATGGGATTTGAGGTTACCTAAATCAGTGTTCTGGGGTCATGACCGCTCAGAATGGCTTCAGAATACATTCCCTCTGATTCCCTGATAATAAGAGAGCTAGAACTGTGGTTCTTGGATTGACACTGTAAGGCAGTGGCAATAACATTAGCTTAATTACATACAGCCATTTTAAAAAACACATATTTCAATATGAACCTAAGGAAATAAGTGACTGATTTCAGGTTGTGAGACATTCTTCAAACTATTGCTTTGGAGTTTTCTGAAGCTTCAGTAGGAGCTAGAGAGACCCCCTGAGACATTAAGGGTGCTCACTACTTTTCCAGAGTACTCAGGTATGGTTCTTAGCACTAACATTACAGTTTACTATCATTTGGATCCTTATGGGATCCAGTGACCCTCTTATGGCCTCTGAGGGCACCAGGCTCACACATCTACTTGCATACAAAGTGTCCATACACATAAAATAAATAAAATTAACAAAAAGTCCTGGGTGGTGGTGGTGTACCCCTTTAATCCCAGCACTCGTGAGGCAGAGGCAGGTGGATCACTGAGTTTGAGGCCAGCCAGGACTACACAGAGTAAGTTTTAGGACAGCTGGAGCTACACAGAGAAACCCTGTCTTAAAAAGCCAACTGAATGAATGAATGAATAAATGAATGAATGAACATTCTTGGCTACATAGTAAATTTGAAGCCAGGTTAGATTAAAAAAAAAAAAAAAACCCTGCCTCAATCACCTCTCAAATACAAATTGAGAGAGGAAGAGATTGGGATAGAGGATTCTCTGAGGCTAGAGAAGTACCCCAGACAGTATGTCTAACCAGAAAATAAGAGATAGAAATGGCATACATCAAAGTAAATCAAATTGTCCTTACTTGATAGTGAGAGTGGTAACTGAATCAGTAACGTTTAAAAAACAAAAAAGAGGGGGAGAGCCACGCAGTGATGACAGATGTCATTAATCCCAGTAATCAGGATGCAGAGGCAGGTGGATCTCTGTAAATTCAAGGCCAGTCTGGTCTACAGAGTAAGTTCCGGGTCAGCCAGGCCTGTTAGTCAGACCTAGTCTCAAAAAACAAAAAATAAATTAAAAATTAATTAATTCAAAGAATTAATGACATGAAATGAAAAAATAACATCAAGTATAATGCTACAAGTTAGAGACACCAAAGGGGCAGGACAGTTAAACAAAATGAGTTACCCTCGATTAGATTCAGCTTTAACGAGAAATTAGATAAATGATATTTTGGGAACTGTAGAATATTAAATATGGGCTATATAGTATACAGATTAATCCTTGCCTACATATGATTCTGAGGCGGTGACCAGGGGAAGTTTTTCCATACCATACTACTGATGTGTTCTTAAGGATGGAAGGTTAATCTTTATCCTAGTCTGATGGTATAACTGATTTCTAACCAGCGGCTAGAATGTGATTAGAGGGACAAGGCTTACAGGAGTGCACCTTAGAAAGCCAAGAGGAATGGTGAAGAAGCTATTCACCACCTCTTCCGGTGGGCTTTTCTTCTAATAAATTCCTCATAAAAGTTTCCTTGTGACTCTAACATTGTATAATAGTAAGGCACGCAGCTCCTTATTATTCCAGATGATAGGCAACTGGGTCTTGGAGAAGTCTTTATTAAAATGCCCCTAAGTCAGAAAAGCATGCTTTGAAGTAGAACACTAGGTAGCTGCTTCAGTAAGTTGAAGATCAAAGATGTTGATCCCCACGGCCAATGAGAATGAAAACGTGATTTTAGTGCTGAAGTGTTTGGAGAGAAGAAATTGTATCTTGCCGATAAAAGCAAGCTGAAAAGGGAGAAAGGGGGCTGAGGGCCTTTCTCCTCTGCTACCTGGATCACATGGCTCTCCAGTCACCTATCAGACCTTGTTTGAATTGGTCTTTTAAAATGTACAATCTTCTATTCTGGTCTTCACTCCCTTTCTGTTCAACAGCGCACCGCTCCCGTCTTTACCCTTGAAAGGGAGCGTGCTGGCTGCCCCTACAGACAAGCCCTCGGAGGCTAGTGTCACAGCTCTCATTCTGACTACCCTTGTTCTGATCCAAACCTCCCCACATTAGACTACATTTCTTTCTTGTTATTTTCCCATTCATGCCTGTGGAAAACCTGTGATGAGACTTCAGAATCTAAAATCCTCACAGCAGCCGCTTGGTGAAGCTGTGCATAGCCACTCTGGAGAGAGGCCATTGATTCACCGTGGCTTTGTGGGATGCAAGTCACCTGTTCATGAGTGAAAGGCTCAAAGCCTCCTGGGGTTCTCCTAGACTCTAAACAAAAAATGGTGAGTGGCTCTCAGCACACAGCAAGGAAGAAGGTAGCAAGGGGCAGGAGAGCCAGGCTGTTCATAGCTTGACTCCACAGATTCGCGTGTGTCCTGGGCGGGCCTGAGAGATATCTACCTCCAGGAAGCAGAGAGCAAAGGCTAGTGAAACCTAGCATCCATCGATAATGCGTCCATCACAGGAGTTGGTATTTCCCTCATATTCTGGTACATTTACCATGTCAAGTGAGTTAGGAGTCTAGCTGTGGGGGGGTGACCTACTTTGTACTCTCTCGGAACCAATGGAGAGTGTAGCCTGGGGAACTGTAGCCCCTTCTCTGAAAATGTACAAAAATTTCCACATCCACCTAGAGATCCGCACAGGGATGACCCAAAGACCTAGGCAAAGTCCCAGGCTGATAGCAAACACCCTGTGCCAGATGAGGACATTGGTGTATGAAAACAACAACAACAACCACAACAAAACCCCTGGTGAGCGTGAGACTAAAGGTAGTCTGTCTCACATCTATTTTACAACACGGTTTTGTTCAGATGAGAGAACGCACTAAGAACTCGTGATTATTTGCTGGGACAGCACTACATTCGAGGTGCAAACACTGCCAGTATATTTGCTGGGACAGCACTACATTCGAGGTGCAAACACTGCCAGTACGTACACAGAATACAGATGTCATCATGTGAACACGAACCTCTGCAGTAAGTAGACCTTTCCCCTTTTATATAATTTTCTTCACTACTTTACAAGTAAAAATAAAACTATAACAACGACACAAAAAAAAAAAAAAAAAAATGGAAGGCAAGAAACCACATGGCCGTGCAGATATTTCCAATCGCGTGCTAGCTGCACTTGCAGACCTCTTTTTATTTGCTGGTACATGTGACCTTTCACATTTAAAAGCTTTTTTTTCCTCTGATTCTCCCTCATGACCACCAGTGGAAAACAGATGTGTTTGGAGATAAGGAGTGCCAAGTGGAATCCTCTTGTATAGAAGAGTCTTGAATTCAGCACTGAGGTTAACGATGTCACCATGGTGGAAGTTCTTGTGGCAGCTCATTCCGAAGCAGGTGCCTCAGTTGGCTGTCTGCTACTCTCCCAAACCCCCCATGATGTCATCTTTCATCTCTGCCTGACAGATACACCACAGGCTCAATACTTCCATACCAAAGGACATAATGTTGACTGTGCCATTTAGAGGAATGTCATTTAGAGGTTGTGTTAAAAATCCTGAAACAGCCGAGGACATTTAAACTTATCAAGCTCATTTGCAGGGAAAGGAATGGCAAGTGTCGGGTCTCCACGGAAGGATGCTTTGGTGTAGGACTTTGCTTCTCTCTTAAGTAAGGCTCGTCTGTTAAGTCTTCTAATGGCAGTGAAGAAAAGTGGGGAATGGTGGGTGTTTTTTCTTTTTCTTTCAATGTTTTCTTTTTAATTTTATCTTTAAACATTGGGTGGAAATCTCAGAGAATTTCCATGCACAGGCATGGCCTCTCCAATATCGACATCTCTCATGAGAATAACAAGTGTTAGAATCTAAGACCAACGTTCATGCATTATTGAAGTTCAAAGCCTGATGCTTATATGAGGGCTGACTATTGTTCTGTACATTATATAGGTCTGCACCAATATAAAGTGGTGTATCTCTACCACTACTCTATCACACAGAGGAAGTTCAGCAGTGTAAAAATCTATTCATACCCCTGCCTCTTCCCCCTGAACCTCTCATATTTCAATGTGTGTTTATTTTTTTCCAGGACATCATAGAGTTGGGACCATATGTTATACACCTATCTCAAGGTGGATTTCTTTCATAAAACAATGTGGATTTAAGTTTCTTCACATATTTTTATAAATTGATAGCCTACCTCTTTTAGAAGACTGGATAATATTTCATTGTATAGACATACCACAGTTTATTCACCTACTGAATGATGTCTCCATTACTCTCATATTTTGGCAATTATGAAAAGGTTTTATAAATATCTGAGTACAGAATTTTGTGTGTGTATGTGTGTGTATGTTTTTGGATTTTTTGAGTAAATACTAGGGAGGGTTACTGTTGGGTCAGGATGCAAGAGAATGATTGGGATATTTAAAAGTCACTATCTACCTACGGGACTGTCACATTTACATCTCTAACAGCTGGGAAGGTGTCCCTGTTGCTCCATCTTCTCAGTGTGTATGGTCAGAATTTTTAGTCTAACACAGGTATGCTGAGACATATCAATATGGTTTTAATTTATAATTTCCTAATAACCAGATATTGATTGTCTTTTTATGCGTGTATTTACCATTTGTGTGCCATTTCACACGTATATTCTGAGTCAGAGTCGCTTATAGCCCAGGCTGTCTTGGGATTCACTATTCAGCTGTGGACGACCTTGATCTCTAAAATCTCATATTTCTACCTCCTGAGTTCTCTATCATGTCAGTCCAACCCAGGGCTTCACACATGCTAGGCAAGCACTTACCAAAGAGTGACAGTTTCCATCCTTAGGGGTCAGTTCTAGTGAGATGTTTATTTAGACTCTTTGCCAATTTTTAAGTCATTTGATATTTATGGCCTTTTATAATATTTTCTCCTAGTGCATAACTTGCATTTTCAGTCTTTCAAGTATCAAAATAAAAAAAAAGAACCAAATATGCCCTTGCAAGAGAACAAAAAAGAAAACAAGCAATTCTTCACCGTTGCCTATGCCTTCATAAAGAAAGCCCATCACTTGGTCTCCCTTGCATGATTCCACTGAACCCTCCTGAAGGTCTGCGTCACTCATGCTTTGCTTGTTGAACAGTGCTAGAACATTTAACAAAACGTTCGCTTCAGCTACGGGCACAATGTGTTTCAACAACACATGTTTTGTGTCTCTCGACCTTTTGTGGAGTAAGCGAAAAGCCTGGGCACCAGTGACTTCCCTTCACTATATTATTCCAGCCCACAGTCTCCTGGTGTGTATAAATTACCTCCATTTCAGTGTGTGGCATAGTTTTATACATCATTAGGTGGCCATGTGAGTCTCTGTTTAATGGCCGACACATCAGGGAATCGAGGGAAGAGATGAGAAGAAGGAAGTCATCCCAGTGGAGAGATGTACCCACACATGGACAGGGAAATGGTTTCTGAAGCATTGCCTGATTTAAGTGACAGGGAACAGCAGTCAAAGGGAAAACTTAATCTGCTGTGGTGTGAGTTTTTACAGACCTGGCATTTAATTATGCTGCATAAAGATACTGGACATCCCTTATACAATACACAAAACTTAGTATTTACATATTTTACCCAATGTGCATACTTAAATCTAAAGAAATATATAGACTATCTGTGTCTTAAAAATGTGTACTAAATTTATTGCATTCATATCTTCCTGCTTTTCTCCCTCCTTTCCTTCCTCTCTCCCATCTTCCCCTGATTCTAGGAACAGAGGATATAAGCTTGGAAATTCCCAGTTCTTTTATCTTGGAAGAGCCTGTCCTTTTTCTCCCCACGTTTGAAAGGGGGAAAACTCTCTTGTTGCTGGCTGGATTGCAAACACCAAATCACTACACAGCATTCTCTGGCCTTTTAGCTGCCATTCTTTAGAGCTATTGCATTTGCCTAGATGGTTTGGGGTCTGTGATACATTATTCATCACTTACAAAGGTAATTGGATGCTGTTGTGAAATTATTAATCTGCCTTCTCTGTCTGCCTTTCTGAATCGAAGTCATCAGCACTGTCTTTTGTTCTGGATTATGTTAGATCTTAGACCTTGTCATGTAGCCCAGGCTGGCCTGGAACTCAGGATTTCTACTCCTACCCTTGGCAGCACATCAGCTTCTTCTCTGTCTTTATATTTCAAAGGTGACTTGAGGGGTGAGGAAAGGTTGTTCTTATTGTTTTTTTTTCAGGCCAGCAGGATAGGCCAGTGCATAAAAGTAGGAGCTGCATAAATCTGAACACCTGAACTCAATCCCTAGGCAATTGACTGAGAGCCCAGAGTGTGTGCAAAAAGAGAGGCTCTGTCTCAAAAGCAAAGCAGAAAATGAGGACTGACTGAAAGTTGTTCTTACACACACACACACACACACACACACACACACACACACACACACCTCTGGAGGACCATGACTATACAGAAAGTGACTACATGATATGTGTAGAGTCAGTGCTGTTGGCCAGACTACGTGTTCAACACTGGTGTTTCCTACTAAGTCACAAGTGATCCATCCTCATCAGAGCTCTGTCCAGAAGGAGTTTGTTCTTGAACTTTCTTCTCTCTGGGTACATATGTTTTCAGAGTAAAACTCAAAATATAAAATGACGTTACAGTCTCTATATTTAGGTACTACTTTCTCAACGTGCACATATTCTAAAGTGTGATCAACTACAATACTGATTTTTGATAGTGTGATTAAGTCCCCATTTTCCGTAGAATGGTGCAACAGGCATTTAAAAAATTATTGTTTATTGTTGTTTATTTATAATTCAATTGTCATCCCCTTCCCAGATTCTCCTCTGAAAGCCCCCCACTTCACCACTTGCCCTGCTTCTACGAGGGTGCTTCTTACCCATCCACCCACTCCTGCTCACCGCCCTGGCATTCCCCTACACTGAAGTATCAAGCCTTCACAGGATCAAGGGTTTCTCCTCCCATTGATGCCAGTCAAGGCCATCCTCTGCTACATATGCAGAGGAGCCATTGGGTCCCTCAATGTGTACTCTTTGGTTAGTGGTTTAGTCCCTGGGAGCTCTGAGGGGTCTGGTTGGTTAATATATCTGTTCTTCCTATGGGGTTATAAACCCCTTTAGCTCCTTCAGTCCTTCTTCTAACTCCTCATTGGGGTCCCTATGTTCAGTCCGATGGTTGGCTGCAAGCATCTACATCTATATTTGTAAGGGTCCGACAGAACCTCTCAGGAGACATCCATATCAGGCTACTGTCAGCAAACACTTCTTGGCATCAGCAATTGTCTTGGGTTTGGTGGCATAAGGGATGGATCCCTAAGTGGGGCAGTCTCTGGATGGCCTTTGCTTCAGTCTCTGCTCCACTCTTTGTCGCTGCATTTTCTTTAGACAGGAGCAATTCTAGCTTAAAATTTTGAGAAGGGTGGGTGGCCCCATCCCTGACTTCTGGGTAGTGTCTCTACAAGTTCTCTCTCCCTTTTGTTGGGTATTTCAGCTAATGTCCTCCCCCTTGGTCTCTTGAATTTCTCTCCTAGATAGCACTTATCTATTAACTATTTACTTATCATATTGCAATATAAATATTTGTGTAGGAGTTCTTTGAGGACAGCATTGTGTTTATTAGATTTTCATGCAAGATTAAGAAATGCCTTCTAGTAGGTACGATGGTATATTTGAACGAATTTGTAACTCTTAGAATGAAGCATTAGTCCTTGGGTACTTCACCAGGAACAATGTTCCATCTCAGGCCACCATAGGTCATCTTAGACTCCTATCTATGCAAAGATAAGAAGGCAGTAAAGACAATGGACTAATCTGTTCTAAGTCAGTCTGTCATTGTTTCTCCTAGAACTGAATAAAACATTTAGAAATGTTTCTCTTTACATCTTAATTTGGCAGGATAGAATTATTATTTTCATGTCTTACAGAAGTAAATTTGCTTGGTGTATTAGGATTCTCTAAACAGAATAAATAGAGTGAATCTTTCTCTATTTATCTCTGTCTAATATGTATATTTAATCTATATTACTACATGAATATAAAATATATCAATTAACATACTATTAATATGTTAATTTAATATAATGTATCAAATAATATGTTATATAACATATTTCTATTAAGCAATAATTCCTCATTGGTATGCCCCCCATTTTACAATATTGCCTAATTTCAGGTTTAGTCAAGTTGACAACTAAGAATAGCCATCATACTCAAGTTAGATATATTAGAAAAATTTCACAGTGGCAAAAATTTAAACTCAGATGTTCTTATAGACAGAGTGTTCACATCCTTTCCCAAATTTGTTCCCCCTTCACACATCAAAGCCGTGTACATGAGTATGTCTGTAAGACTCCTCGGAAATATTAAGTTTAAATGCGAATGTGAGTGATGTGCTCTTCGTGTTGTCCAGTCAGAAGGTGTTGTCACTGGAAGTGCTGCAGGCGAGTGTGCATGCACAAAGAAGCACACCTGTAAGAGTAGAAGGCTGTCAGTAGGCCAGGAGGACTCTTGTCAAGGACGAATATATGTTGTAATCTTAGATTGTGAACTTCGTGCTTCCTAAACTCTAAGGAAATGAACTTCCGTTGTTTCAGCTGCCACTCTGTGATGTGGCCTGCAGTGGCTATTCTTGGGTGGCAATTTGCCTATATATGGAATTAACTAAAACTCAAGTATTTTTTTTTTTTTTTTTTAGTTAAATCATTTGAGACAGGAAAACCTTCCTTTAATCCAAATCTTTTGAGGTGGAAAAATTCACCTTTAATCCAGGTGTTTTGAGATTGGAAGATCCACATATAAATTGGGCCACACCTTCAGTTAGAAGCCTATATAAAGACATGGAAAAAGTAAGCTTGCTTTTTTTTTTTTTTTTTTTCCTGCTTCTTCCTGCTCTCCATGGTAAGTCTGTTCCTTCGCTGGAATTACCATCTACTTATTCTGGCCAATTTTGAAGCCCAGGTGAAACAACCAGCCTCATGGACTAAGCAACTACTGGGTTCTTGGACCTTCCACTAGTGGAGACAGCCGTGTGTGTGTGTGTGTGTGTATGTGTGTGTGTGTGTGTGTGTGTATGTGTGTGTGGTGGAGACAACCATTGTTAGTATATATGTATGTGTGTCTGTGTGTGTGTGTGTATGTGTGTGTGGTGGAGACAACCATTGTTAGAATATATATATATATATATATATATATATATATGTATATGTATATGTATATGTATATGTATATGTATATGTGTGTGTGTGTGTGTGTGTATGTGTGTGTGGTAGAGACAACCATTGTTAGAATGTATATATATATATATATATGTATGTATGTATATGTGTGTGTGTGTGTGTGGTGGAGACAGCCATTGTTAGAATATATATATGTATATATATATGTATATATGTATATATGCATATATATATATATATGTATATATATATATATATATATATATATATATATATATATTTCTTCTGTAAGATCTATTCCTCTAGAAAACCCTGACTAACATATGGCAGAATGAGACTAATTCAGGAATCGTTTAGTGAATATTTAGTTTGTTTATAGTGCTCAAAATGATAGATATTAGAGGATTTACAAATAACAAGTGTTTCTCATGTTCCTGAAGGCTGGTAGCCAGAATTAAGGTGCCAACAGCTGAATACCTGGTGAGGACTTATTTTCCAGATGGCATTTTTGATATCCTTATCTAACTCTTTGATAAGGGTAGTGACACTATCAGCAGGGGTTCTCCCTTTCTAACTCAACAATAACCCAAGGGTCTCACCTGCTGATTCATCACACTGGTGATTTGATTTCAGCATTGAAATTTGTGATTGACACAAAATTCAGACCACAGTCACTTTGAGTTCATGAGAACAGTGTGATACTTCCCCTTTCATTTTTATTTTACATGAATGTGTATTTTAAACCAGAAGAGGGAATCAGATCCTCTGGAGCTGGAGTTACAGATTTTTGTGAGTGATCTGATGTGGAAATCAAATTGCTAGGGTCTTAGCTGCTGAGCCATCTTTCCAGCCCCTGTAAAACACAAGTGCACACATGTACACACACACACACACACACACACACACACACACACACACACACACACTGGAAAGGCCTAAGGAGCAGCTCTGATGTTTATGCTGTTAGGGTTGCAAATGAACAGCTGGAGCCCAGCTGGATATTCCACTTTCTTCAGATAGCACAATGCTGCATGAGATCTTTCTGTGCAAGCTTTGGGACTACCAGCAGGACAGACTCGGGGGTTATTCATCTGCTTGCACAGTGAGTGAGGCTGCCAAGATTGAGAACAGCAGCAAAATGGAAGTATCATTGCTTTTGTGAGTCAGTCTTAGAAAGCATTCCCTGCCTCATGCATTCTGTTAGTTATGATCAAACAGTAGCCTGATAACCTTGAATAGAAAATAACGAGATGCTGCCTTTTTATGAGGAAGTGCTAAGGTTTTGGAGGATAATGTAACATAGAAGCCCTTTCATCAGCATCTTTGAGAATACATCTGCCACAGACATATTCGATTCTAAAACCCATGATTTTTTCCCACAGTAATTTAGTGAAGTTAAAATAGAAACCCTTCTCAAGATCTGCCACGTGGACCGCCAGCTCCTAAGGTTGAGAGACTGGTGAGTGGGGGATCTGGGCAGCCAGGGAGCATTGAGATCTCTGCAGAGTGCGCACGCAGGGCACCCCCTCTGACCTGCCTGATCCAGGGACCAGGAACAGAACTTTGGAACTTCTGTTTCCACCCAGCGGTGACTTCAGGGCGCGGAGCAGAGCCTGGCCCATTTGCCACACGGACCGCCAGCTCCTAAGGTTGAGAGACTGGTGAGTGGGAGATCTGGGTGGCCGGGGAGCAGAGAGATCTCTGCGGAGTGCGCACTCGGGGCGCACCCTCCAACCTGCCTGATCCGGGGACCAGGAACAGATCTTTGGAACCTCTGTTCCCACCCGGCAACTCTGAGGCTTAGAACAGGGCTGGGCCCATCTGCCACCTGGACCAGTGGAGATCCAGGGACACAGACCAGATACAAGGGAAAGGAAAGAACATATCACTGACAACAAAATGCCAAGAGGAAAGCGAAAGAGTATATCCCAAGGAAACAAAGACAACCTAGCAACACCAGAACCCAGCTCTCCCATAACAGCAAACATCGGAATTCCTAACACTCCAGAAAAAGAAGACTTAGACCTGAAATCATACCTCAAGATGCTGATAGAGATACTAAAACAAGAACGGGAGGAAAAGCAAAAAGATTCAGAAGCTTTTAAAGAAGAAACAAGAAAAACACTCAAAGAACTCAAAGAACTAGAGGAAAACAGAACCAAAGAAATGAAGGAATGGAAGAGGGAAATTAAAACGGAAATTGACACAATAAAGAAAACACTAAAAAAGATAACCCTAGAGGCAGAACACCAAAAAAAAAAAAAAAAAAGAAAAGAAAAAAAGAAATCAGGAGTCACAGAAGCAAGCATTTCCAATAGACTACAAGAGATTGAAGAGAGAATCTCGGGGGCAGAAGACAACATTGTAAACATAGACAAAACAGCCAGAGAAGATGCAAAAAACAAAAAGCTCCTAACCCAAAATGTCCAGAAAATCCAAGACACAATAGGAAGACCGAACCTAAGGATAATAGGAATAGAAGAGGGAGAAGAGTATCAACTAAGAGGCACAGTAAATGTCTTCAACAAAATCATAGAAGAAAACTTCCCTACCCTCAAAAATGAGATGACCACGAGCATAAAAGAAGCCTTCAGAACTCCAAATAGGTTGGACCAGAAAAGAAATACCTCCTGACACATAATAGTCAAAACACCAAGTGCCCAAAGCAAAGAAAAAATACTAAAAGCAGTAAGGGAAAAAGGTCAGGTAACATATAAAGGCAGGCCAATCAGAATCACACCCGATTTCTCAACAGAGACTATGAAAGCTAGAAGAGCCTGGACAGACATCATGCACACGCTAAGAGAGCACAAGTGCCAGCCCAGGCTGCTATACCCAGTAAAACTATCAATCACCATAGATGGAGAGATGAAGATATTTCAAGACAAATCTAAATTTACACAATATCTGACCACAAACCCAGCACTACAACAAATTATAGGTGGAAAACCCAATACAGTGAGGGAAAATACAGCCTAGTAAAAACAAGAAAACTCCTAAACAAGAAAACTAAAAGAAGAAAAAGACACAGACACAACTCAATCAACAAAAGCAATAATGGCAGGAAACAAAAACAACTATTCCTTGATATCTATTAACATAAATGGACTCAACTCCCCAATAAAGAGACATAGGCTATCAGACTGGATACATAAACAAAATCCAGCCTTTTGCTGCATACAGGAAACTCATCTCAGAGACAAAGACTGACACTATCTCAGAGTAAAAGGGTGGGAAAAAAACTTCCAAGCAAACAGCCCCAAGAAGCAAGCTTGAGTGGCTATTCTAATATCGAATAAAGTAAATTTCCAAACAAAAGTTATCAAAAAAGATAAGGAAGGACACTTTTTACTCATTACTGGGGAAATCTGTCAGGAGGAACATTCAATTCTTAACATATATGCTCCAAATAAAAAAGCAGCCACATTCATAAAAGAAACCCTACTAAAGCTCAAAAAATACATTTCACCCCACACAATAATAGTGGGAGACTTTAATACCCCACTCTCACCAATGGATAGATCATGGAAACAGAAACTGTACAAGGACACTGGAAAGCTAGCAGAGACTTTGAACCAACTAGAATTAATAGATATATACAGAACATATCATCCTAAAGTAAAAGAATACACCTTCTTCTCAGCACCCCATGGCACCTTCTCGAAAATTGACCACATAATTGGACACAGAACTAGCCTCAATCGATATAAGAAGATTGATATACTCCCATGCATCCTCTCAGATCACCATGGTCTACGGCTGG
Organism: Micromys minutus; assembly: GCF_963924665.1. Lineage (NCBI taxonomy): Eukaryota > Metazoa > Chordata > Mammalia > Rodentia > Muridae > Micromys > Micromys minutus. Next base: position 40,222,017 of record NC_137977.1, read on the forward strand.
TCTTTAACAACAACAAAGACAACAAAAAGCCTAAGTACACATGGAAACTAAACAACACTCTGTTAAACGATAGCAGGGTCAAAGAAGAAATAAAGAAAGAAATTAAGGATTTTCTAGAATTCAACGAAAACAAAAACAGAACATACCCAAACTAATGGGATGCAATGAAAGCAGTACTGAGAGGAAAACTCATAGCCCTAAGTGCTTCCAAAAAGAAACTGGAGAGAGCTTACATCAGCAACCTGACAGCACAGCTAAAAGCCCTAGAACAAAAGGAAGCAGATATACCCAAGAAGAGTAGATGGCAAGAAATAATCAAAATTAGGGCAGAAATAGACCAAATAGAAACAAAAAGAACCATTGAAAAAATCAACAAAACCAAGAGTTGGTTCTTTGAGAAAATCAACAAGATTGATAAACCCCTAGCCAGACTAACTAGAGGGCAAAGAGAGAGTATACAAATTAACAAAATCAGAAAGGAAAGTGGAGACATAACATCTGAAACTGAGGAAATTCAAAAAATCATTAGATCCTACTACAAAAACTTATACTCCACAAAATTGGAAAATCTGGAGGAAATGGACAAATTCCTAGCCAGATACAAGATCCCAAAGTTAAACCAGGACCAAGTAAACCATCTAAATAACCCTATAACACCTAAAGAAATAGAAGAAGTCATCAAAAGCCTCCCAACCAAAAAAAAGCCCAGGTCCAGATGCGTTCAGTACAGAATTTTATCAGACATTTATTGCGGATATAACACCAATACTCTCCAAACTATTCCAAAAGATAGAATCAGATGGAATGCTACCCAACTCATTTTTTGAGGCTACAATAACCCTCGTACCTAAACCACACAAAGACCCTACAAGGAAAGAGAACTTTAGACAAATCTCACTTATGAACATTGACACAAAAATAATCAACAAAATCCTTGCAAACCGAATCTAAGAACACATCAAAACGATCATTCATCATGACCAAGTAGGCTTCATCCCTGGGATGCAGGGATGGTTTAATAAAAGGAAATCCATCAACATAATCCACCATATAAACAATCTCAAAGAACAAAATCACATGGTCATCTCACTAGATGCTGAGAAAGATTTGACAAAATTCAACACCCCTTCATGTTAAAAGTCCTGGAAAGATCAGGAATCCAAGGTCCATACTTAAACATAATAAAAACAATATACAGCAAACCAACAGCCAACATCAAACTTAATGGTTGGAAACTTGAAGCAATTTCACTAAAATCAGGGACTCGACAAGGCTGCCCACTCTCCCCCTACCTATTCAACATAGTACTGGAAGTCCTGGCTGAAGCAATTAGACAGCAAAAGGAGATCAAGGGGATACAAATCGGAAAGGAAGAGATAAAAACATCACTCTTTGCCGATGACATGATAGTGTACTTAAGTGGCCCCAAAATCTCCACCAGAGAACTCCTACAACTGATAAACAAGTTCAGCAAAGTGGCTGGATACAAAATCAACTCAAACAAATCAGTAGCCTTCCTATACTCAAAGGACAAACATGTGGAGAAAGAATTTAGAGAAAAGGTACCCTTCACAATTGTCACAAAAACTATGAAATACCTTGGCGTGACTCTAACTAAGCAAGTGAAGGACCTGTACGACAAGAACTTCAAACATCTAAAGAAGGAAATTAAGGAGGATCTCAGAAAATGGAAAGATCTCCCATGCTCATGGATTGGAAAGATCAACATTTTAAAACTGGCCATCCTACCAAAAGCAATCTACAGATTCAACGCAATCCCCATCAAAATTCCAACAGAGTTCTTCATGGAATTGGAAAGATCAATGTGCAATTTCATATGGAACAGCAAAAGACCTAGAATAGCGAAATCCATCCTCAACAACAAGAAAACATCTGCGGGAATCACTATCTCTGACCTCAAGCTATATTACAAGGCAATTGTGCTGAAAACTGCATGGTACTGGTACAGAAATAGGCATGTGGATCAATGGAATAGAATAGAAGATCCAGAAATGAGCCCTCACATATATGGTCACCTGATTTTTGACAAAGGAGCCGTAAACATTCAATGGAAAAAGGACAGCCTATTCAACAAATGTTGCTGGTCCAACTGGCACTCAACATGCAAAAGAATGAAAATAGACCCTTTCTTATCTCCTTGTACAAAGCTCAAGTTTAAGTGGATCAAAGATCTCCACATTAAACCAGATACACTGAAACTACTAGAGGAGAAAGTAGGGAAAACTTTAGAACATATAGGCACAGGAGAAAATTTTCTGAACAAAACACCAATAGCTCAAGCTCTAAGGTCAAAGATTAACAAATGGGACTTAATGAGATTGCAAAGTTTCTGTAAGGCTAAGGACATTGTCAAGAAAACAAAACGGCAGCCAACAGAATGGGAAAATATTTTTACCAACTCCACATCAGATAGAGGCCTAATATCTAAGGTATTTAAAGAACTCAAAAAGCTAGACACCAGAGAATCAAATAACCCTATTAAAAAATGGGGTACAGAGCTAAACAAAACGTTTTCAGTTGAGGAATATTGAATGGCTGTGAAATATCTCAGGAAGTGCTCGACATCCTTAGCCATCAGGGAAATGCAAATCAAAACAACCCTGAGATTCCACCTCACACCAGTCAGATTGGCCAAGATCCAAAACTCAGATGACAACAGATGCTGGAGAGGTTGCAGAGAAAGAGGAACCCTTCTCCACTGTTGGTGGGGTTGCAAACTAATACAACCACTCTGGAAATCAGTCTGGCGATACCTCAGAAAATTGGACATAATATTACCTGAAGACCCAGCTATTCCACTTCTGGGCATATACCCCAGAGACACCTTAGTATGCAACATAGATATATGCACCACAATGTTCATAGAAGCTCTATTTATAATAGCCAGAAGCTGGAAAGAACCCAGATGTCCTTCAGAAGATGAATGGATACAAAAATTGTGGTACATTTACACAATGGAATACTACTCAGCTACCAGAAACAATGACTTGACCAAATTCTTAAGAAAATGGCTGCATCTAGAGAATATCATTCTGAGTGAGATAACCTAGTCACAAAAGAACAGACATAACATGCAGTCACTGGTAATGGGATGCTAACCCCAGAGGCTCGCACTGCCCCAGAAACAACTTAGAGACTGTATGAAGTCCAAGAAATAAAGAAAACAAAACAAAACAAAACAAAGAAATCTTTATACAACAAGAAAACTTCGACTATTTCCATGTTACATTTTGTTTTACATATACTTTATGCTCATTGTAACTATTAAGTTTTCAATGCATACTATCAAACCTTTAAAAAAATCAAGTACTAACAAATATATTCATACAGTTTTATTTAAAAATTATTTTAAAATCTGAAAAGAAAATACTGACAAAAATGTATTGTATAATTTTATGCAAAAAATGCTTAAAATCTGTACATTTATTTTTGTTTTGTAAAATAAAGTTGTTAAAAAATAAAAATAAAATAAAAATAAAAATAAAAAAGAAACCCTTCTCAAGGGAGGAGCTAAAATATGGAATGTAGATCAGAGAGATATATCATAATGAGGCTTTTAGGGTGAGCTGAGATATGTGCCACTCCACATTTGGTGATATAGAGCCATTGAGGCTGTGTCCAAACATATGACTTTAATTCAATTAAGCCCTTCCAAGGGAGCATGGGGGATAGATGCTAGGTAAAGGGATTATCCATCTTGTCCTTATTCTGGAGAAATAAAGAGCCCCGAGTTTAACATTTGTATGGAAGAGATCTGACCTGTGGCTAAGCAATGGACATCTTAGATCAATCTCAATGTCTCTTTCAGAGCAGAGGATGAGCCTCAGGGGTGTGGATGTTGGCTAAATAGGAAAGTTGGGGGTAAGAGGAAATGATCGTATATAAGAAGGCAGTAAGTGGCAGGAATTTCACAGACTTGGCAGTGGTGCCCTGTGTACAGTATGTCTGGGTAAAAGTACCCTGTAAAGATACTGGAGGACCAAATTCTCCATCAGAGACATAGAACAAATGCACAGCATTATTTACTTACAGAGAAAAGACTCTTAGATGTCTGTAGGATGAATACTGAGGGTTGTGAGTGAGAGACATTAAAGTTACATGATGAATCCCAGGAAATCCGACTCTGGAGACTAGCATCCAGGGTCAGAAGATGTTTATTGTCCAGTTCATACAGTGTCTGAGCCAATCCCAAGCACCCAAATCCTCAGCCAATCTTATCTCGCCACACTGTCACCATCCTCCAATGAAAGCCCTGCCTAATGAGGTAACTCAGAAGGTGGGGGCAGTATTGTTATCTGTGAGAACTTACATGGAGAAAGGGGAAGTGGTCAACGCCCTGGCCGTGGCTTACCGGTGTGCTGGGAGCCATCTTAGATATAATGCTGTGCAGGGTAGATCAGGACTCTTAGAGGAGTCCCAGGAGCCTGTGGTGCCTTGCTCTCCATCCCAATATTTTCTTCACAAGGTTGGCTTCCACATCCCCACAGATGTCCACATTGGAGGAGAAACAGTACAAGCCACACATGTTGATCCAAAGGCTAGGCTTTAGTTGTTTCTACTTTTGAATAGGGGAAGGTCTCCAAGGATGGATATTTTTCATAAAGAATGATTTCTTTTTTCCTCTCAGGAAAAAAGATGAAACTAAAATTGGTGTTATTTTGTCCTTATCTTTGATAGTGTCAAAATCTGAAAAGAATCAGCCTCAAAAGATTGCTTTTAGTTCTACATACTGAGGATATCGGCATGAAACAAGAATAGGAGATGCTCAGGCCTAAACGTGCCAGATCCATCTTTGTAAGCATCAGGGATCTTTGTGCAAGATGGGGCAGAAAGGTCACATGAGCCAGAGGCAGTGGATGACATCAAGGAAATGGTCTTTTTAGACACAACAGAGCAATTGCACATATGAACTTATAGCAATTGTGTAAGCTAAATAAAATCCGCACATGGACTAGGGGAGGTTGGTACAAAAGAGCTATTGGTTTTTCATAGCTGCTAGGATGTATATACATCATACACACACCACACACACACACACACACACACACACACACACACACACACACCACAGACACCCCCCATACACACCATACACACACACACACACACACACACATACACACACACACACACACACACACACACACACACACACAGAGGGGGAGGGGAGAGTCAGTTTTGTTTAATGTAATTCCTTGTAGGTTGAGCACACACAGGTAGGCAGGACCACCGACATTGGAGTCTGTTGGTTGTTCATAGGGAGGTAAACGTATATCTGAGCGGAGCTACAGGACATGCTTACTATGATCAAAATACATTGTCAAAGGGGAACAAAGGCATCTGAATTACTATAACTGTTGGTGACAATATGTTTACAGGACAGGTCGTCAGGATAATGGTGATAGAGCTAGCTAAGGATTCAAGAGTAATCAAGATGGTGCTGATTCATAGATGTTTTTAAGGGAGAGAGGTTCTTCAAGAAATAGCTACTTTAAAAAGCAAATCTGATAGGTTTGTGGAGATTGCAGATGGAGCAAAATAAGGCGAGTTAAGTGTTTTGGTGCAGTCAGTGCTGCCCTGGTTCATCTAAGCTGCTATTTCTTGGCCAGTTTTTATCAGCAAAACCAGTTATTTTCAGTTCTGGAGCTCAGCAGTAGAAGACCGCAGCGACAGAAGATTGAGTTCTGGTGGGGACCCACTGCTAGTTCGCAGAATGGAGTCCTCTGAACTGTGTGCGTGCGCTCTCATGGAACAAATCGAAAGGCAACTGAGAATTGCACTCTAGCTTTTTGGAAAGTCGGGTCCCAAAGGTCGCACCTTTTAACCCTGCAATCCACTACAGCTTGGACACACCCCAGGCACAAATTCCTTCAACAACAATGTTCTTAAGTTGTCTTTAAGAAAAGCCTTCCTGATTTGCTCACGGTCCATGTTTACAGCAGCTTTTCAAGAATGGGTGAGCACAGAAGGAAATGCTAAATCAGGTCAATAAGCTTTTGACTAAAGAAAGTCCAAACCCTATAAAACAACCTTTGAATGTGTGTAAAGGTGCAATGGTCATCTGCGCATGCCCAAGAAACCTTAGCCCGTCCTTTTTTTGTGCTGTCCAATCAACAGTTTCTCTTCTCACTTCCTACAGCTTTCCAGGCCACCCACTGACTCGGGCATCAGATTTGTTTATTTGTGTTTACTCTTTGTTGTTGACTTGCTCGAGAAGACCCAGCTCCTGAGAGAGGGATCTAAGCTCGTAGACAGCGCGTTTTCACTGAAGGTCGATATCAGCACATTCATGGTCGTTTCATCATACTGAGTTTTAGTTCATCACAAATGATCGTGATTTCCTTCAGGAGGTAAAGAACTACTCGGAACAGGACTGTACCACACAGAACTGACCACAGAACAGGGGAAACTGCTTTCCTTTCCGATTTTTAGAAGATTTCTGAAAGTGTGACATTTTTTGAGCCTGACTTTTGCCTAAACACAAACTTGCAATCGATACGGGGAACACATGGGGAGTGGTGATGGTTAATTTTTATTATATATTGGAAAAGCAAAGAGAAAAGTCAGTCTATTGGAATATTTTGTTCCCGCACCTACACATTCATTCCTAGTAAACTTTTATCATAGAAATTCTTAGCCCCAGAAACCCAAATAACACCAGGTCATCTGAAGAAGTATCGCCAACTTAAGTGCCCGTAGTCGGAGGAAGATTTTATTCTCTATCCGAGAATATTGTTCTTCCTAGCTAGGGGAATGCTTTGAAAAAGGACACCATAAAATTTGTGGATTCAATCTCGGTGCTCAATGGAGGGCCAGCTGACCCAGCCTAATTACTGCGCTTATCATAAAAGCCACTGCCTCTCTAATGCCTTCCTGCTGGTTAACCTGAAGCACTTTTTAATAACCCAACGGCAGTCATTTCCTAAGGAGTATTTCCTTAAGAATTGCTTTCCCTAGAAGAGCCACATTTACAGATTTTTTTTTTTTTCATTCTCGTGTGTTTCAGCGTCCTACAGATTTTGGAGTAGAATTCAGAGCCAAATTAATGAGAAAGCAAGCTGGGCATCCACCTAGGCTGCAGTTCCAAAAAGAGAACTGAGACATCATTGGAATAAATTGGCAAGATGCAAATTGGTTTCACTCCTCACAGCATCACCTGTCTGATGTGGAGCTCTTGGGTGAATCACACATCATCAACTTGCTGCAAGCTCAGTCCACAAATCAATAATGCATGTTGTTTTGCTTACCAAGAATGAGTGACTTCATTTTAATCATCTAAATTTTAAAGCCCCAATTTGCTTTCCAAGATAATCTCTCATCTAGAAAATTGCAAAAGGAAATTGAGAGAGCAAACTGGAGAAAAAAAGGGAGGAAGATACTTGGTTATTTGTTAGCTCACTCTTTTATAGATAATGAAGTTGGTTTGTGACTTCTTACATGCAATTTATTGTGTATGAGTCCGTAGGCTCTTTCTTTTAGCTTCAGTTAAAAAGAATTAAAAAAATAACATAAAGAAAATATGGTAAATGGGTTTGACATTATTAGGTTCTGTAGAGCAACCCTGTCTCAAGTCGACTCTGAATGACAATCTGTTTGATCAGCTCTTTGCCATTTTTGTTGTAAGGGGCAACTTTAAAAAGAAGAAATTTAGATGCAATGTTGACCTTCACAGACTCATTGACTATGTAATTTCTGATTAAATAATTGTCTGCAATAACGTTAGAAGAGCACACTGTTTATTGTGGTGAAATTAGGTCTTATTATAGAGGCTTGAACTTGAACCTCCTGCTTGAACCTCCCAAGAGTATAATTTCAAATGTGTGTCATCATCATTAATGTCTTCACTGTTACTCTAGCAGTAATTTTGTTTCTTGGCCAATTTATCCTTACTTATAAATTGTTTCCGTACCATTTATAATTCATCATAGAAAAATCCTAAGAATTCTGCACCGAATCCCTCCATCTTCCATGGAAGACTAGGCAGTTTTTGATGGTTCTCTCTGTATCAGGTCTTGAACTAACAGCTGTTCACAATTATATGTCATACGTATTTAATCCTCCTAATAACTTTATGGCATAATTGTGACTAATTCAGTTCAGAACACAAAAGTTGCAGGTAAAACATGTTGCTTGTCTGTCTATAGTTTTGTGACCAATAAGTAATGAAACTAGAATTCGATTTGTCAGAGACATCAGTGTGTCTGACACTGGAATGCACACCCCAAAGCCTGCACTATCATTCATCATTTACTGAGAGAGCACTTAACACTGTGGTTCACACTGGGCACCTTGTTCCTTCTGGGTGGGCTTACCAAAATTGTGAGATGCTAAACAGCTGTCTGTATATGGTGGTCTCTTAACCTGTGAGTGGCAAAGCTAGCCATACTTAATCTCTTCAAATTACAGATGACTGCAATGCTTCCCGATACATTACTCTTCGGAGTGCTTACTATATGCTGAGACTGCCTATATATTACCATTTTTATTTCATTTTGTTATTTACTATCTTCATAAATATAAGGGCCTGAAGACCTGGTTACAACCCCCAGCACATAAAAAGTGCTGGGGTATGCCTTAGTTCTTGCAATAGGGAGAGATGCAGGCAGGTAGATCCAAGAACTTGCTGACCAGTCTGACTAGTTGGATAGTTGTGTAGCTCATCAAGAGATTGTGTCTCAAGGCAACAAGTAAGAGAGTTGTAGAGAAAGACATTCAACATCTTGCTCTGGCTTTTGTATGTGTGTGGATGGGTATATGTATATGGGTCGACCAAAAGTAGTACATGTTCTTAGACCCTAAATGGAGGGAAAGCATTGTTATATAATAAAGAGAAATTTAATGCCACCACACATTGATGTATAAAGGGAAATATTTACTTAATGAACTTGCTGAAAACAGAGGTTAAAGAATGAATCTTCCTAAGGGAAAGTGGACTAAATACTTAAGGGTGGATGAAGGAAGGAGGAACTAGAATGGGAGGGTCAAATTGGGAGTGAGAGTGAAGAATATGGGGAGGAATAACTAAAACTTAAAAGCCACTTGTCAGGCTGTATGGAACCTCAATAGAGTAGAATTTTCTTGTAAAAATTATTTTTCATAAATATTTGATATACTTCAATTTCATATATATATATATATATATATGAAAGTGAGTAAAATGAAATCAGCAAGTAACAGGGGAGACAGAGTCCCACCTGGACATCTCTCATCACCAAATAAGGCTTCCAGCACTGAGAATAAGATACATGTAATCAAGTTGTCGGTCAAAATGTTCTAATGAAAGCACTAAACAGCCCAGGCTGTTGCCAAGGCTATTGGTGGTTCTCCACAAACCAATTGCAAGGTACTATTCCTGAGCACAATCCTTACACAACTCATTGAACATGGAGATGTAGAATTGGTGTCCATATAGAGCCCTTACCCCTACAGAGTAGTATTCATGATACTAGAACACATTAGGCATGCTACCAAAGGAGAAAGGTAAATGCCAACTAAGCTTTACACCCTTTGACCTACAGAATGAGGAACTTAGAAGATATTCTGATGCAATAGTGGCACAAAGCCTATGGGAGTAACCAAGAAAAAATCTAATTTAAGTTATGGTCTACTCCATGAGCTGGAAATCATACCCAATGCTGCTTGAAAAACCAAGAACCTGACACTACATAGGTCAAGAATAAAATAAACTATTACTGTTTTGCTAAAGAATTTCTGACATTATTCCTTACTCAATAGATCTGCACCATGCCAGCCATCATCAGAGAAACTTCCTTATGTAGTAAACGGGAACAAATACAAAGACCCACAGCCAGACAATATGCAGAGGAATCTTGGAATATTCAGCTTTAAAGGGGTTTTACCCACCAAATTCCTTCTCTCAGGGATCATGGGGCATTATCTAAGAGAAGGTGGAAAGAGTGCAAAAGCCAGAAGATTTCCAAGGGATTCTTATTGGAGAAACAAATCACTCCTGCCTTAGGATTACTATTGCTGCAGCAAGACACCAAGATCAAAAAGCTAGTTGAGGAGAAAAGGATTTATTATCTTATACTGCCGCATAGCAGTCTGTCACAGAAGGAAGCCAGGACAGGAATTCGAACAGGGCAGAAACTTGAAGGCAGGAGCTGAATTAGAGGCCGTGGACAGGTGTTATTTACTGGCTTGCTCTTCACGACTTGCTCAGCCTACTTTCTTACAGAACCTAGGCTGGTCCCACTGACAATGGGCTGGGATCTCCCACACTAAATGCCCTACAGGCCTTTCTGGAGGCCAGTTTTATTGAGGTAGTTTTGTAGCTGATGCTCTTTCCTCTTCAGTGACTCTTGTTTGTTTCAAGTTGACACGAAACTAGTCAGCACAACTCCTAAAGGTAGGCTCCCTGCCTGGCAGTAGATAGCCAGCACAAAAGCAACTCAATGGAATCTTTGTATGTTCTTTGTCTTACAATGTTGTCAAGACATCTCCCCATGCACACCTTGCAGGTCCTTTGCGTAAATATGGCTTCAGTTAGGGGGTTAATGGAATCTCTGAGTGTACAGAATGTGAGTCTCTTTGTCTAGTTGTGTTTCTTGTTCTTTGGCTCTTTGTCTTATTTGGTTGTTTTGTCACGTTCTCTTTTTTTGCATTTTATTTATCTTATGTTATTATTATTCCTTAGATTCCTGTTTTTTAAGGAGATAGAAAGTGTGTGGATCCAGATGGGGAGGAACCGGATGGAGTACGGGGGATTATATCCCAGTAAGAAGCGAGAGTATTTTGCACATGGAAGGGATGTGTATGATTGGGAGGAATGGGGGAGACAGTACTAGGTAGTTTCCAACTTGATACACTCAACATTTTATCCTCTGGTGTTTATGATTCTTTTCCACTGAGTGTGGTCTGAGCCCAGGGACAGCAAGTATGGCACGGTTTAAGTGTGGCCTGCTGCTTCCTCTGATTGTATTACAAAACACTGTTACCTCTTTCCTTCCAGTATGCCTTTTTTTTTCTACTACATTTTCTTTTTCCTCTAGATCTCATATATTTCAGGTTGAAATAAGGCTTTTATGTTGTGAGATATTCGACAGAGATGCCCAGGTCCGAAAAAAGAGCAAAAGAAAATCTCTGCCTATCAGCCTAAGAGCACCTGGGGCTTAGTCTAGTAACCTAGAAAAAAGTCAGTCTTGCTGATAGCCCTGTCTGTGAGTGAGCTAGTATGATATTTTCCCCAGTTATTACTTGAGATGATTGTAACCTTCTAGAGATGCTGAGGTGGAGAACTTTCACAGAGAATTACTGAGAATGAATGAAGGTGTACTCTGTCTGACCTGCTACGTCCTGGGGCCATCTGCTGCACAGCATTCAGTGATAACACATTTCCCACAGAATTATGTTGGGACATGCTCTTCTCAGGGTAGGTTGTCCAGAACTCCTGCTCTTTTCATCCCCAGGTGAACACAGCCTTCTGCGTGTTTTGAATTCCATACCTCTGGAATTAAAGATAATTTGCTTTATTTTTTTTTTTTTGAAAGAGAAGGCCTATGTTGTTTAGAAGCACGACACCCTGCTTCTAGAATATTATTGTACAGTCATCCCTGGACTTCTCTTACTTTGACCTTAATTTCAACACCCAATAAGGCCTCATATATAGAATCTCTTCTCTGACTCTTAACTTCTAGATTTCTATTACCAGTTACATTTATTTTTCTAACTATTAAAAAAGCCCATCAATTCATTATAATAATTGCATAATTGTATACAAGTCATATTAAGTTCTTAGAAGCTTGTTTTTGTTACACAGACTAAGCTTGAATTAAATGAAAGGAATCATTAAAACTTGCAATTCATAATCAGAGAGTAGTATTTTTCTTATAGTACTTATTTTTAAAATTGTAAGATGGTCTGTTGTCTAGGTTTGTGGCTTAGAAGAAAAGCAAAGTTCAGAGACGGACATTTAGAAAGTACCAGGCAGCCGTACAATTTTCTCCTTGTACCCTGTGTGAACAGGGTATGAAGTGTGGGAGGTTACAGAAAGAGCAGTGAAATCGTCTTTGTGAGATTTTAACTCATTGCCCGGGGCACAGTAAACACAAACCTTGAGAGGTGCCTCGATGTTATTAATAAGAAGGTGAGAGTGATCACTAATATATCATCCTCTTCTATTATAAGGACAGATAAACCCCAAGAGTGCATCAGGTTACTGTGGCCATGATGATCCTCTGGGTGACCTTGCAGAGAGCAGTTTCTATGGAGATGTAATTGCTGTTGGGAGATGTGAGAGCTGTTTCTAAGTGGGCTGAGAACATATCACAGTGAATGAAAAATTAAATAAGAAAATAAACCATCATGTTCTACATCTACAGCAGGCCAAATTATGACCTCCCCTGAATATATCCATATACCAGTCTGGGGAAATTGATACTTAGTTATTTTATGAGGTAAAGTATATTTTGCAGATACTATTAAATCAAGGATCCTAAAATGGACAGATGATCGGACATTTCTCAGATTGGTTCAATACAGTTACGAAGAAGATAGAAGGCTCATTTGGAAAGTTGGCTATGCAACAGAATAATGAAGCCATTATGTAAGGAATGTAAGCCGCCTACAGATATTGGAAAAAGCTAAAAAAATAAAATAAAATAGATTCTACCTTAGACTTTGTATAAGGGAAGACTTTAGTTTTGACCACACAAGACCCGTTTTCAGTTGCTGCTCTTCATAACTGTAAGAAAAATGGCTGTTTTCAACAACCACGTATATTGTAATTTTCTGGCGCAGTGGTGAGAGACAAACACAGACTGTGTGGGGCTGGAGTTGTTTACCACTTGCATCAGGTGCTTTTCTCATTTCTGGGTTAATACCTGACCAAAGCACATAAGAAAGGCTTTATTTTGGTTGAGGGTTTGGGAGGTCAGTCCATCCTGGCTGGGAAGGTGCAGGAGCCCGAGGCAGCCTGTCACAGTCACCATCTACAGTCTGGAAACAGAGCTGAATGCTGATACTCAGACAAAGTGTTTTCTTTAGTTCAGATTGGGCCTCAGGCCATGGAACGGTGTCACTCACAGTAAGGAGATGTTTCCTCTTTCATTTAACTTTCTCACAGACATACCAAACATGTTTTTCCCCCCCTAGGTGATTCTAGATTAACAACTAAAAGTCCACTCCTTGTCAAAGTGATAACCAAAAAAGTGTCACTTTTAAGAAATAACACTGCCTACCCTCCCCCTAACTTTTACCCGTAGGCTTATGACCCTTCTTATGATGTAAAATACATCTAGTTCACTTTCAAACCTTCCCGTAGTAGTCTTTAACTGTCCCAACAGTCTTGAAAATTACAAGCTCAAAGTTTAGGTAGTTTTTGACAATTAGACTTGACAACAACAAACAACTTATATACTTACATGATGGAATAGCACAGAAAAAAAAAGTTCTCATTCCAAAAAAAAGAAGAACAAAAACAGCAAGGAAATGTTGGACCAAAGCAAGACTAAAATCCAGCAGGAAAAAGATCAGTTGTACACTTCCATAGGACTCCTGATGAAATCACCTTGTCTCCAGAGGACTTGTATAGCCCCTTGTTTCTTCTGACGTTCTTCCTCTTACATCACACAAAGCCTCTCTTCTGGGCCACTCCGCTGAGAGCATATCTCCCTTCTCAGTATATGTCCCATAGCCCTAGCCCCTCTGACATCCTGGGTCTCCAATATAACTTGTACTTGAGTGTCCTGGCTCATGCAGTGGCCTCTTAGGTCCTCATTTCAAGGAATCCAGCCTGAATCACACTGATTGGCTGAAAGGAGTTTTCTGGAACATTGGAACAAGCCTCCGGGACTCCCTCACTCCTGCACCTATCATGCCTGTAAAACAAGTGCAGTGTGGTTGCTTTTGCTGAGCTCTGCCTCTGAGATGGGGCCTGCTTCTTTTGTATTACAGCTCCATCACCCTCTCTGTGCCTTCCAGGCTGACTCTGGACAAATATTTCCTGAGGTGCTTGGTTTTGAACAGGGATCCTCTCTAGTGGCATTTCTTTTAGGATCCCTAAATAAATTTCATAGAACAGAACCTTTGATGGGTGCTGTCTTTCCTCAGGGTACCTTTCCCATTGTCCCAGTGTAAGGCGGGAGGTTTCTCTTCAACGCAAAATTTTAAAAACTATTAGAGCTACATCTTCAGCACCAGCCTTGTGGTAGCCCTGGATCTTTAAATTCTCTCCTATATCTAACAGATTGCATATTTTCTGCATCTCCGCCCCCCCCCACCTGTTTCTGTCTCTCATTCTATACAAAGACAGAAGCCGTGAACAGAAACCATGACCTGGTTTGAGTGGGCTCTTTTTGTAAAGATTTCCTCTTTCAAACAAATTTGATTGTTGTGTTTGCATTTAACTTTGCCCTTGTTAGGGTGCAGGTAGAATGGAGCCAGAGATTTTGCCAGAATACAATATAAATGGCCTGCATCCCGTTACCAATAGAGCTCATAGTTCCACTCTGGAATTGCCTGCTCTAGGCCTTTACTGTCCACTTTTCTCTTTGCATCTTACTTTTTGAAATTCCTATCAGAATGACAGATTAAGTTCCTCTTACAACATTCTAGGACTTGGCAGCACACTGTTGAAACCCACCCCAGGTTCTCTTTGCAGTAACTCCAAAACCACCACATGTCCGGGTACCAATTTTCTGCAGCAGGAAGCTGCAAGCAGCTCCTCTTGCTGTGCTCACATTTAGAAAGCACACAACTACTCACACTCATTTCACTCCTTCATTTAAGGCATTCAAGGATCCCAACCCATGGATCTACAATTCATGGTGGGTCTTCTCAACTCGTTTAACCCAAACTACAAATTCTCCCATAGATGAGGCCAGAGATTTGTTCCAGTCTCTCAGAAATGAGGCCCAGTCCTTAGATCAATTAATAGTTTGTCCTCAGAAGGAAATTGGAAGACCTGAGTCTGGCTGCTGACTTGTGGATGTGAAATGATCTCTCTTTGGTTTTTTGTTTGTTTGTTTTGGCTCTGTCAGCCATCACCACCATCCACGAGGATCTTGGCAACTTTGTGTTATACTATTTGGACATTTAGGCTTCAAAAACATGAGCTAAAACATGCTGAAAGGATAAAAAATATAGCCTAACCCCTCCAAGGACCCCAAGCTAAAGGAGCCTTAACCCCCACGCCTAAGAACCCCTAAATAACTCAACTTCCAGACTCTGCTCTCTGCCAGCAAGTAGATATAAGGTCACACTCCTTGTTGTTCCGGAGCCTGCTTTCTGTATAAAACTGGGTGGAAGGACATAGGACAGGCCCTTGGATATGCAAGCTGGGCCTAGTAAGTTAACAGGAGATAAGCTGACTTAACCACCTATCTGGCTTCTGAAAACTGCTTGCACCATAGAAACCCCCCACCCTAGTGACTTATCCCGAGTGCCATTTGTCACCCCTGCCCAGGAGACCAAGCAAATACAGACCTCCGAGACTAGGGAACTGAGTGGTCCATGGAGCACTGGCTTAGACAGTTTAACATGATTGGTCCATGAAGCATGGGTTTAGATAATTTAAAATTATTGGTTTGTGATTCGCGGGCTTTGTGAACCCTATAAAAGCTGTCCCGATCCTAAACTTGGGGTCCGCAGTCCTCTACCCCTGTGTGGTATACGACTGTGGGCCCCAGTGCACTTGGAATAAAAATCCTCTTGCAGTTTGCATCAAGACTGCTTCTTGTGAGTGATTTGAGGTGTTGCCTTTCCTAGGATGGAGTGTGGGAGTCCTTGCTTTGAGGATCTAAAAATGCCTTTTTTTTTTTCTTACAAAGTTTTCTCACCTCAATTATTTTAGTATAGAAATACAAAAGGTTAAGAATTGAATTAAAAAGGGTAAATGAAATCCAGAGCCCAGACTAGGGACAACACTTGAATTGTATAAGTGACTCAGGTTTTCCTGGGGATAAACAAGCACACAGATAATCTTCACGTGCCCATAGCTGTAATTAGAGCCTAAAAAGATGCCTTGCACGTGAAGGATGCTCAAATAAAATTGCTGGTCCTTAGTCTACTCTTGCTGCACCAAACATTATAGGCTGGATATTCATAAACAGTAGAGATTAGTACAAATCGCATATGGAGGCTGAGAAATTTAAGACAAGGTATAGAAAAATATGGTATGTGGTGAGGGTGTGTCTTCTGGTGTGGCCTCCCAGGATAAAAGAGAAAGGCCAGGTGGCATGCATGTGAAGCTTAACCCTGTTCATTAGAGTTGACCACCTCTCTTCCACAATCTAACCATTTCCCAGGAGCCCCATTTTTTTGAATGTTTCAATATTGGGGGATGTAAATTGGGAAGGAACACATACTCCTAAATTACAGCCCTAGGTGAAGAAATAATTCAGAGTTTATGGGTTTGGAACAATTCTTGTTCTACATTGGTGTCACTTCTGATTTTTCAGTCTTTCCAAATGTTGGTATATGATCCAAATTTCAATGTCTACACACCCCCCCCCCCCCCGCTCTGGAATATTTTTTTTTAAATCTCACACATTTTGTTGACTGAGAAACAGGAAGCTAAAGTTGAGCAATTCTAGTTCATATCCTGAAGAAAGACCAGTCCAAACAATCCTTTCCTTAAGTCTGTCTCCCTCAAATGAAAAGTTCATCTGAACAATTCAATTTGTGTTAAGATGAAGTAGAAATCTGTAGCTTTCTCTGATAGTTTAAGGCTCTTAGAGATGTGTCATTACATTCTTTTAAAAAACAGACTTCTTTAGAGTGAGCTAACAATACACATTAAAGGCAATAACTCAGCACAGTGAATATTGGAGGGCTGAAAAGATACCAGACAAGCTCCTGCTTAGGAAGAAAAGACCCTAAGGCTGAGGGCTCTGGTCTCCTATACTTTGCCTTTGCTCCCCTTGACAGTCTTTGAAGACAGCAAAGACCGCCTTTAATTCTATATTCAAAGAAAATACTGTTAACCATGTGGCCTGCTGTGATAAATTCAAATGGGTGTGAAATTTCTTCCAGGAGAGGAAGAAAAGACTGGTATTGATGTTTTTCTTCAGCCTCTGCATTTCTGCCCCTAAGATGCTTAATTTTAATGCATGGCATGATTTCTTTCTTTTCCATGTAGTCCCCAGTTCTTTTGCTCACTGACCAAAAGATTCCGTTTGAAACTGCACTTTATCACTAAGGAACAGCATCTAGAAGATCATGTTCCAGAAGATTATGGGAGATGAAAATCAGACATTAAAAAAATTAAAGAAGGAGGCTGAAGAAATAGTTCAATGGTTAAGCATGCTTGCTGCTTTTGCAGAGGACCTAGATTCAGTTCCCAGCATCCATGTGACAACCATTTGCAACTCCAGTCTGAGAGTATTAAAGGACCAATTCTTCCCTCTGTAGACACAAGGCACTCACAAACCATGCTCACATGCTTGTAGGTAGACACTCATATACACAAAATAAAAACAAACAAATAAATCTTTAAAATAATTAAATGATGGAACATTATTTTAAGTGTTATTACCAGACGATCACAGACACATCTTTTTGTGATTGCATCCCTAGTACAAGCTGTCTACCAATTAAGATTGTGTTGTTGAGCTCCATAGCAACTCTCAGAAATTGCCATCAGTATAGTCATTATCAAATCTGCCAAGAAAGATTGGTCATCTTCTCAGAAAAGAAAGAAAATAAGAGTAGTTGGCGGAATATATATGGAAGATGTGTCTTATGCCTTTCCCACACTCCCTTCTTGAAGCATTTTTTTGTCAGTTATACAAACAGTTACCTATTATGGTTAATATTGGAACCAAAGGTATCAACGTATGTTAAAATAAATAAATAAATAAATAAATAAATAAATAAATAAACAAATAAGCATTATCTTACAGGAGCGTAGCTAAGCACAGCTTACAATGTTGGATTTGAATGGAACTTTTTCGAGCATGCTGAAGAGATATGTATCATTTTGCTAGCTTTACCATTAGTAATTTGAGAAGGGCTTGAAGACAGGTGTGTTTGCATGCCCAAGAACACATACTGACTGCTAGTTGAAAAACACTCTTGTTATTGAGAGACTTTGGCTTAAGTATATACATCAATGTCTGGTGTGTGATAGCTTCAGTCCTTCCTGGCCTCTATCATGGAATAGTTTGAAATGGGTACTCTTCATCTGTGTTAATGAATATGACAGTAAGATATAAAACATAGAAAATATGTAAAATGGACAACAGATTCCTCAGTAGCACATTTCCCAAGTGCTTCGGATGGCCAGTTTGAGCTATAGAGAAGAAGAACTTTGAATTTAATGTTCTTTCTCCTGTTTTCACAATGTGGGTATAACAGAGACATGCCTATTGGGGTTTGCAGCTCATGTGCTCAGTAGAAACGTTGCTCTATCTCTGTGCATTCCATGGGAGAATCTCAAATCACTCAAAAGATACTATGCTTTCTGAGAATGTATTGTGATTTAGGACTACTGCAAATATTTCTGCATATTGTGATATTATGACTTATTAATTAATTATTATTTGATTTATAAGAGTTTTGCCTACATGTATGGATGTAAAGCATGTGCAGTTGTACCATGATGGTTAGAAAACAGAATCAGATCCATGACAGTTACAGATACTTGTTAGCCATCATTTGGGTTCTGGGACTTGAACCCAAGCCCTCTGCAAAAGTGGCTACCTCCATTAACTGCGGAGCATCTCTTCAGCCCCTGGTATTATGATGTAGGCTAATTAGCTCCAGATCTTCCTTTCTCTAGATCAGTGGTAGTCAATCTGTGCTCTGGCCCTTTTGGAGGCTGTATATCAGGTATCCTGCATATCAAGTGTTGCGGTAGGTATAAAGAGATGGTAACCTTTTATACTGTGCTAGTGCTGTCTCCTGTGGGGCCGCATAGCATTGCAGGGTATCTCTATCTTAGTGGCTTCATGATGCCTCTATGAACTCAGGTGTAGTTCACTCCACCCACCCCTGCTGCATCTGTCACAGGTGGCCTACAACTGCCCCAGCATGTTGTTTTCACTCATTTTCTTCCACTGCCCAGTATAAACATGACTCCATAATCATTAACTTATCAAACAGGTTTATATGTTAAGTTCTCAATCCACAAACCCTCTACACAATAAGCTTACAACCAGGGGACAAAGATATAAGCTGCCCATCTAGATAAGATAAATAGACCCATAGAGACCCTTAGAGATAATCATAACAACCTTATCAATCTAGAGATGCGTTGAGATCCACGTTTGCTTCCATCTTGCTTCCTCCTGTATCTCTGCCTCTCTCCTTCTCTTCTGCTCCTCCAGATTCTTTCCCCACTCCACTCTCCACTGTCCAATCATGTAACACCTTGACATCAACCTACAAACAGGTATTTATTTACATTACAATTCCTAACAATAGCAAAATTGCAGTTATGAAGTAGCAATGAAAATAATTTTATGGTTGAGGGTCATCACAACATGAGGAACTATATTAAAGGGTCCCAGCATTAGGACAGTTTAGTACCATGACTCCAAATGATCCATGTGTGGTGAAGGAACTCTCTCTGTGCTTCAACCATCTCAGGGTCAGAGCCCAGCTGCTGGGGTCAGTCCCTCACAACCAATGACCCCAACTTCCTAAATTGTTCAATTGCTTTAGTATGCTCTTCCATCCTGTCTTCTGCCTCTGATTATCACAATGTCTTTGTCATGTGGCTCTACGTGGCACCCTCTCCCCCCCCGATAAGCTCCATTTTCTGTCTCTCCTGTGATGCTTTTGTGTGCTCCTTTGTCTCAGCATCTTTCATAAGAATACCAGTGTCACCCCTGCTCTGAACCAGGCACCGTCCTCCTCGACTAAGCAGAGAGCAGACTAAGTTAACTGATGAAAGTCACTCTGGAAGGTGCAGGCTACTTTCAATCCAGGAATGAATATGCCATGCCACTGGATGATAGACACAAGGGATAATAAATCAAGGTAGAGAGAGTCATACTAATAGGAGAGGCTTGTGTCATATAGTGTGGTCAAAAGGAGGCCCAGATGAGGAGGAGGTAACATTTGAAATTTGAGTAGTCTTTAAAGGTTGGATTCTCAGTATTGCTGAACACTTTCAGACCCCCATACTACTTTCAATAAATCTGTAGATGAAACAAACACCTGCCAGATGAAAGGAGAGAGAGGCTAACGACAGGAAACACAAGTGATAAATCCACACCAATCCAGTTCCACGACTAATTTATGTTCCAAGAGCATGTGGAGAAAAAAAAAAAGTTAAAAAGAAAATCCTCACACAGAGACTCTTTGATGAATCACCAGTAGCTAATTGTCATGGCACATCCCACAGGCGCGACATATCATTTGAAATCTGGGCAGATTTCAGACGAGAAATGTTATTGCATTTTAAACAATACCATTAGCCAATCCGAAGCCACTCACCGCACGGCGCTTTGTTCCAGCCTTCCAGTCAGAAGATGAATTACCCGATGGTTCTATTGTCAAAATGACATGGTGAAAAGAGAAGCATGCGGGTTGTAATAATAATGTGGTACATGTGTAGAAGGTCAGGGAAGCAACAGATTAACATTCCAGAGAAAGATTTCCCCTGGGACGCCTCTTGAAAGTATCAAAGGCCAAAGATCAGGACACTAGTAATGCATCTGGCCTTGGTGGTGAAATTGTTGTATGTCTTTAGCTTTGCTGAGGACAGAGCTGTGTTCCTTTCAATTAACCAAGAAGATCTCTCTCCTAGAGGATAAAGAAGCCATCCGTAGGAAACTGCTTCAGTGCAAATGACTGAAGGGAAATGAGCTTGTGTGAAAAGATGGGTTGCTTACTTCAGATTAATGAAATAAAATGGAACACAATCCCAGGAGAAGCAGACTAAATAATCCCCACACCCCCAGAGATCAAAACAGAACATTTCTAGCATGACATTTCTTCATTGAATTTTAAAACCAAGCTGAAGTTTGCAACTGTTCTTAAAGGTGAGCTGGGGATTGTGGGTTGGAAGAGTCAGGCATTTCTTTCTAACTTAAGTTGATTTGAGGCAATGGAAGTGGAGGTAGGGGAAACACTAAGGCTCTGCAGGCACAGGCATCCAGTATAAAGTGGATTTCATTTCATTACTCACTGCTGTGGAATGGTAAATTCCACTTTCCTATTTTTAGAATGGAAAAACGCATATATAGCTATTTGGGGAAAGTACTTGCTGTCACTTTGTTGGACACACCCACGTCCCTTTCTTTGCCTGCCATGGTGGATAATTCTAGGGTGAGCTGGTAGGCAGCAAACAGAAAAGGCATATCTTGCTACTTTGCTTCTCTTTCTGGGTAGAAACCCTATTTAACTCCAAGAAGGAAAACTTTCTGTGGGGGTGGGGTGCAGATATGGCTCAGCAGCCGAGAGCGTGTGCTCTTCCAGAGGACCTGCATTGGGTTCTCAGCCCTCACATTGGACAACTCACAATAACCTTTGGTCCCAGTTCCAGAGAATTCAGTGTCCTCCTCTGGCCTTGGGTGGCATACCCCACCCCAAATATACAAGCAAATGAGGAGATAGTTACTGGGAAATTATAGAAAATAAGAAAAATACAAGTGATTTACAAGATGCAAGGGAATCTGACAATAGTCATTTGTGAGGCAGCAGTTAAAATATGTTGTGAAGGGTGAGATGTAGTCCAATGTCAGAAACTTTGCCAGGCATGATCAAGTCCCTGGGTTCTATCAAATGGGCAGTGGTGTTGACAAGTGTGCCACTGGCCCAGTGTGAGGGCTTAAAGTTCCTTTCCATCACTAGTACCTGGGTAATCTTCAGCAAGTTGCTTAGCCTCTCCGGACCTTTTCTGTAAAATGTGTAAACAGTAACAGCCACTTCTCAGAATTAATATGAGCATGACTGAATTTTAAATTGCTTAAATTAAGGTTTCCTGCTATTGGCAATTTCTCAGCCTCTCAAGGTGGCGTGCATGAAACTTCAAGTGCACGAGCACTCTAAGAAAATACTAGTTTCAAATGAAAACTTTTGTTGTGATTTGCAACGTTTCATTGTTATCTCTTATGCGAACTAGGTTTTATGTCAACTTGGCATAGGCTGGAATCATTTGTGAAGAGGGTACTTCCAATGGATAAAATGTCCCCACAAGAATGGCTGGTGGGTAAAATTTTGAGGTATTTTCTTGATTAATGCTTGACAGAATGGGTCCATCCCACTGAGGGCAATGCCAGCCCTGGGTGAGCATCCCTGGATAGGATGAAAAGTTGGGCTGAACAAGCCATAGACAGCATGCTAGTATCAGCATTCTTCTTTGGCATCTTCTTCAGTTCCTGCCTCCAGGTTCCTGCCTTGAGTTCCTTCTGAAACTGCCCTTCATGATGGGCTGCGATTGGAATATGTCAGCTCAAATAAACCACTTTCTCCCAAGTTGGTTTTGGTCATGGTGTTTTATCATGTCAACAAAAACACTAACGTGTGTGTGTGTGTGTGTGTGTGTGTGTAGGTCAGAAGACAACCTTAGGTATCATACTCACATTGCATTAGCCCTGAAATTTGAGACAGGATCTCACCGGCCTGATGCTCACCAAACTAGGTAGCCGGATGCCAGTATGTACCTGGGTCCACCTGTGTCCACCTGTCAGGTACTGGAATTACAAGTCTGTTCCATTGTGTCTGACTTTTTCACACAGTCTCTAACTCAGGTCATCATACTTGTAAGACAGTCACAGACTGAGCTCTCACTCCATCCTTGGTGTAAAGTTTCTGTGGCCTATCAGAGTCCCAGAACAGAGTCTCGACCCGCTGCCATGAAAGCTGTAGTTCCCAGCTCTGCTCCTCACTCTCTCCTTCTATTCAAAAACTGCTCTTCCTGAAAAACCAGTCCTACCAAATAGGCAATGTCTTCAGACTACAAAGAAAAGTTCCATGAAGATATAGCTCAGTGTATATGTACAGATAAAAAAAAGAAAAAGCGACTGGCCCCTCTTATTACTCTGATAGTCAATGTTTGGGTGAGTTGGTCAAAGCTACTGCACCACAAAACCTTGGAGAGCTCCTAATCTTTTTACGATTCCTGAACAATGGTGTCAACTCTTCACTGCTCTTGACAATTACGGCTGGATAGTCTTTGAATCAACAGTAAATTGGCAATGGGAGACAGTCTGACCTGGACCCTAAGAAGAGGCTTTCAAGGGCTCACCGTGACTACCAGAGGCAGATGCGGGCTGATGGGCACACAGGAAAAGGATTAACAGAGTCAATAGCTGTTTGATGAATTTCTCTGCAAAGAGAAGCCTGAAGGACAGGAAGGAATAAGGAACACATAAACGGCTGTGAGAAAGAGCCAAACGCCCTATTGCTGTTTCCTAAGAGACCGAAGCTCCCAGACTGCAGAATGTGCTGCTGCTTATAAAAGCTCCCGGAAACGTACTTTCTTACCAAAATTCAAAGCAGGGCTACAAATCATCTCCAGGAGACAAAAGACAATAAGTAGTGTCAACACAGAGGGATATATTTTACTCTGCCCTGCCACGAGGAATTATGGCGGTCTGTGAGCACTGGAATATAAAGTAACATACGTTGCCTGTTGTCAACAGAGTTTGAAATTACAAAATGTAAAACCAATATATTTCCTGTGCACTGTGAAACAGCTGGGGTATCTTTATGGCTTCTAGCATGATGCCATGGCGTCTCTCAAAACCCTATAATTCTGTAAGCACGTTAAGTGCAGCCTGTCATTTATTTAGTTTGTTTATTTGGCTTCAAGGATTTCTTTCACAGGCAACACAGAACAGAACCAACTGTAAAGGGTCTGATGCACCCCGGACTAAGCCCATCTCCCTAAATCTCCAGTCCAGGCTCTCTTGTGTTGAGTGGCATAGAAATTACAATCAAGGTGTGAGCATTGTTGAGCAGGATGCCATCTTTTTCTGTGTGGGGGAGGAAGAAAAAAAAAGGATTAAAAAAAAAATTGCAGCAGGAGCATTTTCCCCATGGCCTCTCCAGAACCCAAGTCAAAATTTAGTCTTTTATGAGGTTGACAGCCGTGGAGTTCAAACAAGATCTCTTTCAATGACAGATGGTGATAAGCAAGTCAAATGCTTCTTAGTTGATGGTTTCTGTGCTAGACATTAGAGGTGTTGTAACTACTGACCCATATTAATGCCCTGCACCGACAAAATGAAGGCAGTGGAACTGGGTGCCCAGTCTCCTACCCTAAGCAATAATTAATTTTATTGTCTTCATTTTGGATGCTTAATTTAAGCACTGTGTGTGTCAATCAATCAGTGCAAAATACTCTGATTGCTTTCAATGACTTGGCCATTGTGTTGGTTGGGTTTTTATGTTTTACTCACGGATCACATTTTTCCAATGATTATTTATGGGCTAAAATCCTGCGATAGAGAACTGGCTGGGAATTTAGTGAGGCTCTGGCAGGGGGAGCAGTGGTGGATTCTGAGTGTATACAAGGCTGTTAGGCTGCTGCTCAACAGAAGGCTAGGAGGGCTGAGGTGGATACTAACAGCTCTGCCTGGGGCGGGGAGGAGCTATGGTACCCAGAGAGGAATTCCTGATGAAAGAAGGACGCAGAAGCCTTCTCTTTACCTGGTGGGCTCATAAGGCCAAGAATTCCCCTCACACCGTAGTTTGTCAGCTGTCAGCAGTGCCTGACACAACCAAATCCCAAAGCTCCGCTGCATCTAGCAGAAGTACCCCCGTGTTTTCATCTTTAAAAGGAAAAGAGGCATCAGATGCTGCTTTTCAAACAAAGACCCAGTTTTGTGCTTAACACCACAAAGATGACTTGATTTTCTGTTCTTGGGGGTGGGGAGGGGGCGCCAAAAGGGAAAAAATGGGAAGAAGAAAAAGAAATAAAACCTTTGTTCCTTTGAAGTAAGAGCAAGCTATGTGAAATGAATTTTAACCAGGTTCTGCCAATATCTATCAGCGCAGAGCATTTCATATTGCAGATAATAAGAGGCCGGGAAAATGACAGGTGAGAGAAAGGAAAGGCTGGAGACAAGACAAGCTTCAGAGTTTTCAATGTCCGGGTCAGACGAGGCCCGAGGAGGCCTGAGGGATGGGAGTTTTGGAATTCAAAAAGAAAGAGGGGTAGGGAAGGAGAGGGAGAGGGAGAAAGAGAGAGGATTCATTAAGCCAGGAATTGAAAGTGGGTGTTAATTTTTCTTTTAAATGGGCCCACCTAACTATTAGGGGGAAAATCAAATCCTGCAGTTGGTGCCGAGAAGACTAGATAAGAAATGAGTGGCATCTGCCAATAGTTATGCGCATGCTCATTGCATGCCATTCAGTCAGCGGGTTTCTGAAGACCTCCTGTTGGTGAGTCAAGGTGGCCAGGATTCCTTTTCATGTCGATGGAAAGAAACCAAGACTGCGGCAAATAAAAAAGACAGGTCTTCCTCCAAAGACAGGCTGTTGGAAAGTTTGGTGTGGCAGCTGGGGTGTGAATAGAGAGATTGAGAACGCAGTAGTAATATAATCTCAAGGGCTCTGTGAAAGCTTTGGGTGCAGACATCCTTCTTAAAACAAGGCTTCCTAGATCGCTTTATGACACAAGCGAGTTCTAAAAGACCAATCAAAGAAACTGCCTCTGCTCGGGCTGGTGGGAATGGAGGAATAGACACACTAGGTTTGGTGTTTAAAGCCGTTTCCGGGATGCTG
Source organism: Micromys minutus (assembly GCF_963924665.1). NCBI lineage: Eukaryota > Metazoa > Chordata > Mammalia > Rodentia > Muridae > Micromys > Micromys minutus. The sequence goes on from NC_137977.1 coordinate 40,247,676, forward strand.
GGAAGAGGCACTGAAAAGGCAGAAGCAAGTTCAATGAGATGCTCAAATATGAGGCTTTTCTCCTTGTAAATTCTTCGCCAGGGGAAGACAGGCTTAGAAACCATGTTGAGTTGAAATTGATGGTTCATACACACATCAACCACTTCCGTGTTTCTTGTTCTACGCTGTGACCCACCCACAGTCCCAGTTTAGCTGTGCAGAAATAAAACAGGCAAATTTAGATAAAGGGGAGAAAGGTAACGTAATAGCAAGGGTGGCAGGGCGCATGCAAAGAGCAAGGTGCAAACACTAATTCATCTGACGGTGGAATTGCTTTGCTTATCTTTCTGTTCATCCCACAGCAGCAGGCATTTGCCGTCTAAGAACCTTTGTAGTCTGGGCACTGTACAAACAATATATGTTCCATCTCTATCCCAAGGATGAACGCACCAATGGTACACACTTGACCTGGGGAAGATTTCAACTAGCACACAGAGAGAGCTGACGGTTTTAATTACCTTTTGTAGTGTTTACTATCAATCTGGGAAGAGAATTGCTTGAGATTCAGGCCAACGTGGAGGATGCAGCAGCTTAGAAAGTAATTATTGAGCAAGAAAAAAAAATCCATTTTAAAAATTATACTTTAACACTCAGTATTGGAGTAGCAAAGCTAAATATTTCTGAATTTTGTTCTTATAGACCAGCGCTTCTCAATCTGTGGGCCGCGACCCCTTTAGGGTGGTTCACCAGATGTTTACGTTATGATTCCTAACAATCGCATAATTCTGTTATGAAGGAGCAACAAAATAATTTTATGATTGGAGTTGACCATAGAATAAGGAGCTGTATTTAAGGGCCACATCACAAGGAGGCTGAGGACCACTGTTTTAGACTCCGAGTTAAGTTTCTGGATTTTATCGCTTCCAAATGAAGGAGGTTGGAACCCAGCCATCCCTTGGATGACCTTGACATTTCCTGCTGTGAGAGGATGGACAGTAAAAGAAGGGATTTTTCTTCTTATTATTAAATATAATAATAATTGGCTGTCTCCTCGGGCTAGATCACTGCCTGTGACTGGGTTATCGTCGGTAGGTTGCCATTCTAAGCTAATTTGTGGCGACTCCGGGCAAGGGATCTGTGTAACTGAGACTTGGAAAATGCTAGTGGTCTTATCCAGCCCGCTCTGATTTTCATGTGACTGTAGACTCACGGCCCCACAGCAATTTTTGTGGTCTATATATACAATAACCTTTCTGTAAAGTATCATCCTCACATTCATCACAGAACCAAAGCCCTCTGATTTGTGTGTTAACATCTGAGTTTAAGTTGAAACCTTATCAAATCCATTCAGGACTTCTAAGCCCTTAGAGGCTGTCCCCGTGACCCAGTTGGCAGCAAAAAGCAAAGCCAGAAATACAGTAACTTGTACAAACTAAACCCTCAGGGATATAGTTCTACCTTAGCAAGGAATCCATATAAGCTGAGGCTGACTCCTGAATAAGCCAAGAAAATGAAAACTCCTCCAGGAAAGGGATCCTCAGCTGCCTGCTTCAGGCTAGTCACCTGCGCATGCGCATTGCTCACTGTCTTCCAGCGATGTCCTTTCCCTCCAAACCAACAGCACTGGAGTCTCTCCCACATCAATTCTGCACTAGTGATTAAAGGAAAAGATTAAGGATTTAATGGGAGAAAAGATAAATAATTATGGCTTTAATCGCGATGCTAATTTGCACACAGAGACTGGATTTGCTGTACATTTCTGGGGCAGAAAATAGACACAAAATACCAATTTCTGATCTACAGAAGTGAAGAATATAAAATAATACTTGATCCTAATTGTATGTTTTCATATGCTAATATATACAGTACTAATTTGAAAAATTAAGCATAGAAGACAATTTTGGGATCGTTTATTTTAACATCATCCTCTGTAGAAGAGAAAAACTGTTCTAAAAATAGTTGTCTTCTTTTCAACTCTCTAAAATTTCTTGAGTCTCTCAATGGATTTCAGATGTGTGTGTGTGTGTGTGTGTGTGTGTGTGTGAGAGAGAGAGAGAGAGAGAGAGAGAGAGAGAGAGAGAGAGAGAGACCACATGCATGTATATGAGCATATAAAACTATAACGTCCTGGGACCATTTTCAGATAAAAGGACTCTTAGATTGATTAGGTGATTATTCTGCATATCACCTTCTGTATTTCTGGCAGAAGAGACCTGGGTTGATACAATAATATTTTTTAGATATATTTGTTAATAGTGTTGTATATTTATTACTAACATTCGTGGAGCTTACACGTTGTCAATATTTTATTATCAACTATAAGTTTTGTAATAGTCTCTTTCTCCCTCTCTTTCTCCCTCTCCCCTCCCCCTCCCCCTCCCTCCCACCCTCCCTTTTTCTCCCCCCTTCCTTCCTCCCTCCCTGACTCAGTGATACAAATGTAGGTCAAATCAGACCAGATTCAAAGCACTTCAATGTAGGTTTATTAGGTGCTGTTCCCAGGTGGGTTCACTTGTCCCAAGGAACAGGGTCAGAGAAGCTGTTGGCCAGGAGGTTTTATAGATCTTAGGTGAAGGGTGAGGGTTATAACATGTCTGCTAGGAGCTGGTATTATGCTCATATATGGTCAAAAGCTGAGCCCCTGGGCAGCACTCTTGTGTGGGTTGCTGGAAATTAGAAGGCAAGGGGTAATGAGCAGTTAGCCAGGAGTTTTCTGGGTGAGCCAGGTTTAAGAAAGGAGAGCAGATAGGGTTTCCCAGCTAGTACTGGACAAGCAGGTTTTCCAAGCAAGCATCCATACCTCTTTGGAGTTAAGGACAGTGCTTCGGATCTGGTGACTTCCTGCTGAAGAGAGAGTGCATGTGGGAAGAGTTGGGAGTCGGTAGGTCAGAGCTTGGGTCGAGGTATGGGTGCAGAAACATTTGGTTAACTGTTACCTTGGAAACTTCCAGAATCCATTCCTGGAGAAAGTGGAAGAGGCAAGGGGAAAAAAAAATAGACAAATGAGGGTGAGCCATGAGGTTTTGCATTGCATCTGAAACACTGAGGACAGAAGATCTTGATCCATCCACAGGGGTAGATTGCTTGTTAGGTCTAATATATTCTCCCCTTCCCCCCTTAGCCCATCAGAGTTTTCAGGAGTTCCTGATTTTGATATAGGAGGTTGACTGGCCATTGGAAGTAAGGAAGGCCCAGCCACAGGGGATATCATTTGGATCTAAAAGGCTTTGTGTTGTGTACACCCCTCCAATGGTCAGGTTCCATTTTTTTCCCATATTTAGAGTTCTGCAATCCTGTACTGTTTAGTCAAAGAGAAAGCAAAGGGTCAGCCACTGAGCACCCACAGATGAAGTAGTACCATTTGGTTTTGTAATCCCCAAACCTGAAGGTCATGAAAGAAGTCAAGGACAGGAATGGAAATTATTTTTTGGCATCTTTGAGGGCTGCCATTGGCCTGATCTGAGAGATGCATTTTTGCCCTCTCCTTATCAGCCTCTTACTGGCAAACATAAAAACTGCCATTGGAGAATGGGTGTTGTGGTCAAGCCATTCCCACTAAAGGACCCCAAGATTTTTATAACTAGTATGAATTTCACAAATTTGGACGCAGTGGGCCCTACCTCCAGCAACACAAGCATTTGAGGTGAAATATAGTCCAGAAAACAGAATAGTTAAGATGTATGAGTAAAGGCAGATAGATTTGATCATCTGGGCTCTCCATTGGGCTTTCTAAAGAACCAAAGGAGTGGAAGGTCCCAGTAGTTGGATGGCTCACTGATCTTGGGTAGTTACTTGAGGCTAGAGAAGTGGTACCAGCACTGATGTCCTATGAGATTGGAAGCTGAAGGTGTGGTGAGGCTCACAGTGTAGGGTCCTTTCCACCAGAGCTCTTCAGACTTCAAAGATAACTGTTTGAGAAATACTCTGTCCCTTGGGGAGAGGGGGTGGGCTAAAGAGAAGTTGGGTCCATTGTGAGGGTAGGTAGGTAGCTGTCATCATGTGAACAGAGGAGGGACCATAGACTATAGAGGTAGGGGAAGTAGCTGGCCAGTGGGAGAATCCGAGTCAGGAAGTGATGGTTATAAAGAAATGGCCTACTGTAAAGGAACTCAAAAGGACAGGGCGGCTGTAGGAGAGTGTGGAGTGTCTCAGAAAAGAAGGGAATAGGGAGAAAGGTGGACTAAGATGACCCAAACTTGAGAGAGATCTTGGTGAGTTGTTGCTTGATGAGGCTGTTAGCTCTTTCTACTTTTCCTGATGACTAGGGGAACTATATAATATAAAATTTCCAGAAGATGTTCAAAACTTCAGAGAGCAGTTCAATGACCTCAGAAGTGAAGGCTAGACCCTGTCTGGATGGTTCATGGCCAGATCAAGGAATGAAACATTCAAAGAATGTCTGGGCCACTATATCCAGTGTTTCCCTGGAGGTAGGAAATGCCTTGATATACCCTGTGAAGATGTCAACAGGGTTAGAAATAGTGGAGTTTTTCATGTGTGGGCTTGTGGATGAAGTTAATCTACCAGTCCTTACATAGTTGGTGTCCTTGGAGCTGGTGCAGGAGCTGGCATATCTGGAGAGCCCCTTGTGAGCTGATTTTGGCACATATCTGGCAGTAAGAGTGGACCTGTAAAATATAGCTCAAAATTGGTGGGATCAAATGTGGGCCTGTGTTTTGGAGACCTCACAGAGAGATCTCTGGTTTGGCTACATGTACGGGTTCAGGCAAAGGAGAGAGAACATGGGCAGGGAGGGGAAACTTTCTGCCACCTTCATTTCTACCACTGGGCTGAGCCAGCAAGAGACTGACTAGCTTGCAAGCGGTGTAGAGGAACTTCTGGCGATGATTTTGGGAGAGCATATCTCTTCCCAAGCAGCAGTGTTACAGCTCTTATGACAGAAGTTCTCAGATGATGGAGTAATTCCTGCACACCTTTAATCCTTCTGGATAGAATTCCTATATACAGTTTTGAGATGGGTCAGGGTCTGACAGCAGGTACTTCCTATTGATTTGACAGCAGGTACCTTCCCAAGCCTAAGAGCTTGGGAATACCTCATCTACATATTTGGGGATGTTGTCCTGCTTCTACATGTCTTGAGCCTACATGACCTGTGGTCATGGCCTCACCTGTGGAGAAAGGACTTGGAGCATTGCCCTATGTGACTGTTGTGTCTCAAACCTCTCTACAAAGGGCTGTAGGGGGCTGTTGCTATGTGAGAGAGGCCTGATCTCCCAGGAAATTAGGAAGCAGATACAATCCCTTAGGGTTCCTGGGACTTCAACCTATCTTGACTGTGAATCAGGATACAATCAGAGTGGCTCTGAAAGGTTGAACAAAGCTTTGGAGGTTCATATATAGGGTTTGGTAGATGTTAGAAATGATCCTGAGGTAGAATGAAGCAGTTATTTAGGTAGAACCATCTGTCTTTCTCCTTTGGTTGGTATTCTCCTTTGGTTGGTAGCAAGGCTGAGAGAAGGATATCAGAACAAAAAATATTTCCCATGGAGCTGGTGAATTAGAGGACAGTCCTTAGGCCACTGAGTTAACCTTGGCATTGTCTAGAGGGCACCGGATTCATGGAGGCCTGGTATCTCGAGCAGTGGGTTATGGCTATCTCTGCTGGGAGCTGGAGAGTCTCCAAAACCTTGACTATAAGTGGTTGGTTGACAATGAGAGTGCCCTTGGTAGTGAGGAAGCATCCTTCTTTCCAAAGGTCAGAATGGGTAGGGCTCTTAAAAAGGTATACTTAGAGTCAGTGTTGATGTTATTCTACTAACCCTTAGCTATTTAGAGTACTATGGCTAAGGTGATTAACTAGTCCTTTTATAAAGAAGTCCCTACCAACAGACAGATCACCTCAATTATCTCAGTGGAGGTGACTACCACATTGGCACCTGTCATTTTCTCAATGTGCCCATAAAGAGGGTGAGTTGGGGGAGGTGTCTGTGATGGATTGGTCTAAGATACCAGGCAAGGCAAGGCATTAGGGATTGGGAGTCCCAAAGATAGTAGACTGGTAATGATGGGCTTAAGACCACAGTGATGTGTTTCAGAAATGGGAAACGGTTCTGAAAGGGAAGAAACAGGGGTCCCTAAGCTGAACTAGGACAGGCTGGTGGTGGTTGTCAATCACCGGGGTGGAGAAATTTCATACTGGGGGGAGGGGTTGACCAGATCTGGTAGGGTAGAGTAGGGACAGTCTTGTGTAGGAATCTGTGAGACAATCAGGGGAAGAAGAGTATGGAAGTCAAGAGAGATTATAGGGGCCAAGGAGAGGGTAGCCCCAACGCACCTGAGGATATTATATCCAAGAAAAGTTACCAGGCAGCTGGGCATAACCAGAAAAGAGTGTGAGAATTGTTTTACAAGAATGAAGAAAAGTGGCAGAGTCTTATTTGGAAAGGAGGAGCTTCTACCCCCCTGACAGAAGTTGGCGATGGGACCGTGGGCCCTGAGTGAGAAGTCAAAGTCAAGAAGGTGATTGGAGCATTACCCTGGGCTTTGTGAGAGTGATAGGAGTCCCCGACCGAGTCTGGGCCTCTACTAGGCTAAGAAGCTAGACGGCTGGAAGTGTCTGTAGTGCCTGCACAGGTGGGGTGGACCTCCGTGGTGTAGCAGGGAGAATGAGCCCACACTGGGGCACTTCCAGTGGCCAGGCTGCCGCAGTTGGCATGGCGTGGTGGGTTGTCAATGATTGGGGGCAGCTGTGGGACCAGTGACCTGCCCGACCGCACTTGAAACAGGCTCCTGGCAGAGTTGACTTTGGCCAGACCTCAGCTGGATTCGGTTTGTTGGACTCCCCTTATTCCGTTTGTGGCATTGCCATGGGCCTCAGAAGCTGCCAAGGCCTGGGTCTGGAGCATAACCTTCTGCTGTAGCTGAGCCCGTTGGGAGGATCCGGCTACCTCTTCTTGTGCATTAAAGACCTTAAAGACTACTTTTACTAACTGTTATGTAGGGATTTGGGGACCATCCTCAGCCCCTCCCCCCTTTTTAAAATACCTGGCAATGACAGAAATAAAACGGGTATCCAGGACTGTGGCTCCCACTAGGGAGGCTGGGTCAAGGCAGGGGAAATTGAATCATGGTCTGTTGTAATCGAGTTAGAAAAATGACTAGATTTTGGGCGGGGGGAGGGAGTCTAGGGGGGAGGTAGGCTCACTGTGTAATTTCGGAGAGCTTATCAAAATTAACAACCTCGTTTGAGACCGATTTCATACCCTGAAGGAGGCAGCGGACCATGAGGTCCCTCCTCTGGTGGCCATTTTGACCTAGCTGATAATCCCAATTAGGTTCTGTGGCCAGCGCTACTGCCACCCTGTCATCCATAGGGACCGTATTGCCCACGAGGTGGGTCTGGTCTTTGTACTGACTGGCTGTTGCCCGAACCCTTCCACGATCCTCAGGAGTGAGTGCAGGCCGTATGACATAAAGGCCGTGCATACTAAGTCACAGCCTGGGAAAGACAGACCAACTCTTTAGTATAGGCAGATGGATTAACAGAAAAGAAGCTTAAGCACTTTTCAGTTTGGGAGGGATCATAGCGGGAGAAAGGGACATAGATTCAGACATCCTCCTCGGTTCCAGTCACCTCCTACAGAGGGCAGAAGAGAGCAGGGGTTTATAGGGACTGCGTATGAGGCTACAGGGAGGATTCAGAGAGAGTAGGCCAGTATGTGGACAGGGATCCGGTGTGGGTTGCAGCATCACATAAAAGAGGCAGCGGGTAGAGAAGGCAAGGAAGGAGGAGGAGGATGGAGAGGAGATAAATGAAGGGAGAGGCTGTGGGAGAAGAGAGCGAGGAGGCGAGAGGTGGGGAAGGGGGAGGTGGCTGACTGCCGGTTGTCTCAGAAAGAAGGGAAGGAATCAGGGCTTTTTAAAGGGAAGAAAGCTGGCCAGTAGTCAGAGCATGTAGCGGTGTAGGACGGGGAGGGGTAGATGGATCTTGGGAGAGGAGTGGCGTGGCTCAGACAGGGCAAAAGACTCAAGGTCTAAGTCCCCAGATGAAAGGGTGTCTAAAGGTGCCACGACCCTAGCCAACAAGAGCTGGGACATCAACGACTGGCTATACAGGGAGGGGCGGGGTCAGATGAGGGAGTTCTGACCTTTTGTTTGTAGGGCAGAATATTTCAAGATGCTGAAGCCTGTTATAGACAAGAGTGCACCCTGGTGGCCATTTAGACTTATTATCTAGCGTGTACTGAGGCCAGTCAAAGAAGAATGAGGCATTTAGGGCGCAAGATCTGAGTTCCAGTTTGGATAAATTTCGCAGAAGGTACCCCAAGGGCGACTGAGAATTGGGTTTGATCCGGTGTTGCCCATTTCTTAGCCTATTCCAGAGACTGAAGACTGGGGCACAGTATCCCACGAGATAGCCTGGGGTCAAACAGTGGGGAGTGGGACAGCCTCGGAAAGGACATCTCCAAATCAAGAGATGACTTTTGTTCCAGAATGGGCTTGCCCTTTGTGTGTGTGTGTGTGTGGAGGGGGGGTCATAACTCTTGGCAGGGGCCCCAGGGGGGTCCTGGACCCAGAACAAGTACCCAGTAACTTTTAGGTGGAAGCAGAGAAATGCCAATTTACTCAGAGTCAGAGAGAGGGAGGGAGGGAGGGAAGGAAGAGCAGTCCACATACATTGGGTTGGGGGTGGGACTGGGGATTCCTTCAGAATTTTGGCACCAAGATAATAAGCTTTTCTCTCTGTTGACCACACAAATTTAGGATAGATCAAACCAGATTAAAAGTAGATGAATGCAGATTTATTAGGTTTGCCCGTCGCAAGTAACAGGGCACGAGAATTTGTGTACCTGGGCAAAGGTAAGGAGTGATGACATGTCAGTCAGGAGCCCACATATTGTGCCCATGTATGGTCAAAAGCTGAACCCTGGGCAGGCACTCTTGTGTGGGTTGCAGAAACCGGAAGTGGAGGGGTGATAACTTGTCAGCCAAGAGTTTTGTCCCTGCCGGTGGGGTTGAGGGATGGAGGGCAGATGGGTTTCTCAGCTAGTGCAGGGGCAAGCATGGGTTCCAAACAAACTTTTTTTTTTTTTTTTTTTTTTTTAATCGCTAAGCATAAATTGTAAGGAGGAGAAAAATCTTGACTTGCTTGAAAGCAGTGAAAACCCTGTGGACACTTGTTAAGACTGAAAATGATACAACATTTTCTTTAAATGCACAGGAAATCTTAACCAGATCCAAAATAATGATATACCTTAATGGAAATCACTTTCAAAATTAGCTACCTAAATATATTAAGATACAAACACTTTTATTTAATTAGAAAACTCTATCAGTGTTCCTCAACCCCAAAATTTGGAAATTTGACTGTTCACCTGTCATTTGAAAATAATTGCTAACGCCATCCACTTTCCTTTTCAGAAATGTCCTGCCCTATGCAATAAGTTAAAGCCAGCTTACCAAAAATATAAGATTCATTCAGAGTATAAGTGGGGAAAATCCCCCCAAAGCACCCCCACTCCCATCTCCCACCAACAAAAATAAATAAAATAAAAACAAGCAAACAAACAAAACAGGCAACCTTCTCTAGCATGCAATAACCAGGCAAGAAAAAAAGTTAAGACTTTGATCAGAAACTGCAACCTTGTTGCAAATAGATAGTTATCTTCTTAGAGCCAGAGAACAACTATTAGTAGGCATAGAACAGTGGAGAAAACATTAGGACATAAACACCTCAAGAAAAGTATCAACAAATCTGCAAAACATTGTTAAACAAAAATGTATTGAAGACTGGAAAAATGTCGCTGCCCTTAGTTTTACAGAGAAACAAATGAACTTTAAAGCTTAGAGTCACACTCAGTACACTGCTGTGCTTTGGTTAGATGATGTTCCAGCACAGTTGGCTATTGTGTGTGAGGCCGCACATGTGCGGGTGCAAGCCTATGCATGGTACACACAAGGTCAGGGACAGCCTTGGGTCCTCTCCCACTTTTTTCCGTGGTAGGATCTCTCATTACTGCTGCATATATCAGGGTAGTTGGCCTGTGAACTTTGGCGGATTCTCTTGATCCCAAGTCCCCTTCACTGTCGGAGCATTGCTGTCTCAGTCCTATCCAACTGGGTCTGGCTTTATGTACATTATGAGGATTGGACTCAGGTCTTCCTGCTCACACAGTAAGCATTTTACCCACTGCTATGCCCCTCCCCCCTTTTTATCTTGAAAATTCCATCTGGCTGCAGCTGAAACACCGGCAGGTTCTGCCTGTGTTCCTCTGTCCAGTGTTGCCTACTGTCTGGTGTCTAAAAGCTATTGTTCTCTGTATATTGTCTTCTCTTTTTTGTTTGTTTGTGTTTTTCAATGTATAACATGATAGGATAAATTGGTCCTTTTTTCTTTTTCTCCTCATAAAAGCTGAAAGTAGAGCTCTTATTTTCTTTGGAGCTGTATAGTTTCAGAGAAGAAATCGGCTGTCATTCTTGCTTTGTTTCTTTACAGCTCTTTTTGTCTCTGGCTACTCAGAAGGTTTCCAGGCTGATTTTAAGCAATTAGATGTTCATGTGTCTTGGCAGGGTTTTCTTTAGACTTCGTTTTCTCAGTGCTAATTGATCTTTCAGATCTGTGAGTTTATAGTTTACAACAGATCTGGGTAATTACACATTTAAATATTTTCATATCGCCCCTTTCCAAGGCTGTATTTACACACCCTTCAGCATATTGCTATTGTGCGATGTATCCTGGGGCTGTGTTTATTTTCCTTTAGTCTTTTTGCTTCTTCACCTCTATTTATTTTGAGTAGCTATTATTTCAGTTCAAACTCACTATGCTTGCCTTTTATGGTATCTAACTATCTGTGCACCCCCGCCAGTACCTTTTTTTATTCACTAAATTTTAAAATCCCTCTTTGGGTATTTTATAAAACACGGATTTCTATGAGATGGAATACAGTTGTGTTTCTCATCTGATTTGTCCATAGCATTCATTTCTATGGTTTTTATTTTTAATCACCATACAAAGCAACATGTTTACATAAGGAATTTCTATACTTAATTGTGTTCTTTCCCAGGCTCTGGCTTCTCTCCCCTTCCTCTCTTCCTTCCCTAACCACTTGTACTAATCTGTTTCCTTTCTATTTTCAAATCACATGTATTCTACAAAACAACTTTCTGGAACCCTTGCCGTTTCACCTCCTCATGGACTCCTTTTCAGTCCTGACCTTTGTTCCTACTCACTCCCATGTGTGTACACATATGTACAGATTAGAGTGTAGAATGCACATGGGAGACACAACCTGTTACTGGTTTATTTCACAATATAACATTTCCCCCCAAAATTACTTTTCTATAGTTTTCATAATTTCACTTTTCTTCATGACAATAAAATGTCATTACGTAACATAAAATTATTGCCCATTAATCTGTCAATAGACATTTACATGGATTCCATTTTCTTGCTGTCATGAATAGAGAAGACATGAACTTGGATTGTCTTTGTGGTAGAATGCAAATTATAACCAGGAGTAGCATTGCACTCTCTCTCTCTCTCTCTCTCTCTCTCTCTCTCTCTCTCTCTCTCTGTGTGTGTGTGTGTGTGTGTGTGTGTGTGTGTGTGTGTGTGTGTATAGTTTTTATTTTAGTGGCTATAGCCATTCTGACGGGATTGATCTGGAATCTCAACGTAGTTTTATTGCACTTTCTAGTGGTTAAGAACATTGAACATTTTCTAAATAGTCACTGACCATTTGTATGTCTTCCTTTGAGAGTTTTCTGTTGATCTCATTGGACCATTTACTGATGTTAGTGAGGGGTTTTACTGGTTAATCCCTGCAGTTGCCTGTGTATTACAGATAGTACCTTGTTGTCTGCAGTATGGCTGTTGAACGTCTCCTGTCCTGTAGGTTGTATTTTCACTCTGCTGTCTTTTCTTCTCATTGGAGTTTTTTACTTTATGAAATCCCATTTTTCAATTATTGGGGTTTTTTCTTGGATACTATTCTGAAAGTTCTTGCTTGGATCCGTGTCCTGAAGTGTTTTCCGTATGCTTACTTCTAGAAGTGTCAATGTCTAGGCTTTAAATTCAGGTCTTTGATCTACTTTTAAATGCTGCTATGGACCAATGAGGAGGCTGTCCTTGCTCCAGTGTAGTTTTGATATTTTTGTGGTAATTAGACATCCATAAATGTGTAGGTTTATTTCAGGGTCTTCTATGATGTCTCCATGATCTGTATTTCTGGTTTTGCGCCAGTTTTATGCTGTTTTTGTCCTTGTAGCTCTGAAATATAGTTGAGGTCAGATGTTACACAGCCACACTATTTTAAACATAAACCACCTTATTATTTTTCAAAATTAGGGTTTAGGGCAACATGGTTTAGAAAATGGTACTCTACATAGAAAAGAAAAACCTCTTTACTCTTCCTTTGTCTAGAGAAGGTGTTCGTTAGGAGGTACATTTTTAGATTGATATTCAATGTGAATTAATAAAAGTGACTTTGGATGCTTCATACAACACAGAGAAGAATATGTGGGATAAGTTTAAACATAAATATCATCTACAGCTTACGACCAGAGAGAGGATAGATCTAGTCATTTTGTGTTTTGTATTATCTCTCTTTTTCTTCTTTGAACAGATAGCTCCCTGATTTCTCTATAATGACCACCCTACATATTTTATGTTCATATTCCTATATTAGGAATAACAGTTTGCCTACATCCCATAATTTATGCACTAGGTGAGAACTATAACAACTATCATTGATGATGGACTGAAATTATGATTAAAAACTAAGATGGCTGATATATATAACCATTTTAGGTTCATGATTTGAAATATCATATACTTTGTGCCTATATTTCTCTTATATAACAATGGAAGTAAGAAAATATTTATACACCCCATGACAGATGATTATATTGACTGGATTTTGTGTGTTCCATATTTAATTATTACAAAAGAACATGTAAGGGTTATGGTTTTCTGTACTTCATAGGGCTATTTCTTTTCATGTAAAACTGTACACTTTAACTAGCTAATTCATCTTTGAAACTATTTAAAATTTATTTTCAGTAAAGTGCTAATTCTAAGCAGATGTCCTGCTGTGTTTGTTGATCTCATTTCCTTATTATTCTAACTTGTTAGAAGATTAATAATATAGTAATGTCTAATAGTATAGTTAATTTAAATATGGAATAGAATTTTTCCTACTTATTTAATATGTCAAGCATATGCACTACACTGACCAATACAGAAGGGAAAATCATGACCTTAAAGACATTTTACGGTAGTTTAAATGACAGATGTGACATGATTTCTGGTAAAGCAAGCAAACAGGCAGTCTAGTTGATTTTTTTTTTTTTTTTTTTTAGAATGTGCTATCATTCCTATTGGTATCATTCCTATTGGAACAAATGGTTAATCTTCATTTACCAAAGTTGGTTGAACTTTCTCAACAAGATGTTTAATTTTCACATTGACAGCCAATCAAAAAGAATCTATTCCAAAAAATCAAAGCACATACTTCATAGGCTAGTTTCCTGAAATGACAGGCAGGACAGCTTTGTGTGAGAGAGAAGCTGACATGTGCTTTAATCCCCAGATCTTGATGCTCGCACACCATGTTACCTTAGTTGAAAAGCATTTTGTTCTTTTGGTTTTCACTAAGTGTTTTCTCCTTAAACTATTAAAAAAAAAAAAAAAAAAAAAAAAAAAACAGGGTGTGAGATCTGTGAAGGGGAGAGATTACCAATGGTATATCAACTGCTTTACTATCTAATCTAACACGCTTACAATTGACTGGCTTTCTAATGTCTGACCCTATCTATAACCTAGTAATGGAAAATTTTCCTGGCCATTTAAGATACATGGCAGGTAAAATGTTCCCATATCTGTAACACATCAAGCTCCAAGCTGTATCTTCTATGGTTAAATAATAGCTACATTTTTATGGTTCCTTTGGCCTAGGACTTTAGGGCTTACATAACTCAGAAATGGTGGAGAAATTCATGATGTTGGTTCTAATTGACTCTTGCTGAGTTGGCCATTGTCTAATCCGAGGTGATTTTCATAATGGCAGTTAAGTGAATCCACTGCTGAGTTGGCCAGCTCATTTACAGAACCCAGCCCCAGCTTTTTGCAAAACTTGTGGGTCAGAACGATTCCTGAATATGATTGTGGTTTCTATACCAGTCACAACATAACCAATCTATGCAACCCCTGGGTCCAGTCATTTGTTTCTGATATTTAACCACAGAATTGCATCTCATTCTTCTCTGTAGCCAGAGGTAGCCCTCTTCTGACCACCCTAAATCCATTATATTTATTTTAAGAAAAGCCAATGTTGGATTTTTCCAATTTGCACAAGAACTTGGAAACAAAGCCTCTCAGCAGTTATCCTGCAAGTACCCATCGAACTTACTTAAACAAACAGGCTGACATTTCTTCTGGGTACAGGGAGCCATGAATGTACATGCCATAACTATGTCTTTGCTTTTTGTCTGAGAAAATAACCTTGCAAATTATTTTTGAAAACAGAAAGGTCATGCACATAGGCATAAACAGGCATGTATACACACACATATCTTAGATGGAATAGTCAATATATAATGCTGGAGAACCACTGGTAGTGGACCTTATACTGTCCATTTCAGCAATTTAACTGAAGTGCTCCAAAGCTGTAATCTACCCAAAAACATATGGTTACAAGGCACAGTAGAGATGCCCATCTGTGGACTCCATACAATGAGTTCTTGGAAAATAGCATGTGAGCACATTTTAGAAGTAAGAAATGGTTCTCAGATTCATTCCTCTAGAACAAGGTGGACAAGTTGCCTTTGAAAATTCACAACTGCCATTGACACAAATGCTAATTCTTAATTCTTGGTGAAAAGGGTGACTCAATGGGGTGATGAAGAAGAGTGTCATAGGTTGAATATTTCAGAGAAGGGTGGGGGAATGTTGAGGGAGAAAATTGGACACAGAAACCAAAAGAGAATTGATGGTTTTCATTACTTCAGAGCCTTCCAAATAATAGTCTTCCAGATTCCTTATGCAATATTTCACAAGTGTCAAAAGTAAATCAGGCAAAATTTCTTATTCACAGTCATTTTAGGTACCCAGGCTGTCTACAATTCAAGTACCAGTCTTTCATCTCTTGGAGAATGTGCTAGAGGCTCCTATGGGAACAACTATTTTTTTCCAACTCTGTTCAGCAAAGTTAAGATGTATAGAAGGTTGCATCAGGTGGAGCCATCAACATGTGATAACTAAAAGGGAAAGTTTAGTCATGTGTGAAACACAGAAATTTGTGGTAGGGAAAAATCTTATAACAGAGTGATGGCTTAGTTTCAATATCTGAAGAGGTTTGAATACATCATCCCTTTAACACACACATACACACACACACACACACACACACGCACACACACACGGGGTGGCAGGAAGAAAGAGAAAAGGAGATTGCTATAAAAAGAGGAAATGAAGTTCTAGAAACTGTAGACTACATGAAAAAGGATAAGGGAAACTTAATTGACATTTTCAACCCTGGCCTTCCAGTTATGGACAGTAATCTAACTAATAAGAAATTCAGCAGCAGGCCAGTACTCTGAGCTCTGTAAGACACATGATTTGTATATTGAAATCTAAAATCTAGCCCAGGATCTTACTTATCTGAATGAGATTTCTCTGCTCCAAAGAAGTAATTGACTTTGGATGATTTCCAAGTCTCAGGAACTCAGGAAATCACAACACACTTCGAATTGAAGAAAGTCTGTAAGAATTAAGGACCAAAGTTTGGTTACCAATATTAAAATTGTAGTAATTTTATCATGAAAAAAGGGGTCAAATATATTGAAAATTAATTTCACAAAGTAATAAAACTTAATAAATCTTCAAGAATATATGGAAATATGGATTCAAGATATTCAAGTGAACCTAACTAGATCCAGCAAAACCAGACTCTGATCCAGGTATAATAAAAAGTACAGAACTAAAAAGAATCCTGAAAACAAAAAAGGTATCAAGTCACATATTAGGGAAAGTCCTTACATAGCATACGAGAATGGGCATCAGTGCTAGAAGAAAAATACTGATGGCCAATAATATTGTAGTCAGTGGAATTTTCCTTCAAAGCTAAAGGAAAAAATATTTTTTTGGTAAGCAAAAGGTAAGGGAATTCATCACCACCAGTTAAGCCCTGCAGGAAATATGAGAGGTGTTCCACATACTTGAAAGGATGATAATTATTGTCACAGTATCTCAGGAATATATAACATTCACTTGAAGAACAGATAAATGAAAATAAATGTAGAGAATCAAACCCCAGCATGAGAGAAAACAACTAAATCACAAAAATTAATAATAAAGATGTAGAAAAGCAAAGTATGTGAAATGAGATTGATTGAAGAAAATAGAAGAAAGTTTGTCGTTATGAATAATAACTTTGCATATCAATGGGTTAAATTTATCAACCAGCAGGATGGGTAAAAGAATAAGACTCAAGTCTTTACTGCTTTTAAGAAAATCTTGAAAGTGGAGGATTGGAAGATACTATTTTGCAAATGGAAATTTAAAATAGGAAAGAGTAAAGGAAACTTAAAATAAAATATGTTGACGGAAGAATTTTTTTAGGAAGATGAAAAAATTACGAGCATTTGCATCCAACATGGAACCATCCAAATACAAAAGCACATTTTATTTAAAGAAACATCTGTGTTGAAGTACATCATAGACCTTTACAGAACATTTCGTCCAGTGGCAGCAGAATACATTCTTCTCCACAGCTCATGGAGTGTTTCCCAGGATGGAGGACATATCAAGGTCTGGATAAAATCTCTGTATCTCCATAGATTTAAAAAAGCTAAAATTGCATTATATAGTGTCATGGACCACTGTATAATGAAGAACCATATGTAGAATGGAATACATATACATACATGCAAATACATGCTACTAAATAACCAATGGGTAATGTGAGAAATCAATGCAGAAATAGACAAGCTTATAGAAACTTGTTAAGTGAAAACACAGTACTCACTTCCTAAAAGTTCTATAATCTTTTCCAAACAAAGCCATCAAATAAGGGCCAAATGTTTAAATACCCTAGTCTATGGGGTGCATTTTTTCATTCAAACCATCTCACAAGTCCAGATAAATATATAAGTAAATAAGTAAACACAAAGTGGAGGGATTCTGGTTCTTCTTTAGTGAGGCAGGATAAGGATCTTCAAAATGGTCATAGGTAATCGTATTGTTGCATTTTCACTTATAATTGTATATATTGTACACATAAGTGATTTATGCCACTTAGGATAACAGGGTCTTCTACCATAGCCACAGACTTTCTAACAAAAATCCCAATATCAGACATGAAAAAGCCTTCTGAGTTGTTAGAGGAGTCCAAGAGAATCCCAGAACAATCTAGGCTATTGCTGTTGTCCTTGGTTAATTCTAGAAGTGGAAGGTTGGCTCCTATTGCAGAAATGCACTTTGGACATAGGGCTTGAAGGATTTGAGCTGCATCAGACTCAAAAACCTTCTCCTCCTTGGGAACTAGCTTTCATGTCACCAGAAGGTGCTACGTGGGATTCTAAGAGATCAACACACAGATTCTAAGGGAAAAATCAATAGTTCTTCCTGGCTGTGATGTCTAGGAACCACAACAGTGGTCAGCAAGTAATATAGCCCTAAAGATGCGATAATGACACCTTTGTCTGGTGGTAGCCAGCAGCTGCCTAATTATACTTAATGCCCATTCAGCAGAAGGAAAGTTATGGCTGGTACTGGGCAGCCACCTCTGGCTAGATATTCTAGAACTACATTTTAAAGCGAATCACAGAATGCACTCACCTCTATAGGCTCTCACAATGGTCCCTGGTATATTAAAGGACATTGAAGTGGGTAGCTAATTTAGCAAATGGTCCAGATTTTTTTTTTTTACAAAAAACTAATTAATAATTTTTTCTTAAATATTATTTCATAGGAAACAACATAATACTATGTAAACCATTTGTCATTGTTATCAACTAGAACACAAAATATAATAGTATTCAGCATTTGGAATTCAAATGTTATATTATTATCTGATTAATTTTGACATACATGATGCATAGAACAGAAATATAGTAAGGGATATATATATATATATATATAGTAAGGGATATATATATATATATTAGAGACCACATTGCTTACAGTTTAGTGAGAAGTATAAAACTGTTGGTCAAAAAACACATTTATTTTGTGAACTCGCTCCACAAAACACATGCATCATTATGGATCTCTTGATATGGCTAAGTTTTCATTTTCCCCTCACACTTTGCTGCAAAGATTATAGCTATTGGATAATTATTTGATATATATTATGATTTCTAAAAATGGTGGTATATTTTCCTAAATGATGTTTAGGAAAGTAGTGGTTAAGCTGTCACAATACAGTTTGACATTTTCAAACGACTAGTTAGACTGAAGAGCTCCGATGATTAGATACATAAAAAAATGTTAGAGAAAATTTCATTTCCCTTCCACATTCAAGGATAGGAACTAGTTCGGGTGAGTGATATATCAGGCTTCTCCTGTTTCACACCATTCATCTTCACATTTAGATAATCACAGAGATGATCACTGTAAGGGATTTTATCTGAAACACTTTGTTGTCTTTCAAGTATGTGAGACCTACCAGGGGAGATAACTGGTATAAGGAGCATTGTGACAGCACACTTGAGAGACTGGAGACCTCTTTCAGATTCTGTGTTCTCAGACTGGAAACACAGAAGAAAAGAGTGAACAGTGCCACCAAACAAAAGCACCAGGCTTGGTTTCCCAGTAGTCTGCCGGACAGAGAAGATTGCTTGTTACAGCATTTCTTTTTCTTTTTTGTGACTACATTTTAATTTCTACTCACACGTCTGTGCCAAGTGAATTGTAATTCAAGTTTTAAAATAATGCATAAAATATTTACTGTAGCAGAATGTTTTCCAGCACCGTACCAAAAAAGCTAAAGTGACCAAATACAACTCATCATTCAAACTCAAGCCATTCTGAACAGGTCATAAAAATGACTTATTCTATTAACTGTTGAATCAATAAAGTAGAGTCTCCTTCTGCACCATGGGAATTACATGATAGAGTTTTCCTTTTCATCAATAACTCTGAATATATCTGTGTTAATAAATGTCTCATATTTCTCATCACAGCCTGTCAGTAGAGGGAGGAGAATCCCAGCCCCCTGATACTATTTACTAAGAGACTCCATGGACAGCAACTATGGAATTCCTCTCCCAAAGGCTAAGAAGGTGACTCGCTGAGGAAAAATAAAATTGGTTTGAACAAATAAAACTTAAATTCTATTTCTTCCTTATCTTCTATTATTTCTTATTTACCTAATCTTATAGGGACATCATTCTTGATGATTTCTGGTTTTCTTTTTGCATGCTGAGTTTTCTATTTTTTCTCAGTTTATTCTGTTCATTTTTGTTATTTGTCACAGGAATATTTTTCAGTTAAATCTCACAGATGCTTTTCTGTAAACAAGTCATATAAACAAGATAAATCTAAACAAGGCTTAATTTACTGGTTTTGTCACACACACATAGATGAACTTCCAGGCAAAATAACTTTTAATATGAAGACACTTTTCCTTTATTGTTTCTATATTCATGTTTTCAATTCCATTTGTTTGGTTGTGTTTTCCTGTAGTTCTTTGAGTGATTTCTCCTGGTTCTCCTGTAATTGTTTAAGGGAGTTATTCACGTGCTTCTCAAAGATCTCCAATATTCTCATGAAGTATAATTTCAAGTTTAAGTCTTATTTTTCTGGCATGTTTGGCAATCTACCACTTGTTGTGATGGGAGAGCTGGGTTCTGATATTGCCAAGTTGTCTTGGTTTCCATTGCTTAAGTTCTTTTGCTTTCCTCTTGCCATCTTGTTGTCTGTGATTATATGTGGCCTTGTTGTCAGTGACTGGCACCTGTCTCTCCTGTGGATATGAGGGCCCATGGCCTCAGGAAGAAAATAGCTTCTGAGTGTTCTGCTTTTTGTGGGCAAGCAGTGAATTCTGATGGCAATGACTCAGTTCTGTCTTTGTGGGCTCAGGTGTGGGAGTTCTTGTGAGGTTGTTCTGGGAGCTCAGCCCTCTGCCCACAGGTTCTGAGTCCTACTGGCGGAGACCTGGCTAAAAAAGACCCTTTTCCAGAGAGCACAGCACTCTCTGCTCTCTGAGAAGTCCCGGTGTGACCTCCGGGCTCACCTCTGATCCAGGTGTAAAAGCGCCTGTGGAATTGATCTTTGAGCACCGCCTTTCCCGGGCAGATCCCCTGAGACAGGATGACAGAGGCCAGATTCTCACTGTGGACTGGAAAGTATCCTTTTTCAGAGAGCACAGTGCTCTCTGCATTCAGAGAACTCCTGGCAACCTCACGGGGCCTGTTCCCCAGGCTCTATGCTGGTCCAGGTGGAAAAAAGCCTGTGCATCTGGTCCATAAGCACAGCCTTTTAGGACAGATCCCGATTCCCACTGACAGAAGCCTGGCCCTCACTGTGGACCGGAAAGGACCCTTTTCCACAAGCACCGGAAAACACTCTGTTCTCTGGGTACTCATGGCACGACCACACCAGGCCTGTGCCCCAGGCTCCCTGCTGGTCCAGTGGAAAAGCAACACTTTTCCTTTTATGTGTGCAAGCTGTAAAAAAATTTCAAACTTGTGACAAAGTTATTTTCTAACAACCTTCATATGCTGTGTTAACTAGTGAGAGATGTTAAAGTTGATAGAGACGGTAAAGGCCAAAATTTTACTGTGTGTGTGTCCATAAAGCAATTTGTTTTTAAATGAAACTAGTTTTAGTTTGCTTTCTGTTCCTTTGATAAAGAGCATGACCAGAGCAACTTGAGAGGGAAAAGGGTGTATTTTAGAAAACAGATTTCAATTCCTTATCAAAGGACACTGTATTAGTCAGGGTTCTCTAGAGTCACAGAACTTATGGATAGTCTCTATATAGCAAGGAATTTGTTGATGACTTATAGTCTGTAGTCCAACCTCACTAACAATGGTCGGCAACAGCTGTGAAGTCCAAGAATCTAGCAGATGCTCAGTCCAAGGCAAACAGGCAAAGAGAAGCAGCCTTCCTTGTTCCAGTGTCCTTATGTAGGTCTCCAGCTGAAGGTATGTCCCAGATTAAAGGTGTGTGCCACCACACCTGGATCTGGGACTTGCTTTGTCTCAGATGACCTTGAACTCCTTGCCTTAGTGTCCTAAAATTCACAGCCTCTATACCTCAAGATCAGGATCAAAGGTGAGCCCCCAATTCTGGATTGTGGTTCATTCCAGATAGAGTCAAGTTGACAACCAGAAATAGCCACTACAGACACCCAGACAGGAGCTTAAGGCAGGAACTTAAGCAGAGGCCATGGGAAATGCTGCTTACTGGCTCATCCTCCTCGCTTCATTATGTAATCAACTACTTTTCTTCTGCTGTCCAGGCTCACCAGACTAGGAACGGCACCACCTATAGTGGACTGGGCCCTCCCACATCAATGAACATTTAACCATCCCCAGAGACATGCTCACAGGCCAGTCTGACAGGTGATTCTGCAGTTGAGGTTTCCTCTTTCAAAATGACTTGTGTCAAATTGACAAAAACGAATCACCACAAAACTCAAAACAACAACCAAGATTCATTTAACGTACATAATGGCCAATGTTTAGAGATACCAATCTCTGGATTTCATTTTGCTCACTCTCATGGCCCACAATAATGTTCGGTATGAAAGTTACATTTTCTTAGTTACTAACAATGCTGAGCCCTTAGACTTTATTTTTGGCCATTCTTGTTTTTCTTTCTTTTGAACTGCTTACTATTGATTTACTCTTTGTATAATTATACTTTTTTTTTGTGCCTATCTCGTGTTTTTCCAATTCATTTTTAAAGAATTTTTATGACACAAAATTTTTAATTTGGATGGGATAAAACTTATCAGTTTATCATTTTTATGAATACAGTGGGTATCTATAAGAAAACTTTGCCTATTCTAAGATAACATGCTTTTAGTGTGTCATGTAAAAATTGAAACATTGAATTTTAATGGCAAATGTGATCCTATGAAGAAAGGGGACCTTTGGAAGGCAAGTCAGCCATAAGGACTCTTCCCTCTTAAATGGAAGATTGTTAAAGAACAAGCTTCTGGCAGCCTTTGGATGTCTGCTACTTGAGCCTCGGCTGCACCAGGATACAGCAGCATCCTCTCTGTGGTATCCAGCAGCAAGGTGCCATCCTGAAAGCGGTCATCTGCTTTACTCAGGATACTTAACGCACAGCATCTGCAACCTGGACTTCCCAGCTTCTGGACCCGCCTTTTCTGTTGTTTCTGGCTAGCACTACTCCTATCTTGGGCTTGCAGCCATTGAAAATAAATTGTCTTCCTTTGTATGATTCCTGATTAGACTTGCTAACTGGCTTTATATATTTTTATCTTTTTTTTTTTTTTTTTTTTTTTTTTTTGGTTTATCTATAGGCATGGTCTTGTTAAATGTGACTCCTCTTTTCCCTGTCTTTTTGTTCTACTTCTGGGACTATTTGAAACTCTTTCACTACTGTTATATAATTTTGGTGCTTTCCAAGAATGATTACTTTCTAATTCAGTATTTTCTATTGAATACTTCATGCTCTGGATAGTTTCACTGCTGTGGCAGTATGATCTTAACTCTAATCAATAAGCTCTTTATATCTCATGGAATTGCTTCATTTTGAGTGTTTCTATTAAGCTTGGGTTTTAAGTTGTCCCATTTTGTTAAGGGTGTTATGTCCTATTTCAACTGTACCTGGTATACTGGTTTCTTGTACTTTTGAACAACCGACAGCACCAGTGTTTGATCGTCTGCACACCTGCTTTTACTGATCTTTTCATTTCTTTACCACTGATGCTACTTTCTTGCTTTGCCGTGTGTTCTATACTCGATAAATGTATCCCAAATCTGAAAGGAAATCTAAAATATAATCTAAAGTAAATAATATTTATCCTCACTCAATTGTCTCTTTCTGCCAGTGTATTAAGGGTAAGACAGGTCAATGGCTTATCTGGGTCTGAAGCTTACTGCAATTTTTGCTTAAATTTAATTAATTAATTTGCTGTTGGTGTGTGTGCTGCCGGGGATAAAACTTAGGACCTTATGCACACTCAGCTGCACTCTGCCATTCAGTCACCCCAGCCCGTTGCTGTGGCTTCAATTTTATTCAGTTGACCCCTGCTTAAAGCCAACGTGCATAGCGAGAGCCACTGGCCAGCACTGGAGTCTAAGCGCAGACAGGTTTCAAGAGTCTGCGGATGTTTCACAGGCAAACCACTAAATTCAGAATTTTTGGAGACATCACCATAGTTTATTGGCATGCTAAAAGATTTTAACTTCACCTTGGTCTCTCTCCTCTCTTTCCCTAATTAGTTTCTCCACCTAAGGAGATCTGCCGCCGCCTTCCTGGTCACTCTCAATCCCTTAAAAAGCTGACAGGCATATTTTCATAAATGAGGTTAATGTCCTGTCCATCTTCAGTCGCTGACAGGTAAAGCAGGAAGCTACCGGTCAGGAAGAGATCCCTGTGAGCTTTCTGCCCCTTTTAGTATTTAAAAATCCAGGTTGCAGAGAGAGGTTTAGCACAGCTGCTTAACTAAGTGTTAGCTGAACGAGAGGACCTTAGAACCTCATTGTGGAGATAATATCACACTGGTACTTCAGAATAAACCTATTTTTTAAAAGTACACAATCAGCACAGTTTGATTAAACACAGTGTGAATGACATAGTTTTAGTCGGTGGACCGGAATGTATTAAAATATCATTACTAAACACTCTGACTATATTGCTTACATAGCTTCTTGGCCTAGTGGAACTCTACCATAAGGTGATTCTTATTCTACCTTTGCTTCTTTATTGCTCACTAATGAAGCCCGGGAATATTGTGCGACTCCATTACTCTAGTGTCCTCAGTCAGTTTGTTATCCACTCTAGGGAAAATGTTACAATTAATAGGTCTCTAAAGTGCTTGAAAACTTTTAAACAAGTACTATGTAAATCTTAGCAGACACCACCATGCACATTTTCCATTTAAATATTATTTTTGTAATGCAGAATAACACACTGGCGTTCTCGGTTTCATAACATCTATCAACATGCAGGTAAGGACCGGCTAATGACCTGCAGAGCTAGCCTCTCAGTTTCCAAGCAAAACACTAATAAAATGCAAACCAGGTTCTCTTTAATATTACTGCGCAGTGATCTGAATACATAGGGATTTGCACGGAGCTGTTAATATTTGTAAAAAAAAAAAAAAAGAAAACACAATTTGTAGAATTCATGCTGGGGGCTCTTAAGTCAACACTAACACTTAGGTTTATATTTGTAATGTGTCCCCACACTCACAATGTGTAAAGACACCTCTCGCCATATGACAAAATGCAGTGTGGCTGTTGGTCACAGGCACAACTAGGTATTTACTCTTCCCGAAGACAAAATTAGGAGTGCTTGTTTCCTGGCACAGTGGGAATGTTGAGAGCACGTCTCCCCATATTCCTCAGTGAGTATTCTGAGTAGAAAAATCAAGTTCTAAGCTAAGAAATAAGATTCAATATTTGAGGCTCCTTGGCAGGCTATTTTATAGGTGGGCCATTTCAAACTGTGGTAGAAGTGAGAACATTTTCGGTGTGTTACTGCCCACTTGAGCTCTCTGATATATGGCCAATCCATAGTATGTCTGCCTGAGAACAGGCCTTTGGATACATGGTTATGTGCTACAGTGTCAGGCATAAGCCTCATGAGAAATGAATGTGTTTTTAAAAGACGTGTCTTTCTTTATTCTCAAAGCTATGGGATATGGGAGTCATGATGTTTTATTGCTTTATGAAAATTTTTTCCAAAAAATTTACTAGGTCAAAGTATCCAAGTCATTATTGTAGACATTTAGATAAAACTCATATGAGAATTTCCTTATTGATTTATCTGCTTGTACTATAACTATTTATTAGCGTCTGAGAGGCTGAGTCTCTATGGATCATGGCTGCCTCGAACGATAAAATGGGCAAATCTGTGTTCGAAACAATCTTCTTACGGATGGCAATTATATAGACAAGTTGCTTGCCAGTCTTTAAATTGTTTACATATGATATGACTATAGGCAATGTGTGTTGTGGTGTGTGTGTGTGTGTGTGTGTGTGTGTGTGTGTGTGTGTGTGTTGGTTGGTTGATTTTGAACTCACCTGAGAAGTGGCAGTTCTTGAAATTTCTAGGACTTTACTTATTCTTGTGTTAGGAACAGAACTTTTAATCTCTCTCTCTCTCTCTCTCTCTCTCTCTCTCTCTCTCTCTCTGTGTGTGTGTGTGTGTGTGTGTGTGTTTCCTGCCAGAATCTTTTCAAACTGCTTGAACTTATTAATGAAAATGATCTTAAAATGGAGACACAGTGGACAGGTGTCCTTAAACAGGTACTGCCATAGGCTATAGTAGGCAGCAGAGTCCCATAGCACACAGGGCAGGGTGACATGTGAACTGTGTCAGAGAGTTTACATTCTCTTCACATGTCAAATACTAGGAACAAATTTATTTCCCATTTTGTGTGAAGAGGGAGGAATTCTAATGCTTTAATTTTGTATTCTGTCTTGTTCATCCACTGAGCTGTGTCTGCTCTCTTCTGGAGCTCAGAGCCCTAAATGATTCATTTTTGAAAATGGAAAAACAGAACATGACTAAAGCAAAGGAAAATGCTATTATTAATTCTCAAATACATCATGCTCCGTGTAAAAATCAAATTGAAAATCATGAAAAAAGTGACAGCACAGGCGAGGATCAAATTACATTAATTTCTGGTGATCGTTATCTAAGGAGACCAGACAGTTTCTTTCCCAGACGAAAAGCAGGCAGAGTGGCGTGGGGAGAGGTGGGCATCCGCGTGGGTCGGTAGCAGGCCGTGGAATCACTGCCCACGTGGTGAGAGCATATAAGACGAAAGCAAGAAATACTCAGTCGGCTTCACAGAAGATACTTCGGGTCAACATTAAAATTGGACACACAGTGGGAATCAAGCCAGGGAGGAGAGACAAGTCTGGTCACCAGTGAGTGTGAACTCGGTTGCTTTTGTTGTCGCATAAAGTTATGACAATGGTGAAAGAAGTCATCCTCGGATACAGCCTGGGGCACTTACATCACCAGAAACACCTTCACTGGCAAGCCTCTCTCTCTCCTCCTTTTCCTCTCTGTCTCAGCAACAAAGTCTTCCCCTCCACTATAGCAGAGAGGCCCTGTCGTTTAACCTATTCTTCTGTCCCAAAGCCATTGAGCCCCACCCTTAGCTTCTCCCCACCCTCTCAGGAATTGTCAATCTTCCACCTCATGCCCCGCCCCCTCAGTCACAGCTTTGCTCTATCCCACCCATCCCAATATACTTCTAATGTCTTAGGACACATTCTTCAGGAGCTGCCGACATGACTCAGCAGGTTAGAGCACTTGCTGCTGTTGCAGAGGACCTAGATTCTGTTTCTAGCACTTTGTATAGCTCACACCTTCCTGTGGCTTCTAGATCTGAAGCCATAGGCACTTGCATACCTCTCCCTCGACTGCCACACACACACATACACACATGTACACACCTGACAAATAGAGATAACGGGAAGCCCACCCCGCCTCGGCCTAAGGGACATCCTTGAGTAAATAGTTCTCAGGAAAATCTCGGAATATACTGACTGATAGCCATCTGACCCTCTGGAAAGTCCCAGTCAGGGTCCTGACACATATGCTCACCAGCCAATAGGTTTAAAGGTCAATATACTTAGCCAATGAATTTAAATTATAACCTTGCTGATGTAACCTGTACCCCTAAAATGTATAAAAACTGTTTGTAACAGCATTTTGGGGTCACTGCTCCTTTGGATGTAGGCCACCCCAGTGCACTGGACTAATAAACCTCTTGCTTTTACATTGATCCCCAATCTCTCACCTCATTCATGGGAGCCTTAAATAGATAAAACTCAATTTGGATCTTACAAAACAAAATAGAAATCTTTTTTAAAGGAAGCAAAAGTCTTGACCTAGCTGCTCTCCCTGGGTAGTGACTTATCCACTCCTGTCCCCACTTCCTTGGAAAATCTTTCAAATAAGCAGTTTACGCTTGCTCCTCCATGCTGTTCGACCCTGTCTGGAATCAAGCTTCTCTAATTCTTCTTCACAGCAGAAATCACTTACTCTGCTCATCCAGTTATTGTCACCGCCCAGTTGACGGTTCTCTCCTCCCACATCCCATTGGTTCCCTCACTCTTGGCTGTCTTTTCCATTTCCTGTCATTAGTTCACACCTCCCTCTCCTGTCTAGCATTTTTCTTTTAAGTGACGGTACTTCCTGCTGAATATATTAATGCCGCTGTCTTTAGGACGGAACTGTTTTTCATTTGCGGATCCTGGAAACCCAACCCCAAGCTTTGAGCTTGCCGGACACATGACTCACCATTGAGCTCTATGCCTAGCAAGAGACAGAATGTAACGTTTCTCAGACTTGCGATTGAATTTCTCTTGTCTTCTCTTACGTGCTTGTCACATCCTGACTGGTTGCAAGTCAAGCCATTGACTGAATGAACAGATTCCTATGCCCTGCTCTACCAAAGCCATCGATATCTTCTGTGTTCTTACAGGGACAAACTATAGCCATTTATGTTTGGTAGGTCACTATGCATACAATTAAATATACTGAAGTCACTAGAATGGGAGTCAGAAACCTGAGTACCAAGCGTGATGTGTGTGGTTATTACTAATAGAAAGGGGTAGAGCAGCGGCTTGCAGTTCCTAAGGCAGTCTATGCTCATGGATCCCGATGAAGTCTATGTGGGTATGCATTTTGGACATTATGTCTTACTTTAATTTTCTTTATTACTAATGCACAACAAAGATAAAAAATCAATAAGCCTATATACATTAAACAAGAACGGTAAAACAGAATGTGTATGTAGATAACGCTGAACTAGTACAAAGCACTGTAAATGATCTTCACTCCCTTTCTGCTCTACCTGTGATGAATTCGGTGAGGTTTGTTCCTGGGTTGCCTGAAGCTTGGTATGTTGAAGCCTTTCGATTAACTGGGTAATATATTCATGCTTCTTTCTAAGACTGACATTCATAATTTTCTCACTGAAGCTGCTTGCAGACCGATCGCAGAGGAGATGAGCTCCAAGTCGTGGGCAAGGTGATTACGTTGCTTTTGTGCTGTCTGGCTCTGGCTCAGCTGCTGGCCTCCCGGGAAAGCTTGACATGCTTAGGTTCCTGGTCCCCCCCACACTATGTCATGTCCCTGAGGTTTGATTTGCTGATTTCCTAGCAGGCCTAGCAGATAGGCTTTCCTGCCCAACTCAGCTGCCTATTCTTATGCGTACAAGTCTGCTTAGTTCAATGTGGAAGCCAATAGTCAGACTTCTCTTTAGGTTAAAGGCCCTAATGGGACAGTTTGGGGAGTGACATCAATAATTTCATAACAGGAATTCATCCATGTAACAAGAAAGCGAATGAAGGAAATACATGGCACAGCTTTATAACAGTTACATAGTTCATATAAAGTTGTTTTCGGTTTTCAAGCTCCCTTCCGTTCAGAAAAGCCTTCCTCAGCCATAATCTCTAACCTCTTTCCATCAACCTGTTCTCTAAACCCTTATAGAAATTATCATTTTTCTTACTGAATTATGTAGTGTGCATGCATTCTATTGTTGCCCTAACCACTCTGCCCTCTTTGAGCTAGGAAATATGCCCTGAAGTTTAGCATCCTACCATCTTGATGGTGTGACTATTCACCAACTAATGACCCAGCAGCTGCAGGGAGCATGGAGTATTGACAGCAGAGGCCACAGAGGAACAGAATTTCTTGGGGATTTCGTACTGCCAATGACACAGATCAAAGGTGCATTTAACTTTCTCTCTTCTTTCATTACAGAGCCCCTTCGCTGTGCAGACTTGTCTCTAGAAGATTGTAACAGCACGCAAAATAGTGCACGATTCTGGTGGCTCAGGAGCTTGCAGTAAAGTGGAATGAGGCAGATGGCACAAGCCAATATTAATTATAACATATTATTGATGCTATGACGGGGTAAAAGAAATAGAGCCGGAGAATGATGCTGGAAGGTCGCTGGTGGGAGACGTTAGGGTGAAGACAACCTACCGTGAAGGTGAGAGTTTGGTAAAACATTGAAATAGGAGATAGGCAACCATGGGGTCATGGCCATATTCTTTCTGTATACAGGAAGTTCAATTTTAAGGCCTCACTTATAAACATCCCTGGCATGACAAATTCAAGCTCAAATGTACTGGAAGAGCAGGTGACTAGTAGAGGAGGAAGTGAGAGGGGCGATCACATATTCGTATTGGGAACAGAGGAATGATGTGAAGATTTACTTGGATAGGTGTTATGACAATGTTGAGGAAGAGAGTCTGATTAAGAGATGGTTGTAATCGTATTGACGAGAGGGAGCAGTAGCACAAACTTGTGTAACATGATTTAGTTCTAATAGGCAGTGTACAAAATATAGCCAAGAGAATTGCTTGATTAGATGTGAGCATAACGTGGACCAAACTGTGCTCTTTCTTTATATGTTGAAGCTCCGACCTCGTATATGATGACACATGGACATAGGGATTTGGGGAGGGACTGTGACTAGGAGAAACAAAGATAGTGACAGAATGTATCTGTCAGAAATCTGTAAACTGTAAATGACGCTGATCCCATCCATTTCTTCTTTCATTCAACAAGTCCCCAGGGAGCCTTTGGGAGAGGAAGTCAGATTAGATGAAGTCAGGAGGAGAGGCCTTGATAGCAGAATGAAAACTGAGAACAGACACCAGAGAGATCCTTCTCTCTGCCTCTATTACCACATGCCACCACAAGGGCCCTCACTAGAACCAGACTTTATGACACTATGACGCTGACATTATTTTACTCTTACAGGTTTCAAGACTATAAGAAGGTGAGTTCTTTTATTTAAGTCAACCAAGTCTGGCTATTTTCAATGCCAGCTAAGCTGACTAATACAGGGTACAAGAAAACAGAGGAGACAAGGCTGCCAGGGGCTTGAGTGGCTCCAAGGTGGTCCTTACATTCATCGAGGATGGAGACAATAGGCAGATGGGGAAATTTGGCAGCTCAGATTTGGACCCAGCAACTTTGAAATTGCTATCAGATATCTAAAGATTTACAGCTGAATAAAATCGTTCAAATATAGATGCAAGATAGTAGCTGGTGATTTTAAAAGATAGTCACTGTGGCTTTTAAAAGCACAATGGCTCCTGCAAAGTAGTGGTCTGCCTTTCTCATAGCTTAATGCACAGACTAAGTTGAGCCAAAGCATCTGGGCTCCTCCCCTTGTGGGATCTCTTCCTCCAGATCCTTCATAGACTTCAAGCATTTACCAAAGAGAAAGCTCTGCTTCTTAACATTGACCCCCAATCCTTAGTGTGGACTTTTTCCTTCAAATCTGACGCATTCAAAGAAGTGCAATAGAACATTCCCTGAATGTGATAACTTGGGTTTCTTTGATTCTAAGAGATAAATAACAGCTGTCACCTTGCCTTCCTTGGTGACTTTGAGTAGTATGACCTTGTTCGAGTTTCTGTGCTGCTATTTTAAATACAGGTATTTCCCTTTTCTATATACGATAAATACATCATTGGAGAAAAGTCTTTAAAGACAAATTTATTTTAATCAAGACATCATTGTCATTCACAGTTTGGGGAATAAAACCGAGCTCTCTCTCTCTCTCTCTCTCTCTCTCTCTCTCTCCCTCTCTCTCTCTCTCTCTCTCTCTCTCTCCCCCCTTTCAACAGTGATTTCTCTAAGATGTACTTGTTCTATGAACCAGCTCAAAGAAGGGTCTGCACTTAGTTTAGAATTGTTTTATTAATTTGAAGTACCAAATGAATAACTGAATAAAGCATACCAACAAACACTGATTTAATGGTCTCACTGCCCATTTCTTACATTGTGTTTCTTCAAAGCAGAACTTTGGAAGTTAAATATTTAGAAATACAGAAAACGTTATAAACCACACAACAGAGCAAGAAACATTTCTGGCCAGAAAATGTTGGGAAGACAAGAGCATGCTTTGGTGATCTATGCCAGGGAACCAATGCAGGATCTGGTGACCTGCAATCTGACAGCCTTGACTTAAAGCAAGGCTGTTAAGAAGGCCTGGTGGAAACCTTTGAGGTGTGCGCTCAGCCTGAGAACTATGGCTTTTCTCCACCTCTTGTTTCTTCTTCTGGAAAATAGAAATGATAGTGATACTTGGCCAAGAAGGTGGTAGAACAAAGACCAGAGGTTATGTTAAGAATGTATTTTAAAAGAACACTTCCTGTACTGGGGAGAGAGCTCATTTTGTCAGAGTGCCTTGTTGGTAAATAGAGGCATAAAAGCCCCAGTCAAAAGGCCTGACATCCAAATTAAAAGTCACCCTTGGCCACATGTACCAGCAAGGAAGGGCTGTGGGAGATGACTGCAGGTCCCCTGAGTGTTGGGGGACACCTGCAAGGTTCACCAAGAGGCCATGTTTTAAAAGGATGGGGCAG